>NC_138075.1:48753157-49435657 GCF_964212035.1 Myotis nattereri
AGATAGGATGCACATTGCAGGTCTGGTGTGAGAACTCAGTGGGCTAACACAGGTAGAATAGCTGGAAGAGTGGCTAGTCATGTAAGTGCTCAATAAACATTAGCTCTTATTTCTTGCTACTAGTGACCTGGTGCACGGATTCATGCACATTGAAAGCAAATTAATTAGAAGATGGCTGGTGGGTGGGACTGTGCGAGAGGGGCCAGACACGTCCTGGAGCCAACCTCCTGCGACCCCTCCCTGGTGTCTGTGGAATGAGTGGGGTCCCTCTAGCAGGTGGGGTCCCTCGGCCTAGCCTGCGGCGATTGAGGCAAAACTGGCTCACCGACATCCCCCGAGGGGTCCCAGAGTGCGAGAGGGCACTCTGCAAAGTTGCTGTCGTACAGGGTGTGGAGCGCAAACACAAGGGTGCAGTAAACCAGATTTGGGGTCGAGAGTGCCCCAGCAACAACATAACCCATGGCCGAAGGTGGAATCGCCTGGCCCCACAAGGAATCAAGCTCTCTCCTGTCTGGTTTTGGGGTGCGTCACCCGAGAACTGTCGCTGCCAAGTCACTGCAGTTTGGCAGCTCCTGCATTGACCATTTGCCCCCTAGTGGTAAGTGTGGAACATAGCGACTGGTTGGATGGTGGGAGGGACACTTAGCATATTAGCCTTATATATATATAGATTATTACTATTTTTTCAACTCTTATGGACTACCTCATGTTTCATCCACTAGTTGAGATTTCTGCATGATTTGGAGCAAGTTAATTAACATCTTTTTCTTCATTCAGATAGATGATCAAGGCAGGTGGGGAGTAATGAGATGGGGAGTAATTTTAGGTGCTTGGAAATCAGGAGACTTCCCACATTTGCATTATGGAGTTTCAGGAGCTCATTAACATATTGGAAAGATGTTAAATGCCATGTTGCTTTAACTGGGACTCTGACACACACAGTACATGGGGGTTCACTGTCCTAGTCATGATGTTTGAAAATTTCCATAATAAAAAGTTTATATGTATGTGTATATAATATATATATATATTCTGAAAAATCCAATCATATTTTACTTTCATATTTTTTCTGCATTGTTTTAATACACTTTTAAAATAATGTTTATGACCTCTTTTGTTAATCAAGACAATAAAACCATTAAAAACATTCCCCTCGAGGCACACTGGTGTTGACAGCCCCCCCGGCTGTTCTATGACAGGGTCTTCACTCTGGGCTGATCACACCCCATTGCATGATGACGTGCAGAATTCCCAGCCGACAGGTGCTGGGGACAAACAGCAGACATATGCTCTGGCACCTGGTGCCAGGCTTCCTCCTTCCTTTGCTTTCCCTCCCAGGCTTGGCTTCCAGCCCTTCTTTTGGATCACACTTGTCCTATCTATGGCAATGCCCAGTACTCTGTGTGCCCCATTAACACTCCGAGAACAGAAGAAGTGGAGGTTAGAGACATCCATCTGAGTCAATCCACAGACCTTTCTGCCTCAAGGTTAGGGGTCTCTGATGCCTGTCCCCTCCCTCTTCCCAGCCAGCCAGCTGCTGCTCACCACCTCTGTGTCTCTGGTTCTAGCACCTCTCCAGACTTTTGGCAACAACACAGATGTTATATCTTTGTTGCTACATAGGACTGAGTCCACCTGCTTTTTGTGATCATCTGGGTGCTTTGGTTGGTTTTCTGCAGCTACCACCAATATTGTTATGAATGAGAGGCCCGGTGCATGAAATTTGTGCACAGGTAGGGTCCCTAGGCCTGGCCAGCAATCAGGGCCGATCAGGTTCCCCACCTCCCTGCCTCCCTGCCTCCTCCTTCCTCGCAGCCCGTGTGCTGCCACCACGCGGTTCCCCACCTCCCTGCTTCCTCCTTCTCTTGCTCCCTCAGCACCCACCACTGCCGCTGGTTGCCCGCCATGTTCTGCCCTGCCCCATGGTGGTCAGGGCACATCATGGTGAGTGATTGAACTCTGGTTCTCCCAGTTGAACTTCCTAGGGCAGTGGTCGGCAAACTTGTGGCTCGGCAAACCACAAGTTTTGCCGAGCCACATGGCGGTATTTTGTGGAAGACCCACACTCAAGGGGCCAAAGAGCCACACGTGGCTCGCGAGCTGCGGTTTGCTGACCACAGCCCTAGGGGACACTTTGCATATTAGCCTTCCTATATAATAATATGCAAATCGACTGAACAGCGGAATAACATGTCACTATGATGTGCACTGACCACTAGGGGGCAGACGCTCAATATAGGAGCTGCCCCCTGGTGGTCAGTGCACTCCCACAGGGGGAGCACTGCTTAGCCAGAAGCTGAGCTCATGGCTGGTGAGCGCAGCAGTGGTGGCAGGAACCTCTCCTGCCTTCGCGGCAGCAGCAGCGCTAAGGAGCAGTGGGCCAAGTGGTAAGGAGCAGCGAGCAGGCAGGTGGTAAGGAGTGAGGGGTCCCGGACTGAGGCCAGGCTGAGGGACTCCTCCCCCCCATACACGAATTTCGTGCAACGGGCCTCTAGTATATGTATAGTTATATACATGGGTAGGGTCCCTAGGCCTGGCTGGCAATCAGGGCCAATCTGTGGGGCGATCGGTGGGCCCCCACTGGCACCTGCCTTGGCCAGCCTGGGGCCTGCGGGCAGCTCCTGCATTGAGCATCTTGCCCCTGGTGGTCAGTGCGTGTCATAGTGACCGGTCATTCCACCGTTCAGTCGATTAGCATATTAGGCTTTTATTATATAGGATAGATAGATGATTATAACTTCCAATGATGACCATTGGATGCCAAATGCTGTGCATGCCTAGGCATTGCATCGAATCCACACAACAGCCAATGAGGTGAATGCCACTGAAAAAGTCCAATTTTCAGATGGAGAAACTGAAGCCGACAGAGGCTGAGACTCACCCAGGGTCACCGAGCCAATACATGGAGACGTAAATTCCAGGCTACCTGGTCCCGAAGCTCCGTGCTCTTTGCTCACTGGCTCTTGCTAGTTGGATGCGCCTTTTCCTCCCCAGAAAGAGAAGAGGTGTGTAAGAGAAGCCTAACTTCACGTGGCCCTCGGTTTTGTTGTTGGCCTGTGTGTATCATGGTGTTGGCGCATGTGCACACCGTGTGTGTAGGGGACCTGCAGAACCCTGCAACTGCCCCGCTGGAAATGGAGCTGCTGTACTTGGGGAACTTTAGGGTCAATTTAGGGCTCCCCACGGCTCCTCAGCTCCCACAAGCTCGTGCTGAGGGTGCTGGTCTCACCACTCACCCTCCTCTCTGCTCCTTTTCCTCATCCCTCTCAGCCAAACAGAAGTTTCCTGTCCTTTCGGGATCCAGGCCACAGGCACAGGGGGCTGCGTCGGGGAGAAGGGGGGGGTGGTCTACTTCCCCAGGGGCTTCTGGTCTGAGAAGCTGGGCCACCTGTGCTGTGACCTGCCTTCTCTTATAAAGACAGCACCTGACTCAATGCATTTCCAACCCCTGTTCCCACCATGGATACACAAACACAGACATGTAGACACACAGACACAGAAAAATGCACAGACACAGGAATTCACACAAAGACATGTAGGTTCACACACAGACATACACAGACAGACAGACACAGAAACAGACAGACATAGAGACACTTATAAAGACACACAGAGAGCCTTTGCTCAGTGGTTAGAGCATCGGCCCACCCACGGAAGGGTCAAGGGTTTGATTCCAGGTCAAGGGCACGTGCCTGGGTTGCAGATTCAATCCCTGGTACTGGTCAGGGTACATGCAGGAGGCAACCAATCAAAGTGTCTCTTTCACATCAATGTTTCTCCTCTCTCTCTCTCTCTTCCCCTCCTCCTCCCTGCCACTCTAATAATCAATGGAAAATCCTCGGGGGGTGGGGGGATTAAAGAAAGAAGACACACGGAGAAACACATACAGCCTGTCTGACACTCATCAGCCATACACATATGCACCCACACACACCCACACACACACATACACACGCACACACACAAGCACTGGCTGTCTGCCTCCCAACCCTGGGCCCTACCTCCTGCCCAGTGCCTCCCCCTCTGTGGTCTGCCTCTCTGGTCTAAAAAGGCAGGTGAGGAAAGGGTGTGAGGTTCCAGAGGAATTGCCTAGGTCTGGTCTCCTTAGGCACTTAGAGTTGATCGTGCAGCTCTGGGCCGGCACCCAGTCCCGCGCCAGAGGCTGAGCCAGGCAGACGGAGGGCTCTGAGGCTCCAAGTCGAACAGCCCAGGCCATCCTCAGAATCAGTGAATTTTCCCACAGAAACTCCACTTGGTGTGGATTTAATCGCAGGGTGTTTTTAAAGCCTCATCTGGAGGTAATTTGGGCTTTAAATTACCAGAAGAGAGGATTTTTTTACCAGAAGGGTTTGGAATAGTTATATCCTGTCAGTTATTAATCAACCATTTCCAAAGGATTAAAAAAAATGGTTTCACCAAATATGTTAGAAAAATTCCCTTCAGGATTTGGTCATTGTTTAGATATAAATTGTTCCACGACACTTGGGAATGTGCTCCATGACACAGTTCATGCATTTTCTAAATAAAATTAAATCATACTTAGCCCCCACCCCCACCCCCACCCCACCTACCAGGACCTCAGAGAATTCAACCCCGCCACTTTTCAGCCTCCCCCCCCCCCCCGCCACCTCACACACACACACACACACACACACACACACACACACACTCTCTCTCTCTCTCTCTCTTTCCATGCAGAAGTCTGGGCTTTCAGGATTCTAGAACCTTGGGGACGGCAGCAGGCCAGTAATGGTCACTGCTAAGTTGCCAATTGTCCAATAGCTGCTGCTCACTGCATTTTCTCCCAATCCAAGGCCACAGGGCAAGCTTTCCACCCCTGGACATCTCCCTCCCCCTTAGTCACTCCCCAAAGGCCCTGCCACCTCCAGGGAGCCTGGTGGAGGCCCAGCGTGCAGAGGTCTGACTGGCCCTTAATGACCTCTGGTCCCAGGGCCCCTTCCCAGACTCTCCTGGCTCTCTCCATCCCTAACAATTAGCGTTAAGCCTCCCAGTGGTTCTCAACCTTCCTAATGCCGCGACCCTTTAATACAGTTCCTCCTGTGGTGACCCCCAACCATAAAATTATTTTCATTGCTACTTCATAACTGTAATTTTGCTACTGTTATGAATCGTAATGTAAATATCTGATATGCTATATGTGTTTTCCAATGGTCGAGGCCGAAAATCTAAGAACAGCTTCTAACCTGCCCCCAGGGCAACAGAAGCTCAGCCCTGTAAGACACACGGACCTCTGGAGAAGAAGAGGGGAAAATACCTCACATTCCTTCCCAGTTAGCCTGCAAGGAGAAACAGTCAGGGTTAGTTTCTCAGGCACAGCAGCCCCCGACTGAGTCAATCATTTTCCAATTTACTTAGTAATCCATACTCTTTTGGAAGCAGATCGAGCTGTGGGCCCAAAGCAAAACAACAACAACAAAAACAAACAAACAAAAACAGTAACAAAATCCTCCTTTGAATAAAGGTTTTGAAATCTCTTGGTTTCTGTAATTTTCAGAGTCTCTAGATTAGAATATTCCTGTTTGGGCAGAGATGGCTTCAAACTCACACAGAGACCATTTAGTAGTTTGGTCTCGTTGTTCCTTTTCATGGAAAAATTGAACCCCATTTGAGGACGAGATTGAGATATGAAGTGACACTGAAACTCAGTACACCTGGGCTAGCCTCAGCTCACACCGGCACCACATGAGGCATTGAGCTTATGATGAAGAGGACTGGCTTTGGAATCAAAGAGACCAGAATTTGAGCTGTGGCTCCATTGGTTTTTTAGCTGTGTGACTTCAGGCAAGTTACTACACTTCTCTGAGCCTCAATTTCTTCATTTCTAAAGTGGAGAAGATAATGTGCCTCACGGTAGTCTGTGAAAGTCAAATGACAACTGAGATGGTAGTGTAAGTTCATACCATGAAGAATACCCTCTCCTCCAAAGCATAACAATGACATGTGATATAGAAAGAGAAAATTAAAATAACATAGCTGCATTCAAAAAACAAATGAACATCTCTGTGAACAAGGCCGGAATGTATTCTACATACCTCCTCCCAGGCTCCCTCATGGAACAGAAACCTATTTGCCTGTGGTGGAGATCAGCTCTCCTGTTATTCCTGTGCCATTCTTCCTGCCCCCTCCTCTACTCCGATTCCTGGAATCATTTCCTAAAATAAAAAACTTGCAGGCAAGATTTTATCTTAGATTCTGCTTTTGAGGGGAATCCAGACTAAGGCAGCTTAGCCTAGGAGAAAAGAAGAAAAGGAAAAACAAACCAAAAAAAAGCAAAGAAAAGGGGTGATAAATAGAAAACAAACTATGAACAAATGAAGTTAAAATATATTTGTCATTATAATAAACGTAGACAGATTACCTATTAAAAGACTATCAAGTTAGATAAAACAAATGAACTAAGTTTATTAGCTACATCTAAAGCAACACCACAAAGAAAGATGGAAAAATAAAAAGTTAGAAAAAATATATCATCCTAAAATAAATATATTGTTATGGGTTGAATTTTGTCCTCCAAAAAGATATGTTGAAGTCCTAACCCTTGTACCTCAGAATGTGGCCTTATTTGGAAATAGAGTCATTGCAAATGTCATTAGTTAAGATGAGGTCATACCGGAATAGTGTGGGCCCTTAATCCAATATGACTAGTACCCTTATAAGAAGAGGAGACACACAGACATATAGGAAGGCGGCCGTGTGGCGGTGGAGGCGGAGATTGGCGTTATACTCCCGGGAGCCAAGGAATGCCTCGGCTACAGAAGCTGGCAGAGGCAAGGAGGGACCCTTCCCTAGAGGATGTGGAGGGAGGGCAGCCCTGCCAACACCTTGATTTCTGACATTTCGCCTGCAAAACTGCGAAAGAATAAATTTCTGTGGGTTTAAGCCACCCAGTTTGTGCTAACTTGTTATGGCAACCCTAGGAGACTGATGCCCTGATACATGTCTAGCAATATTTATATGAAACCAAATAAAATTTAAGACCAAAGCATTATCAGGAATAAACAAGGATAATGAATAATCATAAAAGCAACATCTAATCAAGAATATATAACAATCTTGAATTTGTATGCACTTAACATGACTAATTATAAAGAGAAATTGATTAATTCATACTCACAGTAGAATATTTGTAACATACTTTTATCAGGACCTGATCCATCAAACAGACAAAAAAAGAGGAAAGATATGTAAGAGGTGAAGAGCTAATTGAGGAAACCTGGTCCAGTGTAGGTACATGGAAGCCTGCATCTGAATAGAAAATGCACATACTTTTAAAGCACATATTGATGACTTTAGCAAAACAAGTCTCAACACATTTTAAATAATGTATAGTAAACAAACCATCTTTTCTATCCACAGTGTGATTACATTGGAAACAAACATACCCTTAAATGTATTGTGGATTTAAGATAAAGTCAATAAAAATTACCAAATATTTAGACTTGAACAACTATGAACAACTATAACAAAAATTTTTAACATTAAAATATCTTACTGGAAAAATAAGATAGAAAATAAATGAATTACCATTTTAGTACAAGAAGCTAGAAAAAGAAAACAAATGAGACAATACATTTAAAGTCCTTCATATAATGCTTACCACACAACCAATAATCAATTGAAGGAGATACTTCATAAAAGGACATTGTAGGTGGCGTTATTCTACCCATAAACCTTCCCATTAAAAGAGCTTTCCTTTCCAAGACTAAGTGAAAATTCCACAAGCAGCTATGATACACCAAGACAGAGATGTCTGTGTCTAGAACTTTGGAAATTGACTTATATACAGTTTTTCAAAGTCCAATACTATGCCAGAAAGAGAGATTCTCTGGTCTAGGTTGGTCTCTGCCGCTATAAAATACAAACATATGAGCCATTGGATGGGCTAGAGACTGAGCCCTGGAGTTCAGCAGTGAAAGGAAATGTATCAACCGAGAAGCGAGGCTCCTTGGTAGGAGCTGCCTTTATAGCATCCAGCAGTTCCAGCATCATCCTCCACTTAGAGAGTGTTATCTTTCATAAAGGTACTGCTGATGTTCCACTTCCCAAAATTATCCTTCAGAAAAGTGTGGCCTTAGACAAGCTTGTATGACAGCGTGTTCTCTCAATAATTGTCTTTTTTTATAATTTACTAGAGGCCCGGTGCACAAAATTTGTGCACTGGGGGGAGTGTCCCTCAGCCCAGCCTGCACCCTCTCCAATCTGGGACCCCTTGGGGGATGTCCGACTACTGGTTTAGGCCTGATCCAGTCTGACATCCCTCTCACAATCTGGGACTGCTGGCTCCCAACAGCTTGCCTGCCTGCCTGATTGCCCCTAACTGCTTCTGCCTGCCAGCCTGATCACCCCCTAACCACTCCCCTGCCAGCCTGATCAACGCCTAACTACTCCCGTGTTGGCCTGATCGCCCCCAACTGCCCTCCCCTGCAGGCCTGATCGCCCACAACTGCCCTCCCCTGCTGGCCATCTTGTGGCTGTGTGTGCCGCCATCTTTGAGGGTGTGGCAGTCAGTTAGCATATTCACTCCTTATTGGCTGTGGGTGCCACCATCTTTGTGATGGTGTGAGGGTCAATTAGCATATCCCCCTCTTTATTAGATAGGATTGTTTAAAGTTTTACATATGTCTCCTATTTCCCTGCTTGACCCTCCCCCCATCACCTCCCATTCCCACCCCGGGCAAGCCGCCACCACCCCAGTGTCTGTGTCCACTGGTTATGCTAATATGCATGCATACAAGTCCTTTGGTTGCTCTCTAACCGCCCTCTCCCTCCCCTGCCATTTGTCTCTGATCTATTCTTGTTCATCAAATTGTGTTGATCATCAGGAGCTCACTTGACAGAATTTGTTAAAAAGGAAGCAAAGAAAATAATAGAAATGTACTAATTATTCCTGGTGCAAGGCTTCACAAATTTGAGAATGGGATATCGGATACCACAGCAAACAAGTTTTTAAAAGATCATTGATCAAAATGGTCCGTGAGTGGTTTTGTTGTAGAAATTACATACCTATATGGCAGCCTGAGCCGACTGAGATGCTGAGGATGCTGGGCAGCTCCCGGGCACTAGGTCTCAGAGGGGTTGCTTCTGTCATCAGCATGAAGCCAGCAATGACACAGCACCTTGTCCTTGCCATTTATCCCCACAACACCCTTCGGGGTTGGAAGGGAATATTCTGCTGCCCCTTTAAGAAGTGAGGAAATTATGCAGTCACAGATTAATGACAGGAAGGGAGGTTTGGCTCATAGATGAGGAAGACTTGTGGGAGAGGACAGGTGGCTCTCAGGGCCCTCACCAACCCTTCTCCTGCACCTGTATCTGAGCAAATCTGCTTCACTGGGGGACCCCCCAACACCTAAAACACCCCCAACATAACCCACCCTGACCTCTCCCTACTCCCAGGTACCTGCAATGCCCATTGCACCTTGGCAGCCTGCACTAACCTGCACACAGGCTTCTTGAGTGCTTACTTTGGACTCAGCACTGACTGTGCTTGGTACTGGGGACTCTGTGATGAACAAGACAAATCACTGGGGAAAGCCGAGCCTGGGCTCGCACTTGGTGCAGGACACACATTTCTATGGAGAACGGGTCCATCGTGAGCAGAGAGGACGTCATGAGCTTCAGCCTGGCTTCCCCTGGGAAGCAGCCGCAGAACTGATTGCCTCTGGTAGTGCCTTCAAAGACAAGGCCCAGCACAGCAGAGACCGCCACTAGCCGCTAGGAAAGAGGCACAGCGCCTTTCTGGGAGCACGTGGTTGTCCTCCTCGCTCAGGGGGTCCCCTGCCACCCAGAAAGGTGAGGAGCGGGGATCCCAAAATGCACTCTCCTCTGTGGCCTGTGAGAGAACTGCCTTCCATGGAGGGCCCATCTGGGGCCCCTGGGAGCAATCTTCCCATCCACATGGCCTCCCAGCTGCCAACCCTGCCTGAACCATAGATAAAGCAGCCGGTTGTAAGGCAGTGATAGAGCATGAAATGTCAGAGTTGTTTCCAATTAGCCTTTTTGGTGCAGTCCTGCGGGGGGGGTCCGGTGTTTTAAGTGCTACTTTGCAGATTAGGGGAGCATCCCTCAGCCTCTGACAGATGCCCAGAGCGCATTCTCATGGGGCCCCTGGGTCAGAACTCAGGAGTCCCCATCTCTGGGTAATGCAGAGCCATTATCCTCCCCTGGGGACTTTGCTGATACGAGCTGTACATCATTAGTTGTCCAGGTCTTGGGATAACTGAATGTCATAGCAGACTTTTCGTTTACGATGTCTACTACACTTGCTAAACTCACGTGACTGTCAAAGCAGACTCTTCCTGGTGAAATGCCTTTGCTTCATCACCCGCATCTCCAATAGCACTGCCCCACCTGAAGGTTTGCTGTGTGAGATCATTCTGCTAAATATTGAGAAAGGCCCCAAAAGATTGGTGCTGGGAGACTAGGGATTCCTGCAGAAGCTTGACAAGTTGATTCGGTTGAATCCATAGGCCCGTGGTTGGCAAACTGCGGCTTGAGAGCCACATGCGGCTCTTTGGCCCCTTGAGTGTGGCTCTTCCTAAGCCTTAGGAGCACCCTAATTAAGTTAATAACAATGTACCTGCCTATATAGTTTAAGTTTAGAAAATTTGGCTCTCAAAAGAAATTTCAATCATTGTACTGTTGATATTTGGCTCTGCTGACTAATGAGTTTGCCGACCACTGCCATAGGCTGATCATACAGACATCAGTGAGGCCACTGGAAAGCTGCCCCGATGAGCAAGAGCGGACCATCATGGTGAAACCCACTTGCCTGAATGTGGAAGTCGTATCACAAATGCCTTCCCCTCAATAGTTCCTGAAGCTCAGATACTCATAAGCAGAAGACCTCAGAGCTCCGGCAAGCCCTGGGCGCACGCTGGAAGCTGTAAGTAAAGAACTCCTCCACGGACAGCTCAGTGAGCCCGGGGAGAATGATGTGCTGGACATCAGAATGGTCCCTTCAAGCTCAGCGCCTCCTCAACCCTCTGCTCCTGCTGTTCCCATCTTCTAAGATGCCCCCTTCCCCTCTTCCCACTTGGCTCACACCTAGTCATTTTCAACGGTCAGCTAAAGTCCTGGAAATTATCCTTGGGATCAGTCTGGGAAGGTTTCTCAATGTCACCTAGTTCTATGATCTACTCCCTTCTAAAACTGAATTCCTTCTCTAATTTCAAGCCAGAGTTTGAACACCATTGGTGATTGGGTACACACTGCCTTTCTGGGCTAACCCACTCTAAGTCCATATAGCTTTATTTTTAATAATAACAACAATGATAATAATAATAATATTTATTGTGTGTCAACTTAGGCCTGAAAACCATCACGTGATGTAATTCTCACAACAACCCTGTGAGGGGAGTATCTTTATTATCTTCTCACTTTGTTTTACAGAAGAGGAGATAAGTCTGAGGGAGGCCCAATGACCTGTCAAGGTCACAGACCTAGGACACAGCAGAGCCTGGGCCACTGCATTGCACACCTGAGGACATCCCGACCTTCAGAAATTTCTCCCTGGGTCATAGTTGCACTCAAGGTAGAGTGTAGAATGGCCAAGTTTCCCCTTAGGCTTCTTAGTGCTTAGACTATTTTCTCTATAGAATGCAATGTGTAATGGCCTAAACTTGCAAGTTTATTCATCATCAATTTAGTTTCACTTTCCTATGAAACTGTAAGTTCCTGGAAGATGGGACTATAACTTGTAGGTATTTTGTGTGTTTAATCTTTGTGTATTTGATTTTCAAGACTTTGCTTCCCTTTTGGAATGCAGTACGGACAGCACTGAGCACAGCCCCGTGCTAAGCTCAGCCTCTGAGTGGTGGGGGGTGTGGGAAACTGCTTATTGCCTTCACTGTCTGATAAGCAGAGACAGAGCACTCCCCGGAAACCGCCCCCCCCCCCCCCAAGGCTGGGTGCCTTTGAAGCCCTAGCAAAGCCCGGAGCTAGGCGCCACCTCTGTTTGTCCAGACAGTGGTAGCTGAAACTACTCCCCTATTTATTATTATGTAAATCCTTGCTGATGGGCTAGTCTGCTTGTTACTAGGGGGTCACCTGCCTAAGGGCTATGCTATGGGTGCATCCCAGATCAATAAAAGCTTGGTGAGGCCTGAGCACGGGGGAAGTCCTTCGGGACTTGCCGCCTGGTCCCCCAATATTGCAAAATTATCTCGTGTCTTTTTCTCTCATTTGCTGTGCGGCTCCTCTTTCAGATACCAAGCCCTACTCCACGCAGAACGTGGAGGGAGTCTTACTCAACAGGTGGAGAAGACATCAAAGGTTTGGATGTCCCCACTTCTGGTTCCAGCTCTTCCCCTCCCCTGGCCTCAGTCTCCTCACTGAGCCCGATGATGGGCATGACTGCCCTTTGATGCTGGCCAGCTCAGTGCCAGAGCTACCCCAAGCCATAGGACTGGTGGGCAAGCCTGGGGAAAATGAGTTTTTTTCAGACTGAATCAGGCCCTCAGCCACCCACCTATGAGGCAGCGATGCACCCCCAGAACACACAGATGGGATGGGGAGCTGGAAACATCCCTGGCACCTGAGCTAACTTCTATAGACACCCCGGTTCAGTTGTCCCTTATGCTCCCTAGGCTGGAAACAAGCAGAAACCCTGCACTATTATAGTCTCCAAGCCTTTAACCTTTTAGGACCTTTCTCCAAATTTAGCAAAAGGGTTTCGCACAACATCAGTGAGAATCTCCAGAAATTTCCTTGGGAAATCCCTCATTGGCTAGCTCACCAAGGAATTTGGAAAGCTCTTTTGGGCAATTTTTCATTCATTTGTTCATTTATTTCACAAAGTGTGTGTGTGTGTGTGTGTGTGTGTGCACGCGAGCGCGCCCATCATTCCTAGGCACTGTGCTGAGTGGTAGGGCTTCCAGTCTCACTGCGGGGGGGGGGGGGGGGGGGGAGGGGGCGAAGATTAAGCAAATAATCATACAAAACTATGATTAAAATTTGTGCTAAGTGCCATAAAGAAAAAATACACAGGCTGCTTTGTAGCCTCAGCTCTGGCTCCCACGGGCTGTGAAACTTCGTGTGAGTCACCTGCCCTCTCTGAGCCTCAGGGTTGTTTTCTGTTGTTTGCTTTATTTTGTCTTTTGTTTGTTTGTGTTGTTTTTGTGTAAATTGGAGATCTGCTTCTTCAAGCAAATGCTGTGATGCCGAGATGAGAGCACTGGCTAACACAGCGCCCTGAGAACCCTCATTCTACACAAATAAAGACAAGGGATCCTCAACTGACTCTTGTCCTGGAAATTTGCTGCGTCTGTGCCAGTGGGATTGTCTGTGGGAGAGCTGCAGTTGACATTTAGAAAAATGAGAGTGAAATGGGTTTTCCTTATTTGGAGTCTCCACTTCATATGCAATAGACTCAGATTATGTTCAGACACATGTGGGGGAAACAGAGGGATTGGGAAACCTGGTCCCAGATGACCTTGGGAAGGCAAAGCCAACAGACGTGTGATGGGAGAAGGAGCGTGTTAAACAGCCCTCACCGACAGGCCTGCTCCCTGCTTTTCCAGATGCACCAGAAAGCGGTGCCAAGAATTCTAATGAGAAACAGACTCTCCCTCCGTCCTTCACCTGCAGATTCCTCAGCAGAGATGCTGCGGCCGCGTCTGCTGAGAGTCCGAGAGTGGTTTGTTTTTAATTCTCCTCTGTAGGAATCAGGGCTCTGAGAGTCCGAGAAAACATTTCAGATTTTCCTTCCCTTTATACTCCAGCCAAAAAGCACGGGGTCGAAATATGAAAGGGAGAAAACCCAGGACGTGTGGTGGAGGGTTCGGACCGGGCGCCGTGGTAGTTCATTAGCGAAGCCCTTAAGTTGGAAGGAAGTAGAGGGATGCAGTTTGCCTCGAGAAATGTTTACCGTGTGAATGTCCGTGTTTGTGGTTCCCAGGCAGCCACCCCCCCGCAGACTCCGGTGTGGGTCAGTGACTCTATTGTGACAAAAGAAAGCCAAGGCAAGACTTGAGCCAGGAAGGTGTAGATGTGGGTTCTGCTCGCTGAACCTGAAGCAGGAGTTGTAAAAGAGCTTTGCCAATCCACCAAGATGACTACTATCTTGACCTGGGAGTTTTCACAACTGCCGAGGATTCTAAGACAAATGCGGTGTCTGTTCTTGCCCTTTTGGCCAGAAGTCCAGGCCTGCCTCCCCCCGCAGCCCAGCCCGTGTCCCTGGGGCCTGTTTCTATCTGTCCCGAGTGTTTGTTCTGCTCCCCACAGCCTCAGCCTCCTTGGCCTGCTGAGCGGGGTCGGGGGCTTTGCCAGGCACTCTCTCCAAGAAGCCAGCACAGACCCTCAGCTTCTTCTTTCTGGGTTCACATACAACTGTGGAAAGATCGTTTTATTTCCCATGTCATCCTGTCTCTTTAAAAAATGTCCTTATTTTTTAAAAGCTTCCTTTCTTATGGCTGATCAGGATGGTGGTTTTCTAAAAACAACAACGACAACAAGAAACCGAAAAACGACTTGAGCTGTAACCAGTCTGAGTAGTGGGGAAACCCAGTTCTTTACTTCTGTTGGCTCTGGCATCGGCCTTCATCCCCACAGCACCCCACCTCCTCCTGCGAGGGTGATGTGCTCTCTGACCTGAGTTTCATCAATAGCCAAATCTGTGCCAAGACAAACTCTTTATCTAGTGTTCGAGTAATGTGCCATCCGCCAAATGTATGCTCAAAGGCTAGAACTACCTGGAAAACGGTTTCTATGATTAAATTACATGACAAAAAAAAAAAAGGCTTGAAGCACAACTGGATTTTTCATGTGTTTGAAAGTATGGAACCCAAACGTCCCATCAAAAATCAAAATGCTAGCTTTAAAAAAAGAAAGGACGGAAGAAAAGATTCCAAAATGTCCTATGGCTGTGAGGGCCATGGGATGAGAATGGGCTTTGGGGCCAGGCCACCCGCCTCCGGTGGGAGCTCTGAGAAAACCCCTGCGTGTGCATGAGCCTCAGCCTTCTCGTCTGGCAGCAGGAACAGGCCTTCTCCTTGGGGCTCCTGCGGATGAGGTGAGGTGATGTAGCGGAAAGACCCAGAGCGGCTCCAGTTCTGCTACAATCTCCCCAGCCTTACCTTGGCTACTGTTCCGCATATTCTACATTTTCCATGATGCACATGTTACCCTTGTCAAGGGAAAAGTAAGTTTAAAATGATGATGACAACAACAATATGGTCTATGTTATAGGGACATTTCAAACACGGTAACGTTACCCAGATTGGATGGCATATCGAGTGGGAAAATGTCTAAAGGCATCCTAAAGCTTTAGTCATCACTGGCAGAAAAATGCAGCCCTTTCATCCTGCCAAGAACTCGGCCTCAGACTCAATCTGCCTTGGTAGAGAGAAGGTTTCATTTCTTAGAAACGGTGCTGCTCCAGGCAGGACAAGCGAGGGATGTTCTTGCTCCCACAGGGATGCAAAGGACTTTGCTTTCCGCTTTAAAAGATGCCCCAGCAGGCCAAGTCCCTCTGAGAAAGGAGAGGTCCCCCATAGCCTCTGAAATGGTAACATTTCTCTCATCCAGTGTTTTCATTAGCATCCTTTTGTAACCCATTAAGTCCTTAACAGCGGCTCTGAGGAGTCCCACCTGTTTTCCATCAAGATTTCAGCTGTAAGCCAGCACAAACATGTGTGATAAGTTGATGCTAAAATACCATGACACACTCCCTTGGATTTACTAGCATTTAATAAATGAAGGAGAGAGCTTTCCCTTTTATAGCCCTGAGCCTCCCAGGCCCAAAGCAGACGTAGCAGTTGCCTCCTGCTAAGCATTCATTACTCATTGCTTCCAAATCCAAAGACCAGGCACCTCCCATCATTGTGCTATCCGGGCAGGAGTGGTAGGTCCAATGTTCTCTGCCCTGATGGTGTCACAGCATTAATATCCAGGCCCAGATATTTAGATTTAGTTGGTTGGAGGACCCAGGTAACCATAATCTTTAGCAACTCCCCAAAGGCCGCTTATCTGTAGCCATGATTGAGATCTGCTGAAAACATCCGGAACATAAGCAAGTACAGTGTAGTCACTGCACTGTAGTGGGAAGAACATGGACTAGGAGATATGAAGTAATAGATTTGAATTTACCCTCTGAAAAGGATAAATTGTGTTATCTTGGGCAAGTTTCTTAAATTCTTTAAGCCTCAGTTTCTTCATTTCAAAAGTGGGTTTAATAATATCTGTCTCATAAGGCTGTTTGTTGTAAGGATCAAATTACATAATATATGTAAACTGCAGAGTGCTAGGGCTTAGATAGAGCAGTTGATCCATAGGTGTTAAATATTGCTATTAATGAGCTGAAAGTCAACAGCTATTTTCTTACAATCAAGGTTCCTTAGCAGAATACAGTAATTCCTTCATCATCTTGTGGGAATAGCAAAGCCTTCCCTCAAATCAAAGTGTCTATCATATAAAGGTCAATTAAACATTGTACTAGAGAGCCTGGCCAATGTAATAAAGCAAGAAGATATAAAACACATAGATCGCCAAAGAAAATATAAAACTATCTTGATTTGCAGATGGCATGAATTTCTACATTGAAAATCCCAAGAAATCTATTAGAACTAATAAGTTTAGCAAGGTTGGAGGACACAAAGTTAACATGCAAAAATCAATTGTATTTCTGTATGCTAGCAATGAGTATTAAAAATTTTAAATTTAAAAAGCAGTATCATTTATAGCACTAAAGCAACAAAAACCATGAAATACTTAGGCATAAATTTATAAATATGTACAGGACCTGTATGCTGAAAACTAAAAATCACTAACAAGAGAAATTAAAGAAAACCTAAACAAGATTGGAGGACTAGACATTGTTAAGATATCAATTTTTCCCAAATTAATTGATAGATTCAATTAATCCCAATCAAAATCCCAGTAGACGTTTGTATGGAAATCAACAAACTCCCTCTAAAATTTGTATGGAAAAACAAAGTACCTAGAATAGTCAAAACAACTCTGAAAAAGAAAAATGAAGTTGGGGGATCTTTTTTCAAGATCTTATCTTATTTCAAGACTCACTATGGAAATGCAGTAATCAAGACCAAGTGGAATTATTGAATGAAACAAAGAAGGGAGTCCAGAAGTGGACCCACACATATATGGTCAAATGATTTTTTTGATAAAGAAACAAAAGTAATTCAATGGAGAAAGAACAGTTTCCAACAAATTGTATTGAAACAATTGGGTATTCATATATTTTTTTTAAAAAACCTTGACCCTTGATTCATATTCCATACCTTGTACAAACATTAACTCAAGTGCACCATAGACTTAAATGTAAAACCTAAAACTATAAGAGTCCCAGAAGAAAACATAGAGGAAAAAAATCTTTGTGACACTAGGTTAGACAAAACTTTCTTAGCTATGACACCAAAAGCACACTCCATAAAAGATAATGACTAAATCAGGCTTCATTAAAATAAAAATAAAACCTTCTGCTCTGTGAAGACACTGCTAAGAAAATGACAAGACAAAGCCATAGCCTAGGGCATTATTACAAAACACATATCTGACAAAGGACTTACTATATTCAGAATCTAAATGACTCTCAAAACTCAGTAAGAAAGCAAACAACCCAATTTTAAAAAAATGGGCAAAATATTCAAATAGGCAGCTCACCAAAGCACATAGAGAGATGGCAAATAAGCACACGGCAATATGCTCAGCATCATTCGTTATTAGGGAATTTCAAATATGAACCACCGCATGCCATGTAGAATGGCTACATAAGAAATAAAGAACAATAGCAAGTCCTGGTGAGGACGGGGAGCGACGACAACGTCATTATATTACTGGCAGCAATGCAAAATGGCACAGCCGCTTTGGAAAACTTTGTTAGCATGTAAAATTAAATAAACGCTTGTCATGTGACCGAACAATTCACATTATCCAAGAGAAATGGAAACTTATTTTCACATAGATACCTGTACGCAAATATTTACAGTGCTTTCATCCCAAATCACCAAATGTGGAACAACCCAAATGTTCATCAACTAGCGAGTGGATAAATGACTGCAGTATATCCATGCAAGGGAATACTACCCATCAATAAAAATGGGGGACAACAAAGGATACACACAGCACAGATACATTTCAGGTGCATTTTTCTAAGCGAAAGGAGTCAGACACAAAGGCTGCAATCTGCATGGCTCTAGTTATGTGACATTCTGTACAAAGGAAACCTTTAGGGGCAAAGAATAGACTAGTGGTTGCCAAGGGCCAGAAGTCGAAAGAATGACTACATGGTGGCACAGGTCATTTTGGTCATTGAAATGTTCTATATCTTGATTGGTGGTTATATGAATGTAAACATTTGTCAAAACTCATAGAATTTCACATTGAAAAGTGTGAATTTTGCTGCATATAAATAATACTTCAATTAAAAAAAATTGTTGGGGCTTCTCTGAATGGAAGAAATATGGTATCTAATTTTATGTGTGGATTGGCTTGCTCCAAAGATATGAATGGTGGGTAAGAGTGATTCCTCCTCAAGGTCAACCACAAAATTAAATGAACTGTGTTGAGTAAATTAGACCAGTGGGTACAAAACCAGGTCATCAGAACGCTGGGAATTTATCTTAAGAAGGTAGTGGCTGGGACCATGATGTTATTTTCCACATTTTAGGGGAAAGGCCTGAGGAAACTCATATTTTAACCAAGATAAGTTTGCCCAGACCTGTTGAGTAAAATCTCAAATTCTTTTGCTTTTGGCTGGAATTCTCTTTTCTGCCGATCATATCTAATTTATAGAGAATCTATAAAGCCAATCTACAGCTTGGTGACTAAAATTCTTTCGAAAGATGAGGCCTCTGGGGGAAAGATTATAAAACGGGTTTCTGGTGGTGAAAAGTTTGTGAATGGCTAGACTAGAGCATACATGTGAGGGAGCTAGAGGAACGTGCTCCCTTGGAAGGACTGAACACCCAAACAAGCTGTTACTTGCCCGAGAAAGATCATTCTGTCTACTGCCAGGGGATGGCCTCTCCCACCCAACCCATCACCAGGCCCCTAGGAGCCCATAGACTTGCGTGTAAATCAGAGGCTGGCAAAAACATACCCCCCTGAGTTCTGATACCACGCGTCCACCCCGATCAACCACACGTCCACCCTGATCGAGAGCACCTTGTGTCTCTGGACTAGAACACAGCTAATGATACAGGTACATTTCCAGGGCCAACCTGAGCCTCTTTGTTGACATCTAGCACATCAGTTTTATGACTGTTCGTCCTAACAACAAAAAAAGTTACGGCTTCGTACCAATCAATGCCAGAAAAAGAATGACACCAGGCCCTGGTTTAGGTGGGAAAATGTGGGAGATTATAACAGCAACCTTAGCTCCGGCCAATTAACATGCCCTCCCCTGCTCAGCTTGCACACAGCTCAAGGAAGCTTAACAGGATTAGCAGTAAATACCTTGTTGTTATTTTTAACATAGCTCAACCGTCTAGTAAATGTCTCTAGTGTACCTGCCAGTAACCTTCATAAACGGAGGTATCCACCCTGAGAGATGCAACAGGCAAGACTGGGCAACAATGTGTCTGAGGACTTGCCCTGTAGTGGCCCATGGAGTTTGATGCCTTACTAAGAGACGACTCATCTTTGACATTTGTGCCTTTTAAGGTACAGTAGGGTGTTAGAAGCCAGACAGAGCTGGATTTGAATCCTGATTCTGCCACTCATGAGTGGTGGTGAAGTTATCTTGTCCTTTGAATCTCAGGTTTCTTTAAAATGAGGATGATATTACCTATCTGACAAAATTGCTATAATGATTAGAGATGATGAATAAAGGAGAGTTTCTGACATGAAACTTATGATCAGTAAATGTTGGCTATACACATACACAAACACACACATATATAGACACATACATACATCCTATCTAATAATAGACAAAGATGCAAATTGACCATACCTCTGCTATGCCCACCATTGGCTAATCAGAGCGATATGCAAATTAACCGCCAACAAAGATGGCGGCTAATTTGCATATACTGGCTGGGAGCGAAGACTGAAGACACCATAGAAGGAAGCCAAGCAATGGAGCCGAGGTAGCAGAGACGGGCGGGAGAGAAGCAGCAGAAACGGGCGGGGTAGGAACAGCAGAGACGGGAGCGAAGCCCTATTCTTGCAGGAATCTTCCTGCAACGGGCATCTAGTATACATATATACAGACATATGTATATATTTAAAATGTAGTTAGTAAATAATTCGAAACAAATAAGATGCACACTCTTTCATTTTTGAACGTTTCTGAGATTGGCTTGTGTCTTAATTAATGTTAGCCACAATTTGCTAGCAGCAAATAGAAAGGTGAGTTGTGACATGGTTGTTATTATGGGGCTGTGCAAAACCAGCCAAACTCTAAGTAGGTATCACAGGATCGAGAGCTGCGAGAACTACTGTGGCTAATTGGCGCCATGTGGAAGATTAGCACTGGACACTGCACATCCATCCGCCAAGGGTCTGGCTAACTTTCAAATTGCCAGCGATATGCAATTTGATTATAGAGAATATTAAACCATGAGCTTAACCAAATAGGAAATGCATGCAGAACCTGGCATTAATTGTCTTTATGAAGTATGCTAAGGAGGTCAAGTTCATGGGCCCCATAAATCTACATTTCTTTGACAGTATTTGCCTCAACTGGGAAGAACCTTTGGACCCTGAGTGCAAAGAAAACTCAGAGTTGATTATAGATGGCAATATTAAAGAAGAAAATGGTATGTGATTATAATAAGTACATGTACACTAATATTCATTTTTTAAAACTGTATAAGTTCATGTGACATTTCTTTTTTTTCTGAAAATCTGTGTTAAATTGATGATGCATATTACATTTGATGGCATCTTAGAATATATTAGACATGGTAATACTTACTCACCTCTCCCATCCCTGGCTGGTACCACACATGCTCAAGTTTTCTGTGACATTGGTTGACTGGGCGGATTCAAGATTAGCATAGGCAGGCAAAGTAGATGGCCAATGAACTCATAGCATAGGCAGGCAAAGTAGATGGCCAAAGAACTCATCCAACTTTGTTAATAACTAGGAAAGCACAAATAAAGATCACAAGAAGATATCACTTTATAGCCATACTTTTGGGCAAAAAATAAATAAAAAATAAAAGTCTGATAATACCAAGTGTCAGAGAAAATGTGGATTCACAAGGCCTCATACACACTCCTTGTAGGAGCATAATTTTGTACGACGACTTTGGAAAACAGTTTGACATTTTCTCCTAAAGTTGAACATGCACATACGCCATGACCCAGCAATTCCATTGTTAGTTCAAGAGTGTCTTATCCATATGCACCGAGAATCACGTACAAGGAAGTGGCTGGTTCCACTTGCAAGTCAATCACAGAAACGCTTTTTTCTCAAGACAACTCTTGTACTTTGCTATCCAGGTGAGGTGCATAATGTGAGCTTCCTATTTTCACACAGAATATTAGAGATATGTACTCAAGGGTTGAAGTTTACTGGAATTCATAATTTTTACTGATTCATCAAGATACAATCTTAAGTGAAACTGCCCTGTTTTGCTGAGAATGTATGATAAAGCACACGATGACTGCTAGTACAGTTGAGTGTTACTGCCCTGACTTGGGCTAATTCACCTGCAGTTGACCCACCATGACTTTTGTACCATCAGTGACAATGTCAATAAAGTGGAAAAGTCAAATAAAGTCTCAGCATTATGATTTATTATTATATAAATAGTTTTGACCTTGCATATCCCCTGAAATAATCTCAGGAACTCACAGGGCAGACCACACTCAGGGTGCTGCTGTATGGCATTCCAATATATGAATATACTACAATGCAATTTGTTTATTCTAATGTCGATGGACATTTGGGTAGTTTCCACTGTGAGGCTAGAGCAGATAGTGTGTGGCAAGCATTTTAAAGGAAGTTTTCTTCTCCCTGCTACATAAAAATATGTACTTAACCCAGTGCCTGACATACAGTGGACATTTAATAAATTATGGTCATTAAAATTCCTTTAGAGAGATGTCCTCAGTAGCTTCTGTTTAGGATTCTTCTACCCTACCTGATAGAGTGCATAGAGGGGTCTCTATGACTACAGATAATAACAAGACATTCTCTCCAAAAGCCACAGAAAGAAAGAAATGAGCCACATTGGAAAAGGTGGAAACCAGAACATTAACCTGTTCCTTGCCCTGGCTCTGGGCCCCCAGGACATTCTCAAACTTTTCCATGGCTCAGGGGCAGGGGTAAAACACCTGGAAAAACTATTGTCCATTCCTCATGGGAAGCAGCTCTCCAGCCAAGTTATGAGGCTGGGAGAACAACTGATGCCTGTCCCTGGAGGCCTGCAGGCTCCCTCCCCCACACACCGGAGCCAGAGGGGCCTGCTCCCTGCCCTCTGGCAGCCAGAGTGTGGAGCCGGAATGTAATCTCTACCTTTTGGGACTGAGACACATGAAGAAAAGATGCCAAGATGCAGGGACAGCCGAGAGATTATTCCTGGCAACGGTAGGTGTTTCTGGGACTTGCTATTGACCTGTTGGCAGCTGCCCTGCCTCTCCTGGTTCCTATCTAAGCCCAGTCCCTCCAGATTTCCTGCCGATTCTGGGACACCCCAACAGTCTCCCTAGAGACTTCTTTGCTTAAGTTGCCCCTGAGTGTCTATTACTTGCACCCAGCGATTCTGACTCACTCCACACCTGCGCTGGAAGCCCAGGCTGGGTGCCCTGCCAGGAGCAGGGAGAGGCCAGGCCTGTCACCCAGGGAGCCGTCTCAGAGTCACCAACACGGCGAACTGAGCTCTTTTACTCCTCACTTTCCACCTCCACTTTCCTATTTCCCCTCCAGGCCTCACCTGGCACACTGTCAGACTCAGGTGGCACGGTGCCCTCAGAGCCTCTTTGCTCCCACAGGCGTTAGTCATGACCACCTGCACGCTCTGCACCTCCAATGCGGGACAGGGCACATTCTCCCGCAGCTGTTTGCTTACCCACCCGCCATCCCACCTGCCTCGTCTCTCCTCGGGGCTGTGGGCCGCAGAGGCTGATTCACGAGAGGCTTGCACCTTGGCTGACCCCAGGCCCCGAATGACCATGTGTGGAGGCCACGGTGTGCTCTTATCCCACTCCCATGAGGAGCCACCATCTACAAAGGGGCCCTTTGGAAGTGGAAGGCTGGCTTTCCAGGACAAGCTTTAGGAGTTTGCTTGGGAGGGGGGTCTCAGATCTCAGAGCCTTTTCCTGGCAGGGGAGCTGTGAGGGTGACTCATCCACCAGCGCTGCGTCCAGATTGAGAGAGTGGCTCCCACGGTCCCTCGGTGGAAGCTCTCGGACCTGGAAGCAGCCGGTGGAGCAAAGTATATTTCCTCGAGGCAGGACGCCTGAGCGCCCCAGTGGGGACACCTGTGTCCCACAGTCACCCAGCCCTGTGCCTGCGGAGCAGAGTGGCGTGCTCCGAGGAGTGATGTTGGTTGGGGGTCCTCTCTGCTGCTCCAGGACACTGAGCATCTGGTCTTCCCCACAACTCAGACTCAGCACCGAGGCCACTGTCCTCAGCCAGGCCTCAGGGAGCGCCTCTCACCTGCACACGAGCCCTCTGAGGCTGGATCACACCTGGGTGCCTGCTCCTGAGGCTTTGTGGGGACTCTGGGGCCCCCAGGCTGCTGCTGAGCCTGTCTGGGGCCTCCTTTGCCTGTAACAGCCGAAGGGAGTTGAGAGTTCCTGCCTGAAGACTGGCAGGGGCCTGGAGGTCATCCAGGCCTGCACTGGGCGGGGCCACCCAAAGCTCTCCCATTCCTGGTCTGGGCAAAGAGCTGTTTTCCAGATGTGGCTTTACCAGGAAAAGCATTCCCACGGGGCCCCCAAAGCGAGGCTAGCTTCCTTCCTCACTGTGACCTGACCCCAGGGGAGGCAGACACAGGGCTACCACCTCGTGGCTGAGGTAGGAGGGGCTCCTGCCCATTGGCCTGTTATTAAATAACCTGTGGGGTGGCCACGATCACATCACAAGAAGCATTTCAAACGCTAGCCTCGCCCACGAAAGCTTCTGAGGTTACCAAGGGCAGGCTCCTCACTCGCAGAAATACAGGAGAATTGCTTACGTGGGGGGCCTCTTTAGGAGAGAGAATTCAAATCACACAGACTGCCTCACTGATTGAAACTTCTAACTGGTATGTCGCTCACCTCAAAGAATGATTCTGTGAGGACTCACAGCTGACGGGCCACCAGAGATCAGACACAGGTGAGGAGTGACACTCAGCTGCCCACAGCCCCGGGATCTAATTGTCTGCTCCCCACCCCGCCCGAAACACCAGACCACAGAGAGGAGCCTGAGCTGAGAGGGCGAGACCTGGGAGCCAGCACCACTCTCCCGGGAGTGGCCTTACACAGCCCCATTGACCCCAGCCGCCCCCTGACGGGGGACAATGGCTGCAACCCGGACACCACCCTGAAGCTGCCGTGAGAGGGGCATGTGCGGTGAAGTGTGAAGGCTAGAGAGCCGCACAATGTGAGCTATTGTTGGTGTTATTTTTTATTGCTGAGTGCCACCATCCCTGCCTGGGAGGTGGCATGCAGAGTATGTCCTGCTGGCAGGGAACGTGGGCCCAGGGGACCTGGCCGTGGCCGTGGTCCCAGACAGTGTGCCCAGGAGCTGGGTGTCTGAATGAGGGAACGGGGGCATGCCTGAGTGTGTGGGCCCCCACACTCTCCACAGGAGGGTCTAAGAGGGTAGCTTTGGGCACCCCCAATTCCAGGACCGGATGTTCCTCTAGCCCACCTCAGAGCCGGGAAGCAGAGGGGGCCCAGAGGCTGAGGTTGGGGTCTGGGCCAGGGTGGGGGCTGCCTTGAGCATCTGCTGTGGGAGTGCCTGCGGCCGCTCTGCCTCTGCCCTTGAGCCAGGCTGGGTCAATCTGAGGCCTGTGCCTTTAAAATGCTTTGACATCCTTGAGATGGGAAGCAGAGCTCCCAGCGGAAGGCCGGCAGTAGCTCCGGAATGCCGTTCTAATATAAAACTCTCGCTCTCCGAGGACTTCATCTGATACTCCCACTGTCAGGCTTTGGAGCGAAATCACCTATTATGGTCCTGGAAACGGCCCCAGATTCTCGGGGCTGATCCTTGACCCATGTGGGTTTGCCAGAATAGAGCTGGTTTTCTAACTGCACAGACTAGTCCTCCATCCCCAGCTGACTGCGACTCTGAGATTCCCCTCTGGATCCAGGGTTAAGGGCCCAGGGCTGGGAAGGTGGCACAGTAGGGATGTGCCCTGAGCCCTCCTGTACCCTGGGGAGGTGAGAGGGGGAGGGGCTGTGGGGACGGGGTGTGCCTCCCAAGCACTCAATGTGGGCAGATGGCAAAGCCCAGACTGACCGGCAGGCCTCCACTCGGCTATTCTTCCCACCACTCCAGTTGCCTTCCTCCCTTGGACCAGACCAGCAGAGGTTTGATCATTTTGCATGGTCATGGAAGGGGGCCGGGTTCCGCCTGGAGACTCCAGCTTCTCCTCATGGCGGGAAGGTCCCTTCTTCCACTGTGGGCCCCTCATTCTGAAGACTCTCCAGCTACTCCCCTTCTGGGTCTGGCCTACCAGTGAGCAGGTCCTGTTCAAAGGCAGGCCCTGGAGTCAGGGAGGGAGAGCAGGTTGAATCCTGACCTGCTGTTCAGTAGCATCATCTAGGGCAAGTTACTAGACCTTTCTCAGCCTCAGTGTCCTCATCTGTAAAATGGAATAATAATCATCTACATTTCCAGGTAAGAGAATTAAATGAGCTAGCACAAATATAAGAGCCTGGCTCAGAAGCTCACAAAATGGGTACCAGGGGCCTTAGAGAATCCCCAAACCCTGACTGAGCTGTGAGATCAAAACTCTTTTTATGAAAATACTGAGATGTCATTTGCCTTTTCACTTGCATGTTCTCACAAGGTTACAGTAGAATTTTCCAAAGGCTACTGGCCCTGAGAGCTCATGGAACGAGTGCTGGGGATTCCGGTTTTGAAATTCTTTTTCAGTTTTAGTTTATAAAATGGTAAATGTTACTAGGTAGAACCCACATAAGCAAAAGCTGTCTGGGGTCATCTGTTACTTTAATGGGGGGCTCTAGCTCTGTGTTACCCCAGCAGAGAAGAGCGTGCCTGGCACAGAAATGCCCAGATGGATGGGGCAGGAAGGGACTGGAGATCGCCTGGTTTAAGGCTTTTTAAAGCAGCAGAACCCTTTTCCAAATGCAATTACGCACAGAACCCCAATACGAAAAGCAGCTCTGTGGGGTCCTGACCTTTTAGCTTCCCTTTCACATGCTCCTGCCCAGGAGGCCCCTGGGACCCTGAAAACCTTGGACGTCAAGAAAATTCAGTGTGAAAACGACCAATCTCGGCCCAATTCCCCCCTTGTGCAGCTGTGAGGCTGAGAGGCTGTGGGGTGCGGGGGGGGGGGGGGGGGGGCGGGGGGGAGGAGTCGAGTTACTCACCAGCCCCCACAAGGGTGTCAGCGCCAGGATCGTCCAGGCAGGTCCCGTACCCCCAGCCTCCTAGCTACATAGCAGGGTCTGAGTGAGGATTTGGCATGTGACCAGGTAAACTTCCCCGGAAAGCCTTCCACAATTCCCGTCCTGCCAACTCCCTTCGCCCCGAGAGCCTTGTTGATGCCTGGACGGGCTTTAGTCGCAGCCCATACTCCGTCGTCAGTCACCTCTGTCTCTAGTGTCAGGACACCCTGTCTTTCGGGCCCACAGAGACCCTGCCGAAGCTACATTTGATACCGAGAGTGGGGCAGTGCTACAGCGTTGTGTCGTGGGGCGTCCGAGCTGCAGGTGAGCTTGGAGGCCACCTCTGCTGGTCAGTTTGGTGGAACTCTACCACCACCCGCCCTGCACGAGGCATTGCACTGACTCTGGGGGGACAGGTAGGACAATAATAACAGCCACAGATGCTGACAACTGGTGCACTCACCACTCGCAAAGTACGGCCCTGTGCTGCGCGCGATACAGAGGACCCTGTGAACTGTGTGGGCATCTTATACGTGGAGTTTTTTCAATAAATGCAGCCGGCCCTTCCTCTCCACGGGTTTCGCAACAGGGGATTCAACTAATGGTGGATTGAAAACTAGTTTTGCATTCCCAACCGCAGATTCCCAACCGCGTTCTCCACACCAGAGAGTCCTGAGCACTGATCGAAAGCATTGCTTTTGATCTGCTGTTGGTTGAACCCGCTGATGTGAAGGGCTGGCTGACTGTAGTTAAGTTTGGGGGGAGTCAAAAGTCATATGAGGAATTTTAAGTGCGTGGGGTTCGGCACCACTAACCCTCATGTTGTTCAAGGGCCAAGGGCACTAGCTACACTGCTCAGGACTCACCTGGTGACAAGCAACAGAAACTCAACTCGTACCAATGAAAGTGTTGACATAAGAGCCTGGATAGGCAGGCAGCAGGAGCAGGCCCACTCTACCGAAGGGGAAACTGACGCCCAGCGACAGAAGGCACGGCCAGGACACCTAGGCCACACACACTCCTTTTCACCCACACCTCCCTGGGCGTGGGCGCTGACCCGACACGCCCAGACTGGTCAGGCGTCCATTGCTGGGGGGAAGCTGGCCGCAGGGGTGGTCTCTGCATGTCCAACACAGCTCCTCTCTCACTGGACCGAAGGGGTCCTGGGTTAGTGTAAACCACTTTCATGTCAACCTAGAATTGGGTTTAACGGAGCCATTGGGTGAGGAGATGCAGGGGTGGAGGATGGAGTTTCTCTGTCTCGGTTTTTCAATGATCAGAAAAACCTCATGATTTGTGACTTAGGGTGCTAGCCCTGGATCAGACAAGCTGGGTTGGAATGCCATCTCGGTCCCTTAGCATATAAAGAGCTTGCACTTCAGTTTCTTTATCTATAAAATAGGGACAATGCAATCTGTGTTGCAGATTTTTTGAGGGTAGTACAGGGGATAGTGTATGTGATCAGGTCTAGCAGTACTGAAGAAATATTTGCTACTTAAAAGTCCAGTTTTACACAGTAAAAACTCCATCTGTGAAACCACTGCTAAAGAAACAATAGCCAAAATTACAGGCGTAATTAAGAAAACACAATGTGCCAAAATCCAAATGTACAAACCAAATAAAGGTAAAATTTTCTCTTTGCAGGATTCTCCTAAAAAAAAAAAAAAGATAAAAATAAATTAAAGCCAAAACCTAAAACCTAAACACGCACAGAAATTCCCTTTAAGTCATATAAAACCATGTAATGCTTTTACTTATCCAGTCTTTTCAGGAACATACTTACTGGATAAAGCAAAGAATTAGTGACAACCTGAGCATCTCCAGCTGGGAATTGCCCAGGTCTGAACCCCCATGATCAGAGGAGAAATTTGCTTCCTACATAAGAGTTAATCATGAGCTTTTGAGATTGAAGAAAAAAAAAAATCCCCCTTGGAAATTCTCAACATAAATGTTCCGCCATTCTGACCTCATGGCCGCAAAGAAAATGCCAGAAAGGGAAGTGTTACTAAGACGGCAGGAATGTAATTCACAGGGGAAACCATCATCCCCAGACACTCACGGCCTACTGTCTCTCTCTCTCTGAATTGTTGATGAACCCTGTGGCCTTATGACAACTGGGTGACCTCTCTGAGCCTCAGTCTCTACATCTGTATACAGGACCAGGGACTAACGCATGTGTCAGACAACAGCCCATTAGGATGTGTCAGGGAAAGGGATCTGGCCACCATCACTGCCACCGTTTCTGGGGCTCTCAGAAAAACCCTTGTTATTGATTTTGACATGAAACAGCCTTCCAAGCTGGTGCTTTGAGCATAAGTATAACCCTTGGAGGACTGGGGAATAGGCTTTGCCCTGAAGGACACCAGGCTTAGCTGGGCACAGGTGGCAATGAGCACAGAGGCACTGTACCCTCTGCGTGGATGCCGGATGCCGGTTTCCAGACCACCTGGAGCAGATGCCCATGGGACACTCCTCAGAGGGTTCCCCCACCTTGGCTGCAGGTCAGACACAGGGAGGAAGCCTTTAAAAAATCAGGTGTTTGAGATCCACCCCAGGCTCCAGGCAATTGTCATGGAACTGGAGTTACACTGCTGTGATCCCCTGCTCAGGGCAGCCCAAACCACCTTAGGGTTCAAGGAATAGCTGATGGCTTTAGGCCAACGGTTGCCAACCGGTGGTCCGTGGACCACTGGTGGTCCATGAAGTCACAAAGGTTGGCGACTGCTGGTTTAGGCTGCATTTCTTCCATGTGCCAGGACTTTTTCATTTTATTTCAGCCACAAAAACGCTCTTTTGTACTTGGGAAGGTGGTAGGTGAGCAGCAAGTATGTCGTGAGAGAATTTCACCGCGAGGACACTCAGGATCAGAGAGGTAAGGATGCTTGCTCAGGGTCGCACAGCTGGAAAAGGGAGGAAACAGGATTCGCGGGCAGTTTTCTTGACTCCAAAGCCAGTAATGTCTAGGTTGGCAATTGGTGCTCATAGGCCAGGTTCAGCCTGCTGCTTGCTTTTGTCCAACCAGGGAGCCAAAAATGGTCTTGACATTTTTAAAAGGTTGTAAAAGACAAAAATAAAAACAAAGAATATGCAACAACAGATGCTATATGTGGCCCGAGAAGCCTAAAATATCTACCACCTGGGCCTTTACAGAAAAGTTTGTCAACCCCTGGTTAAGACTGTGACATATGTCTGCTTCTGAGCTCACACTGGGATGGCTGGTGCAATAACTCGGGGTCCAGGTGTCCCTCCAAAGTTTCATTGTCAAAAACATCCTTCACAGCAGTTCTGAGTCCTTAATATGTCTTAGGTTTTCAAAGTCTTCTGCAACCATGTTTTGCAGGTTCAGCTTACAGACGGCACCTAGTCATTTAGATGTGCTAGTGGGGGTGGATTTCTTGGGATAGCACAAGAAAAAGAATTTTCTGAGGCTCACATGTGAGAATGAGTGATTTTATTTCTGTGGAATTACATCCCTGAGTTTCCAAGGTCCCACTTCCCTCAGTCCAGACATAGAAGAAGTGTAGCTGGGGCTTTAGCAGAGCTAAAATCACAGTCATTGTCCAGATTTCCTTTCCATGTTGGAGCAGTGTCCAGCCCAGCATCAGGCTAGCATAATCTGTGTTTCCTGCTACAGTCCATTAGTCCATTGCATGTGGGGTCTGAAGGGCCACAGGAAAATGCAAGGAAGCCAAGAGCAAGCCAAGAGCGCAAGAGCAACAAGAGAGAGAACCCCTTTGTTCAGGAGATTATGCAGTCCCAAATTTTTGTGCGCTTGCAGTGGCCATGCCCATTCTGACCAATGATCTTTGTTCTGAGGTGTGACTGGTAGACAAATACCTTCCCTACGTCACCTCAACTTTACAGGGCACACATCTATCGTCCCAGGTTAGGTCCCTCCCCCCAGTGTTTTGCAGGGAGTAGGCCTGTGGTTCCTGGGGGAGTGCAAAATTGCAGCTTCCTGGTGAAGCTGCCCAAACACCATGCCTATAATGTCTGGCTTCCCCCTTTGCTCCTTTTCTATTTTTAATAACTAGCTAATTACAATGGTGTCAATTCTGTCCCCTGCACAGAGCAAAGGAGCTAGAGACACTGACGGTGGAGTACACTGACCTGTCATACAGTAGCTCAGCCTCCTCCCTGCCCTGTTCTCCAGTAGCTTCCAGTGATTCCCCTCCCCAAGGAACTGTCTTTCCCTGGCTGCTACTGCTGCTTCTATCTCAACTCCACTTCTGTTGGGGACCAGAGGGAAAAGCCAGCACCTGAGCAAAACAGACAAGGTCCGGGATGGTGCCGTGCAGTTGGGGGAAAGGAAAAGAGGCAGCATGGTCCCACTCCCTCTTGCTACCACCCACTCTCCGGGGTCCTCAGCTTCATGCCAGTGCCTCCAGACAAAATAGTTAGTTAAGGATTTCCTTGCCAAACCCACACCACACCACATACTCTACATACCAGACATTCCCCGGATGGTTTGCTTTGTAGGTGATTGGCCACAGCTGTCTCTAGCTTACCAGAGGCAGATGTCTCTCTGAGAGCAGGAATGGGGGTTGGGGGTGGAGGAAGCTGGGGAGGACCTAAACTCCAGTTGCTCATCCCAGGGTCTGGAAACTGGACTGAGACCTCTGCTATCTACAAGTATGCCTGTTACCATTTTCCACCCCGATTGAGCAAGCAAGCCGTAAACTGGAATCCGGGCATCACTCACATCATACTCTAGGGGTGTGCCACAGGTTAAGAGTCATGCAGATATTTATTGAAGACCTACTATGCATCTGGCACCATGTTAGGCCCACAGGACAGCACTTGATTTAACTCTTGAAAGTGGAAGAAATGGGGTTTTCTTTGACAACATTTTCAAGATTGCTTTCATGTAGGTGTGAGGGGACAGGGAAGCAACATTTTGCTGAGCACCTCATAGGCGGCCAAACCCTTGCTGGCCTTCCCCCACCTGACTGCTGTCTGAGGTTAGTGACCGTGCTTGGGCAGGAAATCCAACTAAGGCTGCCTTAAGCGTGGCAGGCATTAGGTTTGATCAAATAACTGAATCAATACCCCTCCCCTGGGAACTTCACAATGGACATTCCCTTTCACTTGGACCACATTCCACTTGCTAAGACCATTATCTCTCCCCTCCGGACCTTGCCAGGATCCGGACCTGCACAGAGAATTCTCCCACCAGAAAAAGCCCGCCTAGAGTCCTTTAAGAACCTCTGACTCCCGGTCTTTGGGTGCTGGCGCCATTTGGGGGCTCAGCCCATCTGGCATCCAGATGACCCAATAAATTTATAATTATTTACCCCTTTTGCCTTGTGTGTCCCTTCTTCGGTGACCCTAACAGAAGGAATGTATTTGGTTAGGGATCTTGAAGTCTGCAGGAATCAACAATGTCACCAGAGAGAGCCTTTGGTTATCTTCCCTCTGCCCTCCTTGGGGTAGGCTCCGTCCTGAGGCTGGTTCTGCTTGTGGTCGGAGAATGGGCTTCATTCTCCACCAATACGGGAGGGACAGGCAATACCTCCAGCAGACATTTCCTCCCGGCTCCTTGGCCAGGCCAAGTTGGTTGCCCATTCCAGAACCAGCCACTGGCAGGGGGAATGGTGATGTCCTTGGACCAATCACGCTCGCCCTTGACTTGAGGTCAACTCCCCTAAAATATTGCTGCATTTTGATAGGGGAGAAAAAATAGATGCTGGCAAGTGAAATGCAAAGCAGTATGTATCCCCACAGGCTTGGAAACAAAATGTCTTACTCAAAGCCATTCCATCTGAAGTCCCAAGCCCCATGTAGCGTATGTTTTTTCCAACCTCATTGTGCGGCCTTGTGAGGCAAGAAAAAGGAAGGAAGAAGGATTTGGGGGTCGAATTTCAGGTGCCCTTTTGAGGTGATGGAGCTGTAGGGGGAAAGCCTGGGTTTTTAAGGAAACCCTCCACCCCCAGCCTTTCCCTTTTCTTCCAGGTGATGCTCACATGCCACTGGGATTTGGGCCAGAGGCACTATTTATAGGGACCAGCTCAGAGCATTCTGAGGCCCTTTCGATGTTTCATTAACAACCCCATTCCGGCTGAAGCCCATCTTCTGGATTTTGCTGAAAAGAGAGTGTGTTACCAGGAGGTTGCAGGATATTGAGGATCAAGTTGTGTTTCCTTGCAGCTGTCTTAGGAAGGAGCCCTGGGGATGCAATTTTCAGAGAAAGTATTTTAGCTGTAGTGTTGCCCTGTGGCACCGTGGGGCCACTTGAGGGGTGAGGAAGGAGGGGGGCAGCTGTGGTGTGGTAACTCTTTGGGAACAAACTTATTATTATTGCTTATTCAAGTTCAAATCAGCCAGAGTCCAAAGCAGCTGATTCCCAGGTCATAAACACTGGCTGCAAACTGCATGGTCTGAAGTTTATCACTCAGGCAATCAATCTTTCTTAAATATCTCATATAGCCACAGCTTGGTGCTGGGGAGGCTACATGTGACAAGATGTGATCCCTGCCTGCAAGCCAGATGAGGTTGCTGCACAGACGAAATATTACCTAGTAATACTAGACAGAGTGTGCTACGTGTGCTGGGGGAGGGGGAGGGGGAAGGGGAGTCAATAATTCCAATAGGATTTTAGAACAAAGTTTCCCAGGGTATAATCTTTGGAACACTTGTCCCTCACAATACACTGGAGTTAAAAAAAAAATGCTCTGAACCCCAGATGGTTTGGCTCAGTGGGTAGAGCATTGGCCTGCGAACTGAAGGGTCCTGGGTTGGAGTCCAGTCAAGGGCACGCATGTACCTTGGTTGCAGGTTCCCTGGCCCTGGTCGGGGTGCTCCCATGTGCAGGAGGCAACCAGTTGATGTGTCTCTCTCACACTGATGTTTCCACTCTCTCTAAAAATCAATGGAAAAATATCCTTGGGTGAGGATTAACAAAACAAAACAAAAAAATGCTCTGAGGCCCCCCAAAATGTATACTGTATGCTCCTTTTGGAGATATCCAATGTATATGAGTATCTTATAGGCCCTAAGACAGCTCATAGAGATGTCTTAAGCTATAAATTTGTTTAATACTATGATTCTTAAATTTGTTTGCCCACCAATGAAATGCCCCCTTTTTTCCTCAAGGAAAACAGGAACGTCCTATGTATTAGCATCTATGGAACCACACTGCCCCCTGTGGCCAAAGTCAGCCAGGCAGCCTTCCTCCCTGTAACCCAGGAACAGCCGGTCACTGGTGGATATGCAGGGTCAGCATCAGGGTATTCAGCAAACATGGGTCCCTCCAGGATACAACCCCGGGGCTGGGGCTGTCAGGTTGCTTCACGGTCCCAAACAAAACGCCCTGGCCATCAGGCGGGCCGATGGAGAGCTCTCAGGCGTGAAGAACGTGTCTCTCCTCTGCTTCCTGTCCCCTCATTCCTTTAGGATGAAGCCCTGATTCCACAGAGCGCCACTGTGGCCTCTGCTACTACTTGTTCCCCCAGTTTCAGGCCTCTTCCCGGTCCTCTCTCTCCACCTCCATCTTCCTGCCTGGGTGCCTAGGCCCCAAATGTTCTCCCTGCTCATCCACTGGCCCCAGCCTGCTTCCTGTCCTTGGAGACCTTGCTCCAGCCCACCTCCTCCCCAAGGACCCAGCCCACCTCCTCCCCAAGGACCCAGCCCACCTCCTCCCCAAGGACCCATCCCACTTCCTCCCCAAGGACCCAGCCCACCTCTGCCCCAAGGATCTAGCCCACCTCCTCCCCAAGGACCCAGCCCACCTCCTCCCAAGAACCCAGCCCACCTCCTCCTAAGGACCCAGCCCACCTCCTCCCCAAGGACCCAGCCCACCTCCTCCCCAAGGACCCAGCCCACCTCCTCCCCAAGGACCCAGCCCACCTCTTCCCCAAGGACCCAGCCCACCTCCTTCCCAAGGACCCAGCCCACCTCTTCCCCAAGGACCCAGCCCACCTCCTCCCCAAGAACCCAGCCCCAGTCTCTGCTCCTTCTCAGACGCCCTGCCCCCTCCCAACCCTCAGCCCAACAGTGGGCACCTGGCATTGTTCTCACTTCCCTGGCAGGAGTCACCTTCACAGAGAAGGCCTAAGGACCGTGACTTTTACCCTCCTTTCATCTTCCCACCTGCCCATGGAGCCCAGTTCACCTCACCCTCCCTGCTCCACCCTGGACGCTCCTGCAGTATCAGGGTGCTGGGATCCCAGAACTGAGGGCCTGGCTCAGGGCCCCTGTCACTCTGGGCCACACCAGGACACGGCCAGCCTTTTTGTGAGCCCGGAAGGCATTTCTTCCACATTCAGTTCTGGGCTTCATTGAATCCAAGTCCTCTTTCTAAAAATGCGCCATGGAAGTGTGTGTGTGTGTGTGTGTGTGTAGCGGCGGGGAGCGGGGGGCAGTGGTGGTAGGGGGGTCGGAGGTTGGGGGGTGAGGGGAAGAGACCCCCAGCAGACAAGAAGCTCCTAATAAGGCCCCAGGTACTGGGGTGCTGGATCCTGCTACCTCCCCTCCTAGGGGCTGAGGCATTTTTGTCCCTAGGCGCCAGGGCCTCTCACTTCTGTAAGTTCAAGCAGCAGAACTGTTGCAGCTCAGGGTGGAGAATGCTGAATAAAACACAGGGCTGAATTTCCGAGCCAGTAGTTACTCTTGAGCACTGGTTTTAGACTCAGGGGAGTGTTCTGGTCTGAAGGAAAAAGGCCCTAAACCAGGATTTTGGAGACATCCAAGTGAGAATGAAGCCACCCTGGGCGCTCACAACCTGCCTGTTAGAGAATAAGCTCCCTAGCTGGGTGCTCATGCAGTGCCCCTCAGGACGCCCCTTCTCCCTTATACGTGCGGACTCGCCACCCTCTCCTGCAACACCCACCGCCCCCACTTCTCCCTGTCCCTAACACCTTGAGTTTGCCCCAGGCTCTGCCCATGTGGGCCCCTATGCTCTGAGGCCCTTCTCCTACATCTGCCTCAATTCTGTCCAATCTGCCAGGCCCAGACAGGTGCTCCAGAGACGGTGGTTAAAAACATGAGTTTTGGTGCCCAGCCAGTGTGCTCAATAGTTGAACATCAACCTATGAACCAGGAGGTCACGGTTAGATTCCAGGTCAGGGCACATGCCTGGAATTGGGGCTTGATCCCCAGTGTGGAGCATGCAAGAGGCAGCCAATCAATGATTATCTCTCACCATTGATGTCTCTCTCTCTCTCTCTCTCTCTCTCTCTCTCTCTCTCTCTCTCTCTTCCTCTCTGAAATCAATAAAAATAAAAATACATAAAAGAACAAAAACATGAGCTTTGGAAAGAAGTGGGAGTTTGAGTCTGGTTTGCCACTCACCAGCTGGTGGCTGTAACGCAGCGGTTGGGAGCTCCCAGCTGTCCTCACTGGGTGGTCTTGGACAAGTTACTTCCCTGCTCTGTCCTGGGCCTTGCCTTCTATACAATGAGAATATTAAGAGCGCGTATGTGTCATGCTTTGTACATTGTTGTGAGGATTAAATGCAGATAATAAGGTGTGTGCCGGGCGTGTGGTAGGAGTAGACTACGTGTTAGCTGTCTAGAGATGAAACGCCCTCTCCCCTGTGAATAGAGCCCGCCCTGACTTGGGGTGCAGTCCCTCAGGCTGGGCACCTCCTTCCTGGAGGCTGTGTGGCTTGGCCACATACTCTCTCCTGCTCTGCTTTCCTTGCACAGCAGCATGGACCCGCTCCCGCCTGTGTTGCTGGCCTGTGCTAGTGATCTCCACACTGTGATGGGGAGCTCTCCAGGGCACACTATCTCTTCAGATCTCCTGCAGAGTGACTCATCGGTAACTTGCCCTGGCCTGCCACCAGCCCCTCGCTGCCTTCTCCTTTCCATGCCAGGGGCCCCAAGGCAGAAGCCCTGCCCTTGCTGAACTGCTCCCTGCTCCCCGAAGCACTCCAGCCCCTCATAAACCCACGCCTTTGCATGTGTGGTTCCCGCTGCCTGGAATGCTGTTCCCCCACCTCTTCTGCCTGGAAACTCCTATTCACTAGGAGTGAGGTCAAACACCCTCCACCCAAAAGCCTTTCTGACCTCCAGGGTGCTGCCCTTTTCTCCCACGGCCCTGGCACAAGTTTGTTCTCCATGGACTCTGACCTTCTCCAGGAACAAGGTAGGGTCCCCGGTGTCCTGAACACAGTAGGTGATGGTACCCCTGGTAAGGCCTCTGACCACACATGGGGATCAGAACTCCCTCAGATAGCTTCCAACCCCACACCCACCACTTTGTGCCCTGCTGAGTCCTGGTGTGCCTCTCTGCGGACGGCCATGCCACCTTCTCCACCACCGTTAGCTCCCCGCCCTCCTTTCTGGACTTCACCTCACGCTTCCCACCTTCCTATAGGCCAGTGGTTCTCAACCTGTGGGTCACGACCCCTTTGGGGGTCGAACGACCCTTTCACAGGGGTCACCTAAGACCATCGGAAAACACATATATAATTACATATTGTTTTTGTGATTAATCACTATGCTTTAATTATGTTCAATTTGTAACAATGAAATTGGGGGTCACCACAACATGAGGAACTGTATTAGAGTCGCGGCATTGGGAAGGTTGAGAACCACTGCTGTAGGCCAAGCATGTCAAACTCGTGGCCCGCGGGTCGCATGTAGCCCACAATGAATATTTTTGTGGCCCAGCCAATACAATGGTATCTAAGAAACGTTTTAATAAAAATTTCATAACTTAATTTTTACAATATCCCGTTAGACATAATTATTAATAACTACAATGTTCACTAATGACTGATTACTGTAATTGTGTTGCATTCATTTCCCTTACGCACCTTACGCACAGGCGCACCATTTCTCTCCACTAATATAAGCAGCGAATATTTTAGCAGCCGATGGCCACGTCATTCGTCTTAGACTGACTTTTTTGGTGTGCGCAACAGGAAATATTTCTCTTTTGGAGAACAAGAAAAATAGGTTTGCATTACGCTTATTAATTTGTGCAGTTATTCAGTGTCTGGTTAATGTTCAAGAAAAAATATTACTTTTTATTAAAATGTTCTATTATTTTATGCTAACGATTACTCATTTATTTCAGCCCTTGGTATTTAGCATGTCTCTATCGAAATAAACCTACTTTTGTATGAAAATTGAAGCTTTTGTTTTTTGCGGCCCACATAAACTTAAGCCTTGTTTATTTGGCCCGTGTCAGCCCTTGAGTTTGACATGCTTGATAGGGGATAGTCAGTCCCATCCCTGTTCTAGTTAAGTCAAACGAGAACAACATTACCCATTGGCTTAGAGATGCCAGGCCACCATTTTATGAGGAAACACAATCTGATTAGACAGACCAGTGACACATTCTCTGTTGTTATGGTGATTCTCTGACATCGCCCTCTTGCACATTATAAATTCCTCAGTTTTCCTGAGTCTGGTTTCTCCCAAAGAAGGACTCTGGGCAGGCCACCTGCAGGCCCCCTCTACAGGAGGGAGGCAGCCCGGGCCACCTGCAGGCCCCCTCTACAGGAGGGAGGGCAGCCCGGGCCACCTGCAGGCCCCCTCTACAGAAGGGAGGGCAGCCCGGGCCACCTGCAGGCCCCCTCTACAGGAGGGAGGGCAGCCCGGGCCACCTGCAGGCCCCCTCTACAGGAGGGAGGGCAGCCCGGGCCACCTGCAGGCCCCCTCTACAGGAGGGAGGGCAGCCCGGGCCACCTGCAGGCCCCCTCTACAGGAGGGAGGCAGCCCGGGCCACCTGCAGGCCCCCTCTACAGGAGGGAGGGCAGCCCGGGCCACCTGCAGGCCCCCTCTACAGGAGGGAGGCAGGCCAGGTCACCTGCAGGCCCCCTCTACAGGAGGGAGGCAGCCCGGGCCACCTGCAGGCCCCCTCTACAGGAGGGAGGCAGCCCGGGCCACCTGCAGGCCCCCTCTACAGGAGGGAGGGCAGCCCGGGCCACCTGCAGGCCCCCTCTACAGGAGGGAGGCAGCCCGGGCCACCTGCAGGCCCCCTCTACAGGAGGGAGGGCAGCCCGGGCCACCTGCAGGCCCCCTCTACAGGAGGGAGGCAGGCCAGGTCACCTGCAGGCCCCCTCTACAGGAGGGAGGCAGCCCGGGCCACCTGCAGGCCCCCTCTACAGGAGGGAGGCAGGCCAGGTCACCTGCAGGCCCCCTCTACAGGAGGGAGGGCAGCCCGGGCCACCTGCAGGCCCCCTCTACAGGAGGGAGGGCAGCTGCGATCTCTGGAGGCTGCATTGCTGGTGTGGGTGTTGGAGGCGAAGCTCACCTTTCTGGGCCGGGCCCATCATTTGGAGAGGCACAGGGGCACTGTCCTTAGCTGTGCAACCTTCCAGTTAGGTAACACAAGTCTCCATCCACTTGTCCAGGGAGATGGCTTCTTTCAGAGAAAAATCACTGCATCTTCCTCTTCATGGTCTATTTCTTCCTCCAGAGTCAGCAAAGCTGCATGGAATTCAGCGGCACTCTTGGCCCTGCCTCTGTCACACACACTCACACCCACACACTCACACACACAGACACACACACACACACACACATTTACACACACAGACACAAACACTCACACTCTCACACACACACACACCTACACACACAGATTCATACACACCCACACACTTACACACACACTCACACACAGAGGCACACCCACACCCACACACACATACCCCTCCACGATCCTCCTGGTAACTACGGTGCTGGTACTCAAGGTGGAATTTCTCTCATGATAATCATTCTCCTCCGTCTCTCTTCCCTCTTCCTCCCATTCCCCTGAGACTTTCACACAGGGTCATTCCTTGAAAAGTTTATTTCTGGTGAATAAACAAAATCATTTATGTGACCAGATCCAGAGTGAAGACACAGGACAGGCAGCAGTGTAACGCTCCTGTCTGCGCCTGCATCTGCAGCTCAGTGAGAGCTGCTGGCTGGAGCCCCGCCTCCGGGAAGCAGGGCACACGGCGCTGCTCACCTGGCGCTCACCGCGGCTGGGAGGCGGCGCAGAGGGCCCAGATCCAAACCTCGCGTGCAGAACAGAAGTGGACTGCTTGCTTTTCTCGGCAGTCAACACAAGCTCTGTCACATGCCTGCTCCTAATGAGCATAAACATACGCTCCCAGCAGACGCTGAGACGAGCAGTTGTCTCGGGTACTTTAAACACGACACTGGACACCACGTGGGGGAAGACCCCTCCCCCGAGGCCGGCACTTGGAGGAGACTGTGGGAGGTGCGACCTGACCCCCAGCACAGCTGTCAGGGTCTGAGGGTCCCTGCACTCCACTCCGCTTAGCCCGAAGCGAACACTTCCCGCCAACCCCTTGGGTTCTGGGAGCGGCCATTGCGGAGGTCAGCAGAGGGGATGCTCCCTCCAGGAATCTGACCCCTGAACATGCTGACAGTCTAGCTGGGTCCTGGGCAGAACCCCCAGAGGCTCTGCAGAGCCCAGACTCAGAGTTGGGGACACTGGGGGCTCACCGAGGAGGCAGGCTCATTAGCAGGAGGCCCCCGCGAGTGGAGCCACGGCTTGCTCACCACGTCGCCCTGCTGCCTGGTGCCAGGTGAGGCTGTGGCCTTGGGACTGCTCTGGTGGCAGGGTTCATGCTGGGTGGTTACAATGTATTGATAAATCGGGAATGGCTTTGGTTGCCCATATACTCGCTGACTGGTAAAACCCTCAGAAAGCAAGCAGGGAAGGCCTACTGAAGCCTGAAGGGTTTTCCGTGATCATGCACACACATCCCTCCTGTGTAGCCGGCCGGGGGCCCACGACGCCTGCCTGGAGGGCTGCCCAGGACTCTGGGTACCTGCGGCACAGGTCCCGGGGCTGCACCAGCCTGCATGCCAGCACTTTAAACAAGGGCTGCTTGTTGCACTGAATGTGGCTTTAGCATTCTCTTGAAAGGCAGAACCAACAAAACCAAACTCCCAAACCCCTGGGCGGTTCTAAAGTCCAGTTCAGGTTCCTCCTTGGACCTTCAGAGACAGCAATTTGTGGGCACAAAGACCAGTCCAAGGCTTCTAAGCCCAGCGTGAGCTCCCCTCCTGGCTGCCCGCCCACACCGCCTCCCTTCACTCGAGCTGCGTTTCTATGCTCCAGACCCGGGACCATTTTATCCCAAGACCACTCCTTTGTGAGATGCTTTGAAATGAAAACTCACACCCCAAATGCAATCACATCTACATTATTTCCCTTTAAAGAAGAACCAGAGCCCCCTCAATGCCTGGGGCACCTTTCAACCATTTCATGGAATGAGGGGACTGAGCCAGCATGAGGCCATTCACGCATATACATGCAGGTGGACGCGGGAGGGCCAGGTGAAAGCGCCACACAGGGGTCCTGGCAGATACTCGTGACAGGAGGACGCTTGCATCGTCCTACAATAGACTGCGCTCGTGCGCGCCATGTCGCTGTAAAGGACAGGCCTCTCCCCTGGGTTGGGCTCTGAAGGTTTTTAATGACTGAGGCGGGGACAGAGAACTCCCTGCCCGTCCCTGCCTGGCTCCTGGGATGCAGGATGTGACAGGGGACAGGTGGAGGGAAGGAGCAACTGCACAGCCTGGAAGAAAAGAGGTGAGGGTGGGCCATGGAGGGGCCCCCAAGTCTGTAATGTGAGGGCGTTAACACCGCTGGTCTGTGAGCCTTCGGGTCTGACCCTCACGGTCCCAGAAAGCACCCTGTGCCTGTCTGTCTGCAGAGTGTCCCGGGGGAGAAGCCCGTGTCCACAGGCCGGTGCTCATCTGAGGTGCGAGGGGCACAGCCAGGGTGGAGCTGAGGAGCCGCACTCGCCATGCTCACAAAGGGCCAGCGAGGGGTGTGAGCTTCCGGAGATGCCGGGCTCCCAGGTTCCCGCTAACGCCCTCTTCAGGGGGCGCCTCCACCCCACCTCCCTGCACACTCGCCCCACCTGCTTTTTATCAACACGATTTCCTCAGCTTTCTACCCGTCTGGAAAAGATTCTGTCATGTGCAGCACTGACACTCTCGCATAGACATGGGGAACTGTCAAGAGTTTGATTATGTTGTAAAACCACAAGGTGGGCTCGCGTCTGCGAAAGCCGGGCCGTTGGCCAGGGCTGCAGGTGACACCGCATGGGGACCAGCGCATCGGTGCTTCTCTGGAGCTGCACTGTGGACGCGAAGTGAGACGTGACACCCCATCACTGCAGGGAAGGTATCAGCTTTGAAAACCACGTACCCCGTAGTCTTCCCTCCATAAATTCTTTCAAAGACACTTGCTACCTGGCATTAGGATCTGTCCCACAAACCACTTGCTGCACTGTCTTGGGTCAAGGCTCAGACTAAAGGTCAATTCAAGATCTTAAAGTGCCCTTCCAAGGAGAGGGCTCCGAAAAAAGAGAGGGGAGACGACACAGTTCTGCAAGAGTGACATCTGGAAGGCGGACTCCGAAAATACAGCTGGACTGAGAAGATGCCAGGAGAAGCAAAGCGATCCTGTAAAAGGCTCACGTTGATTTTAGGATGCGTCTAGGTTTTACGAATCGTAAGACATAGGGAAAATGCCCATCTCAGGAGGGAGGAGACAGACTTTTACTAAACAGACGGCTTCCCATTCTGAATTCTGACCACTTCAGAGCAGAGGAGCTGATGTGGGACTTGGAAGACGGAGCCACCAAGGAGTTGCTTTGTTTCAGCTGCACCCCCACCCTGAAGGCTTGCCAGGGGGTGCTGAACTGCCTGTCACCTGGGGGCTGTGGGTTTGTGTGAATGGACTTGTAGGAACTGAAACAGCCTCTGCGGAGTAAGGACCCACACATTTTATTACAGCCCCTGCTCGCCGAGCCCTGACAGCTACCCCACACCTCTGCCCTTTGGATTATGGAGGGGAAAAAAAATAATTGTTTGATTTTCTGGGCCACAGAATATAAGACGGGGTCGCGATTGTCCAGGGAGCTTACACACTGAGGCAAGAAGGCGTGCAAACGGGAGCAGGAACTCGTCACCCTGTGGGTGAGCCAGAAGGACGACCCCCATTGCCCTCCTGGAGTCCACACGGGCTTACGTTTCTGTCTTTTATTAACATGTTCAACTCCAACTCCCACTCTCTCCTGGGGGGGAGAAGGGCAGCTGTGAATATCTATGGCATCCGCATTTCCTCAAGCCATGATTTTTTCCTATTAAGATTTCAACAGGCCCAGGAGCAGGCCCGGAGAAGGGCCAACAGAGAGCACAGGTGTCTGAGAACGACATAATACTGACTTCTCTTTTTTGGTAACAGTCCACGCAATGCACGGCCCTCTCTCCTGAGATACGGCGAGGCTGGCGGGGAGCTGGCGGAGGAGCTGTGGGTGGGACACTGTACCGTGTGACATCACGATCATGCAGCTGGTGCCCAACTGGACAGACGTGAGGATGAGCACTCGGCTCTGGGCTGGCCCCGGGGGAGGCAGGCAGCTTCCAGGTAAGTTCCCCGCCTCCCAGGAACACTGTCTGTCCAGTTCCCTCAGAGGCGTCCACTGGGGGCTCGCCACCTTGGCCACGGCCTTAGCCTTCGTCCTCCCTCAGTTCAGTGGGTAAGAATTTATACTGCTGTTGGCGGATCTGGGCCAGTTTTTTCCTTGCTTCTTCCAGTTCTCGCTCCTTCTTCAGCATTTCCTCCTGGGCAGCGATAATCTGGAAAGAAAGCAACAAGCTGGATGGATGTAAAATTTCCCAGGAGACTGCCCTGCCCTCCAGGGCCTGCCTCGTGAGCTCCCACAGCGCCTGCTGCACGGGACACAGCAGGGCACCCGGACGAAGTGCTGTCTCTGGAGACCAGTCTTGGGGCCACGGTTTGGGTTCTGAGACTGATGAGCCAGTTGACCCAAGAAAATAAGCTGACTTCTGGCCACTAACTTCATAGCCAATGTCTGTGTCATCCCTACTATGTGCCGGGTTCTGGTGTAAGCACGCTAGGTGGAGTGTCCCATCATCTTCTTGGGAGCACTGTGAAGTGTGCCCCATTGGCCACCCCATTGTTCCAATGAGGAACCTGAAGCTGAGAGAGAGAGAGTCCACTTCCCACAGTGCCCCAGCTAGGGGTGCAGGGCCTGGCCCAGGTATTCCCGAAGCCGAAGCCAGAGCTGTGGGCACTAGATGGCTTTCATATATTTATTTCATGCTTCTACGGCATGATCTGAGGAATATTTGCAAACAGGTATTTAGTGAAAAAGGTAAGTTTGTGTGCAAGAAAGCCAACTAGATTTCTTTCCTGTGGGCCTTCTCAGAGCCTTTACTAGGCCAACGATTGCTGTGATACTCCGAGAAGTGGGTAGAGAGTACAGCATTCCACACACTTATTGGATCAGAGACCCTTCTTCATAGAACTCCTCATGGAACTAGTGAGTCAGGAAACAGAGTCTGGTAAGGGTGAGTCGTGTGTTTCCAAATAGAGGGAGCGGTTTGGGAAGAGCTAAGGCAGGCATGGGAGTGAGTAACTTCAGTAACAGGGTCTCGGTGTCCCTGGTGCCGAGAAAACCAACCTCATAGAGTAGATTTATGTCACACGCACTCTGAACTGCAAGCCTGATTTCCTGGTTTCCCCCTCCCTCCCAAGCCCATGAACGCAACCTTGCCCAAGTCAGGCTACTCTCTGCTACCCCGTCTACTCTCATCAGCGTTCTGGGAACGGGTCCATTCATTCTCTTTCGAGCCAAGTATCTTGAGTGGGTAGCAGCTCCAAATGCATCCATCATTTTACTTACAGGATAATATTGCTCTCCTCCAATTCCTCTTCTCCTTTTTTATAACAAAATCCCTGACTTTCGGCTAGGCATGCGGCACTAAGAAGACTGCATCTCCCAGCCTCCTTTACGGCGAGGCTGGCCAAGTAACAGTGCTGGCCAATGGCATGTGAGAGGAAGCCATGCAGGCAACTTCAGGGCCGTGCGGCCCCTCCTCTACCTCTTCTTGCTGGCTGGAAAGCCCAGGTCCAAGTGGCCAAGGACAACTTCTTAGGGAAGGTTCAGCAACGGGGAGAAAGTCTGGGCTTATCAGTGGGTAAGAATGCAGACTGCTTATACCCAGACTGTCACACGGGAGAGGTAAACCTCTGTCTCGTTTAGGTCACTGTTATTTTGTGTCTCTGGTCTAACACAGTGCCCATCGTGGGAGTAAACATTGTCTGGACTTAATCACAAACCTGAGCAATGCCCCCCACAAATTTTGTTTTCACTACAACATCGTCATCATCAGCTTTGCCAAATGCTGCCTTCTGGGCTGCACGGACAAGATTGTCTGAGGCTCTTTTCACAGCATTTCCTGCCGCCTGGAGAGGAAACAAAACACACATTGTATTATTAGGAACAGCCATTTGGATCAGGCAAGAACAGACATGAAGGTGCAGTTCATGAGACTATGAATCTATTTATCATCTAAACATAACACAGAGGTTCTCTCTAGTTAGGATCCATCTGTCAGTGTCTATTGGTCCGTCCGTCCGTCCATCCGTCCGTCCGTCCATCCATCCATCCATCCATCCATCCACTGATTCTACCAACATTGGCACCAACCTAATCTTAGCTCATTCACAGATGAGTGAGATCCAGTTTCTGGCCTCCAAGGAACACAGTTTGGAAGGGAAGTACAATTATGTAAATAAATGACGTAGCGTTGTGATGTGTGTTAACAGAAGCCCTCAGGGCTGCCTCCTTGGTTTAGAAGCCCTGCCCTGTTCCATTTAGACATACTTGAGGACTTGGCACGGACATCACTTTCTCGGTCCACCTGGGTCTTGCCCACCCCAGTGCTCCTGGAGTGCCCTGTGCTGCCTTCTCTGTAGCCTTTACCACCTTGTGATTGCCTTTCTCCCTCATGGACAGGGAGTAACTTGAGGGCAGGGGCTGTGACTTGAATCTTTGGGTCCCCAGCACCTGGCACAGTGGCTGCCCAGGGTTGGTGTTCACTGAATGATTTTTTTTGTCAAATGAAGGGCTATGAATTCACACTCTACCCCTGCATGAAAGGGCTGGAAGCCCCACAGTGATAAGGCCTTTATGATGTACTTTCAGAGGCAGAGCTGGGCTTTACGCCACCTGCTCGAGGATAAGCAACTGCTAGAGACAGGCGAAGGGGAGCTCTTCAGTGTGAGTCTCTAGACCTTCAGTGAGGGCTCCGGCCCACACTGGCCTCACCTCATGCTCAGGGTGGCTTACTCTTAATGCTGGGGGCTTGTCTTCTGCCACCAGAGGTTTGGGATGATCTTCTAATGGTGGTCAAGGCTTTTTTAAAGCTTCTGAAGTCCCGGCCCAGCCCCCTCAGAGTCAAAGATTTGTGTTTGGAGGTTAAACCTCAGAAACTGAAAAATCAGTTCTCATTCAAAATCAATGGGCTCATCTGGTTGGTGAGCTAATGTGACAAATAGGGACTATGAGGGCTTGCATGAGAAGGGAGTGCTTCAATTCATCTCTGACAAGCAGTCAAACTGTGCTTATTTTCAAAATAGCTTTATGAGGTCAGAACTCATTAGTCTGCTTTTCTGATGTTGAAACTGAAGTAACTTGTCTAAGACCCTGTAGCTAGTAACTTATAGAGTTGGGATATGAATAGGTCTGTCTATTCAGAAAATAGGTCTGTCTATTCAGACAAGCTCTGGGTCATTGTGAGGAACCCACCCATGACGTTGCAGCATCCGGTTAAATCAGCAACAGTGATGCTATGCTAGATCTGTGTAAAGCCCGAGGCCTCACAAAAGCATGTTCACAGGCCAATGCAGGTATCTCCATTCCCATTTTACAGAAGAGACAAACTAAGGCCTGAAAAGTTTTGAGTGATTTGTATAAGATCATACCCTTAATGCATGGCAGAGGCAGGACTTGAACCCTGGTTTCTCTTAACTCAGAATGTTGTCCTCAAAAGTGTTTCCCAAACCCACAAATCACAATTCACAAACATGCAGCTCCCCACTCCCCCGCTGGGTTTATCCCAGGAGTCAGATGAAGGTGAGGGAGGAGGGTCAGAGAGACACTCGGGAAGACCAAACAACAGAAGTGCACGTCAGGACTTCCAAAATAAAACAAGAGTTCTGAGCTTTGGTAGAACTGTTCAAATATTTCTGCCATTTATGAAATTGCTATGACTCATGTAAACATATTTTTAGAACATAAACAATCTGCATCATAATACATAATAAAAATCTAGAAAATTGGAAACAAAATGTCCAAAGTGTAGGAAAATTCTGGCATGACTGGTTGATGCAATATCATGCAATCATTAAAAATGAGGCTCATGAAGAATGGGTCAGTTAGCTTTGCACAGAGAAATTATGAAGCCTTTCCTTCAAGGAAAAAGATATGTATGATAAAATGTTCAGTGAAAAAAAGCAGAATGCCTCTTGCCGTGATTACAACTAGACAAAACTATTTGGTATACAGATAAACACAGGAAGAGAAAAATGATAATCTCTGACAATGTTGAGGCTATGTGACTTTTTCACTCAAACATTTCTTTCATTGCGTTTCCAAATACTCGGTAATGAAAATGATCAGGAAAACGTATGCCTTGGGAAGGACTTGGTTGTCACCTTCACAAGCATGTTCTCTGGGCTCTGGGAAACCTTACAACAGCCTCGGACAAACTCCTCTGCCCTCTCACTCCCCGCTTAGCAAATAGAGAAGGAGGACTCCCACTGAAACAGGCACCGTCTTAGCGGGAGAGATGCTAAGATAAAGATCTGGTGCCAGTGCCTAAGAAGCTGCCCGCCTTGTCAAAGACAGATGTAAAGATAAACGTGGTGGGCCAGGAAATCGGAACCATGAGTGGTCTGGCTGGGGCTCTGGCAGGACAGAGGCGGGGCTGGCTGCCTGAGGCCAGGAGGGAGGAAGGACTTCCCAGGAGAGGTGACCCTGGAGCAGAGTCATGAAGGACAAGTAGGCGTGCCCCAGGCTGGGTGAGTGGGGAGGAGGGTCCCAAGGCGTGAGACCAGAAGGCCCCCGTGGAGAATGTCAGTCTGGTGGGGCAGCGGGTGTAGGATGCATGGTCGCACGTGGTAGAAAATGAGAAGAGTGGCACAGAGTTGGCTGATGGAAGGCCTGGTGGGTCATGCCAAGGAAGTGAGACTGTCCCCTTTGGCGACACTTACCCGCTCCAACAGGAGTATTTTCCCACCAGCATCAGTGACCATTACCTGTAGCCGCCTCATGGCCTCTGAGTCCTGATCGGCTTTCACCTTGCAGGCCACAAGCAGCTGAGCCGTGGAAGCGGCGACCTGCTTGGCGGACGAGATGAGCTTTTCCTCACTGGCGTGTCCCTGAACAGAGGCGTTGGCCGCCTCGCAGAGGCTGCTGGTCGCAGCTGCCACCATGCGGGCCTGGGGACAGTCAACAGAGAAGTGAGCCAAGGCCCAAACCTCCCGCAGGGGCTCCAAAACCCAAGTGGGCAGGAAGGAGAAGGCGACTCACAGCAGAAATCAGCCCCTGCGACCACTGTCCGTCATCCGCGGCATTGGCGGGGATGGAGCCCACCTAGAGAGTGGAGGTGAGAAGTCTTCATGAGAGCTGGAAGGCGCAGGGTGACCCGAAGCCCCTCAGACCCCACACTGCCCGAAACCAGAGAGAAAAACACCCCAGACACGCGGTACCCCCAGGGACACCCCCCATCAGCACCAGCATGAGAATGGACAACCCTTTCCCATGTGGGCCACTGGCCACTGCGAGACTGCACCAGCACGGCCGGCGGGATTCCCCTGGGCCACAGGGAGCCACTCTGAAATGCTCCAAATGGCCTCTGTTTGGTTTCCAGGTATTGAGTTTCTGGGAAAATGGCTCAGGAATGATAGATTGGGGCTGTCTTCACAGGCGCTTCTCTGCCGACCTTTCTCCATTTCAAGCATGGGAGCCCCTGAGGCCTCTTCTTTCCAGGGCCAAGGAAACTTTAACCGCTCCTGATCACAGAACCTGAAGCCGTGCTGTGATTTTTCTGGCAGATGATGCAAAAATGGGTGGTACATTTTCTTTAGTACAATTAAGCGCAGACCCTTAAGGAAATAGACTGTTTTGTGGGGGTGGGGCATAGGGAGAGCATTAAGAGGCTGGAAATAAGATGATCTCTGTTTCTATTTAGAAATTATGGCAACAAGTGAAATATTTTCTACTCAGAGGGAGTATCTATGGGAGGAAATACCCTTACGCTTGTGGGAGGTGAGTGGAGAGGTAACAGATGACTGTATTTGAATATGAAATTGAGGATCTGTCAGCAATTACAGGAATCACATCATGGCTTGGTGAATGTCAGGGGAACCTCAAAGTCCTGCATATAAGTTCACCCAAGTCCAGCTGAACCTCCTTTTCCAACTTGTTAAACACTTCGCCATCTGAGTCCCGCGGGGGACAGGGGCTCTGCCCCCCTCAAGTTTGATTCTCTAGACCAGGGGTCCTCAAACTACGGCCCGCGGGCCACAGGCGGCCCGCCGAAAACATTTATCCGGCCCGCGGGGTGATTTTGCCACCGCTGCCTGTCCTGCTTAGCAGCCGACTCGTCCCCGGCCCGCAGTGCGCATGTGTGGAATGTCTGAGGGACAGTGAACTGGCCCCCTGTTTAAAAAGTTTGAGGACCTCTGCTCTAGACTCTAGCAATGTGCCTGGCACACAGTTGGCCCTTTATCAAAAAAATGAAATTTTTAGGTAGGATATTCTCCTCAGTGACCCATTTTTGGTCTTTAATACTGATTAGTCAACAGGTACTTGGTAAGTAAGGCTAGCACTGTGCTACATCCACAGGGGATAAGTGAGAACCATAAAGGAACAGACTGCATGCCACTTAGGGAGACGTTAACACTGAATAAAATACCACACAATGGTTTAGAAAGAAAAGTATGTAGTTTGAGACTAAGACATATCTAAGTTCACAAGAAACGTCCTGGAGGACGATGGACAGCCCCTGGTTGGCGTAACTTCCTGTCTGTGCTACACGCTCTGGGGTCAGGACACAGCCATAGCCGTCCCTCTGTACACTGACAGCAAAGACCTTTTAATATCGAACAGAGTGACTGACAGTTACGACGACCCAATTTCCCAACCCTCACCCTGATAGGATTTCTGTGCTGCCTTTATATGGGAGAGGCTCGCTGGGGACACAGTTTGGAGGGGTGCTTTCATGTTGTATGGGAGAAACAGGACACAGGGAGTGTTTGAAATCGGAAGACCTTCCCATAGCCAGGATTAGTCTAGTGTACTACTAACTCTTTGGATTATTGGGGAAAAAACACACGATGCTTTCCTGCTAATGCAGATGGAACGGGTGATGGAGATGAAGCAGATTGAAGACATCTCAGATTGGAAACGAGCCTGGCCTTCTGGCCAATGGGCTCAGGAAAACCCTACTGCAGAGTTGGACAGCATTCAGCGACACAGTGCTCAGAAATGAATGGGGCCATTGGAGTTGTAAGATGGTATTATAAAGCCCTGGCTGTGGTGCTTATAAAGCCGCCACCAGGAAAACATGACAGCTTACACCTTTAAACAGCCTCATGTACAGAGGGAATATACATGTCTTGTTCAGGCCCTGATCGCTGCCCAGGGTGAGATGCTTTCCTTAACCAGAAGCAGGTGAGGGCCCAGAGCCAAGCCCAGGAGTCTGTTGATCAGGTCTAAGCAGAGTTTTCAGTCAGTTGGGGCAGACTGGCCATTCAGCGAGGGAAGGCACGGCCCTGATTTCCTTGATGAAGCCCGAAGCGTTCACCTCCTTCCCTCATAGGCCCTCATTATGTGAACGCCCTACCAGTCGGCCAGCAGGGTTTACCCACCTTTCCTTGGGCCACCAGCTCCCTCTGGGCTGCCGAGGCTGACTTGACCAGGGCACTTGTGGCAGCAGCAATGGATTTAGCAGCTTCCAAGATCTGTTCTTCAAAATCCAGGGTCTCATCCGCTTGCTATAACCAAAAGAAAACAGCATCACAGGCAATTCATATCCACAGAGGGCGCTTTCTGCCAAGCACTTACTGCTGGGTCACCTGGTGCTCAGACCGCCTATTGCTTTTTGTCAACAAACCACACCTAGGGTAGGAGGGCCTGAGCTGGGCAGCTGCCCCTCCATCTGCGGCCTCCCCGGGCCCCTCTCTAACACGTGAGCCCTGTCAGCACTGACGTTCTGCACAAATGTTAGATCAGAACGTTCTAAGGCTGACAATTTTTCCAGGCCAGACTCTCTAGAGACATAAATTCACTGTGAATAAAAATATCTCGAATGGTTCTATCGGCATCAATAACCAAAATCAAAATAATAATCAAAATCCAAAGAGTGGGTGGTGGCACATTCTCCTAGGGCTTAAGGCTCAAAAAATGGGTTGAAAAAAAGAAAGAAAGAGAGAGAGAGAGAGAGAGAGAGAGAGAGAGAGAGAGAGAGAGAGAGAGAAAGAAAGAAAGGAAGGAAAGAAGGAAGGAAGGAAGGAAGGAAGGAAGGAAGGAAGGAAGGAAGGAAGAAAGAAAGAAAGAAAGAAAGAAAGAAAGAAAGAAAGAAAGGAAGGAAGAAAGGAAGGAAGAAGGACGGACGGCTATCCCTCGTGAAACACCTGATCTTTCTGGGGTAAAAACAAAAGCAAACTCACATTTGCATTTTTGTGGCTGAGCCCGAGGAGAGTTACATACCAACCAAAGATCACCCTGTGATGGCAATGAAGCCCATCAGGTGGAGCTGTTCCGTGACCCGCCGGAGGCCCGGCTGCACCTGGGAGGAACACTGGCCACCACGGCGTAGGGCTGTCAGGCCATTAGGACTCTGCTGTAAATTTGCCACCACCATGCCATGCCTTGTGCGGCCAAAACCACCTGGGAAGTTGAAGTCAAGCTTCTGGGAAGTGGAGCAAATGTGAAGACCGGGGTCCTAGACTTGGTGGGATGGAGCACCGCCATTTGGAACAGTCAGACTAGCTGATGTTCAAGGTCAACCTCCTGCACTAATATTCTGCCAATATGGTTAAGTTTCCCCTTAGGCCCCAGAACGATAAAGACGTGGCTGGTCCCTGTTAGGTATTAAGAGATGGTCAGGTGTAGCAATCCTTCCCTGTGTATGTGTGTGTGTGTGTGTGTGTGTGTGTGTGTGGCAAAATACACGTGCCACAACATCTACCCTTTGGACCAATGTTACGTGTATGAGTCAGTGGCATTTAGTACATTTGCAATGTGTAGAATCGCAATATGGTTTTAAAAGTACCTACTAAGTGCCAAGGATTTTGTTAGGCACTCTCATATACATTAACTTGTTTTTCACCAAAGAACAGAGTTATCTATACCAGTGGTCACAAAGGTCTGAAAGGCTGGCGACCGCTGCTCTATACCGTAGCTATCTGCATCCTTATATTTACGGTGGGAAAGCTGAGGCTCAGGGAGGTAGAGAATTGGGCCCAAGGTCATGGCAGCTTGAAAAATCTAAACCAGACCTAAACCAAACCTCTCCACCTCCATAATGATATGTCTTACTCGCCAAAGGCCACCCCAGGGCATTAGTGAGGAATAATTTCAGGTCAGAGGCTTGAAGTCGGCTGCCTAATGGTCCCATATGCGACATCAGACAGGGTGGGCACGTGGATACAATTCTTTTTGGGTTCCCTATTCTTAATGGTCACTCCTTGAACCACGAGAGATGCCAATCTCATTTTCGTTTTTACATATTATCAAGATAACATTTCAGTACACAGGGCGTGAATCTGAAGGACGGTGGCAGCAGGAGACAAGTTCTGAGACAGAAGCTGCACAGTCTTTCTTTTTTCTGACAGTCTTGCCCTAGGAGCATTCAGCACAGAAATGGGTTCAGTTCCAGAGGAACCATTTTGGATTTCTCATTATGGGGTGGGGGCGGGGGAGCAGTAGTGGTAGAATATAACATTTGTTTACTGAAATACAAAAATGACTCATTATAAGATACTCTGGCCCTGGCCAGTGTTGCTCAGTGGTTAGGGCATCAGCCCATGCACTAAAGGGTCTCAGGTTCAATTCTCTTGGTCAAGGGCACGTACCTGGGTTGTAGGTTTGATCCCAGGCCCTGGTTGGGACATGTGCAGGAGACAACCATTTGATGTTTCTCTCTCTCTCTCTCTCTCTCTCTCTCTCTCTCTCTCTCTTCTCTGTCTCTCTCCCTCTCCCTCCCTCCTTTCTACTCTCTCTGAAAAGCAATGGAAAAAATATTCTTGGGTGACGATTAACAACAACAAAACAAAAAAACAAAAAAAGAGATACTACATCAAAGGTATTGCTATCCACAGGTCTCAGAGAGAGGACACTAGGCTCTGATACATGTACTCAATGACCTTGAAATAAGAGCTTTTTTGAAAATTCATTCTGCAAAAGAAAGTCATGCATATAACAGATTAAGGCACTGAGGAAATCACAGAATTTCTGAGGCTAAATTTTACAGATCAGAAAATAGAGGCCCATAGTAGGTCCCCAAAATTTCCTAGACTCCTGTCTCAGGCAGACTCAGCTACATCATACATTGCAAAGTTTAGTCCACTTTACAGGGTGGAGTGCCCATCAGCAGATTTCTGATTTTTCAAATTTTAGGATTCACAAATAAGGAATTTCCTTAAAATGAAGTGCTAATTCTAAGCATGGATAGATCTGATAGAATCACCTCATTACAACTGGTTGGAAAGGCCTCTCCCATGTCTTCTGCTGCCCTGCAGGCCTTTATTTATTTATTTATTTATTTATTTATTTATTTATTTATAACACATGCTTGAAACAGACATTCAACTTTGAAATATTTTTGACACCTGCTGATTTTTCTTAGAATGGCAACTGCTGTAATGGCCTTTGATAGATTTTTCTTTTTCTTTCTATAACACCTCTATGCTTTCAAATGGACACAGCAGAAAGCCTCATTTCTACGTGACATTTGCTCTGATTACCCCTTTGGAGGTTGAATAACCCTTTCACAGGGGTCGCCTAAGACCATCCTGCATATCAGATATTTACATTATGATTCATAATGTAAATCAGATTTACATTATGATTCATAACAGTAGTAACATTACAGTTATGAAGTAGCAACGAAAATAATTTTATGGTTGGGTCACAACATGAGGAACTGTATTTAAAGGGCCAGAACGTTGAAAACCACTGGATTAGGATGAACTAGAGAGTTTCCCAAGAAAGGCTTCGTAAAGCTGACTGGGATGGCAATGGGGACGGAGGGCGAACATTTAGCTGCTGCCATTTGGGCGGAGTCCCATGATGAGACTGCCGCCTGCCTGCTGGGCCCAAGCCTTTCTGCAGGCCAGGTTTATCGTGAACACGAACCACCACCCCACCTTCCCTGCTGCAAACAGACATCAACTCCTGCCACTTCCTCAGACCACCCAACCTCCAGCCTCAGAGAGCCGAGCTCTTCCACGCCAAGGCGGTGTGGTGCGAAGCCACGCGCCCCAGCCAGCACTCCCCTCGGCCTCAGCTCCCACCAACACAGAGGAGGGAACCTGGGAGAGGGGCGGGGAGGGCGGCCAGAGATGAGAGAAGGACACACATTGCTAACCACTGCAGAAAAGGAGAGAAATGGAATTGGCTTGGTCTTCAAAGGGCTTTCCTAAATAAAAGGATCACAATTAAAGTGCAGGATTTGTTAACAGAACTGGGGGGTTGGGGAGAATAAGAACGTCAAGGAGGAGCTGCCACACGGGGACCTGAGGGAAGAATCTGGAGACTGGGAGGGCGGGTTCCTCTCACTGAGCCTCATCCTCTTCTACTCACCAGAGAGCTCAGCTGGTTGGTCTCTTAAGATCCTCTTTAGCAAGAGATATTTCATTGATCTGACCAATGCTTCCCAAATCTGTCCCTCGGTTTACAAGACTGAGTGAAATCTTCACCCCTGAGTCCTTCCTCCCAACAACTGGAGCCAGTAAGATTGTTAAAATCATCTTCTGAAGATGATAACTAATCCTATACATGCAGTTATTCATACTTCTTTAGAGCATCAAGCGAAGACAATGAGTGAGGGAAACGTTTTCATTAATGGGCTAGGCGGACAGCTCGTGCAGAATCACCGGAGGACCTGGCTAAAGAGGCAGACGGTGTTCAGTAGGTCGGGGTAGGGCCCCGGAGCCTGCGTGTCTAATGGAGGTGTCTGGGCAACGCTGTGGGAAATGCTGGCCTGGGTTAAGGAAAAATAGAGACCAGTTAACTGAATCCTACCAGCCTGTGATCTCCTCCAGGGCACGTATCCCAAGCACAAAATGAGACAGAGAAACCTGTATGATAAATAAACGCTTGGTGGATGAATGTATTCATTCAAAATGAGTCTCCCGAGTTCTAGAGTCCAGCCAGAGGACGGTTCGCATGGTTGGAGAAGGAGAATGCACCGAGGGAGCATCCACATCAGTAACTGCCCGCTCCTGACTCCTGGGGGATGAAGGCACACACTTCGATGCACAGGCGCCTGCCCTGCTTAAGGCTGTGGGGTGTTAACTGGACGCTCTGCTGCATCCTTCACCTGCCTTTCATAGTTGGGGACATGCAGTCATGCAAATACAGCGGAAACACAGTGGCACTTTCCGTATTTTACTAGGAGGCTCTCTTCATAAAACAGTGCTGGGCAAAATAACACCTGCAAACTAAGACTCTGTTCTGCTTAAGGCAGGTGTCAGCTGCAGCCGAGTACTGAATCTATTCTCTCATCCTTTGTACCATGTTCTTTCCCTTGCTCCGCTCCACTCGAAAAGGTATTGGCCAGGTCACCACAAGCTTTTTTTTTTTTTTTAATCTTTATTATTAAAAGTGTTAAATATGTCCTCTTTCCCCTCCCACTGACTCCTTCTACCCCCTCTACCCCCACCCCAGGCCTTCACCACCCTACTGTCTGTGTCCATGGGTTATGCATACATATGCATACAAGGTCTTTGGTTGATCTCCTTCCCCCCACCCCCTTCCCTCTGAGATTCAACAATCTGATCTTAACAACTGTCTTTCCTAAACTGTCTAGCAGGCTGCTGAGGATGGCTTCTCCTCGCCTTGGTGTTTTGGTAGCTTCGAGAATGGGTTGAGCAGCCTTTTGCTGACATTTTTTCCTGGTTGGTGATCTCATGCAGAGCTCCCCCTTTAAAAGGTTAGAGGCCTGGTAGGTAAGCTCCTTCTTGGGAAAGACCACGCGTTGGGCTAGCTCCCTTGCTGCCTGCTCCCCGCACTTGGAGAACTCTGAGAGTTTTACTCTGATTGGTCTAAAGTTTAGGGAGCTGGAGGCTCCACTGGGGTAGGAGAGGGGGAAGAAGGGTGGAAAGGGGACAGAAAATGGGAGGCCTTTCTTCATTTTTATAGTGTTTTTTGTTTGTTTGTTTTTTTTTGTTTGTTTGTTTTTGCCTTTCAAGAATTCTGAGAACACAGTCTTTGTAGTAGTTCATTCATTTCCTCAATCCCCTTCCCTCCTTCCTATCTGATAAGGGTTGTTATAAGTAAATTATTAATATACACGGAGCATAACCTACTCATAGTAAATGATCATTAACCACTAGCAATTAATTTCATTATTATTTCTACTATTACATATGTTTTTGTGGTCTTAGCATTGTTTTATTCTGGAAGGAGGCAAAGGAGGTGGATGGAGGACATCTATAATACTGTCAACAATAAATAAAAATAAAATAAAAATTAATTTTTTTCAGACTTTGACCTAAGCTAGTCTGTTCTCCCTTTCAGAATGCTGCTATCCACTCATAATAACAGTTCTACTGGCTTTTTCTGATGAAAACCAAAAATAACTATAAATAAAAAACACACAAATCAAAGATAAATGAAGTGTCGAGTGACACACGATACACGATACTGACGGTACTGCTTCAGGTTTTAGTTTCTGATCTGCACTTTCTGACCGTGACTTTGGGGACGTCGCCACCCTCCTCTGGTACTGATCAGTTTTCTGTGTGTAACTTGACGAGCAAGCTACAACTTGGTAACTTTAGCTTACACTTGCTGTGGTTCCAAAGTAAATCCCCCTTAGGAAGCACTGATTAAAATAAGGAGGCACTGATTAAAATAAGCAGGGAAAACTCTTTCTCTTCCTTCCTCTCCACTGGCCTCCTCCACGGAGGAGCCCTGCCTCCTTCCTGCAGTATCTTCCCCACCCCAGCAACTGCCCCCCCCCGCCCCCCCCGTCCTTCCTGACGGGTCCCTGGCACGTGCAGGGCAGAGGAAGAACGTTTCCTTTCTTTCCCTTCTCTTTGCGAATCACATCCCTGCACCCCTGCCCTCAATGAACTTGAGGTGAAGGAGCTGAAGTCATCCATAGGATGATTCCTGCCTCCCTCCCTTTTCTCACAACTGGCCACAATACCAGATTACACCTTGTGGCACCGTCTTCCCAGTCAGGAATCATGCTCTGTTCTGTGTTACTGAAAGCCTTGCAGAATGCTTGCTATTAAAAACAAGGTCATATCATGTCAGAAACTAAAAAAAAATATTTGGATATATATATTTATAAGGATGAACATTCTGAATATGATTCAAATGTCCTTGAGGGAAAAAAAGGAAGCCAACGCCAAGTAACCAATGCCAAGTTGTCCCGCAACGGGAGTGAGGCATTTCCTGCCAGTTGGAATTGGGGGCGACCTTAGCCTGTATCGAAAGATTCAACTGCATCAGAGCCAGATTAGCTTCCCTTAGGGAGGACCTGTGGGTGGGTTGTCTTTAGGACCACCACTCTGATCTGTAATAATAAAAGCGTAACATGCTAATTAGACCAGATGTCCTTCTAGACGACCTTCCAAATGAAGCCGGGGCTGCCTGGGTCCTGGATGCCTGCTGGTGGCCGGAAGGAAGCCCAGGTCCCGGGTGCCAGAGGGAAGTTGGGGCCGGCAGCCGGGGGAAGGAAGGCCTACTCTTGCACGAATTTCGTGCATTGGGCCTCTAGTAGGTCTAATAAAGGGAAAACCTCTTAGAACAGCTGGAACTGAGAAGAGCTCATATCTGGATACAGCGCCTTGATCCCCCAGCACCCAAGGCTAGCCTGGTCTCAGGGAAAGCTCCAGGGAACCCGTCAGCAGACAGAGTGGGCAATGGAGAGAGAGCACTGACAAATGGTGATGCCTGTGACCTTGGAGGGGTCACCTATGCATCCGGATGTAGAATAAAGGCACATTCATGCCATATCCATTGGAAAAGTTTGCACCACTGGCATCTTGGGAGTGGTTTTCCCATAGTATCCATTGGTTTAGTTATTTTTTTTTTTTAAGTGAAAAGTAATGCCACTGAAATGACTCTATAATTGCTATTTCTGTTTGATGGAAAAACTCTTAAGGATTCTGTCACGTACTCTCAGAAAAGGGCACTTGAATGTCTAAGTAGGAAGCATGGATAAAGAAAAGGTAACAGAATTCTTTCCAAGATTAATCAGATACCTTTGTTACATCGTGAGCCCCTTGACATGAATCCTCTGTGTATCTGAGGAGGGTCTGACAAGGACTCATGGTTCTACTGGCGGGGAGTCACCTGAGAACCTGTGCTGGCCGAGTTCCCCGCCCACCATTGCTTTTCACACCCCATCCATCTCCTGGCCTGACCCAATCAGGGGCAGATAAGCGCAGAGCCCATCGTTCAGCCACATGGAAATGACCGTATCTGCTCCTGTTTTCCTCTCTGATCATCTGGTTGCCTTTCCTACTCACCCAATTAATCAATAAAGCATGCTGGTCAATAGCAAAATTACCAAAGGAAACAAGAAAATTACATCAATGGTAACAAATGGGCTTTATCTTCAGGTCCTATTAAAATGGTCTTTTTCTTTATTCATTATAACTTGCTATCTCTTTTCCCTGACCCTTTGCCATTTTGGTCAAACAGCTTAAGCTGCACTCAAAACCCTAAACAATGCCCCCTGGCTGGGTGAAGTTGGCATTGACTTGGGCAGCACCTTGAAAACCGCCTGAAAGAGCTCCTGCTGACACCCACTCATGGGTCCCTTCTCAGTGGGGAAGGACTCCAGGAGTGGGCTCTACATTTTAACTCCCGAAGCCAGGACCCCAACACTGCCTGTCCTTCCCTGTGTCATCACTTCTCTGCTGCTGTTGCTACACCTTCACCGCAAGCCGCTTGGAGATGGCTCCTAGACATGAGCCAAGAAGCCTTCCTGCCCCACTGCTCACCCCCTGGCTCTCCACCTGGGAGGGTGTTGCACACAGACATACACCTGAGTGCTCTTTAAAGGAACACGTCTTTTCTCCTCCCCAAAGCTGAGCTATTAGCACGATAGTTCTCTTTCCAGGAAGCGGTGCTCAGAGCCTTTTATTGAGGGAGCAGCACGCACTCACACATACTTCACAGGCTCCTCTGTGAGGACGAGGTCAAAGTCAACAACAGAAGGGGGTTATGTGCCAGAAAAAATATTTCATAATCCTGAACTTCCTGTTGCACCCAATTAGGCGATGGAATTACTTTCTGATTGCCGGCTTAGTCTAAATATTATCAATTTCTACTGACAAGTCAACCTATAACAGGAAATTCAACAGACAGAGTGTAGTCCACACCACTTTATCCTTATCAGATGCGTTTAGCCCTCACCAGGGTTTGCACAAAGCCCAGTGACTCACCATGCAGACAGCTGGCATGGCCGGTTTGCTTTATCTATTTTGTTACCTCGGGTGGAAAGGAAGGCGCTCCAGAGAGTTCATTTGTGCTTGAATTTTTGCTGAAACCTTGATAATGAAAATTACTAATTCCTAAAGTGAAGATTGGGTTAAAAATGAACTAAAATGAGATATAAGCCTAGATGTGCTTGGAGGTTACAATCCTGACCTTTATTTCATGTCACAAACACGGGGTGGAACCTTCCATTTTTCCAATGAGCGGGTCCCTTGAGGACTCATCACTGCACAAAACTAAGCTGCCCATGACACCTCAAGCTCTTAGGAAACATCAATAGTTATGGTTTGTTTCTATAATAAAATATAATCTAGCAACGCTGACACAGGTTTCCAATGCTACAAGAAGTGAAATATAACACAACGGAATGTAATGAGCGCTCCGTCTTCTAAGTCTACGTGTGATTTTCACACTTTCTTCCCTGTTGCCTCATACACTGTTTTAGGAACCCCCGGAGACAGAGCAAGACACTGTAGGAATATGTTTGATATATAGTTGGATTAAATAACAACCTAATATATCAAACATATCACACAGAGGCCTGCAGAGAAGGCATCCAGGTCTGACTGAGCTGAGACTAGTAGGCAGAGTGCTGTGGCTACGGCTGCAGGGCGGTCCCCCCCGCAGCTCCTTCACCTTCCTCGGAGCACAGTCTATCTGCAAGGGTGGAATCGGCACCATTAGCGTATCGAAGGCACATGCACCAGAGCTCCTGACATCCTCATATCGCCTTATACCGTCTTCCCAAGCAAACGGTGGATTCAATCGTGCAAATGTGTTCCTGATTCGTGTCTGGGAAATTCCAGGCAAAAAGAGATGCTTACATTTTAAGGGCCTGGAGTGGGAATAAACCAGGAATCATCTTCATAAAGCACAGAGGATTCTCGTTTTAACACAGGCAACCTGAGAATGTGGTGGGCAAAACCATTTAAGCAAAAACATTGCCTGTCCCCAAAACTATTCCTCACGGCAGTGTAAACGCTGCCCAGTTAGGGAAGGAAAGCGTGCTTACTCCCTGCCCAGGGCCTGGGTGCTGGGTGTGGAGGTAAAGGGTCAGGGATGTCCTGGCAACTGCTTACTCACAGTATCCTAAGTTTTGTTCTTGAGACTATGAGAGGGGATGGAGAAAAGCAATCAATCTCAAAAGACAGGTTGATTTGGCTGTCAAAGTGGGATTTTTTTTTTTTTAACTGGAAAATAAATTCCTTTATAAATGCAAAAAAGATATTTTATTTCATGTGGATATTACCACAAAGCAGACGGCACTCCTAGACAGACACTAAAGCTGTGTGTGTTTTTAAATGATCTAACTGGCTTTATTGAATGATTATAGTAAGTAGAAAGGTATTCTCACAAAAGCCAGGGTTTTTTCCAAACAGTTTTACAGAGAACATGAGCCATGTGGTGGGAGCTCTGGTCATGGGCAGAGGACACTCAGGTCATTCTAAAGCACTCCAGACGTTCCCATCTCCCTTCCTAATAGGACGCTGGGAGCGACCTAAAGTAGGCAGCCCCGTAATGAAATGCAGGGACTCAAATCAACAGTTGGGTTACCTCCGACCTTAACCAAAGGATAACTTGGCTTTCCATACATACATACATACATACACACACACACACACACACACACACACACACACGGTAAACACAAAGGCTGAATGATCCCAAGTAGGGTGGGAAGTGCCTGCTTACCCACTTCAGTAGCCGTCACTAATTTAAGTGCTCTTATTTTTAAAACATAGATGCTCCCATCACCCCAATTCCACCGCTTGTGTACATTCCCCACCTGTCTCTTTCATATGCAAGTGATATTTACAGAGTTGTAACCATACTGAGCATATATTCAGTATTCTGTTTCTTTTCTTTTTTTACTTTACATAATTCCATTAGCATCTTCCTTATGCTAGTCTTATCAACCATTATTTTTAATAGCCGCATACGTTTCCTTCAAGGAGACGTTCAGGGCACATCTAACCTCCCAATGCTACAAACCAGGACACAAAGAACAACCCTCTCTCACACACACAGAACATTCCTCCCCTCTGGATTTCCTCCTCAGGACAGATTCCCAGAGGTGGGATTAATGGCTCAAAGAGTATGGGCAAACCAAAACCAACCAGTGGGCCTGCACCAGCCCCTCTGACACTGGGTCGGCCCAGAGGGCTGGTGTGGACTAGAACTGCCCCCCAGAGCCCACACACCCTCTCCCAGTGCAGCCCGGCCCTCTGATGCTGGTCAGGTAACCTGCCTCTGAGTCTGTGTTCGGGGAGCAGGGATGGAGACAGCGCTGCCTCGTGGACTTGTTGCCAGGATCAGGTGAATTAATCCATGTTCAGTACCTAGAAGATTGCCTGGCACATGATTGGCACCCAATCAATGTGAGCTTTTTGTTTGCTTTCCTTTTTCTTGTTCTTTTTGCTAAGGCCATCAGCTCAGGGTTCTATGGAATAATTTTGACTTCAAGCATTTTCCTAGGAAGTAGTAGATACAAGTCCCAGAAGCCCATTTTCAGGGATGGTGATAAGTGACTGCCTTATTGTATGTTGGGCACTGTGTTCCTAAATGATCTAATTTGTTATAATAATCCTATATTGTGGGAACTCTTAATAACTTTGTTTTTCAGATCAAGGGTCGTCAGGTAAATAAAGGGCCGGCAGAGGGCAACCCACGTTCAGGGACAGACGAGAACTCAGAAGGACCCGGCCAAGGACAGAGGGAGTGGGATGGGACAGGAGCTCTTGGAATGTGGTGACCTTAGTGTTAAATCAGCACCAGGCTCATGCTCAGGGAGAATGAGTGTCAGCTGACAGGACTTGAGCACTAGCAGACTGAAGCTCTCTCAAGAGAGGCCACTGCAATAAAGCACGTAAGAAAAAGGAAAGACAAATTAAGCATGACGCCTCTAAATATTAGTCGAGGGTTGCCGCTTGCTTCTTAAGCTGAAAGCCCATTTTCCAATCATGATTAGCTTGATTGACAAAGCAGAAACAAAGACACAGCCAGCAAACGGAGTGGCTCGTATAGGAGCCCACGCTTAGCTCTTAAGTTTGTTACAAAAAACTCAAACTCAGACAACCCAAGACCCTCAGGTCAGAGGCCAGTGAAGAGAACCCTTATTACACGCCCCCCCACCCCGCCTCCCCGCACCACTACCACCAGACGCCAAAACCCTTACATTACATCTTAACGAGAAATTTTCTTAAATGCCTTTACCAAGTCTAGGGTCACTATTAGGAGATCAGGTCTAAGAATTCCATGGTTTTAAGGACGTCCCCCAGCTTAGCGGATTCACTCTATGCTCATGTGTATTTTACACACAGCACTGATCCAGGCACCGCTTTTGAGCGGTTTGGTGTATTCTAGGAGCCCAGATTCCATCTTTTGCTCTTACGAAAAATGTAGACCTTTAGGCATAACTAAACTGAGGGATCCAACGTTTTTTGAGGGGATTTTAGATTTTATTTCCTAATGTATTTGGGTCCTTGGAAGGGAAGTGAGGTTGCAGGTACCAGAAAGGACTTGGTTGAATAGACCAAAAACAAAAAATAGAGGCCTCCTCTGGTTCTACTACCTTCTCAGTGGAGATAGCCATGGGGGTTGGGGGCTGGTGGGAGGTTACAGCTTCTTAACAGGGTTGGGCTCTGCCCCTGGACAGCACTAGCTCACCATCCTTTTTACTTAATAATTGTCCTCCCTACTGCCCAAACTTAAAGCCTGCCTTTCCTTTAATTGCTGTTTCTCTTAACATAAACTAATGATCTTAAGTTCTAAACATTTATCTAGACGACAAGTATGGCTAGAGAAAACACACCATCCAATCACAGTCTCCAGTATATACTGAAAAAGGCGATTATTGGGTGCACTCTTGAGATTCACGTGGCCTGCTTTTAATTTTAAGAAAAGGAGAGTGAAAGGCATGGCAACCAGAAATTCAGAGGGTGACAACCTCACATTCAGTCATAGGACCTTCTTTAGGAAGCATCCAACACCTGCTTTACATATAACGGAACTAAATCAAGACTGTAAATGCCCGATTCCGCCTCTGGATATCCCAAGGTATTTTTCTGGCTGGTTAACCTGAAAGTCTCACCCACTGGCTTTTTCCTGTGCCCTGTTGAAAGATGCTGGGCAGGCAGAGCAGGTTTGCAGCTCGCTAGGCTAACCACTCGGAATAAGACAAGCTCCCTGCAGCACTCCCAGCTTCATGACCTACTGGCATCAGACAAGCAGCCACACATGGACACTCACTTTTGGCTTTGCTCTTGGCTTCAGTTGCTCTAACTTCTTGGCAGCAGCCTCAATGGATGCTGCAGCCCCCAGTAATTCTGTTTCTGCAATGACGGTTGGGTCTTCTGGATCCACCCACTCTGTTCCTAAAATCAGTCCAAAGAGGGTCAGTCATGGCAGCCGCAGACCTCAGGGCTTTGGCTAAATTACAAACAACAGCTGGATTTTCATGCAGAGAAGTTCCCTGAGCCTACCAGCTGCACTGTCCTAAGGAAGCACCCCCGAGTTCTCAGAGATCAGCTGGGTGCAGAGGGATGTCTGCCTGATCCTGCTTTTCTCACTCAGTTGTGGGCACAGCCCTACCACAGGAGCGGTCTCATTAGTAACAGTTTCAAAATCAAGATCTCACGGACATGGCCAGCACAAACATGACTCTGACTTCTAACTCAGGGCCATGACTGTAAGCAGGCATCCTCAGGAGACTCGAGACTGGGCTGAGCACAAAGAGATTTACTCCGCTCTTCTCCTGGGCACTCACCTCAAATCAAAGGGAAACTGGAGAGAAAACCTCTCCCTGGTGAGTTGATTGCTTCTATGGAACCGTGAAGGGGTCTGCCAACAAAATACCCAAATTGTTCTGTTTTCTAAACATGAGGGGTATTATTTAAATAAGAATAAATATTCTGATAAATGAAAATAAGTGGCCAGGCCCCCCTCCCCCTTTTTTTTGTTGGAGTCTTTAGGGTGTGGCCAGACCCTTAAAAGAGAAGCGGGCAGTTCTAGATGGATATGCCATTGAAGTAGAAGGCCTTAATATAAAGACTGGAGAAAAGATTTGCTTCAGGAGGATATTACTTTTTAGATCTAACTCTGTTCCCGTTTGATTTTTTTAAGGAAAAGCACTTGCCTATATTCCTCTGACTGCATATGCCGAGACACGGCCTGTGTGGCTGTGTGTTTTCTCTGCTCAGTTGGCTGTACTGGCCCTGCCATGGAGTGGTGCCCCAGAAAGGACACGAGAGGGTGCCACCCACCTTTCATGGCTTCTGCTGCCTGAATGAGCTCAGTCACGGCACCAGCGACTCGCTTGGAGAGAGCTGCCAACTGGTGCTTGAGTTCCGGGGTTGGTTTCTGAAGAACCTGTGGGTGAAGAACAAGCCACATGCATGAGGAGGATGGCAACCACTGTGACAGGAAGCACCCTCACTGGTGGACACAGCTGGACATCCCGGTTTTCAGTTGTAACTTTGCCACCAAGTGACTTCAGAATTTTGGGGAAAATGAAAAGTTGGGAGCCAGGGGTTTCTCTAAAGTCCCTTCTGATATACTCCCTTAAGATTATAAGGGAGACAAAAATACTTATTTGCCTTTTATTTATACTGTCATTGTCTTATATCTGTACTTTTACTTGTACATAAAATAAATATATGCACCTGAAAATTACCCAGTGCTACCTAAGCACACTCTGAGTGAACACAAAAGCCAGAGGCTATGGGTCAGCTGGTACTTGTGACAAAACAGCCAATGTGGAACCAGAAAAAGAAATGTATGACTCAGGTGGGATCTTGGAGACAAAATCGCCAAGAGAGCCACAGCAACCAACTGATCAGGAGGGTTGTCCCAGAAGAAAAGTCCATTTCCAGTGTTTTCACTGCAAGCCTCGCTGGGAAGCCACGAAGACTTTCCCTCTTCTGAACTAGTTCACAGGTTTTAAAATTTTTTTGCTTTTTTGTGTTGACCCCCCCCCCCCCGCCGCCCCCACCACTGGTGTTATAAAAAGATATTGGAACTCCAACCCCAATCCAACTTAAAAGGCGTCCCAGCTGAATTCTTCCCCAATTCCTTCAAGGTGAGAACTAAGAAATGGGAGGAGAGCTCCTCACCGACCTCCACCGGGATTTACATGCTGACTTACACCATCTTGTTCCTTCCTAATTTCAAAAGTCCTCTTCCAACATTCTTTTCTGCATCTCTTCCCTGCGTGCAGGGGTAATCTTCAGATTCAAGATTCAGAAATGTTTAGACATGTTGATGAAAAGCACAACTGCTGTCTCTCTAGACAATTCGGAGCCTCTGAGCAGGGGATGAAGTGTGGGCGTGGGGACTGGATAGACCTGTGTTTGAACCTGGCTTTGCCTGCTACTGGTTTGCAACACTGGGTGGATTACTAAACCCCTCAGAACACATTTTCTTATCTGTAACACTGAGGTAATGCTGCCCCTCAGGGCTGCCATAAAGTTCAAATGCAGTAACACATGGGAAGTACCTTGCACAATGAGACCCTGTAGGAGTTCACTGAATGTTAATTCCCTTCTTGGGGCCCCATTCCCTCTTTCACCCAGCCAGGAATCATACTCATTGTCAGGAGTCTGGAAAAGATGCCTTTGGACCCTGGCCAAACCCTTTCATACCATAAAAGAAACATGATAAAAATCTGGGGCTGGGCGAGTTAATGGGGTTGTGTTTTGACCAGCTCAAACATACCAGCACATAGAAGACACTGCTTACATACTCAAACTGATTTGTCAAAGGTTTTAGAATACCTCACATGCCTCTATTCCCACCCTTCTTCCTCTTATAAACTTTTAAATTTTATATTTGCTGCTGCACTGATTTTACCTATTCTGTTATCCTCATTCTCTCACCGTAGGATCGACACATATCACCATGAAGAAATTACGAACTCAGTACAGACTTGTGAAGAAGTGAGCAGATGAATGGAGGAGTGAAAAAGACATCAACACACTGTTGGAATAATTCCTAATATGGTGGCTTCCTAGACCAGTTCCCAAACAACACTAGAACCATGGAGAGGTGGAGAGAAGGTGTAAGTGCTTTTTGCTTTCTAACACAGCCATGGGAAATCAATTTAGTTATATGTAGGTTCTGGAGTCAACGTGCCTGTGTAACCATGGTCCAAGTACTTATCCTCTCTCTAAACTTTATTTACCAATTAAGTGATCATAACAGTTCTTTTGTTATTGAGTTGTGATAAGACTGTATAGAGACATAATTTAATATATAATTCAGAACAAAAGATTCACACAGGATGAGAGTGAAGGGATGGAAAAAATTTTCATGAAATGGGGAATGAAAAAAAACTGGGGTAGCAATACTCATATCTGACAAAAAGACTTCAAAATGAAGGCCATCACAAGAATCAATAAAGGTCACTACATAATACTAAAGGGATTGATCCAACCAGAGGATATAACCTGGTAAACATATATGCACCCGATATAGGAGCACTTAAATATATATATATAAAAAAAAACCTTCTAGAGGACTTTAAGGGAGAGGTTGACAGCAATACAATGATAGTAGGGGACTTTAATACCCCACTGACTTTACTAGATAGATCCTTCAGACAAAAAACCATCAAGGAAATAGTGAATCTAAGTGACACACTAGATCAGATGTATTTAATTGACTTTTATAGAACATTTAACCCCAAAGCTGCAGAATATACCTTTTTCACATGGGTCATTTTCAAAGACAGACCACAAGTTAGGACACAAAACAAGTCTTCACAAGTTCAAGAAGATTGAAATCATGTCAAGTATCTTCTCTGATCACAGTGGCATGAAATTAGAAATCAACTACAATAAAAACACTCAAAAACATTCAAACACATAGAGGCTAAATAGCATGTTATTAAACAATAAGTGGGTTACCAACGAGATCAAGAAAGAAATCAAAAGCTTCCTGGAAGCAAATGAAAATGAACACACAACAACCAAAAATCTATGGGACACTGTGAAAGCAATCTTGAGAGGGAAGTTCATAGCACTACAGGTCTACCTCAAAAAGCAAGAAAAATTATTAATAAAATAAGCTATCTAACCCTATAACTTAAAAAATTAGAAAGAGAACAACAAGAAAAGCCCAGAGTAAGTAGAAGGAAGGAAATAAAAAAGATAAGAACAGAAATAAATGACAGAGGTTAAAAAAAACAATACAAAAGATCAATGAAACCAAGAACTGATTCTTTGAAAAGATAAATAAGATCAATGAACCTTTAGCTGGACTCATCAAGAAACAAAGAGAGAGGACCCAAATAAATAGAATCAGAAACTTTCTTGTCCTGTCCAGTGTGTGCTTATAAAAAAAGCCTTTCGTTCTGAACAACTGTTTGGAGCTCCCTTCAGTTTGCTAGGTGGGATGCTGCTCCATTCATGAATTGTTCAATAAAGCCAATTAGATCTTCAAATTTACTTGGTTGAATTTTTGTTCTTTAACAATATAGAATGTTCTTAGCAACTTTATTTGTAATAATCAAAGCCTACATACAACCCAAATGTCAATCCACATGTTTATAAATAATGGCACATCCATATGATGGAATACTATCCTATATAATAAAGAGGTAATATGCAAATTGACCATCACTCCAACACACAAGATGGCCACCACAAGATGGCCAGCGGGGGAGGTTGTGGGCGATCAGGCCAGCAGGGGACGGCAGTTGGGAGGTACCAGGCCTGCAAGGGAGGGCAGTTGGGGGGATCAGGCCTGCAGGGGAGGACAGTTGGCAGGGGGAACCCAGGCCTACAGAGGAGGGCAGTTAGGGGTAACTGGGCCGGCAGGAGAGGGCAGTTAGGGGCAACCAGGCCAGCAGGGGAGGGCAGTTAGGGGCGACCAGGCCTGCAGGGGAGGGCAGTTGGGGGGGACCAGGCCTGCAGGGGAGGGCAGTTGGGGGCAACCAGGCTGTCAACGGAGGGCAGTTAGGGGTGACTGGGCTGGCAAGGGAGAGAAGTTAGGGGTGACCAGGCCAGCAGGGGAGGGCAATTGGGGGAAATCAGGCCGACAGGGGAGCAGTTAGGCGTCGATCAGGCTGGCAGGGGAGTGGTTAGGGGGTGATCAGGCTGGCAGGCAGAAGTGGTTAGAGGCAATCAGGCAGGCAGGCAGGTGAGCAGTTGGGAGCCAGCAGTCCTGGATTGTGAGAGGGATGTCCAACTGCCCATTTAGGCCCAATCCCAATGGCATCAGGCCTAAACAGGCAGTCGGACATCCCGCAGGGGTCCCAGATTGGAGAGGGTGCAGGCTGGGTTGAGGGACACCCCCCACCCCAAGCAAGAATTTTGTGCACTGGGCCTCTACTTTATTCATAAAAGGCAACAATTTATTGATACACACAATATGGATGGAAAGGAAAATACTGATGCTGAGTGAAAGAGGCCAAAGAGGAGCACATGCTATATGATTCTATTTATTAGAAAGTCTAGAAAATGCAAATTTATAATAACAAAAGCAGATCAGTAGCTGCCTGGAAATTTTGAGTGGTGATGGATCTATTAATTATTTTGATTGTGTGGTGCTTTCACAGATGTATTTATATGTTGATACTAAAATTGTACTCTTTAAACATGTTCATTGCATATTAGTTATGCCTCAATAAAGCTGGAAAAAAGTTAAGGGTGTGGTGGGGAGGTTGACATCACCTAAGTGGAGTGGTGAATGACTTCTGTCTTTAAAAGAGCCTTGATGGAGAAACAGAACCACTTCTGTGTACACCATGGCTCTCTAAGAAACAGTCATATGATAAAGTACCCTACTGAGATAAGGCAGGAGGAAAGGAGTTTTATTTTCATTCTGCTATTAAACCAATATGATTTCTAATAGCAGGCAGGCAATGGACAGAACCAAATTAAAGTTCTGCTACTGGAAGCAAGGGTAATTTTAACCCTGTCAAGGATCTCATATTGTGGGTCTGCAGCAATATTGAACCGTGATTGCTGCAGAGGCAAAGTGGCTGCCTATTGGCCCGCAGTGCAAACTTTATATGTGACACTGTTCAAATGGGCATGTCTGCTGCTTCATAAAGCCTCTCCCAGAGCAGCGAGGAGATGGGGCTGCCAAGATCAGATCCTATTATTGTGGATTGCTAACGGGATTCTCCAAAGAAAAGGATTCCCCAAGTAGGGGTTTTCAATTTGGAGCCTCAATTACAAAACGATCCAGCTGGGTGTTTGGGTCTGAGAACCCTTTCAATAGCTTAAGGGCCCTTTTGTGTTTGTGTTGTGTGTGTGTGTGTGTGTGTGTGTGTGTGTGTGTGTGTGTAAATCTCTAGTTTTTAATTGCCTTTTTATTCACCACCCTTAAATAGCTAATATAATCTTAGTATTCTTTTCTTCTACCTTAAAGATAATTTCAACCAAAATGTGATGTATTCTCTAAACTGGCAATTTGGCTTTCATCTCCTGGTTCTGTCCCTCAAAGTCCCCTCAGAAATAGATACTGGTTCCCTTGCTTGTGCATCTCCACTTTCCTCATTTCCTGTCGGGTCTCCATCAGCACTGCCCCAGCGGTGCTGTGGCTCGAGGGCCGCTCAGTGAGGAACAACCTCCCTTGCCCTCAGCCTCATCTTTGCCTGTATTTCTTTGAAGTCTGGTTGGAGAAGGGGTTAAGGGCTAATAATGTGAAATGCAAACTCACTTTTAGAAGCAGCTCCAAGAAAACTACCAATATCCACCGTTTAGGTGACAGAACATTGTCACAGGGCCTCTCCAATTTTTGTTAGCAACTTGTATTTTCCTATGTTTGTGGTAATTCCCTGGAAATGGAGGCTGTTTTCTTCCTATATTTTTATTAGAAAAATACCCTTCCAAGAGTATGTCTAGCTTTTTAAACAGATAAAAATGAATACATGCGCGAATATATGCATGATTACATTTTAATCATGTTTCCTTGGAAGTCAGAACCATCAGCACGTGTCATCATTAAGAGGCAACAACATCCTTGCAAAAGATGAGATGATTTTTTTGAATGTTTCATACAAGTTTTAATGTCATTTAGCTTTTCTTCCTACTAATGATTTCATTTTAGCACCAATTACCGTCACACTCTAAACCTCAACACAGCTATGGAGAAACAGGACATTTAAATTTCTATCATAATTACAGGTTGCAATGGCAATAATTGCATAGAAAGATGAAAAGAAACTTATGTGGCAGGTTTTTAACAGACACATCCACCACCCAGGTCTGCAACAGAAGATTTTAAGAATCCTGCTTCTCTGGGAGGAAGAATTCGTAACAGAATATGAACCTATTGAATAATAATAGATCTGGTGGCCCAGAGTTATAGACCCCCAATAATAATTCTAAATTCTTAGAAAACTACCAGATCTGTATCTGTTACTGTACAGATTGGTAGGACCTGGTGAAGCCCAAAAAATGGGTGTAGGAAGCAAAGTGGCAACCCCTGAGGATGATATTCAAAATCTTTGACCAGAAAGAATTTTCAAAATAGCAACAACTTCCACAAGCCATTCCTAAGTCTTCCCTGCCCGTCCTGATGGGCCTGCTTTCAAACGTGCAAACAAAAGAGAGCTGAGTCTGGGGCAGACTTTACAGCTGCTTGGAAGCCCTCTTCCGTGGCGTTCCAGGTTCCATATGATAAACAGGGTCACCCAACCTGCTCTCGCTGCCCTCCTTGTAAATGGCTTATCCGCTGAGATTATGGGTCGATAAAAGGCAGAGAATGGGAAGGGAGGACACAGGCCTAACTGAGCATTTTGAAAGGACCCTGGAGCAAGAAGGGAAATGAAAATCAGCGGAGCTATTAGCTTCATGGCTCCAACAGCTCTAAGGCCAGAGAACCAAAATGACACCGTGGCCTGTCCAATTGCACTCCTTTAGGGGTCCATGATCAGACACTGGCCAAGAAATCAATGTCTCGATTGTAATGAACTGGGCACCGGAAAAGAGATTGTCCTCAAAGGCCCTATGCAAACTTTTCAACATCAACTCAAATGCTCCCATATCAACCCCCGAGGATTCCCCCATATGGGCCCTCCCAGAGTTAACGGGGCTCTGGTAAGCTAGTAACAATACAGCAGGTCCTCAAATAATGTTGTTTTCTTATCACCTTGATAAAAAAAATAATCAATTCCCAGCCAAGGACACTATCTGTGTGGAGTTTGCATGTTCTTCCCATGTCTGTGGGTTTCTCCTCCCACATCCCAGAGATGTGCACGTTAGGTGAACTGTGGCATCTACAATGTCCCAGTCTGAGTGTGGGTGGGTGTGAGTGGCCCTACAGTGGAAGGGCGTCTTGTCTGGGGTTGGCTCCTGCCTTGCACCTTGAGCTGCTGGGACAGGCTCTAGGCATCTGTGACCCTGAACTGGAATAAACAAGTTGGTAAAGAATTACCTGTTTTTATTAACCTTTCTTAAATGTATGTATAGCTCACATTTCTTTCAATGTTTAATATTAGAAGTGTTTTGGGTCTTCATTTAGAAATGTAATGATGCTTCTGCAACTAGAAATATACTGTAGGAACTCAACTCTTGTTTATATCACTTATCCTATGGTATAACTGGTTTCATTTTAAATTCTTTTGCTCAAAGTTGCAGTATCCAAGAGCCTACTGATGTTAAGTGAGGACTTTCCTAGGACAGCCAAGGGGAAACTAAAATTACTTGAGCGGTGCTTTCTCCTTTCAACCCCACCCTCACTGGACAACAAAATCCTCAGAGTAAAAAGGAAGTGTCCATAGTGGGGACATCTCAGAAAGTTTAGAGAGAATTTTACCTCACCGAGTACAAATGACTCTGGGACCTTTCACTGAAAAACATTCCTCTTTTTGCTCTGTAACCCAGCACCAGTCAGTCAGTAGGGGGAGACCTCCTTTCTAAATTAAAAGGGCTAACATGTGTTGTTTCCAATAGAAACCTCCCTTTAGAATTTCCTGACCAGCCTGAACCTAGTCTTTTATGTTCCTTAGTGTCTCTTCTTGACATAGAAGAGGAAGAATTACAACAAAGGTCCCCTAAGTTAATCAAAGTGGCTGAAAATCTAAGGACCACCTTTTTTAAAAAAAATAATGTTTTTATTCATTTTTTTAGAGGGAGAGGAAGAGAGAGGGATAGAGAGATAGAAACATTGATAAGAAAGACACATCATCAATTGGCTGGCTCCTGCACGCCTCCCACAGGGGATTGAGCCCACACCTCGGGCTTGTGCCCTGACCCGGAATTGAACTGGTGACCTCTTGGTTCCTGGATCAATGCTCAATGGCTGAGCTACATCGACTGGGCTAAGGACTACCTTTAAAATTGAAATTGGAAGAATAGAGTGCAGAACCTGGTAGACATAACTAAACCTCTCTCTAAATTATCTCAATATCCATTGAAGCCTGAGGCCATACAAGGCCTCACACCCATTGATGACATAATTGCCGGGGGCTAACTGTTCTCTGTGCTGAGGACAGGATGGCGACTTGTCCAGGATTTGAGGGACCTGAGAGCTCTTAATAACATACAGATTCCTCGGTTCCCAGTTCTAACCCAAACACTGTTGTTGTCAAGTTCCTCCAGACTCAGCAGCTCACTGCTGCAGACCCCTGTGCAGCCTGCTTCAGCATCCCTGTGGACCTCACAGCCAACGTCTACTTGCCTTTACACGGAGTAAGTGACCATGTACCTGGCAGTCATGCCTCAAGGGTACAGAGGCCCCTCTTATTTCTCCTAAGGATTTCCCCGAGATTTAAACATCCTCCAGGTCCGCAGGGAAATCGGCCTTTTTACAACGTATAGATAACCTCTTGCTGAGCTCAGTTACCAAAGAGGTGTCCATGGAAGATTCCATTTATTTGCTGCAACAGTTCACTGAAAAGGACACAAAGCTTCTAAGGAAGCATTTCAATGATCTTTAGACAGTGCTCATTACCCAGGCCGCGATCTCAGTGCTGAAGGAACGCAGCTGTCTCCAAAAGGAATGAAGCTAAGCCAGGGATTTCCTAGACCCACAACTAATCAACAGCTTCGTGGATTTCTAGGCTTAACTGGTGACTGCTGATGCCCTCACAGTGGCAAAGAAGCTGTTAGAAAAATGTGTTTCCCACTTAGGGTGTACCTGCCACAATTTCCAATGATCTAGGCACCCACTTCCTTGGGCAAATCAGGTGAGCCTTGATGGAAAGACTTGTTCTCAGAATTATCACTGTCTTCATCACCCTCGGTCGCCAGGCAAGGTAGAAAGAATTAATGGGACCCCCAAATTTAAAATCTCTAAACTTGCTAAAGCTACTGGACTCCCCTTGCCTACCGTATTGCCTTGGGTCTTGCTGAGTGTTCACAGTACCTCCTTTTGGAAATATAATCTCACTCCACACAAGACAGTCACCAGCAGGCCAATGTCTATTGGTTTTCAACCTTCTGTTGATCCCTTGCTGTCTCACGCTAGTAGGACCAGCTGCCGTTAAGTTTCTAATGCTCCAGCTTATCATCAATAGGTTAAAGATGCCACCCAGATCCCATTGTAAAGGATCCTGTGGGTCACAGCCTAGAGCAGTGATGGCGAACCTATGACACACGTGTCAGAGGTGACACGCGAACTCATTTTTTTGGTTGATTTTTCTTTGTTAAATGGCATTTAAATATATAAAATAAATATCAAAAATATAAGCCTTTGTTTTTCTATGGTTGCAAATATAGTAAAAATTTTCTATATGTGACACGGCACCAGAGTTAAGTTAGGGTTTTTCAAAATGCTGACACGCCGAGCTCAAAAGGTTCACCATCACTGGCCTAGAGCCTGGTGACTGGGGATTCTAGACACATCATCAGAGGAGCCCTCGAGCCCCACTGAAGGGACCTTACCAAGTACATACTCCTGCCCACTGATGCTGCTGAGCTGTAGAAGGCCCCAAGCTATGGGTCACAGCTAAGGAAGGCTCCACCCGACATTGCACAGACACTGCACACCTACGACTCACTGTAATGAGGAAGAGAAACAGCTGACATCAGTGCAGACTGCTTCCACCCAAGGCACGGGATCAAGACTGCGCACTTTAACCAAACATGAAACCCTCTCTTCTTGTCTCTTTCCTTCGCTCCAGCCTTGGCCTGGAAAGATGATGCCATCCATCACCCCCATCTCCCAGACCATTGCCACGGTGGGGCGTTACCTGTCAGACGTGGGACTTGTTATCAGAACCCCAATCTGGCCATGAACAGTGCACAGTGGAGGTGGCCAATGCCTGGCAGGACTTTATCCTCAGTGGTGATCATTCTCCTCAGTGGCTGGTGTATAACAGGCCATGCCTCTTAGGTTATCCAACTGTTCACAAATCCACACAGACAGTGTCCTGGGTCAAATCCCCCGAGTTTACACTGTCAAGTTAGAAAGGACCTACCATGATTCAGAATTCACTTCCTTTGGCAGGTCCCTGCTTCCCTAGCTTGAAATAAATAAAAGGAAGGCTATAACCAGGATCCTCTCCTTCGCTCTGAAAACATTGCAGAATCCACCGCTAAAGCAACATTTGCCCAACAAAAATTCTTTCAGTCTCTGTCCGAAGTTGCTTTTAACAACAGAAGAGCCCTAGATTATCCTTTAGCTGAGCAAGGAGGTGTCTATGCTGTGGCCAGCATGCACCTGGATTAATGCTTCTAGCGAAACTAAAACTCAGTTATGTAAGATCACGGAGCAAGCCACATGGCTTAAAAAGGTGACTCCCTCAACAAGATTTTTTTTTTCACTATTTGATTTTGACTGGTTTGGGTCTTGGGGACTATGGCTCCAAAGTACATTCCAAATACTAGAAATTACCGTTTTTATGTTTATCACCATAATTTCTCTGGCACATTGTGTTCTCTCAAAAGCTCTAAACACGTTTGCAGCCACTAACCACCAAGCAAATGATCTACTTAAGATTGGATTGTCAGGGAAAGAACAAAGGGAAGGACAGTCTACAGAGAGTGAACCTGGTTTTTCCCCAGCTGCCGGTAAGGTGCTCAGTTCTTCCGAGGAAGCTAAGGCCCCGGCGCTGGGGTGAGGCCCTCTTCATCCTGCGACTAGCAAGCACCACTCCCGGCGGCGCTCGCCCTCACTATAGCCTCTGTCTCGGAGCTCCCCTGCATCTACTCAGCCCTTACCCTGCACAATGATGAAGTGATGGTGACGGGGGATAAGATCAATGCCCTCATTAAAGCAGCTGGTGTAGATGATGAACCTTTCTGGCCAGGCTTGTTTGCAAAGGCTCTGGCCAGTGTCAACATTGGGTGTCTCATCTGCAGTGCAGGAGCTGGTGGCCCTACCCCTGCAGCTGGTGCTGTACCAGCAGGAGGTCCTGCCCCCTCCACCACTGCTGCCCCAGCTCAGGAGAAGAAAATGGAGGCAAAGAAATAAGAATCTGAGGAGTCTGATGATGACATGGGCTTTGGTCTTTTTGACTAAACTTCTTTTGTAACACTTTCAACAAAAGCTGACCTTGATGGGGAAAAAAGGAGACATATGTAATACTCTTTGTAATACTTAAGCAATAAAACAATTAAAAAAAAAAAAAAGCTGACCTGGGGGAGCGGGGGAGGCGCAGAGAGTGAACCTGTGAATGTCACAGGGATTAAGCAAAATCATGATGACCTGTGACTATCACACCGGGAATCTGAAAGCTGCCAGAACTGCAGAGCTGGAGCTGAGTTTGGTGCTACTGCCTTCAATTTGATCACATCTCCAAGTCAAGCTGAGAGTCTGATCAAAAGGGAGGGACTGTTACAGAGAAAACCCCAACAGGCCCAAATGGAGTCCCTGTGCTAAAGCCATGTCACCAAAGCAAGACTTAACATAGGATCTAATTGCAGTTTCAACCTTCTCCAGGAATGTAATCGCAATCAGTCTGGGATCCTCTGGTCAGGACCAAGGCGGTAATCTGTCATGTAGGACTTCGCATCTCTCTGAAAAGGCTGAGCACTCTGCCTGGAAAGGCCTTGGCCTTCCCCACCTCCCCTGTTCTATACATGCTCCTGGGGGAGGCAGGCACAGACGTGCACCTGATACACTTTCTGGTCTGGCCTTTAGGACCTTGGGGCGGGTGGGGGGCGCCAAGCCACCCTAGGAACTGGGAGTTGGTGCAAGCCTGAGGCTGCCAGCCACAGCCATAGCCACAGCCACCACACCCTTGCCAGTGGATTCGTTTCAGCCTCTTAACCCGGATCCACGCAGGCGCCCCAGGCAGGCGGAAGGTCACCAGAGGAAAGGAAATGTCGTTCTCAGCGTGGCCTAAGCCATTCGTCAAGGACTAGAGGAAGTCGTGAGAGGCTAGTAGGTCACCCACAGCCCTGGTGATGTTTTTCCTAAGTTGTTGTGGAGGCTGGTGTGGCTCTTTCAGGAGCCTTCTGTCCCCTCGTGGGATGTCCTGGGTCTTCCAAAGAGGACCTCCTGACACTCGTCCCCACCTGCTCTGTCCCTCACTCCGCCCACCCCCCTTCCATCCTAGTTTTGCCCCTGTGGTGCAACTGGAGAGCCAGGCCCTTCTGGACTTTCCCTGCCGCTTTCCCCGCCTGCACTTGAACCTCAATGCAGCCGCAGCCTCGCACTCAGAGCCTGAACAATGACCTTGGAGGGGTTTGCCTGAGGAAAGGATGGTCTGCGCCAATGAGCTCTTCTCCAGCCCCGGCTCACACCCCGACTCACCACCAGGACATGCTCCAGAAGGTCCAGGTAGCTGAGGGTGCACTCCGTCCCGTACCGCAAGGCTCTGGCGCGCACGTCCTCGCTGACATCGGGGTGGAAAGATGCTTGCTGGAGAGAGAAAGGAGCGTTGACATCTTAAAACAGAAAGAGCCAGCTGGTGAGTGAACCGGAGGACCAGGTGGGGTCCCTGGCCCGGCACTGTCCTATAGCCTGGACCCTGGATTCTGGAACACTCCTGCTGCCTCACCTGGTGACCTCTGGGAAACCTGTCCTGACCCCCTGGATAGTGGGTGGTCCATCTCCACAGCAGGCTCCCTCCAAGTCTGTGTCTTGACATTTTTAGTGCCCTGGAGCCAGACAAAAGCAAGTGAATCTGGTCCCTCTTATCTTCCTTTTTCCTTTCTCCCCATCCCCACCCCAGCTTTTATGAAATGTAAGAAATTCCCCAGACACTGAGAAGTTCAGGAAGGATTCATGATTAGGGCTTACAGCAGGAGATGTGCGGCCCCAGGGTCAGCTGCGTCTCCTCAGAGCCGTGAGAAGTCCTGCGACCCCTCTCTGGTCACAAGCTAATCGCCGCCAGGCCCTCTCGCTGTGACCTTACCACGCCAGGGTCACAGTGAGTCGCCCAACCAGGCCCTCTGGCTCCTGGGAACCTTCAGACAGTGAGCTCCCCAGGACCCTCAGGCGCCTCGCATTATACAGGCCCAGATAAGCTGAGCAGGACGTATGGTGAATGAGCACTTGGCGCTTTTTCCCGTGCCCTCGTGACCTGCAAGGTGACCATTCACAATATATCATTTCAGATGGCACACCCCCTCCAGGGTTGCTGGATCAGCTACAGAATGCCCAGCTGAATTTGAATTTCAGGTAAATAATGTAATGTAATGTAGGTAGGGGACAACTTATTTTTAATTTGCTAAATCCAGCAACCCTATCCATAACGACCTTTCTTCCTTGCACGGTCTCACTCAGGAAAGAACTTGAGAGGGCATACAAGAATACACAGAAAACTGTAAATAAGTCATGAATCAGGACACATGGGAATCACACATTAGGGCAGTGATGGCGAACCTATAACACGCGTGTCAGAGGTGACACGCAAACTCATATTTTTGGTTGATTTTTCTTTGTTAAATGGCATTTAAATATACAAAATAAATATCAAAAATATAAATCTTTGTTTTACTATGGTTGCAAATATCAAAAACTTTCTATATGTGACATGGCACCAGGGTTAAGTCAGGGTTTTTCAAAATGCTGACACGCCGAGCTCAAAAGGTTCGCCATCACTGCAGTAGGGTAGCAGGTCAAGATGGACGGGGTAGAGTAACCGGACTCCACATTTCTTCCAGTCAAGCCCCCCTGCCTAGGATGGGGGTGGGGTGCTTGTGGAACACCTGTGGGCTCTCCCCATACCTGACAACCTTCCCCCGCCCTCTGAGAGAAGCAGGAACAATTCAATGGCCAGCATCTGTCATTCATGAGTCTGGTTTTACTCATCTGAGACAAACTGGCCTCAGAGGTAGGAGCCATTGCATGCCCGTAACCACAGCTTAACCATGTTACGAGCCACGCTCTTCACTGCCACTGCATTGTATCATCCTCGTTCCCGTGTCTCCAGGTGTGAGGACAGAGCCCTGTGTCCGCTCTGGTGAGACACACTTGGGGAAGACGCAGACAGCTATGCTGCCTCATGTCACCTTCAGCAGCTGACGTGCAAGGCCCTCATCCAGAGCCATGTGGGAGCTAAGGCTGAGGTGCTCTTGTCCACTGCTGCCGGCTCTGTAACTTGGCAGGGCGCTTTGGGAGAGCAACCTAGCAGTAATTAACATGTCCTTTCATTTTACCCACCAAATTCTAACTCCTGGGAGTCTTGCCTAAGGAAATAATCCAAAACAGAGAAAAAACAGATATGCCCAAAGATGTTCCTCGCAGTGAAGTTTATGGTAAAAAAAGAAAATGCAGACAACCTAAATATCTGATGATAGGGTAAAGATGGTATTCATTAACAGAGTACTTCGTGGTCGTTAAAAGCATCAGTTATAATGGCTCATAGCAACACAGGAGCAACCATCTAATGTTAATTGTTAACAGTAGATACAAAATTGTATATAATGTAAACCTATGCCCATGGAAGATCAGAAAGCAGCAGACACTAGAATTAATTTAGGGTGTAGGGAAGTCTCCACCTAAGGAATTAGTGTCATCCTTCCTTTCTGATAAAACGGGCCAGTATATAACCTACTGCACTTCCATATCTACCCTGGGTTCCCTGCTCAGCCTCACACGGCAACCTGGCCCGCTGCTTGGCACAAGGGTTCCTTCTCCATCCACCATTCAGCATCCCTCGTATCCTATCTAATAAAAGAGGAACATGGTAATTAGCGTACGACCGCTACCCTTCCCATTGGCTAATCAGGGTGATATGCAAATTAAGTGCCAGCCAAGATGGCGGCCGGTAGCCAGGCAGCTGGAAGCTAACATGAGGCTTGCTTGCTTCAGTGACGGAGGACTCCAACGTTCCCCACCTGCCGCTGCTAGCCTCTGAGCTTGCAGTTTGAAACATTGTAACAAATATAGAAGCTTAACAAAACCCCAGAAACCTGCTTTCAGTCGGCCAGGATCTCAGAGCTGGAGTTATACATTGTTTTGATTATAGAACCCAAACAAACCAGATACCTGCTTTCAGCAGCAGAGGCCTCAGAGCTGGAGCCAGAGCTAAAGCTGGCCCAGAAAAAAAAGAAAAAAAAAAAGAAAAAAGGAGCGGTTGGGAGCTTCAGTCACCCGCCAGCCTGAAAACAGCCCTCAGCCCCTCACCCAGACTGGCCAGGCACCCCAGTGGGGACCTCCACCCTGAAGGGTGTGTGACCAGCTGCAAACAGCCATCATCCCCTCATCCAGGCTGGCCAGGCACCCCAGTGGGGACCCCCACCCTGAAGGGTGTGTGACCAGCTGCAAACAGTAATCATCCCCTCATCCAGGCTGGCCAGGCACCCCAGTGGGGACCCCCACCCTGATCCAGGACACCCTTCAGGGAAAACCAGCCAGCTCCACCCATGCACCAGGCCTCTATCCTATATAGTAAAAGGGTAATATGCCTCCCAGCACCGGGATCAGCGGAGCCGAGAGGCCTCCCGGAACCGGGATCAGCGTGACAGGGGGCAGCGCCCAAACCCCGATTGCCCTGTGGCCCTGTGTGTGACAGGGGGCGGGGCCACAACCTCCCTATCCACCCTGCTCTGTTCCTGACAGGGGAAGGTGCCCAAACCTCCTGATCAGCCCTGCTCTGTGCCTGATACGGGGGAGCTCCCCAACCCCCTGATTGGCCCTGCTCTGTGTGTGATGGGGTAGAGCCATAACCTCCCCATCGGCCCTGCCCTGAGTGTGACAGTGGCAGTGCCCCAACCCCCTGATCCGCCCTGCTCTGTGTGTGACAGAGTGCGGTGCCCAAACTCCCCTATCGGCCCTACTTTGTGAGTGACAAGGGGGAGCTCCCCAATCCCCTGATGGGCCCTGCTCTGTGCATGACAGGGGGGAGCTCCCTAACCCCTTGATCGACCCTGCTCTGTGCATGACGGGGGAGCTCCCCAACCCCCCTGATTGGCCCTGCTCTGTGCGTGACAGGGGGCAGCGCCCCAACCCCCTGATCGGCCCTGCTCTGTGCGTGACAGGGGGTGGCGCCACAACTTCCCTATCGAACCAGCCTTGAGTGTGACATGGGGCTGTGCCCCAACCCCCGAATCGGCTCTACCCTGAGCGTGACTGAGGGTGGCATCTCAACCTCCCAATCTTCCCTGCTCTGTGCATGACAGGGGTCAGCGCTGCAACTCCCCAATCGGCCCTGCTCTGAGTCCGACCAGGGGCTGCACCTAGGGATTGGGCCTGCCCTCTGCCACCTGGGAGCAGGCCTAAGCCAGCAGGTCGTTATCTCCCAAGGGGTCCCAGACTGTGAGAGGGCACAGGCCGGGCTGAGGGACCCCCTCTCCCCGCCCCCCCGAGTGCACAAATTTTTTTGCACTGGGCCTCTAGTTCTATATATTCCCTATTGCATGCACCTCACTTCCTTTCTGCAAAGGGGTGGAAATAATGTAAATGTCAGCCTGCTAAATAAATCCTATCTCAGCAGGAGTCTCAGGGCTCAGCAGTGACGCTTGTCATCAAGCCTGGCTGTTATTTTGTCCTGAAAAGTGAGGATGGTCCAATCCAGGGAGGAGATGAGGCTGGGCCAATGAGTCTTTAAAACTTAACCTCCCCCCTCCCCCCCTCTGCAAGCAGAGGAATGTGTATGAAGAAAGAGACTTGAAAATCTGAGCTGTTTGCAGTTTACAGCTTGATCATTTCCTTCCAAACTTCCCCTTTTCATTGCATGTCTGTAATGGAGACAAAGGGCCTGTCGCTGCTCAACCACAGTGACCCTGACCGAGCGCAGGGGCTGGGAGGCCACGGCCGCAGAGACAGATGGGCTGCGAGCTCTGGGACCTGGTTTCAGTCCTGGCTCTGAGAGTCAATAGCTGTGTGACCTCGGCCATGCCCCTCAGTCCCTCCAAGCCTGTTTCATCATCCATCAAATTAGGAAAATTCCCCTGGCTCTTCCCATCTGGGACCAAATGAGAATATGTAGGACAACCCTTCCAAAGCTACGAGGCGCCCTGCATGCACACCCGCGTGGCTCCGGGGCCACACCTTGCTAGGCAAGTACTGTTCTCCGATTGAGACTGGAACCCCTCTTGGAGTCATCGTTTTCTGGAAGGCCGGTTCCATTAAGCACATCAAAATGACCAATACTCGTGGCCTCAGAAGAGAGTCTAAACTCCCTGGCCCAGAACACGAGGTCCCTCATGAATGTGACCCTACCGACTTTGCCACCCACAGTCCCCACCCTCCATCACGCCCAGGAGAACAGTAAACTGTCTCCCACACGAGGCCCTTGCACACCACCTCCAACTCCTCCTATCCCTTCTGAGGAACCACCAGGTGGACCTTGCACCGCTGCCCTCATGCCCCACGCTGCAGTAGCTGCAACAGCAAGTTTTCAACTTCTGTGGTCCACCCCCCTGCTCACCATTGCAGGGGGTTACCAAGCAATCACTGAGCAGATGTCAGAGTCCCTGGGGCAAGGCTGGTGCTCAATGGATGTAGGGGACAGAGAGCTCTCTCTTACGGCTCACTTCCTTAATAGAAAAATAGTAAAGCTCAGGTCATAAAGCTCAGGTCTCCTCGGCTCCCTTACAAAGCACTGGCTCAGGGCAGCTGCCCTAGTTCTCTATCTGAAAACCAGAAGAGTTTCTCCAAAATGCCTGGCACAGAGAGCAAAAAGGCTGTTCCCCAACGTTCTCTTCTGTTCCTCTAATTCACTTCCTCCCCCATTAGGGCAGCGCCCCTCCTAGCACAGACTGGATGGCCTTCGGAGGCAGGGAAGGGTGCAGGCAGATGAGGGAGGCAGCTTTCATTTGCAGGGCCTGGAACAAAAGGCCACTGTCCCCATTTACTGCGGTCAGAATGGCCTGCACCATGCTCTCGTCTGTTAAGGCAGAACTGAGAGAAGTGAGCGGCTAAGCCAGCAGGGCGACTCCCTCCCTTCGCATGCAGAACTAACTTAGAATCTTTTTCCCTCAGGCTGAAGTGCACACGCCTTCAGCATGCATTTCACTCCATACTTCAAGGTGCTGAGCTGCTCCTGTGTACAGACCCCGCCCCTCGCCTTCTCCAGACTGAACCAACAACTCAACCATAACAGAGAACTATCCATCCATCCATCCAGAACAACACCAAGGCTTTTACCTTGCAAGCCATCAGCATATCTGACACGGCTTTCCGGCTCAGATTAGCCGTGGCGATCACATCCTCCTGTCTACACGAGTTCCCAGCTGCCACGGCTTTGGCTGTTGCCATGGTGATGCCTTTCGTCATCCTTATAGACTCTTCAGGTGATGATGTCTTTTCAGGTACTTCTTTTGACTGGAACACCTGGAAGTTAGAAATGGAAGAGGTGAAAAAAAAAATAAAAAAGGGAAGGACAAAAATAATTTATTCTTTTCCGACCAGGCTGCAGCTCAGAGTCTGAAAACTGAGCAGGCAACAGGAAGAAAGCGTCAAAAGGCAGGAAATGAGAAATTTAATTTGAGCATAGTAATATCGTTCTTGCTTTCAAGATTCTAGCGTGGATAAGCCTTGCACACCTATACTCGGCATTTAGGAGGACAATGAGGGCAGAGAGATATACCTACAGCATTAACCCACGTGTCTGTCTGCAAAAATGGAGACTCAATGCTTGAAACCATCCACCCCAGGGAAGGTGGGTCTGTGGCTGCTGCTGTCTTGCTCTAAGCCCAGAAATGCTGCAGTCCCGATGCTGGTCCTGGGGCAGGGCTGGCCTGGATGCATCAATCTGGACTCACCTCTCTCTCTTTAAAGGGGTGTGGGGCTGGGGGAAATGAAACATTCCGTTTCTTCTATTCTTGGCCTGTCTTACAAATATAACTGCATAATTGTGCGGAGGTGTTCATGTGGAATGTGCCACAGTGACACTGTGAATTATTTAAACACACACACACACACACACACACACACACACACACACCCCTCCAGAGGAGCTGGAATAAATTAACCATGGCAAGTGAATATACCACTTCAAAGTCCCACCTGTCAGTCAAGCCACCCGTCCATGCTTCCAGCCCATGGGTCTTGTCTTCCCACCAAGAGTGCCTAGTGCCCTGGCTGTGTGCTGAGTGTGCACCTGTCCCTGCCCATGAGGACTCCCACACCGTGTTCAGTCCCGGGCAGCCACGTTTCAGCAGGGAAGTCTTCCCTGAGGCAGAAAGGAGGGCCCAGCCATCATCCTTGCCACGGGCCAATCAGTGCCAAACATCACTTCCCCTAAAAATGGGCGGCTGCAACTAAGGCAGGACCCCAACCCCCAGGCCCACCTCTGAAGGCTGCGCTGGAATGAAGGCCACACTTACAGAGCCCTCCACAGGAACGTGGCCCTCCTGGCTCATGCTCTTTGGAACCTCCTGGGTCCACTTCAAATCTGGGTCCATTTGAAATCACACTGGTATACTTAGTTTGACCATGTGTCTATAATTTCCCAGGAAAGCTCCACCTTCCGAATTTTCTCCCATTGCCACTATTAGGCCCACTCACATCTGTCAGAACATGTGTCCAGATGTTGGTCGGAAAGCCCCAGCCCATGTGGGCAGGTAAGTTCCAGGTAGCAGTACTTAAGGACACCACCTGTATTCCTTAGCACAGCATTAACCAAGGTGGGTTCATTAGAGACAGGAGAAAAGAACACAGGCTCCATCACCAAAGCCCAAGAGAACCACTCATTTCCACTGCTGACCCTCAAGGGCTGGTGGCCTTCACAGGTGACCTTCTAACGATGCAGGACAGCTGGCAGCAAAGGCCAGTCCCTCATCTCCACCGCCAAAGAGAAGTGGAATCTGTAACCAGACCTCCTATTAGAAAGAACTCTCAGTCTGAAACACTCTCTTCCAGCATACTTCTGTTTCCAGGGATGAGGGCGAGTCAGTGCAGTCATCATGGAACCAAAACAACCATAGATAGATAAAGGCATTCAACTTCTAATGGCAAATCTTAGACTCCAAAATCCACACATGAGCAAGAGTGAAGTGTTGTTGGTTGCGACGGGAATCCAGAGGGGCTGTGAGTGTGGCTACACTATTGTATAGATGATTAAATCTCAAACAGCTATACTGACTTTTCCCTTTGCCAGGAGTCTTCTGTGATGCTTTGGTTTCATGATGCAATTTTAGTGTCATGAAACCTGAACTGTCCTACCTGATACATTTCAATTGATTCCGTAATTACAATTATAAATTGATCCTAACCAAATTCTGGGGTGGACAGTTACAGGTGGGATTTCGGGCAGGCAGGGGAGTGAGACTCCCTAGTTCAGGTGCTCCGGGTAGAACCCCTTTATCCTCACAATCTCAGAAAAGCCTGGGCTGGGGGCAGCTGTTGGACATGGTGCCCCAGGGAGGAGATGTTGGCTCCTCACCGTGAGCTCCTGCTTCATGTACTCGATCGTGGCCTCAAGCGCCCGGGTGCCTCGCGTGGCCTCGTCCTCCACGGCCTTCACAGTCTTGAGAAGGGAGGTGACATTGGTCACCATCACCTGCATGGGAAGAAAGGCCGAGAGGAAACAGTGCACTGAGGGTTCATCCCTACCCCTTCCGTTCCAGATCCGATGCCATGAGCAAAACCACCTTTCCTTAACACATTGCGTACCGCATAAAAATCTCTAAGACATACGCCAGGTATCGCACGCTGTTAGGCAAACTGCACGTTATTTAAATCATCATAATGCACTTTAGGTGTTGTTTTTCAATAATTATAACATTTTTATTTACAAAAACAAACAATTAAAGTTCCTAGTACTTTTTTAACATATGGTACTGCGGAAAACATTTTCCTCTATGAAGAGGGACCAAACAAAATTTACATAAGTATCTAGATTCGCTCCTTTTTCCATGGGCATGAAAAACGAGAACACTCGTGAGCGGTCCTTAACAGATGGCGCGCGAAACACGAGAAAACTCCTGAGCGGTACGAAATGTGTTAAGCAAGAAAGGGGCTCAGATGTGCACCCTGTGCTTCTCACCCAGCACTCCTCCTGCATGCTCGCCCCTAGTTGGGGCTCCACTCTACCTTGGCAGCCCCCTTGAGCTGGTACATGGAAGGGTCATCGGCGGGCTTGCTGGCAGCTCCCTTGGTAGCACCAATGAGGTCTGAAAGGGCCTTGGCCACATCTTTGATGGCGTTGATCAACACCACCTGAAAGAGAGCAGGAAGCCCAGGTGAGCACCCCAAGCAGTCACCTACTGGCTTCACCTAGAGCAGCAGTTCTCAACCTGTGGGTCGTGACCCCTTTGGGGGTCGAATGACTCTTTCACAGGGGTCGCCTAAGACCATCCTGCATATCAGATATTTACATTATGATTCATAACAGTAGCAATATTACAGTTATGAAGTAGCAACAAAAATAATTTTGTGGTTGGGTCACAACATGAGGAACTGTATTTAAAGGGCCAGAAGGTTGAGAACCACTGACCTAGAGCACATGCCCAAGGGCAGGCTGGGGGCATCTGGGTCTCTAAGTCAGTAGCTGTCAAACCTGCAACTCACGGAATCCTGGGAGCTACCCCTGGGCATTCTGATGCAGGAGTCTGGAGGAAGATCCATTATCCAGACTCCGAAAAGCTCTCCGAGTTACTTGACATGTTTACACACCTCCTAGAGGACAGCTCTGCGGACACGCTGTCTACGCAAAGAATGAAGGTGGCTAAGCAGACACCTGAGAGGCAGCACCATTCACCTGTGCTCTGAATTGGTGACCAAAAATGCTGAGGACAAAATGTGAGCCTCACAGCCTGGCCTGAAAGGCCTCCCTGGTCACTCACCTGCATCTTCGGCTTTGGTTCCTAGAATCTCTGACTCACTCAACAAGCTACAGGCACATGGGTCCTTCCTCCCCACTGAAAGGCCCAACTCATCCCCCATTCAGGGCCTCCGCTCCTGCTGTTCTCTGTCTGGAACCTGGCCCTTTTCATCCTCCAAGTCTCAGCTCAAATATCATGTCCTCAGAGACCTTCCTGGACCACCCAAACTGTATCCCGGCCACACTCACCTACACCCGCATCCACACTGCAACTCCATCAGCTTGCCCTGTTTTATTTACAGCGTTTATCGGCATGTGGAATTATTTTAGTATTCATTCTCTTAAACACTTCTGCCTTCTCCCCTGACTTGGATGTAAACTTGGATGTAAGATCCAGAGGGCCGGGCTGGACTCCTGCCTGTGAGTTGACACTCAGAACAGGGCCTGGCACATTGGTGTGCACTCAGCACGTGCTCGTGCAATGAATGGATACACAGGTGTGTGCCCACGGAACACAGTATCTTCCCTCTTCTAATGGAACACGGCCTGTCTTTCAGTGTGCTGGACTTGGAACCTGAAGTGCCAGCCATACTCAGGGACACGTGACATCGGGCATTACATTAAACTCTTCTAGGTCCAGGTGCTACAATTTCAACTCCTACTTCCATAACAACAACTTCACTTTATTGAGGGCAGTGTTCCAGGGCTGAGCCAGGCACCATACACGTATCATCTCATCCAGTCCTCACCACTGCCATTTCAATTGGGAACTAAAATGCTTGTGCCCACACTCCCAGGGCTTGGGAATGGAAAGTTGGGATTTGAACTCTGGTCAATGTGACCCCAAGGGCATGGTCTTCACCTCCAGACTCTATTATGCTCTACAGCTCTGGCTCCTACAAATGAGATCAGCAACACCAGCCCTGCCCATCTCCCTGCACTGCTGTGAGGATGAGCTGGACAACATATGTGGAAACAGGCATTAGAAATTGAGAGTCCCAGTCAGCTGCAAGCACAGGGACACCGCGATTTCACAGCCCCGTTCTCCACCCCGTGCCTTTCCACCCACAGGACACACGGAACCGTGGCCAACCTTGGAAACCAGGGCAAGTTGGGCTGCGATGGGGCTCGTGGGGAAGGGCTGATATGTGGGGACCTCACACTGATTCCTGAGACGGTAGCAGAGAGAGGCAGAGAGAGGAGGCTGAGAGACAGAAGCATCAGAGCTGCTACTATCCCACCTGCCCTGTCCCATCCCTGGTCACTGGGCAACGGGCTGGCAAGTGGGGACATTTTCCTCTAGAGGTCTCATTAGAAATTGAACCTTTAGGATATCTAGACCACATGGGAGTTAAGACTAAGCAATTCAATACATTTCTCTATTCAAAGATTTAAACAGTTTCTGGCCAAGTCACTTCTCTTAAAGTTGAGCCAGGCTTGGAAAGCGTGAGTTCCCACCCCAAGGATGCAATCTCAAGCTTTTTCTTCCTCTACGGGGGGATGAACAATACTGCAGGCAGGGATTTCTGTGAAGACTTCGAGTTGCAAAGGGCAGCTCTGATGCTGTCAGAAGGAAATCCAGCAAAATGAATAAAGCGGCCACATTCGCAAGGTTCCCTCAGGGCACCAGGCTGCATGGGAGCAGAGCTGGTGGCCTTGTGCTCATCAGAACAGTAATGAACCAGACACAGGATGGCGGGAGCTCTCTACCCATGTTGTCCAAATGGGCCAAAGAGACTGGTTTACTAGTCTACTGGTTTCATCAGTGAAAAGGGAAGTGTCTACATATGATGGTGCTGGGATAGAGAGAACGGAGGGAACGTAAGTTTTGCACTTGGCTGTTAGTTTAAAAACAGGTGAGCATACTATCAGCAATAAAAAGTATATTAAAATAAATAAAAATAAATATAAAAATCCCAAAACAAACAAAAAACCCAGGTGAACATATATTTGATGGGTATCTACCATGTACCGGGAGCTGTGTTGGGGCTTAGGTTTCAAAGATTAATACGCTATGATTACTGTTTTTGATAGCTGACAGTCTAGGCTGGGGACAGAGGCAGATAGCGCCAATGAAACTGCTAAATCAGAGCAGAGTATAAGAGCGCAGAGCCCTTCCCTGCCCCTCCAGTTCTCTCTCCCACTTCAGAGCCAAATTTCTCAAGTAGGGTGTCTACAGGTGCTGGCTTCGTTTCTTACCCTCATCTGGCTTCCCTGCCCTCCAGGTCACGTGGGCCAGTGGCTAGCTCTCAGACCTTCCCTTTTCCTGACTCCTCAGCCATCGCTGGGTTGGAACTCTCCCCACCCTTCACATCAGGCTCCCTGGCTCTCCTCCTAGCAGCTGTACCTGCTTCTCGATCTCCTTACTCATCTCTTTCTCCTTAAATGTTCTTAAATTGTGCATTCCTCAGGGCTCCGCCTGAAGCCCCTTCTTCTATGCACACGTTCCCCCCCTCTGGGGTCACAGTCGTCTGTGTGGCAACCATGCCTGAATCCACATCCCTGTACCTGAGCAGGCTCATGCCCACACACTAGTGGTGCCCGCATGTCCCTCTGCCACTTCTAATTCAACACGCCCCAAACGGAACTCACCTTCATCTCTGGCCCAAGCCAGCTCCCTCCAGGGAGCTTCGTACGTGGAGCCACGCCCCACTCACTGATCTAGCCTGAATGTGGAGTCAGCCCTGCCCCTCATTCTCCCTTATCTCCAAATGCTCACTGCATTCAATTTTGTACCAAGCCCGGCTGAGTCTTCTGTACAGATTCCTCTCAAATCTGTTGGCTCGACCCCTCCCGTTGGTCCATGCCACAGTCCTGCCTGGACAAGGTCATCCTACCATCCCCAAACCACGGGCACCCTCACACACACACTGTTTACTTCCAAGTTCCCATTTTGCCTTTGGCTTCTTCTGAGGCCTGGTGTCAGTGTGTGTGGGATTACCAGGACCCCCTTCTCCCAGGCCCAACCGTACCTGGGTCTCGGGGTCATCAGAGCCCAGGCTGGCGGCCCCCAGCTTGACCACCTCGGCGAGCTGGGTGATGGTGGCTGCTGAGGACTGGGCCGCCTGGGCCAGCTTGTCCGGGGTGGACGCGGCCCCGGACACCAGCAGTTTGGTGTCTTCCACCAAGGCCTTGGCCGTCTTCAGAATGTTCTCCCTGGAAGGGGAGAGCAGATGGGAGGGGAGAGACAAGGGCCAAGCATGGTTACTGACAGTGGGAGGAAAGGAAACCCTTCAGAGGGGCTTTTTGTGGAAGGGCTTTGAGGAGGAGGGTGATGTTTCCCCTCCCTTATCAGAGGCGCTCATCTTCCATGCAGGGAGGGAGTCAGCTCTGTAGGCACAGAGTCGATTACTAGCAAAACTTCAATGAAAAATTCAGGCCCAACAGCCCTGCAGCTAAGTGAGAGGTCAGCTTCCTTCCTGAGGCTCCCCCTCTCCCTACACATACGTCATAGCTATGGGAACACAGGGACCAGGGACCCTCCCAGCACCTCAGAGCCAACAGGCTGGGTCCTGAAAGGGGAACCACTGGGTCTCTCTCCCAGCCCAGCCCTGGGGCTGAGGAGAGAGGGAAAGGGTGCTGGACACGGGGTGAGGATATGGGTGGTCTCCAGCAGCAATGGAGACCCTGGCACCAGCCTTTCGAGTGGGGCCTGAAGAGCCAGCCCAGGAGAGACTGGAGGCTCAGAGTCCCACACCCCAAACCATGGAGGAGCTCACTGTCCTTGCCCCCACCCCGTGCTCCCAATCCTGCTGGGGCTGGTGAGCAGAAAGAGGCCCATGCTCCAGTGTGCAAGTGGAAGACCCGAAAGCTGCCCTCTGCAGAGCAGGCTGGACTTGTGCTGAGAGGCAGAGCTGGAACACAACTCTGTGGGAACAGCTGGCAAAAGAGACTTACTGAGATTACTAAAGGCCTGGTGCACGAAAAATCATGCACTTGGGTGGGGGGCGGGGGGGTCCCTCAGCCTGGCCTGTGCCCTCTCGCAGTCCAGGAGCCCTTGGAGGATGTCCCATGGGGAGTGGGCCTAAGCCATCATCAGACATCCCTAGTGCTGCTGTGGAGGCGGGAGAGGCTCCCACCACCACTGCTGCGCTGGCAGCCCGTGGGAGTGCACTGACCACGAGGGGGCAGCTCCTGTATTGAGCGTCTGCCCCCTGGTGGTCAGTGCACATCATAGCAACTGGTTGTTCTCTGTCGTTCAGCCATTAGGGTCAATTTGCATATTACCCTTTTATTATATAGGATGTGGTTCACTTTCCCCATTTGAACATCTTGTTGAAATCAAATCAGATGGCCACATTTCTAGCTGCTGGGAAGCATCTCCACAGTCCAGCCCCACCCAGGAGCCCGCACCTGTGGTCTGCGAAGGTCTCATTGTTCTCTGCGTTCAGGGTCCCCGCAGTTGCAAACATGATGGTGGTGTCCAGGTCGGCGATGATCCCAGACACGGCAGTGGCGGCCGTGATACATGCCTGGGTCCCCTTGTTCCCAGCCTGGAGCGCTGACAGCACCAAGGACACCTGTGGGCAGACAGGGAATGTCAGGGGAAGCAGAGGAAACGTAACCCAAACGTGCACAGTCTGAAAACACTGAATTCTTTCTCTGGAGTCGATGCAGCTCCGGGTTAACAGCACAGTTTGGGGTCAACACTCCAGTCTGAACACCTGCCTTGTTGCTAGCCGGTTACCTAACCTGGGGTAGGAGGCTTTACTTCTCTAAGTCTCAGTTTCCTCATCTGTAAAATGGAGCCATTACTTCGTGTCCATCAGGGTTGTTGGCAGGATTGAGTGCAGGAGAATGTATGTACAAAGTCTAATGTGGAACTCGGCACATGGTAAGCGTTCGGGAGAGGGCTGGTGCTATGATGTAGTTATGACTGTTTCTGAACCCACAAGGAGGGACACAGGATTAGGCTCCTGTGAAAGGTGTGGCCATTTCTGTCCCCTGTGATGAGGACTTCTGTAGATCAGCCCCCTCTGCTAACACTCATCGCCCCCTCCCTTGGCCGCTTCTTTTTGTTTGTATTTTTCACACACCTTTACACATTCTTCCTTTTTGGGTAAGAAGGGCACCTCTTGACTGAAAATCCTCCAGAGTGGAGCTCAGAGGTCACTGTGTCACCTCTGCCCCAACACTCCCCTGAGTCACCTGCCACCGAATCATAATCATTCCAGTGACCTGAGGGTCCAGCAAGTTGGCTAAGGTGTGCATTCCAGCGCCTTCTGTGTCAGGAACCCTGCCTTGCCACCTGCCATGCCCACTCCAGTAACACTCACTGTTCCCAGAGACACTCCTGTGAGACAAACCTGACCCCACCGCATGCTGCGAACAATCCTCCCTGGCTGTGAGGAGGAGTTGCACAGGTTCAACTTCTCCAGGACTCCTGCCACACTCTTGGCAGCTCCTTACTTCAGCATCACAGCTCCTACCACACCAGCCAGCTCCTACTTCCCAACATCCTCGGCTTCTCCCGGTTCCCAGTGGTTCTGCCCTCTGTCTGCACCCCCCTCCCCTCCTCTTCTCCAGCCACTGGTCTGCTCATCCTGCCTTCCCCGCTGTCCTCTCCCGGAGAGATGACTGGACCTCCTGAGGAGTCTACACACTCTGTCCGTGCCCTCAGGGTGGCCTGCTGACCACCGGTCATAAACAGTAGAAATGGGCCCGTGGCAGAAGGTCCTCTGAGGCCAGGAACTGCCATATTAATCCCTGAGCACACACATTCACCACCCCTGACCACGGCTGACCCAAAGGGGAGTCTGACATGTGTTGTGAATGCATTTTTAAAGCAGGCCGACCAGGACAGGCAGTGACACCATCCATGCGAGGCCCAGAGTCTGAACACGCCCCCTCGCATGCGGCTGAGATCTCAGCAGAGGCCGGGGACAGTCTGGCAAGAGGGGCAGAGAGATCTCTTCCTGAGGACCCACCACGTCCCAAGACCAGCCCACAGACAACTACTTCCCAAGTTAAACTCCGCTGTGTCCCACCAGGAGAAGGTGAGTCAGGCTGGCACAGAGCCGGCCTGGGAAGGAGGAGTCCAATTTCTGGAATGAACTCCCAGAGGACAAAGGCTGAGGCAAGTAATCAGAGTCTGAGAGGGGCCTTCTCAGCCAGTGTGAAAATAAGGGTGAAAAAGTGTGTCCCGCCCACTGCGAAAGGTGTGCAAGCCAGCAGGGGTTTATCGAGCATCTACTAGTCACTGTACTAGTCACTCGGGGACGAGGACAAAAAAGCGAACAAGGCAAGGGTGCATGGCTGGGGCGAGTGACACAAACACAACCGAGACCTGTGAGAAAGACATGGGGGGGGGGGATGGGGAGAGCAGGAGATCAGAAGGGACAAGTAGAGGGGCTGCTCTGAGCAAGCCCCTCTCTGCCTTTGATCCTTCCCAGGCGCCCTCAGTCAGGGCCAGCTCAGGAAGCCGGTGCTGCCTGGCCTGGCTCACCAACATCATACCGCTTGATGAGGACCCTCCCCTCCATCCCCTCCCTTCTCCTCCCTTCCCCCTGCTCCTGCTCCAAAGTCTTCTACTTGGAAACTTGGCAAGAGTAACTTCAACAACAAGGAAGGGCTTTCAAAGGAGGGAGAGTGGCTTCCTGAGCTGGGAGATTTGCTTCCTCATCCTGTGGAGTCCAGGAGGCCTGGATGGTCCTGTGGGCTACGGGAGGCGGCCACATCGCGGCCCAGCGAGGGGCCACATACAGAGCAGCCTCTGTAGGGCAGCTTCCAGGTGAGGGGTCCCCCGCCCACCCCTCAAGTCCTGTTGCCAAGCTTCTAAACAGGGCAGAGCTCTGTGTCCTAAGAAGCTGAGTGCAGGAGCAGGAAAGCCAGCCGAGCTGGGGTGTTCAGCCTGCGCTCCTTGCAGCCTGTGAAAGCGCTGCCCTGGAAAGGGTGACTCAGAAATAAGCCACGCAGCAGGTTAAGGATTGCGGGAGAACCCAGGAGACGCTGGGAGCGAGGGGCATGCAGAACCGGGAAACTTCCCGGGAGGGCAGCGCGAGAGGACAGCTCACACAGACGGCAGCTCGCCTTCATTAAGTGAACTGTGTGCCTGGCACTGTGCCAAGCCTTATACGCATGCCATGGCGATTAGTCTGCACAACCCCACGGGCCAGGAATGAATGATACTCCGTTACCCTCATTTTTACAGATGAGGCATTCGAGGCCTGGCAAGGTGGAGTTACTTAGCTGAGATCCTAGGACCCCATCCACCACCCTATGCACCTCGCTCTACAAACGGCTGCCGTCAGTCAGAAATGGCACGCAGGCTCCTGCTCTCCTGCCAGGTGCCATGCGGCTTCGGGCAGGCTTCACCCGCCCCCACATCACGTCTGGTTTGGGAATAACGAGGTTACAGGAAAGGAACTAGAGGTCCCTCTCACTCAGCCCCGCAACGACGAGGGGCCTCCCTGAGAAGGAAGCAGAGGGGACAAGTGTCCGAGGGGTTGCAGGGTGGGGCTCCCGGGGCTGATCCTGGACTTTGCAACCATCTGTCCAGTCCGTCCGCAGCAGAGCCCTGCACGGTGGACAGCCGGGGCCCTGACCTTGGCGGGACAGTCCCTCTCACATACTCAGTTTCTTAAGGCCCGTGGATCACCCCCAGCTCCTGGAGGTACCCCATCCCTGGGGGACCCTGGGCTCGAGGGAAGATGCCCAGACCTGACGGGGCTGGGTTGTTTATGGCTTAGTCTCTTGCTCATGACCTTGGTCACAGCAGGTCGCCGTGGCTCTGTCGGACCCAGGGCCGCTCCTTACCTTCTCGGTGACGGCGCGGGCACACTCGATGAGCTCCCTCTTGGTGTAGCTGTCGGTGGGGCACACCTGGAGGGCCCCCGCCTTCTGCACCAGGAAGATGCAGCCGTGGCCCAGGTCCTGCACCCGAGTGCGAATCTGGAAGCCGATCTGTGGAGGCAGCCGGGGTGGGGAAGGGGAAGCGTGATGGACCCGGCCATTGAGGGCTGCCCTGCGTGGAAAATTTCTCCTGCGTCCTATGGGAGCCCGGCTAGGAAAATTCCACTGCTGCTCGGAGTCGGTGCTGGGGGGAGTATGGAATTTGGTTGACTTGGCTTCCCATTTTTAGAGACAGTGACATGCCCACAGCCCTCAGGAAGCAAGCCTGCACCTCATCCTCCCAGCATAATGCCTTCCCGGTGCTTGCTGCCTTTTCTGGTGCACTGCTTGTCTGTGTCCTGTGCCACCTGATAAGCATGTCAGTTAGATGAGCTCTGGGGGACAATTCATTCTGTGATTCCTCCCACAGGCATTTATTGCGCCCCTACTGTGTGCCAGCGCCTCTTCTAAGCAGGTCATGCATTTTACTTTCATTTATTCCTCACAACAGCACTGGGGGGTAATTAGAAGTTCAAAATGTAAAGCTTTAAGAATATTTTAAAGTGTTCAGATTCCTGTGAAATTGGTATGTTTACCAAGCAGGACTGCCCCTCCTCAGCTGTAGCCATGCTGAGAGCGACCATGTGGGGCCCAGGCTTCCTTCTATCAGGCCAGGTTGGAGGTGGCCTTAAAAAGGTACATTTCTAGAGCTAATGGCTCAGCAGGCACGCATTCTTTTCATGACCCCTGGCTTGTGCGATTATCAAAGGCACTTTGCTTAAAAGACGCCAGAGGGGATCTGCTATGGGTGAGCTGGGTGAGCGGCCAGCTGTCTCTTTAAGGAGCAATAAATCTGCGGCCACCCCCTGAGTTTGCACTCCTCTGGCTCTGTTTCCTGTCAATTTTCATTTGGGTTTGATCAATACAGCTGTCATAATAATCTGACCTCCAGCCCAGGTAAGCAACTAAAAACAAAACAAACTAAAACCTTTAGGCTTTAGTCAGTAAGTGTTCTAATCACAATAGCAAGCAGCTGTGGCCTGTCATCTGGCATCTGTCATGAAGAGTTACTGAATAACCTCAGGTATTGGGAATAAGACCTGCGAGGTTCGGGCCCCTGGATGCTGTCTCCCACTTTCATCCCAGGAGGCAGTTTAGGGGACTCTGAGGAGTGAAGCCGCTGCAAATGTCAGTTCTCCTATTATTGAAGCACTTCCTGTTTTTAGGGAAAAAGGGGAATTCCCGTAACCCCTTAAGGCTCAAAGAATGTTTAAATCCATTTAATGGGAAATTCTCCTCGTCCAGAAAGTTGGGGTGTCTTCTATGGTACCCAGGGGGCTGCAAAAGCTTCCCAACCAGGCAGGGCTTCTGGCAGACCACCTCCACGTGGAATACGACAGGCGCGGCAACCAGTGTCACCCAACCCAGCCGCTCTGAAGCATGCCTGGGCCAGTGCTGCAGCAAGGCCGCCCCTGAGGAGGAAGAGGCGCTCTAACTCGGCCCTCGCAGGGGGATGCCATTGAAATACAGCTGTTTGCTGGGCATGCTCATTGCTTTAAGCATGAGGTCAAACTGAAGCAGGCGGATCCCCCAATCATGTTTTAAGCTTAACCTGGCTCTCAATGCTTGTTGGATCTGTATGGTTAAACCCTAAGTACTCAGGGGTCAGAGCGAACCCAAAGGCAAGAGCTCTGCTAGGATGACCACAGATCTCTCCATGAATGACAGGTGGTGCCAGGAAGTCAGCTGAGGGGCAAACGGAGGAAGCAGCATGGATGGAATCTCACAATAAAAAATGACCTCACCAGTTCCACCTCCCTTCGTCGACAGATGAAGAGACGGAGGCCAGAGAAGGGATAGCCTGGTCCAAGATCACACAGCGGGTCCCTGGGGAAGCAGCCCAGTGTCCCGGCCTCCACCCAGCACAGCGCCCTCTCCTCAGAGCAGCGCTTTCCTAACTGTGATTACCCCACCTTGCAGCAGACTCCTGACTCCCCCATACAAGCTCTCATGAAACCTCAACATGTAAAATTAATAGAAGTCATTTGCCATTAGTATACTCTTCGACCTGAGTTAACATGTATACCCTGACTCAATAAAAAGTCAACAATGAGACCGAGTGAACCTGAAGCGTGGGGGTTAGGAAAGCCAGCTGCAGCCTCAGCCACCGACGCACTCCTGCATTTGGCTTTGGTTGCACAGTGTTGGGAAAACCCTGTTGTGTGAGCGAGTAAAGCAAACAGGAGCGGTTTCTCACAGTGCCCTGACCAGAGAGGGCAGACAGAGCGGAGTCAGTCCGGGGTCTGCACAGACCACCTGGGCCCGGGGTTACCATCTGGCCTGGAACACATTCAACAGTACGTGCAGCTTTTCCTAACAGTTTTAAAGTTGTTCAATTATGTTTAAAAAGTGAGACTGGCCCTAGCCGGTTTGGCTCAGTGGATAGAGCATCAGCCTGCGGATCAAAGGGTCCCGGGTTCAATTCTGGTATAGGGCACGTACCTGGGTTGCAGGCTCCTCCCCAGTCTGGGGTTCTGTTCAGGGCTCCTGCAGGAGGCAACCAATCCATGTGTTTCTCTCACATCTATGTTTCTCTCTGTCTTTCCCTCTCTCTTCCACTCTAAGAATCAATGGAAAAATATCCTCGGGTGAGGAGTAACAATAACAGCAACAACAAAAAAGTGAGCCTGGAGCCAAATGTGCAGAACTTCCAAAGCCCCTCCCTGGGTCAGGGTTCTGACAAATAAAGCGTGAAACTGGAATCCTGCTCCCGAGCAGAGCTGTTTACAGAAAATGGGGTACGGGGACAAGCACAGGCCTCTTAAATCACCCCCAAACGGGAAACCTATGGGCAGACATGGTCTGTGGTGGGAATACGTCCTCACGACACTCTCAAGCTCCCTCGGCCCCCTCTCAAAAGGCCATGCTATAAACACACACCCAAGGCCTAGCGCTCAGCCCCTTTCTTGGAGGTGACATCATGCATGTAGCAAAGATCTTAAAACGTGACAGGGGAGGTGGCACAATGGTCATCAGGGATGATATTCCAGTTAGAAAGCATCAGGGAAGAGCAGCACCAGGAGGCAAAGGGATGAGACTGAAATAAGGAAACAGTTGCAAAAGCCGTTGGGGTTCCTGGTCACCCCAGGGTAGGCCTGGGCCGTGGGATCGGTGCCAGGTCACAGTTAGCATGGGTGCCTGGAGGGCCCCTTGAGGTTTGGCCATGCAAACCTCCTGTACACCTGGCTGCACGATCCCATTTGGACGGCATGCAGGAGGGAGGCAGGATTATAAAGGACGGGTTGAAATCGGCTTCACTCACTCACCTTCACAGGCTGAGGGCTGAATGTAACGAAGGGCTCTCAGGATCCCCACCCCAGCCCCACTCCTGCTCTAGATGGACCCCATGGGTACCAAAAAGGACCAGGGGCCTTGCTTCCAGCCCTGCCCTTCCCTGGCCACCGGACTCTCTGGGTGAGCCTGCTAACCCCCTGGGGCCTTGGTTCCCTCACCTGCGACCCAGGACAGAATCTGCCCTGCCCACTTCTCAGGGCTGATGGATGACCCAATGCAAACATCTCACAAAGCAGGAAGTGCCATGCAAATGTCCCCGTTGTGAAGAGGCAGCCTGGTGCAGGGGAAAGAGCAGAGGTTGCCCAACAAAGCCGGGTTCGAATCCTGACTTTTCCACATAGTTACTTCTTAACTTACTTGAAACGTCACTTATTCCCAAAAGTTGTTTGAAGTGGCTTCGACACTATGGAAGCTGTGTGATCTTGGACACTAACTAAGCTCTAAGCCTCAGTTTGCTCATCTGTGAAATGGGGAAGAACAAACGATGGCCTGGCATGCGGCAGGCGAGGGTACCCGGACAGGACAGCACAGCACCGGGCTCCTCCTGTGGACGCAATCAACAACTCTCTCTCATTCTTTTCCATCGGCCACGCAGTGAAAGAGGACCACAGGACCAGCATTCCCACAAAGCAATCGTCTACTCCACCTCACTTCCACAGAACACTTTGTACGGCCGGAGGGACTCCATTTTTAAGGCTGAATTCCAACAGATAAGGGCTTTAAATACTGTTTCTCAAAGCAACACTAAACTTCTCAGCACACGTGGTGAGCCAACTCACAAAGAAATGTTGCTCAGAGACATTAAACTTGGGTTTTAAATTGGCAACTTTAGTAAAGAATGGCTTGAACCTCAAGGAAACCCTCAATTGCCTCCTTGCCCAAATGGAAGTAAATGGAGAAGGTGGTCTCCTGGGGGTGCACCCTCAGGGAACCAGAAGCCCGGCCTTCAGGAGTTTGGGGTCACATTTCAACCTGGAGGGAGTCTAAGAAAATACTAATTATCTTCTTTACGGCTTAAACTCAGATTTTTCTCAGGCTTTAAAAACAATCCCATCTGAAACTGGGTCACGTATGCTGTCCCTTGGAGAGCCTGTGAAAGCTGAGAGGCAACCATGGAGGGTGTCTGACAAACCTGACGGTTTCTCCTTCGGCAGAAGAAGGGGAAGGAGCAGGGAAAGGGTGTGTCCCACAGGAGCAGGGCAGCGCCGGCTCAGCTCTGACAGTGTGTCTGGGAATGGAAAGCTGAGCAAGTCCGGGAGCGGACACCCATCCCCGGGGATGAGAGGGCTTTGGTCCTCACCACAAGGCTCCGCAAACGTTCCTGCGGCTCCCCAGAGCTGTGGTCACCCAATCTCTTCCCCAGGTTACACGTAGGAGCTGCAGCTCACAGCACCTGCATTTCTTCCTTTCTTCTTCTTTTTTTTTTTTTAAAGCGGAAACCAATCTTAAATTGCAAAGTTGTCTGAGGGGTTTAACTCTTCTGAAGGAAGACGTTTTCACAGCACTGTGAACAAATGTTTCAGTTTTCCATGGAACAATCAGCAAGATAAAGCTCCCGCGTGATGTTCCAGGCAGCGCTGTGACTTTTCCTGTCATTGTCACGTTCTGGAAAAGACCAGAACGCTGACTTGGCACAGCAGCGGGCAGGGCTGCAGCGAGGGCAGCGGCTTATGTGCCCTGGAAATAAATATTTTCACATGCTGTGATGTGGGGGCCCTCTCGCGTATACAAATAATTCCACGGTCTTGGAATAAAACACTACGCTGCTTCAGGGATCTCCTAACCTTCTCGGTTTCCCCCCAAATATCTGTCTGGCGAATGCACACAAAGAATTCTCCTTTGCAAGCCACTGGAAATTTTATATTCTGCCTGCCCCTCCTCGCTCCAGGTCACACTGCTCGTGTCTGGAATGTAAAATACATCTCAAGATGTAACAGAAAAAAGGGAGACTCTTAATGGAAACATCAGCTGCTATGAACGCAGGGCCCAGAACTAAAGTAACAAGTTGTGCTTTCAACGACACATTTTCTGTCCTGGCAGCTGTGGCATCACTGTATATTCTGCTTCTGCGGTCTGGGTCGCAATAGGACAACGTGCCTGTTTCACACATGGGGTGGGACTCGGATGTGGAAGGGCTCTAACGGATGCCTGGGTCTCCACTCACTAACTCAGGCCGGCCAGCGTTTAAACCAAGCAAGGCAGATGGTTGTCGATTCCATTTCTAAAGCTTTTTTTTTTTTTCTTCAAGCCAACCCTCCCTCGCAATCACAGTCTCCTTCAGTTTTAATCTCCCTGCGAAGCCAAACTACTTTCCTTGGTCCAGCCAAATTCTTCCTCCCTGTAACATCAGCTCCCTTACACTTGCTTAAGAAATTCACAGTTACAAGTCAAATAAATCATGAGTCCAGATGATCGGTCTACTTTTTTTTTTTTTTTAAATGATGGGCCTTTTGTAAAGGTTCAACAGAATCCCAATGTGGGTCTCTCATAATTTTTCTTTCTTGGTAGTGACTTGACAGGCTCATTATGAAAGGATTATTCATGCTGCAGCCTAAATACTCAATCATTCTAAAAATCTCAAAATGCAGGCACTGTTAGAGACTCAGGTCATCCCATGCCAGATATATATGTAAGCAAGTACATATATATGACACTCCTACTTACATGCATTGTTACAACACACGTTAGAAGGGGATTTTTGCGTCGGGTCTTCATTTCTGTAGTGTCTCTGGGAGCCTTTGATAAGACATGCTTACTAGACCTGACTCCCAGGAGAAACAGCAGCACCGAGTAACAGGGGACACTGGCTGTCATCGCCAGGAGAAGGGAAGGCCGGGCACAGCCTTCTGCGTGGCCACCCGGCTCACGCAGGAAGGTGGTGAACGGAGTGTGCGCTCGATGAAGAGCTTGCAGAATTTCACGGAAAGGGGTTACTCCATCTTCCCAGGTCCCTGCAGTCCACTCCTTTATTTTGTAGTTCAGCCTGAGCTCTCTTTCTCTAAGGAGCCACGTAGGTGCTGGGACGGAGCCCTTTCTGTTGCTAACACTGACACCCATGCAGCCAGGCACCCCAGAGCTCCCCGTGGGCCCCTGTGTGCTTCCCATGGCCCACTCCATTTCTCCGAGGCGTCAGAGATGGGAGCGCTCAGAAATGCCCTCTGGGACCAAGCTTTTGCCATTTAACTCTTAAGGATTCAGGCATTCTGAGGCAAAGCCTGTGCTGGCCACGAAGGAAAGTGAGCGTAGGGAAGGCAGGTAGATAATGAAGAGAAGTGTGCAGGAGGTATGGGGACAGGGGTCAGTTGAAAGTCACCAGAAATATTTGGGCAAGACGTTGCCTTATCAAAGCAGGCTACTCAGCCCAGCACTTCAGTGAGCCTTTGGAAAACATAAAAATAATTAAGAGAAATGTGCTAGGCAGGAGTAGACAATAATAGGAAGATGGCAGTGGGTGTCTGCCCTTGGCATCGGGTGATGGGCCAGGTAACATGATGGAACACTGCAAAGCGAGTCCTTCTGTGGGAAAGCCCACCTCCCCAGATGGCCCCAGATCCCAGCCAGCTGGCCTCAGAAAGCACAGGGAGCCCTGAGCACAGCCTGGACGACTGGGCCTGAACCTGGGGGCTGGCAGCATGCAGTGGGTACTAGGCCTGGCTCTGGCTCTCAGGCTGGGGTCTTCTGGAATGGAGCTAAGCTGTGGAGGATACCCTCACCCCCCGGAGTGGGCACCAGGGTGGGTTGGCTTAAAACAGGGGCTTAAGGTGGCAGACCTCCTCTGGTTCCGCCGTGGCTGCTGCCATCTGGCCCTGGAGAGCCAGGTGCCCATAGTCACTGGTCATTTGTGAAGCCAGTCCTCCCAACTCCTCCGGGTTAGTAACCGACTTAGTCATCTGGAAAAAGAAAACAAGCAAGACACAAAACACACACACAGAGAAAAGCATGAGAATCACGTGTTAATACCTCTGGTAGCCACAAGGTTTCATTCACTTTTCAGCGCTTGGCTTGCATTTGGGGCTGGACACTGGAGAGGGCAGTACAAGCGAAGCCCATGCTGCATCGCACACGACAGGCCAGGGCCTCTCAGGCCAGCAGGTCCCGGCCGGTGGGCCACATGCTAGGCGCAGGCCGTGCAGCGTGGAGTCCAGGCCCATCGGGGTCCATGCTGGGAGGTGAGAGTGGAACTCAGCCAGCCCTGCCCTGTGGGCTGGTCACCAGAGGAGTTCCCCAGGAAAACCACAGGGTGCACAGCTCCTGTGCAGCGCACACCCCTGGACACACCCTCTGCAGGGAGTTCGTCTGGTCTCCAGGAACCCAGCCGTGGGCCCCCCTCGGCACAAGAGGGCATGAGGACAGAGCTGCTAAGGACTTCTCGTGACTGAGAAGTGACGGACAAGACAGATGCTTTGGAGGAAGACATTTATAGAGAATAATGCTTTGTAGTGAATTTGTGCCAAAGAAAGACAAGGTTTTGGGCCCCGACTTGAGTTAAGGGTATACTGCAGCCTAAGTGGTCAAGATCTATATTTTAATTATCAAGATGTTCTGTGTCTTCCTCCTGTTTCATAGAAAAACTTACCTTAGCTTATCCTACCTAGCTAGCATGCTGGCCTCACGTTTTTCCTTCCTTTGACAAAATGCCTTGGTTCCCACAATAGCAGTTTTGGCCTGCCTCCCAGAAAGCTTCCCGTCCCTGGGTCAGAGGTTTCCCAGCTGCCCCAGCTCTTCTCTCGCTCTGGAGGACCATGCTTTCTCATTTGAAGACCCTGATTTTAAGGGGCTTTTAACTGACTCCACATCCCCTGAGGTGGGACAGAACCTGCAGCCATGTGTACCAGGAAAGGCCACAGCATTTCCGGCCCAGGTGTGGGGTCCCCAGGAATGCACCCTGAACCCCAAGAAAGCAAGGCTGTATCAAGAGTTGCTTCATTGGAGCCCTGGCACGCAGAGCACCGCGATTCTGGGGCGCCCCATTGCAGTGAAGCAGGACTTGCGCCAACGCAAGGCCCGGGCTAGTGATCCCAGGAGTGGCAATGCAGCCGAGGCCAGGCTCCTTAAGAACATGGACACCAAGGTCAGGACCGGCCAGCCCAGAAGCTAGCCCGGGAGATATTTCAGAAACTCCACGAGGCTGCTCAGAATGTCTGCACCCTCTGCTGCGCTGTGTTCCCTAGGCATCGGCACCGTAGGCCTGCCTGATGTGACCTGCGACCTGCCCCCAAGCAGGGCCAGCTTGGCCCCGCTCCAGCCTTCCACAGTCACAGAGATAGGCACTGTTCCTCCCTCCCTCCCCAGCCCCAAACCTTTTAAATAACAACCAGCCTGGCACAATCCCAGCGTTTCTAAGGAGGAGCAGCAGCAGCCAGGGAAGCCTTTGTGGTCCAAGCTCAACCTCTAGTGGACACACGACTGCATGACAAAACCTCCAGACAGGCAGTGGGCCTGATGGGCAGGGGCCTCGCACGGCTCAGCCTGGTCCCGCCAGCTGGGAAGGCTGCTCGCGCTCTCAGCTCTGGCTCCTGTGCTAGCATCGGAGGCGGCTTTCAATATCTTATCCTGGGCCACCTGACCCTTCAAAAGTTGAGCAGAACTTTCTGACTAGTATTCCTATGAAATCTTTGAAGGCACCATTTGTCATCTTTCACTCGGCTTTTTAACATATCAAGTAGTATCCAACTGTTTCTCATTGCCATTTATATGTAAAGATCCATATAATACAATTATGATTGCATTTTAGCAAGAAAAAAGGTACATGCCTTCTATTATCAGGAAAAAAATATTTTTACACATAACCATTGTGTCTTATTTTGCCTGAAAGACAGGCAATCTTTTTATTCAAATATTGTTACTTGATTCATCAATCTATGTTTGATGCCCACATGTCCTTTCGTACTATAATTTTAATCTATAAAAACACCTCAAGTCTTTTGTGAGGTGAAGAGGATTTTTTTTTCTCATTTCCTCCTTGATTCTCATTTTCTCTCCTTCCTTTGCTCCCTGGTCCTCATGCCCAAGTTCTCAGCCATCTTTAACTTCCTCTTGCAGTGGACTGGGGCTTCTAGACCACAGGCAGCCACAGAGACCATGGGTAAAGGACAGAAGCTGGGGCCCAGGAGGAACTAGATACACACACTAATCTCTCCAACACAGACCCCGGAATTAAAGATCAGTGGCGGCGTGGATAAAAGGGCAGTTCTTTTTCTTCTTACCATTTCCTGAGCTGTTACCGCAATGGCTTTAGAATATTTGACCACAGTCGTCTGGTAGTCGACGAATGTTCCCTTCGGCTCTGGAGGAGTGCCATCATCCAGCTGGAGGAGAGGAAAGGAACCCAAAGGTCATCAGAGGCCAGTTGACATGTGGGCTGTACTTACTGGAATGAGGAATTTTAAAGAGGAGAGGCTCTCAGAGTTCCTTTGGCCCAGAGTGAGCAGCATCCCGGAACTTTTGCAATGGAGACTTCAGTAGAGGTGCATGTAAGGCATTTGAGGAACACGGGCAAGGCGAGGCCCCAGCCCTGCCTGAGAGGAGTGGGAGGGCTTTTCAGAAGAAGGATGTTTCAGCCAAGTCTTACCACAGGGAGGCGTCTGCCACATATATGAAGTGGGGATGTGTCCCAAGGAGCAGGATAGAATCTGACTATAAAGGTGGGAATGAGCTGGCCAATTGCAGGGAAGCACAGACTGACGGAAATGGGCTGGGAGAGGAGGCAGCACCTACATCAGAAAGGGTGTCTATACCCTGGAACACTCACATCTGATCTAACTCAGGAAAGAAGACACTGGAAGCACCAGATATAATTTGTTACTTGTCTGACTCTAAGTGCAACAGGAATTGAGAGAAGGGTGAGATCACTGGGGGGTGGAAGGGTTAGAGAAGTAGAACAAGGCTCTGTTCCTTGAGGGGTTAGGGACATATTGGTTCAGAAGACTTGTATTCAAGACCTGGTTCCAGGGCTTGTGAATGGGCCTAAAGCTTGTTGCTTAAACTCTTCGAGTCTCAGATCCTTCACTGGAAACTTCTAAGCATCAGCAGGTTGTAGTAAAGATCAGCTGAGATTATACCCAGTCAAGAGCTACATGAAGGAAGAGGAGTTGATGACGATTATAATGAAGAAGATAATAATGTCAATGATGATTATGATGAAGAAAAAGGAAACCAACTTCACCAAAATCATTATCATTACTATCACCATTGTTTGCTGAATGATACTGAACAGGTGGGGAGACAAGGTGAATACACTAGTAAATAAAGGAAGAGTAAGAACAGTGAACAGACAGGGCTGTTGAGAGTGGTGGGAATGAAGCTGGATCTGCTTACTGAAGAACCTTGAAGTCATGAGAAAAATGGTGGCACTGGGGGTAGGCAATGACACGGTTGAGAAGATCACTTTGGCAGTTCTGCCAGGTAACTTGTAGTCTGGGAAGAGATGAGGGGCCAAGAGGGCAATTAGAAAACTGTTAGATGGAGTCTTCAATAAGAGCTACACATGACTACCAGGCATAGGCCACAGTGTGAATCGAAGGAATGTATGTGTGATGGGTCTGCTTAGCCCAGGATCAATTTCCCCCAAACCATCAACACAGACTCCAGGCTAGCTAGCATTTTTTTTTTTTTTTTTTAGGTTTCTTTATCAGGGAGATCGATGCTGCCAAATATCTCCATCACACCTTGAAGGTCAGATGAGAATTGAGTTGTGGACTCATACACTCAGTATAAACTGACTGGGTATCTTCTTCATGTCAGGCTATGTGTGAGAGCCTTCATATGAGGTGTGGCATAGCTGCATACACTCCAGAGGGTTGGAGCTAGAGGGCAACTTAGATACGGGGCCACCGGCCACCAAGATGAACCTTCTGCCAGTTTGAAGACAATGATAAAAGAGCAAAAGGATGAATTTAGTTGAAAGAACTTCGCTTTATTCTGAGATCATAGCTTTCCTACTTTTTAAAAATGTTAACATGATCTTTCTTTTATGAGATAATAGTGATGTAAATAGCAATATTTTTGTTTATTTTGTTTCTTTAGTTTTTTTTTCTTGGTCACCCCTCCTCCCAAAATACAACTCACCAAGCAAACAAAGAAAGAGTATTGGGTCACAAAATCCCAAAGGTTGAGAACTAATGTCACTGAATGGGGAAACCAAGGTTCAGAGAGCCTGAGTGATCTGTCCAAGGTCACCCATAAAGCTGCTTCCTTCCTGTTAACCTCCCAAGGCTTGGCTACAGAGAGAAGCTCCATAGCAGAAGCCTCAAGAGTGTCAAGAATGGCATCTAAGTTAGAATCAACTTTGGGTACATTCACATTTTTCTGCCAGTAACTGTCTTTGAGAATTATAGACAAGGATTCTGAAAGTATATCAACATTTTAACCAAATAACTGAAACTCAGGAAATGCCAGATTTCCAATGCCTCGCTTTAGGGAGGAGCTCAAAGGACCTGAAGCGCCACTTACCCCCAAGTCCCCAGCATAGGCAGGCTGGGGTGGGCTGAGCAAGGGGAGAATGGGGAAGAGGCACTGTATAGTCCACCTTGGGTGTCAGGTCTGAGTAGATGAGAAATTAGGGGTATTAATGAAACCCCAATTGTATACTTTACAAAACTGAGGGGGTGGGGGAGGTGGAAACCTATGTTGCTGACCTCTGTGAGCCACAGCATTCCCTATCAGGTACAGCAGACTTCTTTCCCAGCCTTCACACAAGAAGCTACACCACTGACATCAGATTGCACAGCACAGCTTTCCATATTGAAAATCCACCCCAGCCTGCAGGGCTCAAAGGCTATCAAGAAAGGACTTCAGGAACCTGACTTCTACCCTCCAGGGATTTATGAAACTTCCCCATCATTACAGTGGCTCTGAAAAACACCTTCTCCTGAGTAGAAAAAGATTATCACTTGGATTTCTAATTTGTACTGAGAAAGCTTGAACGCCATCATTTAATACCCTTGGTGGACACATGGCTATTTTCAAAGCTCGGGTATTCTGATGTCCTGAAAACCAAACAAACCCACTGAGATTCATCCGAGTGCCTTGAAAAGGAGGGGGATTTCACTCTTTTCTGCCAAACTGTCTGTATCTGAAGCACGAGAAGCCCACGGCAGAAATTACTGGAGTGCTTTAACAAGGCAAAGCCTGGAGTCTTGCAAGGGAGCCCCAGCATCCCTGCCTGGCTTGTGACTTCAACTGTCTGATAATGACTGCATAATGTTGAAGGGAATTATCCTAATTAGAGTTTCAGGCTATCATCTATTTATGGAGATATGAACCAACCCATCTTCTCTAAATTAGCAATTGAAGACTGCTTATTATCCTTAAAATCCATAAGAATGTATTCACAATCTGACAATGGACATTTCAAAACACAGACGATGTCTAAAAGTCTTGGCTATTCTATCATAGGGTAGCAATTAGATGTTTATGAACAATAGTCAATTCAAATGAATATCAAGCTGACATGACTAATGAGGATTCCTTGGGGGAAAGAGCAGGAGATACAGAGTTGAAGCTGTCTCCAGTCATATTTCCTTACTGACCCAACTCAACTGATGGGTCACTAGAAGAGAAATGATACTCATGGGGCCTTCTCTATCTACTTCCTGCAAGACTTCACGAAGGGCTTTTAGGCATATTACTTTAGTGGTTTCTGCAGCTGGCTAGATTTTAAAAATCTGGAGAGATTTAAAAATTACAAATAGAGATCCATAGCCTCCACCTCATAGAGATTCCAGCTGAGCAGGGCTGGGGAAGAGCCCAGGAATGTTCTAAAATGATCCCAGTGGTTCCAAAGTGGCCATTCCAAAGACCTGCACTTGGCAATCACTGCATTATTTCACTGGGAGTTTGTTCTCTACAACAACTCTATGAGGTAGACAAGGGAGGTGGACAATTATTTCCATTTTATAAGTGAAGTAACCAAGGATGCCTTCTGCACCTCCATTTCCCCCCATGTAGAACTGGAAGGAAGGGTACAACTGGCTTACCAAAGTCATCAGTGAACAGTGAAGAATGAATACTATGCTGAACATATGATAAGGCACCTGTACACTAATCAGAACCCTCACAGAAAGAGAGAAGGTGCTCCTTAGAGAAAAGCACCTGCGGACCAGGTCTGAGGGACACCTTGGAGGCACTGGGGTCAGGGAGTGAGGGCGAGGGATGGGAGCCCAGGCCCACCTTGCTCATGGCCTCTGCAATGGCGTCGACCATGCCGCCCACCAGCCCTACTTCACTGGCAGCTTCGTTCAGCGTCACCATGATGTCGTCCACAGCCTCCTTCATGAGCTGGGCGGCCTCCGTGATGGCATCGTGGGTGTGCTGTGCCTGAGGAGGGAAGGGGGAAAGAAAGTTGTGAATTGTCTCCTTTAGCAGAAGAATGGTGCTCGGTCTCTAAGAACCACTTCGCGTCTTTTAAGAGTAACCATAAAAAGCAGAATACAAAACTACATCCCCCATTGTGGCACACAGCAACGTGTCCTATCTTTTTCCTTTATCACATTACACATTGGTTGTCAAAATAAATGAAAGTCAGAAAAACCAACAGAGAAATATCTCTCTATAATCCCAAAGAAACATAAAACTGCAATATTAAGCAGTGCCTGTGACAGGACTAATTTTACATTACTATGTTCAGGGTGGGAGAGAATGCCACAGATCCCCAAATACAACTTGGCAGAGTGAATTTAAAAAAGCTAATATAAGAGAAAAAATGTGTTCAATTCAAATACACTTCTCTTCTAAGCTCCCCAGCACAGTATAATTCTCTTTTCACAGATGAAATCGCTTTATGGAAATGCAGGTCCATACAGGAGGCATCAATCTGTAGAAGACCTGACAGGTTTTGGAACTCTGTCACAAACTGCATCGCCATGAGGTGGGAGGGATGAATGAGGGAAGTTCTCCAGGGACAGACACTCTGCAGGCAGCACCCAGCGTGTTCATGAGTTTCCCTACATAGAACCTTGGAGATGCTTTGTAACTGCAGGTGTTAAACCTGTGTGTCAAAAACATAGTAGGAGCGAGATACATGAATGGAAGAAAGGATGAAACAATGATGGCTGCTGCGCTCTCTGAAAGGGCAGCAAGATGGCAGGGGCAAGAGCCAAGGTCCTGGCTCCACTGTTAACTAGCTAAGTGGTCCTGAGCCTGGCTCCCGAGGCACAGTGGGAATGATAACAACGCTATGCAGTTGAATTCTGATGAGATCATATGTTGTAGGCACCTTATAATTTCTAGAGAGAGTGGTCTAGTTGGGGCCTGTGCCCATCACTGGGAAATCTGACCTAATGCAGGTGGTTAGTGTCAGAACTGTATTGCCCCCAAGCACTGCATGTTGTGGTTGTCCTGGCCCACTCAGGGGGAGGTGGCCCTATCAAAAGGTCCAAGAAATCACATCTTTACTTTGGTAGATGAGAAGGTAAACCAGTAAGAGACGGTAAATGACAACTCTTTTGAGTAACTTACATAAAAGGGAATTCCGAGGAGAGGGTATGATTGAAAAGCCGTGGGAACCAAGAACATATTTCACATCTGCCAAGATCAGATCTGATCACATTCGGTATCCTTGAGGCAACTGTGTCAGACGTAAATGGTAATTATTGACCATCACTACTCAAATTGCTTTAGAAGATAATAAAAAATAACCTTGAGGAACAAAGATTCCTTCACTCTTTACCAGACTGGTGCTCACCTTTTCTATTTTTCAGGCCCTCTGTGGGGACAGGGAGGCAGTCTCTCAGTCTCTCTCTCTCTCTCTCTCTCTCTCTCTCTCTCTCTCTCAACTTATGTCCCCGTCCCCCTAGCATGGAGCCCTGGCTGCTGCCTGGCTGTCCTTCTCACAGGTCCACTCTCTCACACTCTGTCTGCAGTGACTGATTCTGTTCACCATATCCCCCCTCCCATCCATCCACATCCAGGCACCAGACTGCAGAGTGACTGAACCTCAGGTCATTCGAGCCTCAGCCACCGTCTGGCTGCACTGGCAGAAGGGCTCTTGCTGAGCTCCATGAATCTGCAGGCCCACCGGAGACAGTACTAAAATGGTGCCTTAAGCCATTGAATTTTAGTTTGGCTTGTTTACAGCATTAGCTAACTGGTATGGCCCCTAGGAAGGGCTCCAGTTCAGTTTCCAAAATTGCTCCCTAGAGCTCCCGAGGGCCCAGCCTGAACGTGTTCCAACCCCAACTCTGATGTTGAACAGTCAAATATTTGGCTGGTCTTTGTTCCAGGTTCCTTGGAGGGAGCCTCCAAGCCCTCAGCACTTCCTGAGTGGTAGGAGGGTCTCTGCCATTTGTGGGGGGCTCCTTGATGGTGAACCTGGAGGAAGAGTCCCGGCCTGAGCAGAATTGATGGGGCGAGAGAGAAAGGGAGCCTCCCGGGCAGAGGCCACAGCCGGTGAAGGGCCCAGAGGTAAGAAGGAATGTGGGCTGTGACGATGAGGTGCAGCACCGTATGTAAAGCTCCTGGCACACGGCTCCTGCACCTTCTGTCATCGCTCACCCACTCCAGCTGATCTCTCCAACTAGACCCACATGTGCTTCTTGCAGACAGTTTACTCTGCTTATCTTTGGAAGCACAGTGTTCACAGGAGGTGAAGGGCCTGGGGGGGTCACCAGGTGGAGCTAAGTAACTGATAGTTTTATATTCAGAGAAGTTTTACAAGGATAACCTTCACAGGCTGCTGGTGCAAAGCTCTCTGGAGAGGCTCATTTAAAGAGAAATGAAACCATCTGTTTTTAGCTGTGAGGTAGGCATGGTGGCCAGCGGAGGGTAGAGGCGTGGCTTAGGGGAAGTCAGATCAGGACTGGCCCTCCCTTCCCAGCCATGAGCCACCGACTGCACTCAGGCCGCAATGACATCCTCTAGCTCCTGCCTGGACCAAGAACACTGACGACATGCATTCAGATGCTGGCAAGATGCCAAGGGCTCTCGTGTCCTTTATACACACAGAGCCAACCTGTGGCCCAACGCAACTTTCGTACCAGTTTAAAATCTATGTGCTTATATCTGGGGTCAGATGTTTTAGTATTTTACCGTGGGGAGCCAGGAACAATAAATGTCAAACCACATAGCAGCAGCAATGGCGAGGACAGCATAGCATTCGGGGGGCCTCCCGGCTGCTGTGCTCATCTCCTCTAACCCTCACTACCCCCTGGAAGGCAGGACTCCACGGCATCCCTGCCAGGGGACACTGACAGTCACAGTCTGACAATGCAGCTTATGCCCTAGAGCTGAGAGACCTGGTGCATGACACCTGGAACGGACCAGCTGGCTATTTGCTGAACTTACATGTCACACGTCAAAAGGGAGATGAGCATATGGCTAGATCAGATCAAACTTCTCAGGGCTACTGGAAAAATGAACTTTAATGGAAGGAATATGCCATCTCCAAGAGGGAGGTGGCAGCCTGTTCCTCCAAACAGGGGGCTTTTAAACAAGGCAAAGTCACCCAGGTGCACATGACCCAGGCAAGGGGCCTCTGGACCTGCTACCACTCCTCGAAGCTGGCTGGGCCGCCCTCCCTCAATGCCCTCCTCTGCATTTCAGCATCAACCTGGCCCGGGCTCTCTCCGGTCTACCTGCCACTGTGGGCTCCACACATGCTATGAACTTGTTGCCAGTTCACAGTTTCCAAATTTGCTCCCTAGAGCTCCCCAGGGCCCAGCCTGAATACGTGTTCCAACCCCAACTCTGATGTTGAACAGTAAAATGTTTGGCTGGTCTTTGTTCTAGTTTCTCAGAAGGAACCTCCAAGCCCTCAGCATTTCCTGAGTGGTAGGAGGGTCTCTGTTATTCGTGGTGGGCTCCTCAGATCACTCATTACTTTAGTCCAGTGGTCGGCAAACTCATTAGTCAACAGAGCCAAATATCAACAGTACAACGATTGACATTTCTTTTGAGAGCCAAATTTTTAAAAATTAAACTATATAGGTAGGTACATTGTTATTAACTTAATTAGGGTACTCTTAAGGCTTAGGAAGAGCCACACTCAAGGGGCCAAAGAGCCGCATGTGGCTCGCGAGCCGCAGTTTGCCGACCATGGCTTTAGGCTAACAAGGTGGCTCATTAAATGAGAGAGAATAATCCTAAGAAGAGGCCCCTAAGTAGTTTTAAGATAAGGGCTGGCCATGCTGGAAAGATCAACCATGTGATTAGAGGGTTGGGACTCTGAGCAACATAATATTAGCCTGACCTCTATCTGACCTCTAGGGAGATGAGAGGACTAGAGATGGAGTCACTGATCATATGACTGCACTCAATCCACCAAGCCTATGGCATGAAATCCCAGTAGCAGCTATGGACGGTGAAGGGAGAGTGAGCTTCCCCGGTTGGTGATGCACATCAGTATGCTGTCAAGGTGACATCTGAGGACACAGGAGCTTCATGTGTGGGACCCTTCTGGCCCTCCTTCTCTCCTTTTGGCTGGTTTTCATCCTTTTTAAGTGGAGCCATTTCCTGAGTTCCTATAAATCATCTTAGCAAATTATAGAACCTCCTGAGAACTCCTGCGTTTGTAGCCAGTGGGTCAGCGTGAGTGGCCCAGGAACCTGGAGCCGTGGCTCTGTCTGCATTGAGGTGAGTCTAGCAGGATCCTGAGCCCATAACCTGGGAAATCTGACCTAATGCCAGGTAGTTCCATCAGAATCACAGAGCATCCAGGCACTGGGTCCCCCAGGCAGTGGCCATGCTGCCCTGACTCTCCTGAGGGAGAGATGACCCTTCCAAAAGGCCTAAGAAATTGCACTGTTACTTAGGGAGGAAGTAGGTAAGAAGCCAGGAAGAGATAGTAGATCTTTGGAGGGACTGAATAAATGAAAGGGAAGATTCCTAAGAAGAAGCTGTGTGAGCCATAGGAACTGGCCCTGTCTGCAGAACCAAAAAGCCATGGGAATGCAGACGAGTTCTTACATATGACATCTGACAGATGTGAAATATTCAGATCACGATGGTTATCCTTGAGGCAATGGTGTCAGGATGACCAGCTCTCTCTCAGGGATGCAAAGAGGAAACTGGTCAGTCAGGGTGACTGCTGATTTCATGGCACAGAGACCGTAAAGCACAAATGTGTAGATCTCAACTTTGGGAGGACAAAAAACAACCAGCAATTAGAACTGCCCAATAATGGATAGGCTGTGTATTTGCTGAGTGCTGGAGGCAGAGCTGCAGGGGCCCTTCAAGGAGGCTGTGGGCGGGAACCTGGGGGGTAGGCATGAGGTAGGCATGAGCGCAGCGGGCTCTGTGGGGTGAGGTTACACAGCAATGCCTATAATCACATCAGGCTCTGGGGCAGCCACCTTTTTTTTTTTTTAAACATATAATGTGTCAGGCGTATTATCTCATGTAATCTCTACAACTACCCTAGAGAGACACGCATTATTAAATCCATTATTTAGATGAGGAAACAAAGAAATGAAGTAATTTGCTAGCAAGAGGCAGAGCTGGGATTTGAATCCAATTATGTCACAACCCAGAGCCAGTGCTATTTTTCACCAAATCCAAGCTACTGATAACTATTTAACCACATTTCCTCTGCCAAACAGAGACACGCATACACACATACATATAACATATAACACAGACCTATACATACACACACATCACCTAACACATAGTAAATACTTGTCCACAGACTGGCTCCTGAGGTAATTATGTCTATGCATCGAGCCTTTTAGGAAAGGGCCTAAAAGCCAACCTGAAGTGTCCCAGGCATCCTCTGTGCCAGGCATCCTCTGTGACAAACCTGCCAGGGTTTGCAGACAAAGCACAGGTTGAATGACATCACCAAGGGGACAGACATAAACACCTGTCTTGCCTTTACTCATCTTAGCTCATCCTCCAATGCTTCAGGTCATTCACCGGAAAGTACTCTACACTGGCCCCACCCACCATTTCTAAGCAGATGTCATTGTAAAGCTTACAGTGCTGACCATTCAAACGCAAGGTTCCCTGGTATAAATGGAATTCCATGAGTTCTGGACTTGCAGTCCAAGCAGATGTGCTAATAATCTTAAAGATCCAGAACACTCCTGGTGTGAATTATTCTGCTGAGAAGGAACTCTCCAGGCAGGAGTGGAGAGGCATGGCAGCAAACAGTCCTGGATAAAAGACAACCCAGAACTGGGTCTTGAAGGTGAATCCTGGCTCCTGCAGTTTGGGGAGGGTGCAAAGGGGACTGGCCTGGCTCTGGGGCACCTACCACTCACTAACCCCCGACAATCAAAAGGGTGTTCTTGTTGCTCTAGCCCACGGCTTCAGCAACTGGACTTATTTTTACAGAAGGTTCAGAACAACATGAGGGCAGTGGCTGACTCAATATATATTTTTTAAATATTTTTATGGATTTCAGAAAGGATGGGAGAGGGAGAGAGAGAGATAGAAACATCAATGATGAGAAAGAATCATTGACCAGCTGCTTCCTGCACTCCTGCAACCCAGGCATGCACCCTGACTGGGAATTGAATCATGACCTCCTGGTTCATAGGTTGACACTCAACCACTGAGCCACGCTGGCCAGGCAAGACTCTTAATAACTTTAGCATTCCCAGAATTAGGTTCTTAATAGGTGCCGGATACATGAATGAAAAACTGAATAAAGACTAAGACATTATTCATGCGTCTACCAGGATGGTGTTCCTAAGCTACGGAGGGGCTGTGCCATTCATTCCCTGCTGTGCACTACAAAGCCCCACTCCTCAGTAAGGAGGAGGAAGGCAGTCACAACACAGCCCTGTCTACCCTCCACCCAGTTGCCCACACTCTGCACGCTCTACCGTGTCAGGCTGCATGCTATTTCCTAAGTCAGTGATGGCAAACATTTTGAGCTCGGCGTGTCAGCATTTTGAAAAACCCTAACTTAACTCTGGTGCAGTGTCACATATAGAAATTTTTTGATATTTGCAACCATAGTAAAACAAAGACTTATATTTTTAATATTTTATATATTTAAATGCCATTTAACAAAGAAAAATCAACCAAAAAAATGAGTTCGCGTGTCACCTCTGACATGCATGTCATAGGTTCACCATCACTGTCCTAAGCCATCAGAATTCTTCTATAATCCCATCCATGCCTTTGCATATGCTCCTCCCTCCTTTGAACACCCCCTCCCTCATGTGCGCCAGGGAATTTCCTTTTTTGAGACCAACCAGCCCCATGTCCCCACTTTCCTATAATGGTCCCTGACCTCTCTCTAATCTTTGCTTTGGGCAGAGCTGGACTGTTATTCTCAGGGCACAGGCTCCGTCCTGACGCTGCCTCCACCCCTTATGACCTCGGACACCTTACCTCAGCGCTCTCCGTCTCCCTTTCCATATGAATGGGAACCTTTCTACTTCATAGAACATTTATGAATAAATAAGATGAGGCCATAAAGTATAATAGGTGACAGTCGGCATTCAATCGCTGTTAGCTCTGATTACTATTTTACAAGTCTCTCTCTTTTTCAAAAATTTTATTTTTCTATTGATTCCAAAGAGAGGAAGGAAGGGAAAGAAGGGAGGAGGGAGAGAAGGAAAGAGAGAGAGGTTCCACTTGCAAATGAGTAAGGGAGATTTTCTTATTACACTACTGCCCCTGAGGCAAAAGCAACACATGCCATGGGTGACCGCAAACCAGGGTTCGCACTGAACTCGAGTGCCAGGAACGGAAACAACATCCACTGGGAAACAACGAGCCTTCACTGTGGGAGCGGGTGTCGGCACTGAGCCGGCGCTGGCGGTATTACAGCTATTCCTGTAGGAACCACATAGTATGTCTTTCTTTCCCAGGGACGCTGCCTACACACTTATAAATATGCGTTAAACATGTATATTTCTTGTCTTAAAGAGCCCCTGGAAGGCCAATGGAAGATTACTTCCCACCTCCGAGTGGGAAATCAAATGCCACCAACTAGGAACTAGAGGTGTTTTCCCCGAGAGATGCAACACAGAGGAACACAGTGGCTTCTCAGTGGCCCGGAGTCCCTAGAACCCTGATTTGTACCTTGGGGTTCCCTCCACCTTCTTTGGCTGCGTACAGCATCTGCAGGGCAGACTCTGCGAGCGTCTTGGTCTGGTCCAGCACCGTCATCTGCTGCTGATGGTCCAGAATCTTGGAGGCGACACCAACCGCTGCTAAGATCAAGGGCTCAAAGTAGCTTGCCAGCTGTGTCACCTTTCAAGACAAAAGGGCCACAGATGCATCATGTAAATACATGTGTCTCCTTTCGGGGCCCAGCTGGTGGGGCGGGGGCTGGGACAGGGTAGGATGACTCACAGGGAGAGGCAGATCTGCTGAGCTTTAAGTTTTTTCTTTCTAGTATGCAATCCACTATCATGAATTACACTCACCATGTTATACTCAGATCCTCAGATCTGATTCATTCATTGCTCAATTTTATTTTTGAAAGCACTTGCTGATCACAGACTCTTGCTTGGGCTTTCCTTCCTCTGGGAGCTCACTGTCTCATCTCTCATCATGGCAGGAGCGCTAGGAAATCCTTTCTGAGATCCAGAGTTAGGGGTGAGGATTTTACCAATTTTAATTTAAATTTCATACTGAGCAGGTGCTGGCAGGCATTACAGGTATTCCTATATTCATAAGCAAAAAAACTCTGGAAAGAACCAAAGACCAAGAAGGAAGGGGCAGGGGAGCAGGGCATGAGAAAAGACCGAGAGGAAAGGCACACAGATGTTTTTAGGACCCCAATCCAACTGCCCTCTGCCCTGAGCATTTAGACCAAATTGTGGATTTGGAACAAAAGCAAAAATGATTTCACATGACCCTAGATGTTCTGTTTGTGATCAGCGGAAGGTTTTTGAAGGGATGTGCTTTTCCTTGTAGTTAGGGAGCTAACACCTTTTGTTCCTGAGAGACATGATAGGACAGGAAACCTCTCACCTGGACCAGCACAGAAGTCAAAATAACAGAGAATTTTGAGTGCTTAGTACATGATGTTGATCCCCTCCAGTGGTCGGCAAACTGCGGCTCATGAGCCAAATGAGGTTCTTTGGCCCCTTGAGTGTGGCTCTTCCACAAACTACTGGCTCTTCCACAAAATACTTTCTGCGCATGGGCCACGAAGTTTCAATCGCACTGTAAGTGCGCGCCCCCACGTGGTATTTTGTGGAAGAGCCACACTGAGGGGCCGAAGAGCCGCATGTGGCTCACAAGCCGCTGTTTGCCCTAGGCCTAAGGTGGCAGAGAAGGTTGAATGGTGCCTCCCCTACCCCCCCAGAGCAAAGACCCCTTGGACAAGGGGTCTTTGTAGATATACTTAAGGATCTTAAGATAAGATCTTCCTGGGTTACTCAAGTGGGCCCCAAGTCTGGTTACAACTATCCTTATAAGAGATAATAAGGAAAGACAAACGGAAGAGCAGGGGACAGTGTGACCACAGGAGCAGAAGTGGCATGATGCAGTCAAGGAATGCCAGGGAATGCCAAGGGCCACCAGGAGCAGGAAGAGGCAAAGGACTGGCCTCGTCTGGCCTTCTGGCCTCCAGAACCAGGTGGGTACCACTCTCAGTCCACGGATCCTCTGGATCGATGGCCCTGGGCTGCCTTTGTCCAGACTCCCTCTTAGAAAGTCAGATGGACCACAGATGCATCATGCAAATACCAAAGGGCCAAGAATAAAATGTGTAACTTAAGGGAGGCAAATAGATGATGCTTTTGATGCCAGCCACCAGCAAGGGAATCAATCTTCCTTACTAACAAGGCACACAGATGTTTTTAGGACCCCAATCCAACTGCCCTCTGCCCTGAGCATTTAGACCAAATTGTGGATTTGGAACAAAAGCAAAAATGCAAAGACAAGGCTGTTGCCCTAGAAGTCTAAAAATATTTTCTGATGAAATTCCTGCTGGGCTAAAATGTAACTGCTGGTTCGGCTTCTCTGCCACGTGGTTTCCCCTCAGCCTCCACATGGGTGGTGGCTCCCGCCTCAGAGCGGTCCCCCCACCTCACACACCCCTGCCCACAGATGGATGAGCCCCTCCCTTACTATCAGGGACCTCCACTGAGAAATAAGACTTGCCACGCTGGAAAAGGTAGAGACACTGACCATTTTAAATCTCAAAACCCTCTCTTTATAACACCAGCAGCAAGCTTACTCAGCTCTTAAACGGTTCTGTAATTTAAAAAAAGCAAGAATATTGATTTCCTAAAATCGATACCCAGGGAGACGGTTCTGGCTCCTGGATTTCTGATGTGTGCGTCGATACCGACGGCTGCACTGATAAATGCGAGGAAGCCCGGAGGTTGTTAAAAATCCAATTTCTGCCCTCTGTCTGCCGAGGCACAGGCTGCTTGAGGAGCCAACTGCCCTTGAAGGATTTGCAAAATGAACTCCAAACAGGCCACGCGTGACTCACCACTTACAACAACGCGGGTGGAGGGGCCCTCAGAGGTGGCCACGAAGGAGGCCCGAGTTGTCCAGAGTGAAGTGTGCACGTTTGCTCTGCTTTCTCAGGTGTGGAAACAGACACGATGTTTGCGGCCACGGAGGAACAATGTGCCCCTAACACTCATGAGAATGAGGCCGGCCAGCCAGGGGCCAGAGGTGGGTGGCAGACACCAGGCCAGGAATGTCAGCTTCAGTTCTGGTGAATCTCAGCCAAGGCCAAGAGCCACGGGTGACTCTAAATGCCTCATGGGCTGAAAAGTCTGACCACAACCAGAATCATTTCCCTGCAGTTTTTGTCTCAACACCAGGTTAAAATACAGACCCCGAAGATGGCAGTTTTGGAGAAGATGCTGCCGAGAGGGAGGATGAGTGCCGAGAGGGAGGATGAGGGCTATTTCCTGCTGTTCAAGCCAGCATGGGCCCAGGCACAGTAGCTGGCACCAGGATTTGGGGAACAGAAACAAAACAATACTCCCGCCCCCCCCCGCCCATGAGCATTCCCAGCAGGCTCCCCTGGGTGCGCGTTACCTTATGTCCGAGCTGAGCTGCTTCTCCCCGAGCCGCCGTGGCGATGGGATCGATAAGGTGCCCGATTTCCTGGACCACTGAGGTCAGCTGCTCCTGCAGGGCCTGAGAGGAGGGAGAGCTGTCAAGGTCGCCCCACAGGGTTCCTCCCATAGGCACGGATGTAGAAAGGCCCGTGTGAATGACAAGGGAGGCCACAAGAAAGGACCTCGAAACGCCTGGGCATGCCATCAAGCTGCTGCTCCACCTCCCCTTCCCAGGCGCCCTCAGCTCCTCTGGGCTAGGAACCCCCTCTCCAAGCGGCACCGCGAGTGACAAAGGCAGGCCTGTGCAACACCGTTCCTACAGGCTTCTCACTCCCACCAGCCGCAGTGACAGCTGATGCCACTGGTGCCTTTACACTGGGTTATTGAGCATCATTCTGGAAATGTGGATGCGCCATGGCTTTCTCAGAAGAGAAGACGACTTTGTCCAAATGGAGAAAGCTAACGGTGCGGTCTGAGGGCCCACCCAGGTCGTTGTGTCCTCAGGGGGCAGGAGAGAGGAGGGTGACGTAAACATGACGCCGCCTCTCTGAAGCAGGACGATTTCCCCAACGCCGCACTGTGCCAACGCCAGGGGAGATGTGCACCGAGCACACAGCTCAGGCTTTCAGGTCACTGAGTTTGGTGATGTGGACACAGTAGCTGAAAATGGCACCCCCGAGGCATTTCTTCTCCGGTTTGAGGGAGGATTGAATCTCTCCATCCCAAAGAACTGAACTCATGCTAGAAAGAGACAGGGTAAGCTATTCTAGGTGATGCTGGAGTGCGCGGGGGCGGGGATTCAAAGGTGGAGATCGTTAGCTGGCAGCGGGAGAGATCAGGTCCTTTTGAAGGAATCCTCACAGGAACTTTGCTTGATAGAGTCAGGGTTTAATCCATCATTGCACTGGATGGTTCGGGTTTGCACACACCAGCACGGAATGGGTGCAACTGGTGGCCAGGTAACCGTGTCCTGCTCCTCAGAAATGAGACTCAATGCTTTCCCACTGAACACGCTGCATGCGGGCTGGGAGCTCTGGGCAGAGTGCAGTCAATGAGGAGAGCAGCCTACCATGCAAACTTGAAAACAAAATCATGGGGGGTGGGCACGGGGAAGGAAAAGAGATGGAGGAGGGAGGAGAGAAAGCTCCAAATTTTCCAAGGTTTATTTACCTAATTATTTATCTTCTCACTTATGTGACTATGGTCAAGAGTGCAAAAATATTCCAGCAACGCTGTCTTGCTAAAGAAAACATGGTGTAAGTAGGAGCGCATGCAGCTAAAGGGGAGGATGTTCTTCCCAGGGAGGAAGATGGAGGATGTGCCTTGGCGGGAAGGGAAAAGGGTGGGGCCCGAGGGACTGGTCACCTTTGTTTCTTGGTCAGGATGCTGGTTAAAGGGTGTGCTGAGCTGGTGATGATTCATGTAGCTGCACACTTATGATACTTTTCTGTATGCATATTCTACTTGAATTAACACATTAACAATACTTCTAACATTCTGCGCAGAATGAGAATGCTCATTCCTTCTTTCTTCCCTTGGAAATGGGAGTGGTCACGCGAAGCTGAGGTGAAACAGCTCTAGTAATAAAAATGAACAACATCAGCTCTGGGCCCGCTCCTTGGAGACCGGGGCCATAGAGCCTTGTTGATGAATTCAGAGTGGCAGTAAGAGAAACATCAGTAATGAGACCATCCATATTTATTAAGCATCTTCTGAGTGCAGGCACATTCAACAAAGAGGAAGAAGTATTACTCAGAGGTCTTTGGACAGGTAATGGGAAAAAAACTCAAAGGATCAAAGCAGGAAAATTCAATTCTCGACTTTAGAAAATTGGCAAGAAAAAGTAAAGTGGCTCTGAAATAATAACAGAATGTAAGAGGTCCTCAGATATTAGATATCGGGTAATGTAGGGAAGACGCTGTTATCTCTGAATGCACCGAATGTACAGGATTTAAAGTGCACTGATGAAATATGACGAGAGAAAAGTTCACAGTGTACTGCTCAGGTCTGCTCTGCTGATGTGTTACACTGAATACAATAACTCCACCTTACTGACATATTCTTACCTGACTTTAATTTTTCTTCAAACTTCAGGTCACCTTTGAACCCCCATTCTCCACTCAGCATTTGCCCTACCCCATCCAAAACCTCCCTGGTTGGTTCCACAGGGGAAGGTGGTTCAATGATGAAACTCCACCATCACAAACATGTTGGCGCTATTCTCCCATCCCCCAAAGCCTGATACTGAGATTCTTCAGCACTTCCAGAGGCTTCTGAGCCGGCCCCAGAGACCCCGTGTACCTCCACAGAGATGTCGTCCCTCGTGGCCAAACTCTGGCTGACCGCTGCCAGGGAGGCCTGCTCGATGTCCCGGATGCACCGGTTGATGCCATCGATGGAGTAGTCACACTCCCTCTGTCCAGGGGCCTTGTCCCTGGAAGGGACAGAGGAAATTAAACACAGGCTCCTTGGGGGGCAAGCCCCACAACCCACTCCTGCATTGGTGATCCAGAGCCCCCTCCATTCCCTGCCCCACTCAATTGCTTAATTTAAGGGGCCAAGCCCAGACACTTGCTTGGCAATGCCTTCCTGCACAGCCCGTGCATTTCTTAATGTACCACTGGTGCTAACTCTGTTTATTTCTGGTGAGAAGGCTATGGTGCTGCCCTCCACCTCAGGCAGATGCCAGGCAACTGCAAATGAAACGATTTGGACTTGGATTATCTTCCCTGGCTTAAGCATAGAACCTTACTTAAAGGGAAAAACAAATCAGTACTATTTCCAGTGCAACCATATTATGCTCTCTACATTGCATACTATTCACAAAGTCCTAGGTTAGGGTAGAAATGAGAATATTTACTGGACTTTTCTTTGCAAGGCATTAAGAGAATTAACTGTGGTCCTGAGCTTCAAAAGTAATTGAAAAACAAAATATAACTAACACAAGGGATGCGTTCCATGATGTGAGATATTAACTTTGGTCCATTTTAGAAATAGCGTATCTACTCAGGGGATATTTTTTTCAGGCTCCTACTGTCACCAAGGAGGTCAGAGATGCCCAGAGTTACTGTGAGACCTAGAGTATTCTTTTTGTCTTATTAGCAAAACAGTGGTGCTCTCTGCCTAAACTCTCAGGAACAGACAAATGAGGTATGGTGGTTAGAGCCATCAGGCTGGGGATGACCATGGGAATGTTACCTAAATCCTTTCTGCCTCAATGATCTCCTTGGTAAAATGGAGACAATGGCAGTATTTACCTGACAAGGTTGTTGTGATAATCAAATGAGATAACATAGGTTAAATGCTTGGAACGGTATCTGACATAAATTAGCTATTATAACTGCGACCAGTGCTACTACTGATCTCAAAGAGAGAAAGAAAAAGATGATCACATCAACCACCTTGCTATTAAATGCAAGTCCTGATAGGCTATTTCCTCCTGCTCTGTTCAGATGCAGGTCCCTAGTGATTTCTGGAGGCGAAACTAACCTGATAGATGTGATGAGACTCTTGATGGAGTCAGACACAGTGTGGGAATGTCCGGCTAGCACAGACCAGGTGGGTGGGTCTTTGGGGTTGATGGCCAGTGAGCGTGCAGTGCGGATGAGGTATGATGAGCTCTCCAGCATGGTCTTGGCTGAGACCAGGATCGGCTCCTGTGCCTGAGAGCCCTGGGACCAAACAGCAGAAGGGTCAAGAACAGGGTGTACAGAGTGAACGGTCCTGTTCTTTACCAATTCATCGTCTTTGCCCTTTGGAAGGAGACACAGAGGGTAGGGAACCAGGGAGGCTGGCTCACACAGGGCCTCGATGGTGAGAACTTGGGTCCACGTTTGCTCCTTGCATTTAATTTCTGAGGGTGACACATACCAAGAATCAGCCCCAAACCTATGCACAGAGATTGTTCCCAACATGTAGAGCCAAGGCATTATCTCTTAAGAGATGTGCAGACATTGAGTTCTGTTAACTCTGTGCATCATCAACAATAACAATGCCCTATGTGTTGACAGAGAGAAACTTTGGCATTCTTAACTGTTCGTGCTCACCAGTGCCACACAAAACCAGCCAAAGATCCTGACATCACCTTCGCTGCAAAGACTCCCTACCTCGGAGCTGATCTGGGCGGGAATGCTGACAAACTCAGGGTTGGATGCGAATGCGGTCAGGTTCTCCACGGCTTCGATCAAGGGGGCGGTGGCAATGCGACACTTATTGCGGTTGTCTTCAGAGAAATCCCCATCCAGGGCCTGATGGGAGGCAACACGGAGATTTTACCCCACTGAGAGGCACAGATTATTTCCGGGCCCCGGTAATCACCTCCCAGTGAAAGAAGGAGGCTTACAAGATGTGGGAATACAAGATGTTTGGTGAGCTCTTGAGTAACACATAAGAACTAATTAGAGAGATCCCTGCCATCCAGCAGAGGCGCTCAGTTAGCGATGATAAGAAATGAAGCTGAATGTGTGGCTCACAGGACAGCTGACCTCAGAGAACATCACTTCCCACTCACACACGGCAGAAATGGATTCAAATAACGCCCTGCCCGTCACCCCCAGACCCTGCAGCTCAACCCCTTTCCTCCCCACTTTGGACACTATAACCCTTGGGTTCTTCCCCTCCATCCTCTCGCCAAATTGATCTGTTCCCTCCCAAACTATAAAAATACTTTACATTGTGCAGCACTTTCAACCCTTTCTAAGTTTTACCTCAGTGTCCCTGACTGGCTGATGGAGGTAGGGCTTGCATATCAGCCATTCTGAAATGAGCAAAACAGAATCCATTGGGAAGGAATAGAACTAGAACTACCCTCAACAATATGGACAAATCTCATAAACATATTTAGTTAAAGAGACCAGATACAAAAGGTACCTACTGTATGATTCCATTTGTGCAAAGTACAGTAATAGGTGAAGCTGATTTAGGGTGTGGGACCAGGAATGATTGAAGATGCACCAAGGGGACCCTGGGCGCTGGCCATGTCCTGTGTTTTAATCTGGCTGTAGTTACCCAGGTGTGCTCAGCATGAGAAAACTCACTGGGCTCTACACACATGATTTGTGCTTTCTGCCTATGTATCGTATGCTCCAGTAGCACTTTCTTTTTTTAAATTAGCAGCAGGTAACACAACGGCATTGAATATTCAGTGACATTGCTGATTAATGACCCAGGTGGATGAGAATCAGGAATGCAGCCTGTTGGTCCATGCCACACAAAAGGTTAACACTGGATTCAAGGCCCCGCAACCCAACTCCACCTGTTTAAGAAAAAGACTGTTGGAACCAAGAGCCTGTGACCCAGCGAGAGCACCCCTGCCTCCCAGCGAACGGCTGCATCTGAGAAGGTACTTATGTTTGTAGGAGAACGTGAATTTTCTCATTAAACAACCAATTAAACTTTTAATTTAACTGTTATGAGCAATATGTAAACGCCAATTCAGACAATTAGTGAACAAAAAACCAGAGGCACCGGCATCAAGAAACCACGGGATTTGAGATGAGTGCATCTCTATTTTTCACAAAGGCAGGAGTAGGCAGGCACGATCCACTTAAAGGCTAGTTCTGAATAACAACTACATTCTAACCAAGCCTTGGCAGCTTGGGACAATAATTACATGCTCACCAAGCTAACATTTTCAGAGGAATTCCCGAGAACCTGGCTCATTTACCATCGTTGCTAAAACTGTGCACGGCTTGCCTCAGTTCAAGCCCCTCCCCACCAGACAAGCCCTGACCTCTACCTTAACCGCCGACTCTGCCATTCTTCGGGGCCCAGTGGACACCGACATGCCTGCTGCTTCTTGCTCACATATGTGGCCTCAGTTCTAACTGCCACTGGTGAACTCAGGGAACACCCACTTGGCGCCTGTTAGCGCCACTGTGCCGGGCACTGGCAATGCAGAAGTGACCCTGGGGCTCTAATCTTGTTGCACTGACTCCTTGAGGTGAGGCTCCAGTAGGCTTCAGAGCAATTGGGAATACAGTGGGAGACAGGGTGGGTGCCACATTGCAGGAGCCTGGCAGGAGTGGCCCTGGCACAGGAAAACTAGGGAAGCAGGAGGGTGGCGGGAGTGGACTTTAGTGTCAAAGGAGCTCAGGTCCCAGCACCGCCTTTGGCCAATCACACCCCCTCCGGGTGGGATGACATGGCTTCTAACTGAACAGAAGATGGCAGGCCTCCCCTCGTGCTGCTCACTCCTGCTTCTTACCTCCCCACACTCTTCCCACCCCCTGTGCAACCTTCCACAACCCTCTGGGCCTATTTGGAAGGCAGACATCTGATTGAGTCAACCCACAGTTAAGCTTGCTAAAAATGAAAAGATGATTACCTGAGGGAAATCCTGAGAAATGTTTTTTAATTGTGCAGTTTCATAAACTGCACCAATAAGATGAAGGAGGAATTTGTTTTTTGAGCATGGGCCCTAACATCACATATAATGTAGCACATCAGGACAAGACCTTGAATAACGTGGAGAATGCCAGCTACGCCACCTTTTTTTCATTTTCAAAAAGAAAAAGCTATCCTATATAATAAAAGGTTAATATGCAAATTAACTGAATGGCAGAACACTATGATGCACACTGATCACCAGAGGGCAGATGCTCAATGCAGGAGCTGCCCCCTGGTGGTCAGTGTGTTCCCACAGGGGGCACGCCACTCAGCCAGAAGCCGGGCTCACAGCTGGTGAGCACAGCGGAGGTGGTGGGGGCCTCTTCCTTCTCCACAGCAGTGCTAAGGATGTCCAACTGCCAACTTAAGCCCGCTCCCTGTGAGGAGCGGGCCTAAGCCAGCAGTTGGACATCCCCCGAGGGCTCCCGGATTGCGAGAGGGCACAGGTTAGGCTGAGGGACACCCCCGAGTGCACGAATTTTGTGCACCAGGCCTCTAGTTTCATATAAAGGAAGCACTTGTCATCAGAAAGGATAGCTCACAAAGATACTATTTCACTGTGAATGTTGCTCCCACCCTGGGGATGGCTCAGCCACCTAAGGGAGCTGCATACTCAGGCCTGCCCACTGGAGAAACTGCAAGTAGGCACAGCAGCTTTCATGGAGACATTCCCTGTCACAGAAGGTCAGTGGACCAGCCTTAACAATGAAAGGGTGACTTCACTTTAGGCCGCATAGGGACAAGGCGCTCTTGGCCCCTGAACCAGCTCCTCTAGACGTTCTCACTCGGCAGAACCGCTCAGGGAGCTGGGAGAAATGACGTCTGCAGGCATGCTAGGTCACAGATTCAAGGCTGTGGGAGTCGGGAGAAACCTTACAGATCATTTAACCCCAGCTCTCCAAAGCTCCAGATGATAAAACCAACACCCAGAAAGTGACATGCTAAGCCAAGGTCCTGCCTCAAACCAGAACCCACAACTCCTGTTGCCTTCTCTCCTACAGACCTTCGACAAAGGCGACAAGAATAAGGAGTCAGAGAAGCCCAAGAGGTTTTGTTCCTCCTTTTCTTTTTTCTTTTCTTCTGAAGACACCTACTTTACCAATCTAAACAGAAGGATGACCAAAACAGCCGAGTCAAACTGATTAACGACAACTGGATCTGGTTGGTGTCTGTGGTACCTAGAAACACTTCATCGCAAAACCTTGAGCTTCAACTCCACTGTGAGGGGCAAGGCCACACTCCAACTTCTCAGGAAAACAAAAGCTGTTGTTGCACAGTTTCTACTTGGCACCCAAACCCGAGCGACTGCACATTTAAAATAACATTCCATTCCACACATCCGATCCGAGAGAAAGGCAGGCAACATTGTACGTGGGAACCAGTAGAAAGACAGCAACCATAGCTAGGGGTCTGTGTGCTTCTAACTTGCCCTGGCTGGAAGTGGGGCGAAGGTAGTTACACTGGCTAAGTCATGCTCTGGCATTTTAAGGAATGCCATCCGTGGAGGGTTAAGATTCCTGGAAGCACACATTCTGCATGGGTGCTAATAACCCACTGAGAGGTGATCTGCTCCCTTCTCCCCAATGCTCCTCCCTTAGCTTCCCCTCCTTTTGGGGGGGATTGTAAGGGTGTGGCAGCTGTGATTTAGGCCTGGGCATATCCTCATGGTTAAAAGAAAAAAAAAAAAAGCGCCAGGGAGCATAAAACTTAGAGCAAAAGACAGCTATGAGGGCAGCTGCCTTAAGCACTTAGGGAATTAGTTAGTCGTCTGTTTTACTATTTGACAGGATTCTTAACCATCCCTTAAAACAGGACTCTATTCAGTATATGGTATTAGTGAGCTACAGTGGAATGACCCTCTACCATTTTCCTATTAGTAAGTTAAAATAAAGTGTATGGTACCCAGCAAACCCTGCCACTCAATGGGAATGGAAAGACAAGCACATTTCGGCGAGTTGAGAGGCGAAGGTTCATTTCTGTTCCCTTGGCATTGCTACCGATTCCCGGGGTGCTCCGGGGAGGTAAGGCCTTCCTCTTCTCCACAGGACATCACCCTGAGTCCCTTCTCTGATGTTCTGCACAGGCCTATCTTTCAGGCCGACACACAAGCGCATCTGCTGCAGGGAACTGCAAAGAGGGTTTGACACTGCGAGGAGAATCTGGAAAGAAGATGAGATCTTAACGGATAGGTAGGATTTAAAGCCAAGGAGGAGGCAGAGAAGAAAGGTTTCCAGGAATTTCTACACAATTGTTTCTTTCCTTTTTTTTTTTTTTTTTTACTTCCTTGATCCATCTATATATAACCTGTTTTTTAATGATCAGAAAATGGCCAAGTTTAACTGAAATAAAATTACAAGCACCCTAGCCTGTTTAGCTCAGTGGCTGGAGTGTCGGCCTGTGGACTGAAGGGTAGCAGGTTTGATTCCGGTCAAGGGCATGTACCTCGGTTGTAGGCTCGATGCCCGGCTCCAGTCGGGGAGCACGTGCAGGAGGCAACCAATTGATGTGTCTCTCTCGCATTGATGTTTCTCTCTGTCTCTCCCATTCTTTCACTCTCTCTAAAAATCAATGGGAAAAAATATCCTAGGGTGAGGATTAACAACAACAACAAAGAAATAAGAATACAAGCAACCAACCCCAACCATGATGTCACTACTTTCAATTTTCTTGCTGTATTTCCACCCCCACCCTCCCCCAAACTTGCACAATGCGCACTGTAGACACATCAAAGTATTTCTTCCCAGGGTGGTGAGACAAATCAGCTTCTCCACAAAGAAGATGTGCACAACATCCCCAGGGTGAGAGCAGAAGAGAGAGTGGGAAGAGCAGGGGGTCTGGTTTGCTTACTGGCGGGGTCACCTTGGGGAAGTTACTCAACCTCCCTGTTGCCACAGCGTCCTGCCTGTGAAATGGGAATAAGCACAGGGTGGCTGTGAGGACTGAATGAGTAATGTACACAGAACACTTGGGACGGGCTTCACACGAGCTAAACGTTTAAAAATGTTGCTGAAACTGGTTTGGCTCGGTGGATAGAGCATCGGCCTGTGGACTGAAAGGTCCCAGGTTCGATTCCGGTCAAGGGCATGTACCTGGGTTGTGGGCACATCCCCAGTAGGAGATGTGCAGGAGGCAGCTGATCGATGTTTCTCCCTCATCGATGTTTCTAACTCTCTCTCTCCCTTCCTCTCTGTAAAAAAATCAATAAAAAATATTTTTTGAAAAATGTAAGCTGCATTAGTTTCTAATACCATGAACTATGATGGTAATTAAGGTGGGCCGCCACCAGGATCCTAGGGGCACTGCTTTAATCTTTTCATTTTCAACCTTCATAATTGTCTTCAAATAGGCAGGTTTCTTGTTTTTGTTTGAAAGACTCCATTTAAACGGCTAAGAAATTGCTGACTAGGGCACCTGCCCCGGCGCTGGCCCACAGGCGGCCAGCTGCTGCTGGGCTGTGTTCTCTTTGCTTCTGCTTGGCTCAGCCTGTTGACTAATGTCTCCATGTGAACACACTGGCTTTGTGTACTGAAAGGGAAAAGAGAGGTCCAGTGCCCTACCCTCTGGAGGGAGATGGGGGGGGGGGGGCGGGCGGGGGGGAAGCCCCATTACTCCAGGACCTGCCCAGCAACAAAGCAGACTCCTATCTCCAAGAGCGTGAACATCCTTACATAAAGAGTTAACCCTCCAATGCCTCTCCCTCCTGCACAACCTGGTTTACACGGAACTGGTAGCTGGCTTCCCACACAATCTCCTGTGGAGGTTGGAGGGGGGCGCTGGGCTCTTTGCCTGGGGTCTATGGTCCAGGCCATGGCTGTTTCCCCACAGGGCCGGCTGCCTCCTGCCTGCTTGTCCCTGCGTAGGGCAGACTGGGTTTGTGGTCTTATCACCTACCTACAAATGCTACATTCCAGCCACTGCAATTATCTCCTCACCACGCCCCTGCCCAACCTATCCATGGCCTTTCGCACAAACATGAACTTGGTCTGTTTCAAAACTCTGATGTCCCTTTTAAACATTTAATCAACTATAAAGAGTACATATCATAGGATAGAGTAAATTGATTTTTTTTTTAGATTAAAGTGATTTTCTCACAATTTCCCATTCCTGTCTCCCGCCACTTGCTCCAGATCTATAACAATGGTGGGACCCTCCACCAGCCCCCTCAGAATGAACCCACAGGAGCACACAGTTTAAGTACACACAGAGTGCTTGCTACCCAAACACAGTGCCAAGGGATGCCCCATAGCCAACGCTTCCAGATTTCTGCCCCAAAGCTTCTCACGTACAGAATTTGGGGAGCTCCCAAATATCTGAAAGGTTAGGAGCGACCAAGGCTGTTGATTTTCCATGATGAATATCTCCACTTGTAAGGGACTCATCCTCAGAGACTTAAATCATGTGACCAAATTAGAAGTTAAACTCCACTAGACCTACGTCTCAGGAGAGCAGAGCATAAACCCTGTCCTCTCCCCTCTGCAACAGGTGTTGCAGGGATTATGAGGCCCCAGTCCAGCCACCTACCTTGATGGTCTTCACCAGGTTGGCAGTGCTGTTGGCGACTTCCTTGGCTGACTGGACAAAGTGCCTCTTGGCCACTGGGTTGGCTGTCTTGGACGAGGCTATGCGGCAGGCGTTGCATAAGGCCGAGGTGTGCTTGGCGACAATCGTGGCGGCTGACAGAACCTAGAAAGCATGGAGCTGGGTTGGGGGCACCCCATGCCTCAGTGCAGAGGGCTCTAGTTCAGGAGTCCACCTGGTCCCAAACCCTGGATTCCTCTTCAACACGCATATCCAGGGCCTGTGTAGACAACCCACGTGTCTAGCTCTGCCACCCGAGTCAACCCAAGAAAGGAGAGGGCGAGAATTATTCAGCAAGAGAGAATAAATGAAGAAAAGGAAAGTGGGTGCTGATGTAGGGGTAGGAGTGGGCTGGGCTCCAGACAGTCTTAAAGGAGACGCAGTCAGCTGTCCTGTGGAACCCCCGGGGAGGAAGTGTTCAGCCCAGGGTCTACGCCAGCACTGCCTAACAGACAGAGCATGAACCCCATATGTCATTTTCGAGCAACCACGTTAAAATAAGTAGAGAAACAAGAGAAATTAATTTAAATAATATATTTTATTAAACTTGAAATATCCAAAATATTTCATTTCACCATGTAATCAACTTGATAATATTGAGATTTTACAGTCTTTTCTTATCATATCACGTCTTCAAAGTCCAGTGTGTATTTTATACCCACAGCCCATAAAACTAGACAAGCTACATTTCAAGTGCACCTTGTGGCTAGCACATTGGAGAGTCCAGGCTTAGATAAGTAAAACAGACATCAAGGTGCGATAGCTCTTGCCTCATGAAGGCACCTTATTAAGTGGTCTGCCTCAGGGATCTTCTAGGCTCTACTATCCCCTGCCCCCCAACATATACCCCACAAAACACAACTGCTCTCCTGGAGCCACCTGATCTTTGCTGAGGCTGGTAGCACCCCTTTGCCCTTAACTGGACAGGTAAGGAAACTCAGGTGCACTGACGCCTTGCAAGCCCGCTCTGAGGCCTACTTCGGGCCCAGGTCTTCCCTGTACCCCCTCCTTCACTTGGGTCCTTCTCCTGCCTCAAGAATGCTCTTCTCAGGGTTCGGATGAACATGCCACTCACAGGCTGCCTCTGATACCTCAGATTGGCCAGTTCTTGTTCCTTTCAGCACCTACTGCTTTAATAAGTGAATGGGAGCCCATACCACTTAAGCATGGAATGTCACATCCTGTCTGTCCTCAAATGTCTGTGGCTCCTTTATGGGCTGTGGATTATGACCCAACTTGGAGACCTTGATCAGCACCAGCATCTCTGTGATGTGACCCTCAGAAAATTCATCACACCTTCCTTGTGCGTTGCTGGCACTGTCATCATAGCCCAATCACTGCATTTTCCAAACTATCCAACAGATTAAGTGCCAAGGGTAATGGGGATTGGATCAGACTCATGCTGACCCATGTTGAGCACAGTACAAGCCCTCAGCGATGTCTCTGAACTGAGTGGAATCATGAGACTCCTGATGAATCTCATGCTGATTGCTTTACCCCGACAGCCTTCCAGCATCCCACTTCAAAACACCTACACATTTCCACTTTCACCTCGTTTTGTGACATTCCCCCGAGTCACTATCTACACTGCTGCACTGAGCTGGCTTTGCAAGCTCTGTAAGAACAGTATTCTTCACTAATTCCTCCCACTCCCCCACAGCCCACCTACGAGAGCTTAAGGACTCACAGATCGCATACCCTCGCCCCGTGGTTACCTGTGACGGGCTGCTGCCAGGGTCCACCAGGTTCTGGCATGCCATCTGGATAGCCTGGTTAGCCCTGGCGAACTGGATGGGGTCCACGAGGCCCTGGTGGCCTGCCTGGCTGTTTGGATCAGAGATGCCAACAAGGTATGCAGCCTGGAAAGGGAGAGGAAAACCACAGCTCAGGCTCCGGGCTCCCAGGTGAGCCCATGGGGGACAGCCATCCTGTAATGTACACGCAGCAGTCATGCTTAGGGGGCTCCTTAGTGCAAGTTTGTCAAGGTAATCAGAGTGGTCAGGCCTTAGGGATGGACAGGTGAGTGCCACCTCGGGAGTTTGCTGCAGGCTCCTGGGAACAAAGCCTCCTTGCTCCGAAGAAAGCCTCAAGAAGCTCCTCTGTGGGCCACGAACAAGGATGGACCCGGACTGACAGTTTCTGGCAGCCACCTTAGGACCATGAGGGAGGACACCCAGCCTCAGCCTAAAGCTGACCCTCCTGCTGGCAGATGGGAGAGGCAGGGAAAAGTGGGCGCAGGCTGATGGCATGAAGCTGCTGGGTCAGCCAAGCCTGGAGCATGCCCTTCATGATGGTTTCTTATCTCATTGCCTAATGCACCCTTATTTTTTTAGGCCAGTATTTCCAATAGCAAATAAGAAGAATGAGTAATATGGCTCAGGGGGAAAAGGTAATATTTGGTCTCTAAGAGGACAAGAGGCTGGAGGAGAAGGTTTTTTCTTTAAACCCTCTGGATGCATTAGACTAATAACAGGGAGAAAATGAATCCATGAGCAGCAATTTTAAACTTAATTAATTTCCCCTGAGATGGGTGGGGTAGGATAAAGGTAGGCAATTTCATCCCCCAAACTAGGGATGGTTTTCTTTGGTTTAGTAAAATCATCTAGGCTCAAAGCAACTGCCAAATGATAAGTCCTTTAAGGTAAATGCTGACATTTTGAAGCTTCAGTCACGTGAGCCTGATAATTATTGGAAATGCCCAGGACAGTCAAAGAGCAAGGAACATGCCCGATGGCGTCTCTGCATGACGGCATTGTTTTCTCTCTCTGATGCTAAAAGGATCATGATTAAGTTTTTTGCAATTCTAAAACCTCAGAGAGAATTTGAATTATGTAATGCCTATTCCCTCCCCCCCCCCCCAAAAAAAAACACACACACACAAAAAAACAACAAAAAACAACTCATCTGGAGCTCCCCTATGCCTCCCACAGGGATCTGGTCCTCCCCTAGTCTGCACAGGACACAGGCTGCACTGCAGGGGGCGGGGGGGACCAACCAGTCCCTTACCTGAGCTGCCGCCTCTGTCAGTCCACAGAGAGCCTTGGAAGCAATCCCTACACACTCCCCAAAAGAAGGAAGGTCCCCGGTTTTGGCATTCTGCGAAATCCCTGCCATTGACTCGCCCAGAACCTGCAAAACAAATAACCAGCAATATTCTCTGACCAGCATTCTTCAAACCATGGGGTAAAGGGAAGTACACTTGCAACTTTAGCATTCAAGGATGCCTAATTTACAATATTGGCCATTATTTCTCTTTATTTGCATTAATAAAGGATTTAAGACAATTATGTTGTTTCTGTTCCATAAAGAGAATTGAATAATAAAAATATAAACCTTTCACCCAAAAGTTATCTATATCTCAAGAAGAAAACAGTAAATATACTCAGATCAATAAAGTAAAATCTATACAGGGCATCCCACAGGGGAATGGTCTGGACTGAGAACTCTTAATTCCCAGAATACAAAAATTGGACACATCCATTGAGCTGTAGATGAAGTCACATCCAGAAAGCAGAAGTCACACTCCTCCTGGTATTATTTTACTTATTTACAGTAAAATTTAAATGTCTTTATGAAGTTTATATAATCTGAATACTAATAAGGTTTCCTAAATATTACATTTTCCCATATTTTGAACATCATTGGTATATTTTCTTCAGAGGGCTCTAAAATAGCAGCTAAAGGGGATTTCAGTATTCAGAATCCGACCCAGAGAGGTCAGGCACAAGGTCACAGAGAAGGTCATGGGCAGAGGCAGGGCACCTGCTCCTTGTTTGGTGTTCTGCTTTCTGTGGGCCTCCCCAGGTCCCCGAGGGCTGGTTCTACCTTCCAGAATAACAGATGTTGGGACGGAAGGCTGTTCAACACCACCCCTTGGAGAGGCAATGGGATTGCGAAGTCTAGAATGCAAGGCAGAGCTCTTCATTTGTCAATAAGCCGCCTTGGCTGGGTGAAAGGAAAAAGAAAACTCCCTAAAATTGTTTGGGGATAGAAAATAATCCAGCTTCCTTAAGGATTTGCAAAGCACAGAAGTTAGAGGGTATTTTCAGATACAGCATTTTCCTCTCCCTAACTCTGCATCGCTCTTTGGCTCTAAGTACAGGAAAAATATGTATCCTCCCTTAGACAACCCATCCTTCCATAAAGAACGCTGGACAGGACAAACCCTAGTCTTCGCCCAAGGCAAAGCAGGCTCTCCTGACACCACCATAGAGATGTCTCCCTGAGGCTAATATAAAGTGATGTAAACAAGCAAAGTCAGACTGCCACTGCTCAGTATTTCATTTTAACCAGATTCTGGCATTCTCAAAAGCATGGATATTATCATCATCGGTTTCTCAACCTTTTAAAAATTATTACTTCTAACATTTTCCCCATAACTGTCACCCACATCAAATTAATTACTAAGAAATAAGATTTTGTTGAATAAGGTTAAGGTTGGGGGGCGGGGCACAAACCGTTGTATTACCTTAGATTTTTCCACCCACATCCAAAAATCTCCCCCACAGTTTCACTCTCTTTAAGAATGGCTGCTATGGATGGATGGCAAGGAGAACACAGAAGAGAGGTCATATAAGCCAAGGTCACTGAAGGGTTTTCCCCAAGAGTTTAATCCCAGGTAAAGAAAATACATGATTCGATTCACAGTGAGACCCATCTGTGATATGGTGTAAGCAGTGGCTCTCAAAGTGTGGCTCCTGGACCTCATGGGCAGGACCTGGAAACTTGTCCAAAATGTACAATCTCAGCCCTACCTCTGATCTACTGAATCAGAAACTCAGGGGTGGGGCCTTGCATTCTGTGTTTAACAGGAAAGATCCCGAGATGAATCTGGTGCACGGTCATGTTTAGAGAAGCCCATGAGCCCAGGGCTACAGGAGAAGACTTTAAGAGACATGCAGCCCTAACCGGGTTGGCTCAGTGGATAGAGCGTCGGCCTGCGAACTGAAAGGTCCCAGGTTCGATTCCGGTCAAGGGCATGTACTTTGGTTGTGGGCACATCGCCAATAGGGGGTGTGCAGGAGGCAGCTGGTCGATGTTTCTCTCTCACTGATGTTTCTAACTCTCTATCCCCCTCTCTTCCTCTCTGTGAAAAATCAATAAAATATATTTTTTTAAAAAAAAGAGAGACATGCAGCAATACAGAGCAGCTATGGGCAGACGCACTGGAAGCACGTCTGAGCTCCTCCCAAACCGAGGAGAAATGTTAAGAGCACAGGCCGGCTTACCTTGGAGTTTTCCATCACACTCTCAATGCAGTCAAAGTAAGAGAGGTCACTAACAGGTTCATTAGGATTGTCCAACATCCCCTTGACAGTCTACAGAAGGAGAACACAACTTGAAAAGCACGCACGTGTTACAGAACAAGAAAAATTCAACCTAACATACCAGCAATCGACTTCCCTCCCTGCATAGGATTCTGGTCACGATCACTCATTGCCGGGTAATTGAAAGGAATTTATACTAAAGTTTCCATGACATTAGATTTCCCGCTAAAAACACAACATTAAATGGAGGGGTGGGTGTGTGCGTGTGTGTCTCAGGTTATTATCGATGGAGAGGAGGATCTTATTTTCAATTTCGACAGAGAAGCACGGTATCTACAGGGCAGGGAGAATTTTTTCTTAAAGAAATCTGTAAGTTAATGCAAGGCAACGTATTTATGGTAAATCAGTACAATTTCTTTGCTGGCTAACTCCAAGGAGTTTAAATTTTAAGAACACACTCATTTCTTCATGATTAGTGGAGCCTGCAGTTTTCAGTTCTGGAACCTTTTCATGGTAGGCCTGAAAGAAGGTAACTCCCCCCAGATGCTCAGTGGGATGGTTTGCTTCTTTTTATTTACATTTGAACACTATAGGAAATGTCCCCTCTTGCTTAGGTCCCCATCAAGGAACTGCATATACGGATTGCCTCTTCTGTCTTTGTTTCCACTTCACTGAAAGTGATCCCTAGCTTTCATGTTATAATGACCTTCGAAGCTGGAAAGTCTGGAGATACAGCCATTCAACCTCCTCCCCGCTGAGAGAAAATGTGCACGAGGACCCAGCATCCTTTGGGGCACAGCCAACAGAAAGACAGGGTCATTTAAGTTGCAAAAGGTTGCATGGCAGTCATGGTAGAAACTGCTGAGTTACTCAGTTAGAGATATGAGGGAAAGAGGGCGCATAATGGAGTTCATTTCATTGAAGAATCTCCTCTCACCCTTGTATAATCAAAATTGTTTTAGTAACAGCAATTCTGAAATAGTCATAATTTTGGCAACCAAGGATGCCATTAAGGCATCCATTTGCACCTAGGCCAAAAGAATTCATTTAGATCAACAGCCTACATATTTATATTTGCAAACGTGAACAGACCGGAATGGAGAAATAATTCACCCAATGCAGGAAACACTCTCCACTGTTTTCAGAATGCCTCAGTCCCCTACGAAGCCACTTTTCACTTCCAGCACCTCCAGCTGCTCACAATGGCCTATTGCCATCGTCAGACTGAGCCTCAATCAAACCCCCTACTGGCATGGGAGGTATTCCCACCAGGCCAGATCCATGTTAATCATCCAGAAAACTCAAGGTACATTGGGTACAACCAACCCATAACTACTGAGGCATCTATTTGGCTGTTTCAGTAGAACCTATATTGATTAAGACTGCTCTATATACAAGTAGGCATACTGTTGGGCATAAACCAATTTTAAATTAGAAATAAACCATAAGTATGAATATAAATGGAAAAGCACTCACACTGTGTTCTACCCCATGGGCACCTTGGTCATATGGTAATGAGAACCACTTTTGGGTTTTGTTTTATGTGGTCCTTACACGTTACAAAATAAAATATATGGGGCAATCATTTTTACTCGGAAAGCATATCTATCTCAGCTTCTCTCAAATGCCTCAGAATAACCTCTCCCAAACTTCTCAGGTAGAGCTTGCTCACCTTCAACCTACACCCAATACCATAGGCCTCTTTCAGTTTGAAATAAAGAATCCTTTAACAAAATAACTCTCATCCCAGTGGAAAAAGGGGAAGTAGGGTTGGTAATCCCACCAAATCTAATCTTTCTTTATTCCTTCCACGTGGATGGAACTTTGGCCTTGACAGTCTCCCAGGAAGATGAAAGACAACACAGAGGAGAAAGAACTGACCCCATGGGCAGAGGACAGACAGACACACTCTTGGATGCTCAGAGGCCTGTCCGGGACCCACCTCAAGCTCCCGCAGGGCATTGTCACACTCCTTCTGGCCGGGCGCTTGCTGGGTGCACAGTGTGATGAGTTGATTGATGCTCTCTGTCACAGCTCTGTGCCAGAACAGAAAACGTGGGGTGCTTTTGTTTAAAAAAAAAAATCAACAGTAACTTCTCCAAGGATACTTTGCAGGTTCATTAGAAATACAATGAATTCACTGTATAGCCTTGGGGACCCAGTAGAGCTCTACTGCAAGGCTTTAAACAACCAGAAAAAAAAAACACTCCCAGGAAAGACAGAAGAAGACCCCTTACTTTGCTTCCAATTATCCATTTGATTTACCTGTAAATGGTACTGAAAGTTCTCCTAAGGCAGTATGACCACCTTATAATATATTCATAAGGAAGAATTCATAACAATGTTGCAAATAGCAAAGAGATCATATTAACACTGATCATGAGGAGCCCCAAAAGAATAAGATTATCAGAACAACGCTATTTTGGGTAGCCTTGGAGTAGTTTGGAATATCTTGTATATTTTTAGACACAGTGACATATAGTAGTAAACTCTGTCTATAATTTTTAAATCCCCACTTTCCATTAAATTCTATATAATTGACTAGTTCCTAAATGCTATCTCAAAATTATTCTTTAAAATAGCAACTTTCTTCGTTAATACTAATACTTGTATGATTGATTTTACATGTGTTTCTATTCTTCTTAGAACTTAAAAGGCAGCCCAGATATTTTTTTTTTCAAGGACTGGAATTCAAATTATTCCAGCACCGTTGGTTTAAAAGGCTATCCTTTCTCCATTGAATTGGTTTTGCAATTTTGTTGACAATCAATTGGCTATATTTGTGTAGATCTACTTCTGGATTTTATTCTTTCCCACTGTTCTATGTGTCTAACCCTTCACCAATACCACACCACTTTGATTACTATAGCTTTATACTAATTCTTAAAACGGAATACCTTTGTCTTTAATAAATTTTAAAAAAAAACACAGAGTTGAGATCATTCCCTAAGGGGCTGCTACGAGTAAGGAGCAGACACAGACTGAAACCCATGTCTATCTAACTCAAACTCTTTTCAAGAGGGTCATAACCAGTCTACACTTCTGGCAGGGCCTGAAACCTATTCATGGTTACTAACCACTGCAGCTAGCAGACAACTACAACAAAAACAAAATAGGGCACATATTGCTGTTAATTATTATCACTGCCTAATATAAAAGATAGCTCATTTTATTAGTTAAATTCACTTTGCAGCTTCCCACAGAATATCAAATTAGATGTAAATGATGTTGGAATGTACAGTGGTAATCAGCTTAATTACTTGATGAGGAGATATGCTTTGAATTTTAAAATTTAGCCAGGGTGAGGGGAAGAAGAAAATCACTCCTGAACTCAAGAAAGAGCCCCCAACACCGATTTTTGCCACACTAACTCTAATGGTTTATTTATTTGGGGGAAAGTGCTTAATTACGGTGTCACTGGGAAGTACTGTGAGCTCCATGGTGCAAAGCAAACCATGGACCCCTGGGATGGCAGGGCAGTTCCCAGTTCCGACCGCTTGGAGGTGCACCCGTGAGCACCCGCTAGAAGCGTCCCTCAGAGGGTCCCGCACCACGTTCAGTGTGGCCGCCTTCAGATGCACTCAGTGGACAGGCTGATGATGCCAACATGACAAAGGGAAGAGAGTGTCCTGAACTGTGAGGACCTGATCATTTGGAGAATATCACACAGCTTTCCATTTAACTTATTTCTTTCAGTGTTTCCTATTTATCTGCATTTTTAAAAAACCTACCTTTTACGTGAAGATTTTCCAATTAAAAACTAAGGATTTATAATCGATGAATCCAGAGAATAGATCACTGTTCATTGTCTTATTTTTAACTATTCTGTAAATGTAAATTTTTTTTCAAATAAAAATTTCGGAGTTAAAAACAACAACAAAAGCCCAACAGACTGAGTTTGCGGTTAGAAAATCCATAAAAGTGCCTGCACAACACTGCAGTCTGAACAAGCCACTTGGGTAACAGTGATCCACGACCGAAGAGCATGATTTAAGTATCATTTATCCACATCACTCATTTTAGCCTCTGGATTACACAGCCAAATCGTCAACTAGGTGGCCCAGAGGCAAATGGTTATATAGATGTGACAATGAAAAATAATATTGTTATGTTTCAAACTACAGCAGTTATTTACAAGAGCAAAAGATTAGAGGCAACACAAATACACCATGATAAAGGATTGACTAAATAAATGTACTGTTCACAACAGAATCCTGGGTGACCATTAAAAGTCATAATGTATGGGGCGGGGCAAAAATAGGTTTGCAGTTGTAGGCAAAACAGAGTTTATTTTGTATTATTATTTAATTATGTATTATTTTTCATATGAACAACTATAAACCTACTTTTGCCCCACACTGTATAATAGCGTAATCCTAATGCCATAAAAGAATATTCATGACACATAATTAAGTAAAATTTACAAAACGGTATAAACAGTATGAGTCTACAACTGTAAATACATAAAAACTAGAGGCCCAGTGCACAAAATTCATGCACTCAGGGGGTGGGTGGTCCCCCAGCCTGGCCTGTGCCCTTTCACAGTACGGGAACCCCACAATCGATTGCTCCAATGAGGTAGGCCCCACCCACACATCCAGGGCTCCTCGATGGATTGCCCCAAATAGGTAGGCCAGAGCCGTGGGCCTCGCCTCTGCGCCACGCATGCAGCATCAAGCCCCCACCCACCCACATGCATCCGCTGCACACGCAGCCTCCTGGTAACGCTCGTTGCGGTGTGAGGGCATCACGGCATGAGGGCGTGACGACCACATAGGTTTTTATTAATAGGATGTTTACAGTGATTTTACATTTTAAAAAAATATTTTTTTTATTGATTTCAGAGAGGAAGGGAGAGGAAGAGAGAGACAGAAACATCAATAATGAGAGAGAATCGTGCACGCCCCCTACTGGGGATCGAGCCTGCAACCCCGGGCATGTGCTCTTGTCTGGAATCAAACCTGGGAACCTTTGGTCCACAGGCCGATGATCTATTCACTTAGCCAAACCAGCTAGGGGTTTACATTTTTATTTTAAAATTTCAGTAAATCTACTAAAAAGTTATGAATCAACCCACTTATATTATCAATAAAAATTTGGCCCAAATTAGCAGCATCTGTTCTATATAAATCCCAAAATGGCCTGAACTGTAGTCATTCTTTCCTACAATATTTAAAACTAGGGGCCTGGTGCACAAAAATTTGTGCACTGTTGGGGGAGCCAGGGGGGTGTCCCTCAGCCCGACCTGTGCCCTCTCACAGTCTGGGACCCCTCGGAAGATAACCACCTGCTGGCTTAGGCCTGCTCCCTGGGTGGCAGATGGCAGGCACGGATCCCGCGTTGGGTCACAGATGGCAGGCCCTCTGCCGCGCCGCCCCGCCCTGCTGCCCGCCACACACGGCAGGCCCAGCAGGCTGTGGGGTGGGGCAGGCGGATGGTGGCGGGGCGGGCGGATCGCACTGTGCTGCCCTGCCTACAGTATGCAAATTTAATGGCCATCTTTGTTGGGTTAATTTGCATACTCTTCTGATTGGCTGATGGGCGTAGCAAAGGTATGGTCAATTAACATCTTTGTCTTTTATTAGTGTAGATAAATCTATGCAACTTTATTTTTAAGAATATAAAAAAGTTAAATGACCATAATTCCACCATCTATAGATAGAAATTTCTTGCGTTTTATTCTTTATCTAGGCATATCTAGCCAGTCTCAGTTTTTAAAAAATTGGGATCTACAACCTCAGATGTTAAAAAGGGGCTTTCTGACATACAAATCATTTAGTGTTTAGAGATACTGAGTTGATTTACCTAAAGTTTGGGAGCTCTGGTGGAAAATTTTAGCTAGACATGGAACTGGGTTAGGAATGAGAAGAAAATCACCAATTTGTGCTTTTGATTGTGTAGTTAAGGCACTAAATACCCCATAAGAAGCTTGGAGGGAAAAAAGCAACATCAGACATTTCCCTCCCTCAAGGGATGAGGTGCTTAGGGAGGGGGTAAATAGCAACCCAAAATCCACCTGCAGTATTTCCAGCATCTTGCATGCACAAGGCTCAGGACTTAAAAATTACACAGTTGAACTGTTGTTGGATCCAATGATCCCACCTCCAGGAATATATGCCAAGAAACCCAAAACACCAATCAGAAAGAATATATGCACCTATATGTTCATAGCAGTGTTATTTAAAATGGCTAAGATCTGAAAACATCCCAAATGCCCATTAGCAGATGAGTAGATACAAAGGCTGTGGTACATCTACACAATGGAATACTATCCTATTAATAAAAGCCCATTTGGTCGTCATGCCCTCATGCTGTGATGCCCTCACGGCGCAACGAGTGACCACCATGAGGCTGCGTGCATAGCGGGCGTGCGTGGATTGGTGGGGGCTTGACACTGTGTGGAGGCAGGGCCTGTGGCTCCACGCAGCAAGGCCTGGGATCCTGAGGCACAGAGGCAGGACCCCCGTCTCCGACCTACCTCTTTGGGGCAATCCATCAGGGGGCTCCCACACTGTGAGAGGGCACAGGCCAGGCTGGGGGGACGCCCCCCCCCCCCGCCAAGTGCACGAATTTCGTGCACCGAGCCTCTAGTGCAGCTATAAAAAGGATGGATCTCTTACCCTTTGAGGCAACATAGAGACACACCTATGCCAAGTGAAATAAACCAGTCAGAGAAAGACAAATAACACATGATCTCATTTATATGTGGAATCTAATTAACAAAATAAACTGACCAACTAAATAGATCAAAAGGCATGGAAGCATGGAACAGACCGATGTATCTCAGAAGGAAGGAGGGAGAGAGGGGCAGAAAGAGCTTAACCAAAGAACTTATATGTATATATGCATTCCCTGTGGTCACAGACAATAGTGTGGTAAAGGCCTGGGGTGGGGCAGAACCTGGGAGGAGGGGGCCAGAGGGGGGAAAGGGGAAACATCTGTAAAAATCTCAACAATAAAGATAAAAAATAAATAAGACCAGGCATTTTAGGTCCAGGGGGAAAAAAAATGCAATTGAAGTCTGGTTGAAGAGGCAAGACAATGACTAGACAAGGCACAGAGAAGGCGCTGGGGATACGACACCAGGCAGGCCACAATGGATCCTGAACCTCCGGGGGGCAAGATGCATGCCAGACTCACAGGAAGCACGAAAGAAAAGTAATGAAGGCCTTCACCATGGGCACGGATTCCACATGGCAGGGAAGGCTCCACGTGGACTGGGGTCAGCCTGAGTGTGACCCTGATTTGGATAAAGGGAAGAGAACATTCTAGAGGAGACCAATAACCGGAAGGTCCAGACGAAGGGACTGGCTGTCTCTGGGCTGGGAAGGCAGTGGGGCTGAAAATGAGGGCCACAGTGATCCGATCCCTGCTGCTTACCTGCAAGTGCACCTATGCTCAGCACCACTGGGAGGCCGAGATGGCTCAGGCTCCTGGTATATGCCACCTGCCCAAACTCCAGCGGGGCCATCCCTGTCTTATCCGTAATGCACGCCCAGCGCCTGCTCTATCCCACATCCGGCATGCGGTACAAATGTGGATAATGAATACAGCCCAACCTGGGAGAGCTTTATCAAGAGGCGGCTGCCTGACTCACCTGACCTCCTGGGAGCTTGGCTGGGAAACCACCCTGGGAGCAGGGCTTGCCAGCACGTGCCAAGAAGCCAGCAGGAATGTGCCAGCATCTTCTTGCAACAGTTCCGTCCTGAGATAGTCATTTCACATAATGATTTTTAAGTGCTAACCTGGCTATAAAACCATCAGGCTGGGAACTCCTGGTAGACTGCTGAAAACCAGGACAACATAGGCAAAGAAAGCTTTTTCACCTAAAGTCTTTCGAACCTTTCCTCAATGTCACCACCAGGGGGCCTTCAGGTCCCCACAGAGCCAGGTCACCGCAACATTCCTTGGTGGTGGTGGTGATGGTGTGGGGGTCTGTGTTTCCTTCCTTATCTGGCTTTTGAAAGGCCAGTTCTTACTCTCCCCTTCCTCCCACAATTTAAGAGAGCGAACAATACATTCTAAGCTGAAAACTGTAATTCTGAAATGATGCAAAAAACTGAAGAGAATGAAAAACATCTGCGATCAGATACCTGGAAATGTCAATTGCCTTATCCTAAGGTTCTTTGTAGGAAAAAAGAACATTCACGGGAGGGTTTTATACCAGAAACAGCTGCTCAGCACAGCACACATATCCCCCTCCCGCCCCAGCCCTGAGAGAGACTCACTGGAACTATCACAACACACAGCATAAGATGGAAGTGGGGAGACGCCAGGATATTTTTCCAGTCTCTAATGGCTCTAGCTATTGCTTGAAGCTAAAGTATGTATTTGGGAATAAATGAAGAAACTCGAGGATTTTCAGAGGCACTGCAATGATAGTGTCTAATCTGCCCCCAAAAAAATAGCACTACAAGCCATGCGGGGACCAGAGCCAGGTTTTCACCATTAGTACATGGCATCGCATGTCCTGAGAACTGAGAAGACCTTCAGGATGATGTGCACACCCCCACTTTGCAGACAGGAAAGTTTAGGCAGGTGAGGGACCCGACGGTGTAACCTAGTTAGTAAGCAATAAAGCCTGGACTGTAATTTGGGCCTCCTGACTCTGACAACTTAACAAACAGCCTTTGAGCTCCCAGGAGAGAAAGCCATAGAAAAACAAACGAGTAAACTCTTAAGACCAAGTTTAACAATGTAGAATTGAAGCTACGCTTTTTAAAAACCATCCATCTGCCCATTTTGAAAAGTTCCCAATTAGGCTTTAGATCCTAATTGTTTTGCATTTAATCTCTTCCTGCTGCCAGCTTTCCTGTACATGTGAGGATGCCAAGTAACACCAAGAAAACCTGCCCACACCACCACAGCAGCAGAAACGCCCTCCCTATTCGGGACAGGAGAGTGAGGTGCGGAGTTTCCTGGTGGTCACGACAGTTTCCCTGCACACTAGCCTTCACTCACTGGATACCGAACTCATAGCCACAGGGGCCCTGGGGTAGGCACTGCATTGTATCACCCACTTCCTGGGTGGGAACAACAGGAAAGAAGAACAATGACATCATCCAAAACGCAGATTCCTGTTTTAATGTACTTCCAAGAACTATTTACTCCCACGGCCACCCCGTTCACCCTGAACAAAAATCGCTCTGCATGGGGCAGACTGAACATGTTTCCATCCATCTAACTAACATTGCTGCCAGGCGGACAGGCAAGTGCTCAAGAAATGAGGACTGGCTAGTTGAGTATCATTTTCTTTTCTTTTAAAAAAATATATTTTTCAGTATTTTCGGAGTTGTTTTTCAACAAGCATATATTGCTTTCATAATCTGAAAAGCAGAACACTCTTTTTTAAAAAAACTGACTTATAAATCATTGAGGGTCTTAAGTCAAAGCAAGGCCCATGGAAAAGGCTGGAGGAGAAGACAGGTTCCTGCCAACGGGAAAGCACATGAAAATGAGCCAGTTTACCGAAACCCTAGAGTTCCCGCCACTCTGGGCCCCCCTCTGACAGCACCAGGATGACACCAATCCTTTGCTCAGCAAAAGCAGCAGGATGCCAGCATATCCGCAAACACCGACCCTGCTTACCAACACATGAGAAGCCCATGTCATTCAGCTCTCACCTTGCAGCTGCAGCGAGGAGGTTTTTTGCATTGGGGGCTCCTGGGTCCACAGAGAGAGACTTGGCAGCTAACAGCAGCTTGCTGGACGCCATGGAGATATTCTTGAGGTTCCCGATCACCTGGACCTGGTCTTCTTTGGTCTGGAAGGTCAAGAGGGGCCAGAGTCACTAGGGATGCTCCATCTCTCCTAGCAAGCCGTCAGAGCGCTGGGAGCAGCGTCTTGGGATAGAAGCAAGGTATCTACATAGGTTGAATTAAGCCCAATTAGTTTGCAGATGCCTAACTTGTTGGGACACTGACTGGTGTCTACGTTTCCCCAGACAGATACCCAGACCAAGAGTCGCAAAACAGGACAGAAATTCCTCCCCAAGTGGGTCAGCCAAGAGCTGTGCTATCTCACAAGTGGAGGCATTAGAGGGAGGGGGAAGGAGGGGGGAGCGAGCACGCGCACAGTGCACAGGCCAGGCCACAGGCCAGCGTCTTGCTCAACAATGCTGGAGTTGTCAAGGGGCCCGTCTGTCTCAGCCTGGCACAGGCGGCCAGCCCTGTCTCAACAATCAGAGCTGACTGCATCCCAGAAGTTCCCTGACCCGGGAGAGGGCACATTTCTCACCCTCTGTAGATAACAGAGCAAGAAGCACCCTGGGTAGCTCTGTTAGAGCGATCGCAGGAGCTCGGGGGAAACAGCTCTGCAGGCTGACACCAGACCAGTCATGCTCCCTTGTTCTAAACCAGGAGTTTATCTGTTCATCTGGAGGAGGTGATTTTTATTCCTCTGACTCAGTATTAGATACCGTCCCTTTAGATGGGCCCACCGAACCTCAACAACACGGCTTTTTACTCTATTGCCACACTCAAAGCACAGGATGTGGAGCTATACTAATCTCGGCTAAACATTCCCCCCCTCCTCTTACCACCCTCCCTCCAAAAGATGTAAATAAAGTGACGCATTTTGCTGGAGGTCCGTGGGAATCGTTCCCCACCTCCAAAAATCACCTCACACAGAAGCTGATAGCATCTTGGGGATGCCACTCCGGTGAGATCACGGAGCTTCCTAAGCGGCAAAAAGAACGCAACAGGGTAGCCTGTGGACAGGTGCCCCGTTCCTATTTGCCCAATCGGCCTCAAGGGTGGCCTGTCCATTGGAGTAGAGAGGTGAGCGTCAGTTTTAGACTGCCCCCCACCACACTCACACACACCCACCTGAGCTTGGCCCGCCATCTCAATGCCAGCATCGAGGAATTCATCGAAATCATCACTGAACTTCCCGGAGGCCGCAGCCAGCTCCCCGCTCTGCCCCCGGGTCGCATGGACCACTTCCCCAGCAGACTGGTTCAGGCCGGCTGCTGCTTGGTTCAGCTCGCTCTGGGCTTCCTGGAACGGCTTCGTGCTCGGAGGTAACTGTGGGGAACAAAAGGCACAGCCCGTGAGAAGTTCCCTTTGCATGAGAGGGACAGAGGAAGGGACTGTGGGCAGATTCTCCAGGGATGCGTTCTAAGTCACTGAGGCTGAAGGCTCTGTGCGGCCTGAGCTCACGTTAAATTTGGCCTTCAACATATATGCATTCATTCACCCATTTACATTTATTGAGTACCTATTCAGTGCTAGACACTGTGGTTCTAAAAACAGTAAGACAGCCATCCTCAGGGGCTATGGTCTCCGAAGTGGCACAGTCAGGACTCACACCTGGGCAATCTGCCTCCAGGACTCACTCTCTGAAGCACAGCTCTCTGTCGTCTCTCTTAGGCGGAAGCTCTCAAACCTTTAGCTCTCCAGAACTAAAACACTGATGCCAGTAACCTCCCACTCCTATTCCTCCAGACTAACAGCCATCCATTTTTATGAGTGGCCTTTGCTCATAATATAGCTTGGCTATAGAACAGAACCGTCACCAGCAGAACTATGACTGTACATGAAAAGTTGCAGGGAGAGGCTAGACCAGCCGTGGGCAAACTACGGCCCGCGGGCCAGATCCGGCCCGTTTGAAATGAATAAAACTATTGAAAAAAAAGACCGTACCCTTTTATGTAATGATGTTTACTTTGAATTTATATTAGTTCACACAAACACTCCATCCATGCTTTTGTTCCGGCCCTCCGGTCCCGTTTAAGAACCCATTGTGGCCCTCGAGTCAAAAAGTTTGCCCACCCCTGGACTAGACTCTCACTGTCACACCACCTGCACTGCTTGCACACCTGGCACATGCTGGGTACCAGACAGAAAAGAAACAAAGATAAACAGGCACGTGCCTCCCAGAAGGAGGCTCACAGAACAGGGAAGGAAACAGGTCCCAGGTGAAACCCCTCGCACTACCTCTCCTTTAGTGAACCTTGGGACACATGTCCCTCCATTGCCTGATCGTCATCATCCCAGATGGCCTGATAAGAAGTCAGATGATCACCTATTCCCCCCTTTCCTGTCTCACTGGGATGACCCAAGAGCAAATGGCAAATGGGTTCCAAGGAAAAGTAAACTTTAAAAGCTCCATCTGGAAACTTCACTGAGCAGAAAGCCAAACAAGGAAAAGGCAGACGGGCAGGAATAGCAGCCTCCGAAAGGAGAGGTTGGCTCTCAGAGGCCCCCTGGGGGAGAGAAGACCCTACTCACACCCGCAGTGAGCTCCATTTCCCAAGGCCCCTTCCCAACCCCAAACCTCTCACCGAGTCCACAAGTAGCTTCTTGCTGGATTCCCCGATGCTCTTCAAGGCCACGTCCACATCCTTCTGCCCAGGGAGGCAATTCACGCAGTTATTCAGGGAGTGCGAGACGGCCTTGGCCACCTGCGTACACAGGAGAAAAGCTCTGTAAGAAAGCGGCTTTCCGTACATTTTTGCACATGTTGGAAATGAGCAGTGACAGTATGCAGAGCTGAAAAAAGATGGGGAAATGGTCCACCAGCATCTTCCTGACACTGTTTACCCTTAAATCTCCTCCTCTGGCCGCTCGCTGCGGTAAATATCCTGTCTTGGCAAAGGGTCTGACACACTGAGACAGTACACCCCGCTTTTCCCCAGAGCCAGGCTAAGTCTGACTCTGCGATTCAAACTCTGAGCTTGCCAATATCATGTCAGGTGCTAAACAAAGATGTCTGATAGCAAGAGAAACAGAAAGATCTCCCCTGTTGAGAGCCCTGCAGGGATCACAGAGGTGGAAGCAGGCCTGGAGTTCTCTGGATCACAGTTCATGGGGCTGTGGCTGATTCCTGCTCAGTGACCCTCTGAGTCATCAGCCCCAAGCCTCACTGCCCGAGGGCAGGTAGCCCGCTCAGAGCACTTCCAGACCCACCTGGAGGTGCCCACAGGATGCCTTTCAAGCATGTGTGAGGGCTCCCTGTTTGTACTCTTTGGTATCCTCAGTTAAAGGGCAAGACTTTAAGATGTGGGTTATGCCAATCCCTTTAACACATTGTATGTGGGAAACGTATTTATACGTTTTACGTATTTATACGTTCTACCAGTGTAGTAGAGCGTGGGACACGTATTAATACGTTTTTTTATAGACTAGCAGTAGAATGCGGGTAACGTATAAATACGTAAACTAAAGTTATCGTAATTTTACTGAACGTTGCCATTTGCGCAAAAAATTAGCAAAAATGGCCCACGCCACCTGTTAGCGCGCAATAAAACTACCTGCAAACAAATAATCTAAAGCATCTTCTTCCTAGTGACTGGTGTAGAACTTCGCCCAGATGGTCTCTAGCCAACTAGGTGCATCAGGTAGTTGAAGACTCCTCCTAAGAGGCAGGAGAGAGTCAGAGTTTAAAACTCCGAATGGTCAGAGCAAGTACATCCACCTTATCTCCCAGGCCAGGAAGCAGAATACCCTTGAGCATATGTAGGCCCAAAGCAAACAGGTTGTGTCCTGACTCCTAAAGCTCCAAGGGCAGATTTCAACAAAGTAAAGTCCCCCATACTCTCTGTTGGTACATTATGTTGGCTACTAGGCAAGACGTACTAAAGTAGGTATTAAGGCCTGGCTGGTGTGGCTCAGTGGTTGAGCGTCGACCTATGAACCAGGAGGTCAGGGTTTGATTCCTGGACAGGGCACATGTCCGGGTTTCAGGCTTGATCCCCAGTAGGGGGTGTGCAGGAGGCAGACAATCAGTAATTCTCTCATCATTGATGTTTCTATCTCTCTCTCTCTCTCTCTCTCTCTCTCTGAAATCAATAAAAAAATACTATTTTTTTTTTTTCAAAAGTGAGTATTATGTAGGTAAGGGCAGCATTGTTATGGTACTTTGGAAGGTCCTGGAAACACCCACTGAGTAAGTGTTCGCACCAGAGGAATGCCCAGGAGGAAGCCTGCTGACACATCCACTTTAGTGACGACCACCATTCCGGGCCTCACCTGGGCCAGCCTCTGCTGACTCTCCGCATCTCCAGGAGCAATCAGGGCCTGCTTGGCTTCTTGGATGAGCATGGCCGAGCCCTCCATCACATCGCGAGCAGAATCTAACATGGCGTGTGCAGCTGCGGGGTCACTCGTCGATGCAGCCACTCCACGGGCAGCCTGGGCCAGTGTCTTCAGAGCTTGGGCCGTCTCTCTAGCTGCCACCCCTGTGGATAAAAGCCATCTAAAGTCATACTTGGGAGTAAACCTCTAGACTGGAGCCACCTAGAAAGAAGAGTGGCACACCTGAGATCCAGATTCCTTATTATAAAATTTGAATTGCTGTGCTTCTCAAAGAAGTCGCCCACACCACTGGCTCTGGACCAATCCAAGAGAGATATTCTAACAAATGCCATGCTGAAAGCTATTTCCCTCTGGTTCCCCTCACTCCCACTGGCCCATTGCTCCTAGACCCAGAACACCAAGTGCATGGGATCACACACAGGCGACTCATTCAAACCCACCTTTCTTCTCAATTGTTTTGACTGGGGCATAAGCTTATCTATATATATAAAACCCTAATGTGCAAATAGACCGGACGGTGAAACAACTGAACAACCAGTTGCTATGATGTGCGTTGACAACCAGGGGGCGTGCGCAGAACATGGCAGGTGTTGGCAGCAGGTGGCAGAGTGAGGAACATCGTGGGTGTTGGCCATGGTGGGATAGTGGAGCAGGTGAACAGGGGTGCAAGACAAAGGTGGGGCACCAGTTGCTGTCATTGGGGCAAGCCTCTGGTGGTTACTGAAAATTTTTTGCTCCCACATGCTGCGGTCCCGCCCGGCATTTGTACCTGCTGCCGGTGCCGGTCCTGTTTGCACCCGTGGCCGGCCGCGCAGGAGCCGCCACTCACACCCATTGCCAATGCCTGGTGCCAGTCCCATCACTTGGGGCTGTCAGCAGGTGCAAGTGGCGGCTGCCTGCCCTGACAGCCCCGAGGGCTTCTCCACCTACCCCTGCTCCTGAGGGGTGATCAGACAGCAGCCGCCACTCACACTCACTAATGGCACTGGCCCTGCTCACACCCGCTGCTGGTGCTGGCCCCAATTGCTCCACACCATCAGCGGGTGCGAGTGGGCCCCACCAGCATGTAGGAGCAGCGGCGGCGGTGGCGGGAGCGAGGCTGCCAGCAGACCTGGGTGCCGGGGCGGTGGCAGGAGGGGCAGGGCGGGAGTGTGGAGGATGGGCCAAGACCCGCCCCTGTGCCCACCGCTGCCTCGCGGTCCACAGTTCCTTTCAAGGTGCACCAATTCGTGCATTGGGCCCCCTAGTATACAATAAGTGAACATGTCTCCATGGGCAGCTCAGTGACTTTCTACTTGAGTATCCATCTACATATATCTGTCCTCCAGATGGAGACATAGAACAATCGCATCACTCGTGCCCTTTCCCAGTCAATGTCCTCTCACACCAGAGGTCGTTGCTATTCTAGTTTCTATCACTTTTGCCTGGTTCTACCTGTTCTTAAACTCCACGTTGATGGAACCACACAGTATGCATCCTTTTATATCTGGTTTCTTTCTCGGACCATAATGCTGTGAGAGTCACCCATGTTGTTACCCATAGCCGTTCATTCCGTTTTCTTGATGTGTAGTATTCCATTTACATGAACACATCAACATCTGTTTATGCATTCTTCTGCTGATGGACATTTGGATTGTTTCCTGTTTGGGCTACTATAAATAAAGCTACCAAGAAAGTTCTTGTACATGCATTTAGGTTGACATATGGAATTGTTTTTTTAAAATATAAACATAGAAACACAATTGCTGGGTCACAGAGTAAGTGTAAGTTTAGAAGTACTACAAAGCTTTTTTTTCATAATGTTTTTTACCATGATGCACTCCACCAGCAATGTATGAGAGTTCCAGTTGCTCTGCATCCTAGGTGAAACTTGCTATTGTCAGATTTTTTACTTTAGCCATTCTGGTGGGTGTGCAGGTGCCTCTCACTGAGGATTAATTTTTATATCTCTAGTGAGTAATGATATTGAGCACTTTCTCACTTAATGGCCATTGGGATCTCCTCTTTTGTGAGAGGCCTGTTCACCTTTCAATTCACTCCTACAGATGCTGGGATTTGGTGATAAACTACGAGTATAAACTGCTCCTTAAAAACTCTGGCGCCACTTCCTGCAGGATGAACATGAGCCTTCCTACACGGCACCTAGTCCTTTGCAACCCAAGAAGAGGACGCAGACTGGAAATGCCAGAGCACGTGACAAAGGCACCTGAGAATCCCGAGAGCTACAGAAGAGCCGACCTTAGAGCTCATCTCTGAACCGTTTCATAGACGAGGCCCAGCGCTTGTCCATGAACACGCTTTTAGAGGCAGCACCAGAGCCAGACCTGAGGTCAGACTCTCTGCACAGTGCTCTCTGAGATAGAGAACAATGAGGGATCTTGTTAAAGCATATAACATCGGCATGAAAAATACGCAAATCAATTTTTTCTAAAGGCTTTGGCTGGACGGTCTCTGGGGGCCACTGCGTGTGGCCTTTACCAGCCATTGCTTTGACTGAATCAACAGACACAGCGGGTGGTCCTCTTCTTGCTGAGGATGATGAGGGCCTATAACACAATGAAGAGTGCAAAAGGCCCAGCTCCAGAAAACAAGACAACTGTACAGCACTGCAGACTTGCTGACCTGTAAATGTTTAGTAAGCCACACAGCTGGGACATAACTCTACAACCTAAGCAAGGCAGGTTACAAAACCGCAGTCCACCGCTTCTCACATGGCACTTCCATGTGCAACACGCAGAATCAAAGATTTTGAACAAAGTGCTTTCTGAGGCAGAGGAGAAGGCCAGGAGAGAAAACACGAAGATAATAAAGCGAAGGTGGCGGAGAGAAGCAAGCTGCGTAAAACAGCCATTCTACTTTACGGTTAAGCTCGGGCCCAGGCTGGAAGGATTCCCTGTGCAGAAGGGCTGCAAAGGAGGTGTGGTTAAGACCTCACCTAGCTCTGGCTCTGCTGCTCGTTAGCTAGGCGGCCTAGACTGTTGCCTCAGTTTCCCACAAGTGTTAGGGGAAGCTGAGATCACAGCTTTAACTGTTGAAAATCGTAGCCTGTGGCTTTTAGATCCCTTCTCTTTGTTGTATGAACTGAATCCATTTCTATTAGAGGTGTATATGACTTTGGAAGAATAAAAACATTTATCATATACAATAAGGAAAGTCATGTTTATGCAAAAGTCATTTACTGAAACAAGACCATTTTTTTAAAAGGGCAGAAACCAGAGGAATGGAGTTCTGCAAGCTGATGCTTGTCCATCCACATGTTTTCTACCAAGGACTCAGCATGAAATCTCAGGGCACATTCCGGGTTCTCTTTGGAGGGATCAGGTTTCCCAGGAAGAGGAGGCCACACCATCAAAAGGATGGAACAAGGCCGCCAGAGGCTGGGAGCCCAGGGAACATCTTGGGCTGTCCATGGCAGATTTCACAGCAGCATCCTCAAAGTAAGGAAGAGAATCGTCAGAGCTGGTCCTCTAGCAAACACCACCCTCCAAATGAGACTGCTCCACAGTCAGGCGCGCATTACCGTGCCGGAGCTGCCGTGGAAAACAGGAAAGCCGGCCACTGTTTCAAACCCACAGTCCTTTGAAGACACACATCACTTCCCCAGAATTCTTGTCTCCTGGGTCTTAAATTATATTCGGTAACAGAGTCTTAAGAAGCCACGTCCGTGATATAAAAGATAGTGGGATTTTGTTGTTGTTGTTGTTATTCTTGATCAGAATTCATGTAGATTGTGTGTAGACAGCATTAGATCACATAGCAAACTCACAAGGTTAAAACCAAGCATGACAGAGTTTTCATCTGTCCCAAGGGATGTGGAAAGGCATCTGCCTATGGAATTGTATCTGGCTGATCAGAAATACATTTGGAATACTGCACTGGCCAAACAAACGCACGTCTGCGTTAGAATCCGGCCCTGTGGCAGCTTCTGTAACTTCTGAGTCCCACACACCTTGACCGTGGACCAGGGAACTGAGGCCCAGAGCGAGGCTGCCATTCGCTCTCTCTCCTTGCTTCCCACCCATTCTTTAACTTTCCTGCCTTCAACAGGGAGAGCAGGGCCCTGTTCTTCCTAAAGCCAGTGGGTGTTCCTTAAGTCTCTCGTAGGTAACTGTCTGGGCAGCAACTACCTCTCTAGCTCTAGAGACATCCCTCTCTCCGAGTTTCCTCTCTCCAGGGCTGCATGTTCTCATTTCTTTTGAAGGTTTCTATTGCTCGGCCTTCTTCAGTATATTTGAGCTCCTCATGGTTCCATCTGATAAACTTTTCTCACCCTACCACTCCCCCCACCCCCCCAGGCAAATATATCTCCACCGTTTCAATCATTATAATTTCATTAAACATTAACACATCTTCATCTCTAGCCCAGACTTCTCTACCGAGGTCCAGAGGCAAATATTAGCTGCCTAATGGGTACTTCTACTTGGATATGCTGCAGGCACTTCAAACGGAGAGCATCTGAAGTGAACCTGGCATCCAGCATGTCCGCCAATGGTCCCGCATTTCCATCGCAGGGATTCCAACATCTCCTCGTTCACCTATCAGGCCGTGGTACAAGCTGTCCTTCCTTACTCCCATCCTGCCACTCCCAGCCAGTCACCAACGGTCAGGTCTCTCTTTAACCCGCCTCTTCGCCTTCACGACAATCCCCCATGCGGATGCATGCAACAGCCTTCTCACTGGTCTCCCTGCCTCCAACTTTGTTTCCCTCCAACTTATTTGCCCACAAGAGGAAGAGCAACTTCCCTAAAAGGCAATGTAAATGGTATCCGTGGGGGAAAACTCTTCAATGTTTTCACATGCTCTTAGGTTAGATTTCAAATGACTCAAATTGGCGTAGGAGGCCTTTAGGATCGGACCCCCCAGCCTACCTTTCCAGCCTTATCCTCTCATGCCTCCCCTCCTTGCCTTTTGCTGGACCCTTTCTCAGTTCATTTGGTCAGCCTTCCTTTCTCTCTCACCTTTGGGACTTCATAGGTGCTGTTCCCACTGCCAAAATGAATGGCGCTACCTTTAGGTGGTTTTCCAGACACCAGCGAGACAGTCTGTCATCCTGAATGTTATCAGTGTCAGATGATGTAAGGTGTAAAGCAGTCTTTGCTCCATTAACAATGCATTTCATCATCCAGACAAATTCTGGCAAGGTTTCAGGAAAGTTTAGAAATTCTTGAAACTTAAACCTCTCCTATGCTCTATGCTTTTAAGAATTTATATATGCTTTTTCTTCTCCTTGAATGCTTAATGAGCCCTAAACAATCCTTAAAACCCCAGGTGTCAATTCTACTCTGAAAATGTCCCTTACCCTCCCATTAACAGAACTGTACATTCCTTTCTTTGCAGGTACTATATTATGCTGTGCCATAACTCTTACTGTGCTCTTATTTTCCAAGCAATAAATGCACATAGCTATTTTAAAAATGAAAGAGGATTTTGCTTATAGTAATGGCCGAATAACTTATTGCAGATGAACCATCTCTCAGAAAAACCACTAGAAACACTGGAAAAACATACATACAAAAACATCTGTTTGAAGGCATTGTAAAGACACCAAGGCATGAGCTTTACCTTGATGAGTAAACCAAGAATGAAAGCACAGAGAAGTGAGTGCAATGTTGCATTTGCCCTCAAGGCATTTTTAAATTTGTAAACTATCGTCCAGAAGCTGAGAAGCTGAGCAGAGCTTCCTGAAATCTCATGGGTCTGGGAAGATAAAAAAAGCACAGTTCTGAGCCCAAGAAACAGACACCACAGATGTTTGGATGGAAGGCACAAAGGACTCCCCGCTAAAAGGAAAGCTGGAAATAGACTGCACTATCTCCAATCAGTTCAGTCCCTCCTCATATTACGGTGATCTGCCCCTATCTTAACCACCTGCTGGGAGCAAAGAATAATCCTCTGTACGGAAAGAAACACAAGCTGGAGCCTCAAATTATCTCTACAATGTAAATGCCAATGATTAGCAATATAGATAGATAGATAGATGATTGATAGATAGATATAGATCTATATAAATATATAGATATGTAGATATATAGATATATATCTCACACCAGGAGGTAAAGACCAATGGCTGAAAACAAAGAGGAGAAAAAACCCGGACAATACAAACAGGTCTATACATGATTCTGATATTGGAATTATTGGAACTGGACATTTAATAACTGCGATAAAGATGTTGAAGAAATTCGATGATAAGATAGAGAGTTCCAGCAGGGAAATGGAAACGATAAGAAAATAATCAAATGGCTCTAATAATGCTGAAATATATGATGTTTAAAATAAAAAACTCCACAGAAGGGGATGAAAGCAGAATAGACACAACTAAAGAGAAGAATCATGAGCTGCAGATAAATCAAAAGAAAAAATCAAGAATGAACATAAAGAAGACAAGGTGTATCCTGGCTGGGTGATTCAGTCAGTTGGAGCATTGTCCTGTACACCAAAAGCTTATAGGTTCAATTTTCAGTCACAGCACCTGCCTAGGTTGTGGGTTCGATACCAGTCAGGGCACATATGGGAGGCAACCAGTCAATGTTTCTCTCTCACATCAGTGTGTGTGTGTGTGTCCCTTCCTCCCTCTCTAAAATAAATAAAAAACATATCGTTAGGGGAGGATTAAAAACAATAATAAGAAAAATTATGGAAAATATAGAAAAGAGCATAGGAGACACACCAAACAGTGAAAATGACTAACTTAAGTGGTAACTGAACTCTACAAAGAAGACAAAAAAAGGGGAGGGGGAGCAGAAGCAATATTTGAAGATATAATGGTTGAAAGGTTAAAAAAAAAAGCTTTGGTAAGACAACAAATCCCACTTTTAAGGAGTACTACAACCCGAAGCAGGATAAATATGCAGGAAAATTCCTCTGGGGACATTGCTTGAAAATCAAAGGCTGAGAAAATTCAAAGAGCAAGTAGAGGGGAAAAATAAAATCACATTACCTTTAGAAGAGTAAACTGACAGCTGACTTCACAAGAGAAATAAAGGAAGCCAGAGGACAATGGAATAACATCTTCAAAGGCTGGAAGAAAATAACTGCCAACCTAAAATTTTATAATAATTGAAATTATCCACCAAAATTAAAGGCTAAACAAAGACATTTTTAGAAAAACAAAAACTGAAGGAATTGGTCACAGTAGACTCAGAGTAAAGGGAATAATGAAAGAAGGTCTTCATGTAGAATGGAAATAAGCCCAGGTGGAAGAACAGAGAGATATAGGAAGAGCAATGGAGATAAACATTGGAGTGAATCAATCTATACCTACTGCATGAAGCAATATTGAGACTGAATTGAGGAGATTAAAATGTATGTGGAATTAAAACACACAGCAATGAATGAGTTGGAAAAAATGTAAATATAATTTAAGTGTCACAAGATTCTTGCACTGTCTGGAAAGAGGTAAACATGGTAAATTATATTAGACTTTAAAAAACTGTAATACTCAATGAATGTACAACTAACAAGTTAATCAAAGGGAGAGAAATAGAATAGAACAAATACATATAAATCTGAAAGAAAGCAAGAAAGGGGAGAAAAAGGAACCTAGAACAGCTAGAACATAAAGAAAATAGTAGGATGGTAGAATCAAACTCCAATATGATCAGTAATTGCAGTATATGTAAATAGATCAAATATCCCAATTAGGTAAAAAAGATTGTCACACAAAGTAAGAACTTCTCCCTCCACCAAAGAGCAGCTACATGATACTGACAGGATATACATTAAATATAAGCACTCAGAAAAGTTCAAAGTAAAAGGATGGGAAAGGATGCATCATGCACACTATAATGAAAAAGAGTCTATGCAGAAAACTATATAACAGTACTGAGAGAAAGGAAAATCTAAATAAATGGAAGAACATAACCCATTCACAGATTAGAAGACTGTGATAAAAAGTCAATAATTTGTCATTTTCCCCAAACTGATTCATATAACTTCAATTAAAAAAAACACAGGGTATTTGGGGTGGGTGGGTAGAAACTGACAGGCTGATTCTAGAACTGATGTGGAATATGGAGGGCCAAGAATAGTCAATACTAACCTGAGGAAGAACAACAGTGTTGGAGGACTTACATTATTAGATATTAACACTCAGTATATATAAAACTGTAGTAATTAGTAAAGTGTGATACTAAGAACAGGCAATTAAAGCAATGGAAAAGAAACAAAGGTACAGAGACCGAATTGCACATACATGTACTCATCTTATCTAATAATAGACAAACATGGTAATTGACCATACCTTTGCTACGCCTCCCATTGGCTAATCAGTGAGATATGCAAATTAACCCAACCAAGATGGCGGCCAGCAGCCACACAGCTGAAGTGAGCAGAAGGCTTGCTTGCTCCAGTGATGGAGGAAGCCAAGGTTCCCCGCGTGCCGCGGCCCGGCTCTGAGCTCCAAAAGCAACAAAGTTTCAATTATAGAAGCTAAAAAAAACCCAGATCCCTGCTTTGAGCAGGCTGTGGTCTCAGAGCTGGAGCAAGCAGGAGCCGGCTCTCAGGTTCAGTGATGGCAACAAAGTTTCAAGAAGCTAAACAAACCCCAGATACCTGCTCCAGCAGGCTGTGGCCTCAGAGCTGGAGTGAGCAGGAGCCGGCTCTCAGCTCCAGTGACGGCAACAAAGTTTCAATTGTAGAAGGTAAATAAATTCCAGAATAAAAAAAAAAGAAAAAAAGGAGAGGCTGGGAGCTTCAGTCACTGGCCAGCCTGAAAACGGCCCTCAGTCCCTCACCCAGACTGGCCAGGCGCCCCAGTGGGGACCCACACCCTGAAGGGGGTGTGACCAGTGAAAACAGCCATCAGCCCGTCATCCAGGCTGACCAGGCACCCCAGCGGGACCCCCACCCTGATCTGGGACACCCTTCAGGGCAAACCAGCCGGCCCCCACCTGTGCACCAGGCCTCTATCCTATATAGTAATAGGGTAATATGCAAACTGACCCTAACAGCAGAAAGACTGGGAATGACTGGTCACTATGACACACACTGAGCACCAGGGGGCAGACGCTCAATGCAGGAGCTGCCCTCTGATGGTCAGTGCACTCCCACATGAGGGAGCTCTGCTCAGCCACAAGCCAGGCTGATGGCTGCCAGTACAGCAGTGGTGGTGGGAGCCTCTCCTGCCTCCTCAGCAGCACTAAGGATGTCCGACTGCAGCTTAGGCCTGCTCCCCGCTGGCAAGTGGACATCTCCTGAGGGCTGCTGGGCTGCCAGAGGGATGTCTGATTGCCATCTTAGGCCCAATCCTCCAGGGAGCAGGCCTAAGCCAGCAGGTGGTCATCCCCTGAGGGGTCCCAGACTGCGAGAGGGCACAGGCCGGGCTGAGGGATTTCCCCCCCCCCCCCTGAGTGCACAAATTTTTGTGCACTGGGCCTCTAGTTTAATTTATAATAAAGTGCCACTAAAGACTACTGGGTTTCAAAGAGTAGTGCTGGGTCAAATGCATAAGCATGTGGGGAAAAAACTAAAGTAGGACCCTATTTGCACGTCTACAAAACTTAATTCCAGATTGACTACACTTCTAAATGTAAGAAGTAAAACAATAAAACTTCTAGACCAGCCGTGGGCAAACTACGGCCCGCGGGCCGGATCCGGCCCATTTGAAATGAATAAAACTAAAAAAAAAAAAAAAAAAAAGACCGTACCCTTTTATGTAATGATGTTTACTTTGAATTTATATTAGTTCACACAAACACTCCATCCATGCTTTTGTTCCAGCCCTCCGGTCCAGTTTAAGAACCCATTGTGGCCCTCAAGTCAAAAAGTTTGCCTACCCCTGTTCTAGACTGTAACAGAGGAGAATATCTTCATGATTATTGGAGAGGCATAATTTTAAGTACTAACTTAAAGGAAAAAGTACTAACCATAAAGGAAAAGAAGTGTAAATTGGACTATTTTAAAATTTAAATTTTGTTTTTCAGCAAACACCTTTATGAGAGTGAAAAGGTAAGCCAAGACACAAGAATATACCTAAGCCACATGGAATTCATACAAACAAATAAGAAAAGGATAGAAAATTCAAATTTTTAAAAATGTACAAAAGACATGAACAGGCACTTCACAAAAGAAGTTAACCAAATGGCCAATGAAAAGGTCCTCAGCTGCACCATTCCTCAGGGAAACACAAATTCAAACCACAATGTGCCGCTGCTCCACACTCAGCAGAATGGCCATGGCTGACAACACCAAGTGGTGACAAGGCTACAGGACAACTGGGTCCTTCGTTACTGCTGGAAGGAGCTTAGCCGAATAGCTGCACAGTCCATGACCCAGCAATGCCACTGAGCTGCTGAAAATGTTCCATTACTTGATCTTGATGGTGGTTTGGGGGTGCATTATATTTGTGATAAGTCATAAAGGTATACATTTAGGATGCATGCTCTCTTCTGGATGTATAGTTACTTCAAGAGCAATGTATATCTCAAACAAACAAAAAACGTCAAGCAGTGGCACAGAATAACAAAAGCAACAATCCATACCCACTCCTCCCCGATTCCTACTCCTAGAGCCACTCAGTTCTTTATGCTTTCTTCTGATTAATGTCATGTTTTCAAGCAATGGGCTTACATTGAAACTCCTGTTTCCATTTCAGATAGCTATAGATGTCCTCCTGGGTCTACTTCTGACTACACGAACATTTCCTTTCTTTTACAACCTGGAGTTTTTCCTAAAGTGGGTCACTACACAATCTGTTCCTTACAGTGTACTCCTGCCGTCTCCAGTACTCAATCGCCCCTCTCCCTGCAGACCTTGAGGCTTTTATTTATTTGGCTCTTTCAGTTATTACTGATCTATCTCCTTCCATCGTTGAAAATTTCATTGATATCTTATTTGTTGTAATCTCCTCTTTTATTCTCTTTGAACTTTTTGCCCCCCTTTTCTTTAGTGAGATTTCAAGAGTCATGCGCAGGTAGTCCCAGAAGTTTATAATTACTGTTTGCTTATAGTCTAATAGGGGTATGATCCACTAATAGTTTTTTGGGGGTGGTCATATTTTATTAGGTTTTTGTGTGCAGAGCATTAAGCCAAGTAACAAGCATGTGGAAAGTCCTTGAAAACGGTGTTGAGCTGCTAAAAAAAAAGTCAGGTTCACCGTAATGTCAATGAATTCCCACCCGGCAGTCTGCATGGCATCGGGACGGGCGTGAGTCTCACCTGTGTAGTGCTCATTGCCTTGAGCAGCACAGGTCAGGAGCTGCGCCATGGAGGAGCCCACCGCTTTAGATGTACTTCCCAGGTCCTGAGCACATTTTTCCAGCTGCAAGAATATTCAAGCGGGGAGGGAACTTAGAAGAAAAAACATACCCAATGAAATCTTAGCATAAAAATAATGCAGACCAAACTCAGGGCCTTAGCTCTTTCCCAACAAATGCACTAGTGGCGCAAAGAAGTGGGGTGATGGCGGGGGGAGGGGGAGAGGACCCTGCTCCCCTGCTCCAAGCGCGAACTATGAGGGATTAGGTAAGTTACGAACCTCTCCAAGCCTCAGCTTCTTAAGATGGTAATACCTAGCTCAGAAGGTGTGCAGAGAATTAATGTACATACTCAACAAATGGTAGCTATTAGTATTATCCTTTAGAGCTAATTTAGAAAGTCTGCAACAAATCCTTAGTGAGAATTAATTATCCCTTGGCAGGAAACGGGCAGACATCCAGCGGTACCACCTTCCTGGCCTGTGGGACCATTAACATTGCTCAATTTGATCATTATACTTTGAGGAGCTCTAACCAGAAGGAAATGCAATAGAAATGGAGGTTTGGAGTGGTAAATGAGATTATGAAAATGGGCAAAGTGCTTGCTTCCCATGAACAGCATGTCATCTTGCTTTGTAAACGGAATAAATAATTCAGGGAACAAAGTCAGTGAAGGCCTGGGGTCTGGGTAATTACTTGATTACTAGATGAGGACAATGTTCTGGAAGAGAACTTCTGGGTGTACTGCGAGGGTGCAGAGAGGCATCAGAGAATCGGTGCATTTCTAATCCCGCAGGTTTTGCAAGAGAGGCAGGCCCTTCAGATGAAAAACAGAGCCTGGTCCATTACAGCCAACAGTATAACACAGTACACACACTTTTTAAGGGCAAACAATTTCCTTAAAATTTACATGGTGTTTCTTACATACTAACTGACCAGTTATTTTATGTGAAGGCAGAATTCACGTCACGCAAGCCTCTCCTGGTCTCCCTGCACCACAGAAGTTTGCAAAGGGAGAGACCAGGACCACACTGCAAAACTGCTGGCCTAGAGCCAAGCCTGACGTCATCAGTAGCTGGGTGACTTTAGTTAAGTGACTTAACCCGAGTTTCCTAGTCTTTTCAATTAGGGGTAGCCTGATGGGACAAATATTTTCTGAGTGCTTCTTATGTTCGAGACATTGCTCTATGGCAGTGATGGCGAACCTTTTGAGCTCGGCGTGTCAGCATTTTGAAAAACCCTAACTTAACTCTGGTGCCGTGTCACATAGAGAAATTTTTTGATATTTGCAACCATAGTAAAACAAAGACTTATATTTTTGATATTTATTTTATATATTTAAATGCCATTTAACAAAGAAAAATGAACCAAAAAAATGAGTTCACGTGTCACCTCTAACACGAGTGTCATAGGTTCGCCATCACTGCTCTATGGTAAAGTAGGTGTTCCTGAAGTCCCATATATTCTAAAAGTGTTAGTTCACCCAAAGAGCAGCAAGAAAAATGAACCAAAAAAATGAGTTCACGTGTCACCTCTAACACGAGTGTCATAGGTTCGCCATCACTGCTCTATGGTAAAGTAGGTGTTCCTGAAGTCCCATATATTCTAAAAGTGTTAGTTCACCCAAAGAGCAGCAGTAGTTTTAAGAGATCACTCCCAATATGAGCGACTACAAGCTTTAATTCAAACCTTTATTCTGCCGATAACTGGACAAAACAGTGAACACATCTACACCTGTCTTCTCAGCTGTTAAGATGGGGTTAACAACACCTGCTCATTAAGGTTACTGTCAGGACAAATTTTATTTATGTGTGTATACAGTGCTTAATAAACGGTGGCATCTTATTAGTGATGTTCAGTCGTGTGTAAAGGAGGTACATATAAATGAGGAGGATTGGTAAACTTTAACCAAGAAAACCCTGACATAAGCATCAGGAGGTAGCCTAACATAAAAACTGCTAGGTACATTTGTTTTGTTTTGTTTTTTAAACATGATTGTTGGAAGTATCACCTGTACTTTTTTTTTATAACCTCATTGCCACTCATTTCCTAGTAAAATACCTGAGAGGAGAGACGAGACTTTATAGCGAGTTGATGATACAAGCTGCATCTATTTTTTTAAATTACGTTTTCTTTTTATTGTTGCCATTATTATAGATGTCCCCCAACTCCTAGTTCCAAACCCAGCTAGTCAGCCGCACTGGCCTTCTTAGAAAAAGGCCACAGACGAGAACCCTGGCCTCCACACTGGCATGTGTCTTGTGCAGGAAGAGGAGGGGTGAATCTCACACGCCGGGTCATGCCCAGCCAGACCCGAGAAGGGCGCTCACAGCACCAGCAGCAGGGCCCTCGGGCGATCCCTACCATAGCGCAGCTCTAAAGCAATGTGGCTGTTCTGCGGCTTTGCATTCAAAATGTTTGACATTCGGGCACACCAACCCCAAAATGAAAACCGCTTCACGCGATTAGAACAGAAGGCAGGCCCCAGCCCGCCTTACCGTCTCGCCGGGAAGCGGCTTCAGCTGGCTGTCCGCGGCTGCCATCTTCGCGTCCTGCAGCTCGTTCTTCAGGGTCTGCACGGTGCTCAGAGCGGAGTCGATCTCCATAGGGCCGCAGGCTTCGTGGGCCTGTCGACAGAGTTGGGAACATGCGTACACAGTTGGCTTGGAAAAAGTGTCCCCAGGATTTTGCAACATCTGACGTGCCTTCTGGACGTACCCCAGTGAATGTCCCACTCCAGCAATAGGAGGCAGGCAGGAAGCATTTCCCGAGAGGGCAAAGATCATCCCCAGTCAGAACCTTAGTCCTAACTTCCTCACATAGTAAGTTATGTCTGTCTCACAACTGGATAGACTTCTAGTCTCCTTGAAGCTGTTTTTTCTGAAGTGCATTTGCTTCTCAGACTAAGAGGACCCTTATTCACTGTGCCTGGGTTCTGGAGATGGGGCAACCAGCACAGTAGGTGTGCACAGAGAGGCTGGGAAGCACGTGGTGAGCACTTAAATGAAGGAAGGGAAGAAGACATGAATGAATAAACCCAGGACTTGGGACCAAAGCTTTATCAACCTCATTGATTCTCTTTATAAATTTCTAGATTATAAACCATTATCCTTTCATACCGAAGACTACGAAAGATTTTTATTTCCTTAGTAATTTGTTTTAAGAAAATTTTATTCTCTTGATCATTTAAAATATTGGTCTCCAAAGGTGTTGATCACCCCCATATACATATCTTAATCAATTATATGCATGTATAATTATGGAACAGTGTGTTAAATACTGGTAAATCATAATTTCTTTCCTTTTTAAATAGTTAACAACAGCAGCAATAAACACTAATTAATTTCTATGTGCCAGTATTCCACAGAGAGGAAACTGGGGCAGAGAGATTCATTAACTTGCATGGGTCACAAAATTAGTCAACGGCAAGGCCAGAATTTGAACACAGGTAGTCTGACTCCGGAGTTGGTATCCTTCACCCTTACACTAAGTAAAAAAAAAACACTTGAGCCCTGGCTGGTGTTTCTAAATGGACAGAGCATTGGCTCTCGCACAGAAGGGTTGCAGGTTCGATTCCTGGTCAAGGGCATGTACCTGAGTTGCAGGTTCGTTCCCCGGCCCCAGTCGGGGCCCATGCAGGAGGCAACCAATTGATGTGTCTATTACATGCTTCTCTCTCTCTCTCTCTCTCTCTCTCTCTCTCCTCCCTCCCTCCCTTCCACTCTACCTAAAAAGGCAGTAGAAAATACCCTCAGTGAGGATTAACAAGGACAGAAATACTTGAAAGATCTCAGTGTCTTCTTGCACTCAGTGGGCCGTCTTCCTTGAGCCCAAGGGGAGGCTGACTGCTCCAGAGCTGGAGTTTGAGGTGTGCGTGTGTCTACGACTCATTGAAAAGCCTTTAAAGCTCAGATGTTCAGGTTCTAAGCCCAGATATTCTGATTCGGCTATGGAGGCCAGGCCCAGGAACCTGCATTCTAAGTGCCCCAGCTGGCCCTAGGACAGATGGTCTCTGGACCTCTCCTTGAGAAACACAGCTCAAAGTACTTTACTTGGATATAATCTGAATCTCTGGGTATTTTCTTTGGTGATGCAGTGCACTGTTTGTATTAATTCAGCTCCTATCCTTCTTCCCTTGCTCCTGGATGCGGCTATCTGTTTCTACACAGGGATTGTTACAGTGGGGAGAAATGAATTCATGCCAGAATGTCTTGGTAATGCCACATCAAACAGTGTAGTAATGAGGCCTCTGGTAATTAATAAGTTCCAGAGACAGAAACTCATTAATCCCTAATCCTGTTCAATTGAGGACCTTATTAAGGTGAATGCTTCCATTTAAGATGTGAAAAACTTTCAGAGCAAAAAGATAATATAAATGTTCTCCCCCTCTCCCCCCCTCGCCAAAACAACTAGATTTGCTGCCTAAATTTGTTATAAGTTCATAAGATGATGAGGGAGAGATATGATCGCTTTGGCCCACAATTTACCTAGCACCAAGAAACTGATAACTACCAGGCTCCCCTAAGACTCTGAAAACAGACTACTGTTTGTCAGGGTATGGGAGGAGGGGGAAGTGTGCAACCTAAAATAGTTTAACAAAGGTCATCTGTAGCCAGAAGGTGAACAATAACTCTAGGAGACTGTGGCTAAAAGTGGTAAAAGCCAGTGTACACGGAGGGCATCTTTAATGGTATTGCAAACGCATGGACAAGAAATATGCCCATCCCATCAGTGCTCAGGCCCTGGTAGCACCCGGGTTACACAAGCAGGAAGGAATTCAAAGCGCCATTCCCAACGAGCTAACCGCTGTGACAAGGGGCCCACTTGCCTTCTGCGAGGCAGTCCGCAGCTCCGCCAAGCTGGTGGCGAGGTTCTTGGCGCACTGGCTCAGCTGCATGGCGGCAGCCTGGTCGCTCACCGTGGGCACTGCGGCTTTGGCGGAAGACACCATCTTGCTTCCAGGCTGTAGAGAGAGGGGCAGAACATAAGGCAGCTCCTGAAAAGTAAGGGAGTTGACCCCAAGAGCAAGGCCACATCTCAGCCATCACTTACTTTCCCTGAAACAAGGAATATTAGAACCATATATAACGCCCCCGCCCCCCCGAAAATTCCCACCCCAAATCAGATACTCTAGGCCAGTGGTTCTCAACCTTCCTAATGCCATGACCCTTTAATACAGTTCCTCATGTTGTGGTGACCCCCAACCATAAAATTATTTTTGTTGCTACTTCATAACTGTAATTTTGCTACTGTTATGAATCATAATGTAAATATCTGATATGCAGGATGTATTTTCATTGTTACAAATTGAACATAATGAAAGCATAGTGATTAATCACAAAAACAATATGTAATTATATATGTGTTTTCCGATGGTCTTAGGCAACCCCTGTGAAAGGGTCGTTCGACCCCCAAAAGGGGTCGCGGCCCACAGGTTGAGAACCGCTGCTCTAGGCAGTACATTCTAGGAATGTAAAATAAATAAATAAATGGATGTGTTATTGGGGAAGGGGTAAAATTTGGATAGTGACTTGAAATTCTCATTTAAAACAAATTTCAAAGAGAATTTCTTATTAAATATGATTCTTTGTGTTTCTCAGGATAGCTCTTTAACTGAAATATATACAAAGATTATTTTTTAAAAATATAGGCAGACAGCCTGGCCAGTGTGGCTCTGTGGTTAAGTGTCGGCCCATGCACCAGGAAGTCACTGGTTCGATTCCCTGTCAGGGCATATGCCCAGTTTCGGGCTTGATCCTCAGTGAGGGGCGTGCAGGAGGCAGCTAATCAGTTTCTCTCTCTCTCTCTCTCTCTCTCCCTTTCTCTCTCAAATCAATAAAAACATATTTTTAAAAAAAGCTTTAGTCACAAAAATTATAAAATATCTAAAAATATAGGCAGACAAAAATGAAACAAATAAAATGACCTATTTTATTTCTCACTACTCAGGATAACTTCATCATGCATGAAATGTCTGTGCTCATTGTACATATATTTTCAATAAGATCACACATTTATTCGATTTTCAAACTTCTTGTTTTATATATTCAATTTTTTATTAATCCTCACCTGAGGATATTTTTTCCATTGATTTTTAGAGAGGGTGGAAGAGGGAAGTAAGGGGAAGGAGGAGAGAGAGAAACATTGATGTGAGAGACATTGATTGGCTGCCTCCTGCATGAGCCCCGACCAGGGCCGGGGATTGAACCTATAACCCAGGTACATGCCCTTGACCGGGTATTGAACCTGTGACCCTCTGGTGTGTAGGCCAATGCTCTAATCACTAAGTAAGGCTGGCCAGGGCCATAGTCTATCTTTTAAATAGCTAATAGTATTACATTGTATATATCTGTTAATATTTCTCAATCCTGTATTGTTGGGCATGTTTTCATTTTCCAATATAATAAACAATGGTATGATAAACACCTTTGTAGCTAACATTTTGTACATGATCATAATTTTTTGAATAAACTTTTAAAAGTAGAATTTCTGGAACAAAGAGTATACACACTTTTAAGGGTTTTAATACACAGGCTATACATATGTCCTTATAAAGTTGTAACAAAGCTAATTGCCAAATCATGAATATTAATATTTAAAGAATTCATGCCCTGGCTGGGTGGCTTAGTTAGTTAGAGCATCGTCCCATACACCAAAGATTGCAGGTTTGATTCCCGGTCAGGGCACATACCCAGGTTTCAGGTTAGATACCCAGTTAGGACATGTGTAGGAGGCAACCGGTCTGTTTCTGTTTCTTTCTCTCTCTTTCTCTCATTTTTCTCTCTCCCTTCCTCTCTCTAAAATCAATAAACATATCCTTGGGTGAGGATTTTTAAAAAGTTACAAAACAAAGAAAAGAATTCATGAGAATTTAAGAAAAACCAGCATGACTATTCAAAAAACATGAAAAATGTCACATAATAAAACAAATAATTGAAACCTGAAAAATGTATAACATTTTGAAAAACAAGGAAATGCAAAATCAATCAATAAGAGCTTTACCAAGCAAACTGGCAGAAACATTTTTTTAAAATGCTTGATTCCCCAACTTGAAAAAGATGTATCAAAAGGTGTGCTCCACACACTGCTAATTGTAGCTTTGGATTCATTCAGCCTTCTGGAAGGGCATTTCACAGCATGCATGAAGAAAGTTTAAAATGTAAAGACTCTGACCTGCCAACTCCATTTCTATTTACTTCTAACTCTGCCTTAGTCTTGTCAAGATCTGATGGGTCAATGATAACAAAATCAAAAAGCAACAGAAAAAGGGAAAGGAAAAAGGAGGGCAGGATAGAGTGGACCCCGGAACACGCATACACGGCTCTGTCACAGTGTCTACAGTCCTGCCAGCAGGGAGACGACACACCTCTAACCACCTGAACGCAAAGAGAAACACCTTCCTGTCCGAGCTACAATTCTCAATGTCCCAATAATAAAAGCAAGCCGATGGCAATCCTATTTCTAGAAATTTACCCCAAGGAAATAATTGAAGGGGGGCAAAGGCCTGGAACACACATGAAGACTTTCATTCTATCCCTATCACAGGTTATCTATGATGGCAAATAATGGAAAACAACCTATCTGTTCAATGACAGGAAAACAGCTAAACACTGAGTATTGACGGATGATAGAATGTTATTCAAAATCATAAATGCTCATAATATACTTGTTAACATGAAAAACAGTCTATATGTGATGAATTTCAATTAAAAATATATACATACATATGCATGTCTGTGTATGTAGTCAAAATGAGAAGAAATACATCATGCTTTTTATCTTCTATCTGCACGTGGGATCTATGACACTTGAAAAAATTAACCAAATGTATGTAACCATGAGTTCTGTAACTATAGGTTCAACTAGACAGGGCCAAGGTAGAGAATGGCCTAATCACATGAACTCTTTATGGGATACAGGTAGCCAGAAAGAGCTGAGAGATCTGAATATAAGAAGTATGTAAAAAGGGAGTTTTCCCACAACTACATATTCTGGTTTCATTTAACTTTCCTTAAACTAAATCCACCCCTCACCCACAAAGACTGGCAGTACTTATTCACTCTACAGCTGCCATAGGAGACTGGCATGCCTTTGAAGAAGATGCACTCGCCATTCCTGGTCTCCTTGGCCATGAATAATAGCATTAGACATTCTGGAAACTAGAAAACCTAAAGCAATGCCCAGGACTAGGCTGTTAATCAAACCTGCAACCTCTTCCATGCTTTCTCTCACAGGAGAGAAAGAAAGTGATTCTCCTGAGAAAAATGGATTACGTGCCATCTCCTGGGGCAATTTCCCTGCATATAAGCATTTTGCTTTGCCAAGCTGGATCTACCTCTCCTGAGACTGCAAACATGAGGAGGAAGCCTTCAAGGTCTGCTACCTGCAAAGACTTCGCTGTGGCTGTGGAATTCCTTATTCCTCTCCTTAGGATAAAAGACACATCCTGCCCAGTGGGGTGTGGGGGCCTCTGAGTACAACCCAGGTGAATGCTCCCGTGTTACCTGGAGGAAGTTCTGGCTGGAGATGATGAGAGCCAGCTGGGCACTGAGGTCTTCTGCTTGGGCTTGGCTCCCTCTCACCCCCTGGACCAGCTGAGGGATGTGATCAGCCACCGCCTAGAGGAAGCAGGAAAATTAAAACTGAGCTACCTAGCATTACCAAAATATATACATACATATGCATGTCTGTGTATGTAGTTTGGTGAATTACCAAAACAAGGTGGACAAGGACCCAAGTGATCAATGTTTTTTGGATGTGCTGCCACTCCTGGGAGATGCCTGTCGCAGACCTTGGATTTACACAGCATCGTTAGCCAGCTGGGTCCTTACCAACACTGAATCCTAACCCAGAAGCTCTGGGTACCCTTCCCCCACACATGTTCTGTCTACCCCGCGGTCCCAAAGGTCCCCATATGTTCAACAGAAGACGATTCTACATAATGAGGCCTTAAAAGAATGCCCCAGTTCCAATGCACACTACCCTGGCTCACTAGGGTTGAAAACTTCAGAGAATCTATATGATTCACTGGTGGATAAACTCAGGTCATAGGGTCCCAGGAGCAGAAGACAGTGAGAGAAGCGCTGAACTATCAGCAGACTTCAGTGCTTCTATTTTTATTTTTGGTGTGTGTGTACACATTTAGTTTTATTGTAACAAAGCAACTTGTACACTTTTAACATTTAAAACTGAGCATTATCTTTCTTTTCTAGTGAAACAAAGAGAAAATTTAAAAATAAACAGGAAAAAAATTACAATAGAGAAATGTCAATTCTGAATCAGATCCTACAGGTTCTGCTGATACTCCCATCGAGTGTCAGGGATCAAGTCATTAGGAGAGAATTTTATTTTAAAAGTGTCATCTTAGACTGCAAGGATGTCCATTAAACATCACTATTAAACATGCCAAAGGAGAAGCCAACTTGTCAAAATGCCCACTTAACCCACCCAAACATCTCAAACCCACCCTTTGATGACCTTCTATAATGCCCCCCCCTTTTTAAATTATTTTTTTTCTTTTTTTAAACAAGAGAAAGTAGACAGATATATTTTGGTAAATGCTAACTGTCCATATTCACATAGAGACACAGTGTAATCTCTGAGCCCAATATACAGAGAAAGAAGGAAAAAAAGCTAGAATTCTATGCACTACTACCCAGGGGCCTAGCAACCTCCAGCTCCCAGCAGAGCTAAGGGAGCAGAAGGTTTTTCTTTTTTCCCACAGAGCATGGTGGTGTTGATTCCATAAAGTTTTTCTTGAGACAGGAAGGGATAGAAATGAATTTGGAACAGAAAGGGGCAAAGACTCTTTCCCCACTGTATTCTGCTCAAGGTACATCCCCCCCCCTAAAGATAAGGTGAGAATCATGGTGTAAAGGAGAGAAAAGAGACCTCAAAAACAGGGCGAATGAGCACAAGAGGGGGAAAAAAGAAAGAGAAGAAAAAATAAGACTGCAACTTGCTCCCAGGGACTGGAGAAAACTTAAAAAGGTTGGAATCCATCAGTGATCATTAGTCGTCTTCTTCATCTTCCTCTCCTTCCCCCTCATCATCATCTTCATCTTCTTCACCTTCATCCTCATCCCCTTCTTCATCAATATCTTCCAACCCTTCTTCTTCTTCATCATCACCGTCATCTTCTTCTCCTTCCCCTTCTTCATCAACCATGTCAGGCAGGAACCAAGCGGTACTGTAAGGGATTTGGCCAAATGCCATCTTTGATGGCTTCTCCTAAGTCATCCGCACCTGCATCAGAATGGTCAGTGAACCAGGTAAAGCGCTGTCTGGTTCCTCATGCTGTCTCCTCCTGCTGGCTTTATTCTGTGTTTGACATGAACGTTTGGTCAAATCCTTTCCAGATTTCCATTCGATTTCAGTGGCCTTTGAAGATGGATCACCACTCTCACTCAGAGGAAACTCTTTGGAGAGAACTTTATTTTCGAAGTAAGGATTTTCATCAAAATAAAAATATATTCTGTAACCTGATTTAATCTCTTCGAATTCTGTCACTTCAACTCTTGTCAAATAATGCAGCGCCTCCTTCATCCTCTTCCCCAAGCAGAGCAGATGCTTGTGAATGGTTGACAAAAATTGTTACCCCAAAATTTGGGATTTGGGCGATCAATTCTGACCTCTTCTGAAAAAATGGTTGGCGGAGTTTGTTATATTTCTGTTCTACTTTCAAAATCTCCTCACTGGCTTATTCATTAAGTCTATTTCATTTTGTACTTCATCAATACTTTCTATCGCTTCTTGCTACTAGTCTTCTTTTTCTCTCTTTGGCACGTCCTGAGGGGTCAGCTTCTTCTCCAGCTTGGGGGCTGGAGGCAGTTTCGGTTTCTTCGTTTGAGGTGGGAGCGAGGACTGGCATTTGGGACTCAGCGCTTCTATTTCTTACTTTGCAGGTAAACATCTGTCCTTCCGCTTTCCTGTCGCCATGACTCCTCTCCCCCTGATCTAAGTAGCTCTCTCATTTCAAACTGGAAAACCCAACGCCCAGAGCAGAGGAGGGAGGAGCAGCAGCCCTGGGGTGAGACCGTCTCACACAGTGACATGCCTTTTACCCTGTGTCCCCACCTTTCCCCTCCGTCCACACCGTCTGACAACAAACAGGCCCTGAGGTCACGGCACAGTGGCTCACTCCCGGGGAAGGGCCCAAGCGCATCCCACCCGGGTGACACGCCTTCCTTCAGGTGCCTGCTCCAGAAGGATTAAAAAATGTCCCCATGAGACTTTTCTCTGGGCCTCTCCAGGACCTCTGGCTCGCCATTTGGTCCACTGTCCCCTCCCCGCTGACAAACAGCAATGCTCTCATTTCCTGAGGTGATACCCACAGGCCGAGGACATTCAGTCTCTTCCCAAAAAGTGGAGGAGGGGGCTCACCCTGGAGTATTTCCCTGGACACAAGTAGCACGCGCTCCCTGAGAAGGGGAAATGCCATTTTCCTCCCCTGCAGGCTGCTGGATCGAGGCCATCACAGCAAACAAACTCCGCTCCTGCAAGAGCCTGGCTCTCAGAAAAGCCCCCGCTTTGGGTACACGGTCCGGCAGATGGGGCTGCTGCACCCTGAGGTTTTCCTACTAGAGCACACGGATCCTCAACGGGCCTGACCTCGGAGGACTCAGACTCAGGCTGCGAGGGCTCGGGCCCTGGGTGGTTCCCTTGGGAAGTAAAGCCATTTCTGAGGTAGAAGTGGCAACATCCCTTACAGGTGATGGTTTCACAGAGGAGATTTGGAGAAAGGAGAGAGGGCAGTGAGCTCTCAGTCCCCAAGCACCATCACTATGCCTCCGCCAGCCCCCGCTGCTAACAGGAAGTTTCACGCTTCAGTCAGACACATTGTTTGCACGTGGGCGAGGGCTACGAAATCAGATTTTGTGTCTGGCACCATTCAGGGGTCTCCTCGGAGAGTCAATGGCCTGGGCCCTCAGAGAAGGCAGCAGAGGGGTCACTGTGCCCCCGCTAGTAAGCGGCTTCCATGCGCCACCAAGGCCCCGGGGTCAGGAGAGCTGACAGACAACAGCAGAAAGCACCAGGGCACCCCACCCTGGGGGCCCCACGGGACGGAATAAACCCTGGAGGTGCCATCCGTGCAAAGCACGGAACCAATTTCTAGGATGAGGGAGGCTAATGCGAAGGCCCACCCCTCCACGGCGGAAAGGCACTCTGGAAATCCAACGCTCCATTACTATTGCAGGGTCCGAAAATGGCCCCTCCTTAATTCGGGCTCTCAAAAAAGAAAGAAAAGAATCCAAACAAAGGAAAGACAATGCTGGAAAAAACATAGTCTCCCCTCAGACAGGCCATCCACTTAGACAAAAACCAGACGTGCGTGTGCGTGCGTGTGTGTGTGTGTGTGTGTGTGTGTGTGTGTGAACACCTGGAACAGGGGAGCCGGAGCAAACTGGATTAGGGGCCCGGATGATCAGACGTAACTGCATTGCCAGGGCACGCAGTGTTCTAATGCTATCAGCGTTTTCTACAGCAGACCTGGCTCTCTGGCAGCCGAGACCTCACCTTGCAGCTCTGCACCAGCTGCTGTTGGGCCGCAGGGTTCTTGTTGGACACAGCTGCGTTCTGGGAGGCGGCGATGGTCTGCGTGGCCGCGGCGGCAGCCTGCTTGGCTGCAACCTGGGGAGGAGCGGGAGAGGAGCTGAGCCAGGGTTTGAATGTGCCAGCCCACACACACGCACATTTGTGTATGTCCCGTCACCGGACAGCTGCACACGTACGAAAGGGAACTCCAGGCAGGGACTCTGCCTTTTAAATACATCGATGAGCCTGACCTAACGGTGCTGCTCTCTGCTTTTGGTTTACGTTCCCTGGGACAAGAGATAAAGACAAGCACGCTTGAAAGCTCAAGGTGCACTGTTCACTGTCTTTCTCACAAAAACACCAGGGACAATTCCAAGGCCATGATGACAGATAAACAGCACCAGGTCTACATGCATTGGGGGGGGAAATTCCTCCTCCGACAGCACAAGCTGCTCCCTGGGTCAAGCATAAACCTGGTGCTCATGGCTGTCCTCTGGCGGCCATGGGAAGCCTTGGTCCAGCAGACCCAGACCTTCTGGGGAGCACTTGCCTGTGTTTACGCTCTCCCTTCCTTCCAGGGACAAGCAGGCCAGATTCCTTCCGGAACCCAGCGGACTACACACAGGGGATCAACACTAGGAAGGCAGGGCCTTCGCCTCCAACCTCCCAAATCTTAGTGTAAGAATCTCCCTGATACATTTGTGAGAGAGATTAATTTTCTAGCAAAGGTTTTGCCCATTACTATTTTATTTCTTTTAGAATAAATAAATGTTCTGAAAAAAAAAATGACATAAATATTTCTTATCACTCCCTCCCATACTGTTCTAACCAAGCCTGATCCCCATCTCTGGTCTTCCAAACTCCACATTTCCTACTGGCAGCCCTGAAGGAATCATTGACTCTAACAAAATAGATACATTTAGAGTTAATGATTCTTCCTGAGAGTGGACGTCCCTTAATGGGGAAAAATAAATTCCCGGCCCCTCCTGAAAAAAATTTTGGTTTTCTGAAACCATGAAGCAACTTTTCAGATTGTGCCAATGTGCCTAAACCATTGAATGTCAATGTATAATGTACCTAAACTAGCATTTCAAATAGCTCCCAGTACCTAAACCACTAAACTATGTCACTAACCATTAATTTGGATTTAGCTTCCTGTCCATGGGCTTTGTCTTAATCTGATTAATAAGACAAATACCTCTTTGCCATGTAAAACGAGCATCAGCCTCTATACAGACCTCCAATCGGTTGACAATTTTTTTCTTTATAGCATTCTGGGCGGCGGCGTTGGTTGCCACCCGGAGACCTTCTGCAGCCTCTCTCAGCCTTTGCTGCTGGTCCTCATTCTCAGGGTTGGCTGCAGCTCCCTGGGAACGTGAAAATAAAGATTTCATGCTGCAGACACTGAATTCATGCCTTCAATTTTGCTCTTTCCTAGTAATGAGAGCCAAATGCTTCAAGCAATGTCTTTGTGATAAAGATGTCTCCTCGCAACAACAACAAAAATACCTACCAGGGGATGTTTCTAAACTGCATCGCTAAACAGAAGAAATGCAATGGTGATAATAAACACATGAGGTCATAGCCTTGGTTGTCCATGTACATTAACCTGTGACCTGAAATCCATGGGTTAAAAGATGTTAAGGTAAATCTCCCCCTGCCCATATCTCTGAGACAATTTTATTTTAATGGGCATGACAGGCACGTGTCACGGCTGGAAGAGTCTCCTGTCCTGAAGCTCTGGTGCATGTGAATGGGCTGAGATTACAGCATAACACAGGGAGACCGAGGGGCAGGATCGGGGGAGGGGAGGGCAGGAATGCCATCCACAATGCTGTAAGGAAACATCGTTCACGAAGGACCATGTCTAGAGATGGCATTCCTAGAGAACCTGAGTTGGAAAGTATAGCAAAGTAGGACAGGTACCCAATGGTACTGAGCGAACTGTAACTGAATTAAAGACAGAAACTGATGCCCCTACCCTGACAGGGAGAGAGGAATGCCATGCACAGCCCATGGCCACGCTTCCCTCCTGTACCTCCATGGCCCTTTTACGTGTTGCTGTAGGTTAAAGTGTCCACTAAGACCCAATCGGATTTTAACTAGATCCCAATAAAGCCAATGGAAAAAGAACGCTCAATAAGCAGGGACTTTGCTGTTGATGGCTGTCGGCACCACGCCCTGAAGACCTTCGTTCATGTGCTCCATGACCTTCTCCTTTCCCATGTGAACAAGGTTAAACACTCCAAAGCCATTGCAGGTTTTAAACAAACAAAAATGAACACTCAGCTGACCATTCCCTATCCTGAAGATTCCTCTAAACCCTGACTTTCCATAACGCTCACTTGTCGGTGGAGCATGTCCCCTGCAATAGTACCTTTGCCGCTTCCACCATGCGAGCCGTGGAGTCCGCCAGGAGTTTTGCTGCTGCCAGGAGCTTCTTTGAATTCTCCATGTCGATCTCGGCTTCTGCATCTGACCTCATGGCGTTGACGAGGTCTGAGGTGGCCTGGGCCAGGACCCGCGCCTGGCGCACCATTTCACCTAGAGGGTGGGATTGAGGATAAGGTCTGTCTGTCTGCTTTCTAAAGCTCGGGGTGAAACTTCCGGAGTCAGTCTTGTCTCTACTCCATGGGTGAGAGGAATGGAGAGAAATAAGCCCCTGCGATTCTTAAGGATTACAGCCAAATTACACCCAAAACCAAAAAGAGTCCCTGTGGCTATAGAACGATATGCCCAAACACAGCCAAGTTCCATCTTTAACTCTGAGCAATAAAAATGACATAAGCACCCAAAAAAGGAGCTCTTTGTAAAGAGAAGGCAGGGAACACAATTATGTGGATGTATTGTGTGCACTCACATTTACTGAATACTTATAAAGGAAATGTTATTTACCTCATGTCAAGCACTGCTTATACAAAAGCTCCTATAACAAATTCTTGGAGTAAGTGCATAAAAAGCAGCTTCAGATTCTGACCTAATGTGCACGCCACCTGACCCGGGGAAGTAACGTCACCTCGTCTATGTCATGTGGCTCCCGCTAACAGGAGGCACTGACCGTTTCACGCCCAAATGCTACGCTTTGCCTTGGCTCGGTTTTCCTTAGCCATTGTCCCTTTGCTTACCCTCTTCTTCCCAATACTTGTTTTGATCTTGTTACTGATAATTGTTTGATTTTATTGTACCTGTGATTTTACTGAAATCCATTTTAACTCCCTTTTGGAAGTGGGAGGAGTATAGAGTCAACATTACCCAAAGAACTTACATGTATCGATGCATGACCCATGGACAGACAATAGTGTGGTGGAGGCCTGCGGAGGGGGTGGGATCGGGGTGGAGGGAATCAGTGAGGGGAATTAAAGGAGACATGTAATACTTTCAACAATAAATATAAATTTAAAAATATTTTTAAAGTCCAGATTACACACACAAATAAAAATAAATAAAACTATTGAAATGTAAGGGATTTCTTCCTCTTCCAAAGGTCATTGGAGAAGAATGCTGAAGTACTGTCCTATTAAAAGTAAAAACGCTTTCAGGAAAATAAAAATGTGCTAAATTCAAGATGTCCTGGATTTGGATCCTAGGACAATAGTAAAAGGACATCACCAGAGGAAAACTGGTGAAATCCAAGAGTTTAGTTAACAGTAATGCACCAGTGCTGAGATCCGGACTGACAAATGTGCCCCAGGTGAGGGACAGGCTGAAAATGCAAGGAACTGGGAGGGCCGATGAGAACTCTGCATTACCTCTGCAGCTTCTCTGTAAACCTAAAAGTCTTCCAAAATAAAAGGTTTGTTAAAACAGACAAACAAAAGTAACAAAAAAAGTCCCAACATGTGGAGCAATGCTGGGCAGGTGAACAGTTTCCGGCTGGCGGGTGTGAGTAATTTCAGCAGGCTCCACACTGCAGGGCCGGCCCTGGGTGCCTGGTACTTGGCCCTGGGATGACTAAGGCAGAGAATATTGCTTCCTGGACATTTAGAGGAGGCGTGGCTCAGGACACAGAAAAGCACAAGGTAATTTTCTTTAAAAAATACTCGTTATAAAGTATTGCTCTGCGTTGATGCAGAAGCAGGAAAAAAGACCTTTTATAAACAACTGGTAGGGTTAAAAATGGTGGGATCTTTCTGGAGAGAAATTTCATAGACACATTTAAAATAAAATAAAAACCTATAGAGCTATAGGCCCAGCATTCCACTGATAGGAATTTACCCTACATATACTGCCCCCCTCCCCCCCCCTCCTCCTCAAGTAAACCAAAATACTAAAAAGAAAGAGGGAGTTATACATGCACATATACATGACTAGGAAGAATAAAAACAAATTGGTAAATGGTCAGTTCTGGAGATTTAGATGAGACAGTGATGGGCTGGGTCTGGGGACACATACTTTTGAACGAATAGATGGAAAAGGTACATTGTACTGTATATTTTTAAATTTTCTGCATATAATGTTTGCCATCTTAAGAAAATACCTTTGTGAATGGAAAGAGACTGCCTTTCCTAGGCTGGAGCATGCCTTTGCTATGCAAGCTATCCAGACCTGAGCCACACCTCCTCTAACTGGCCAGCAAGCAATATTCTCTGCCTTAGTCATCCCAGGGCCAAGTACCAGGCAACCAGGGCCAGCCCTGCAGTGTGGAGCCTGCTGAAATTACTCACACCTGCCAGCCCGAAAACTGTTCACCTGCCTAGCATTGCCTTCCCCAGGAAACCCCAATAAAGGCCTTCACTGAAACTCTCCCCTCAATCCTGTCTTTTGCCGCCTGATGAACCCCTGACCTTGTGTGCACATGGTGACTTCCTCTCAGAGACCGGAGTATAGCAAACTTCTAGGAAGATTCATTTTTTTCTTTTCTTTCTTTCTTTTTTTTTTTTTTATCTTCACCCGAGAATATTTTTTTCCATTGATGTTTTAGGGAGAGGGGAAGGAGAGAGACATCGATTGGTTGCCTCCCACACACGTCCCGATCAGGACTGGGAATTAAACCCACGATCCTTTGGTCTGCGGGCCAATGCTCTAACCACTGAGACAAACCAGCCAAGGTATAGCAAGATTCATTCTTGCTTCCTCCATCTCCAATGCGGACATTTGTAGAAAGGGGATTTACTGTGGATGTAAATAACTTTTTAAAAGCCCAGTTAACTGTAAATCTTCAGGTGTTGCTCCGGATGGGCACATTAGGAGCCTTCTGTCCCTTTCCCAGGCTCAGAGAGGAAGGCTCTGATTGAAGGTGATGAGAACTTGCCCTTGCCAGGCACCCAGGAGGCCGTCACCTACCTTACTCTCCCTCATCACTATCAGGGAACCCAACTGACCACATCCCCCCACCCCCCAGCCCAAACCCTCACCAGCATCGCCCATGGAGCTGAAGATGCTCTCGGTGACACACATGATGGTGTCGGTGGCCTGGTCGTAGCGGCCAATGGGCTCGCCTCGGCTGGCAAACTGTCGCACGTGCTGCAGGAGGTCGTGCAGGGCCTGGCTGACCACGCTGGCCGCCGCGCTGACTTGCTTCAGGAGCTCGCTGTCATCTGTGGCTGCCTGGCAGGCGCGGACGCAGTTCTCCACTGAGCGATCCACAAGCTTCCCCGCTTCGATCAGCTGCTCCTGGCACACAGGGGAGCTGATGGTGGGGCTCACCACCTGCAGGGGGGCGAGAGCGGGTCGGGGCACTGTGGGTCCTCTTGGTCCTCCGTGTGCACTAGCTTTGCACCAAGTCCCTTCCTGCTCTGGGCCTCGGTTCCTTAATTACAGGACCAGGAATTAAACTAAACCATTACTGCAGTTTCTCATTTTCACTACCTCACTTTGCCTTTGTGATTTCAGATGCTGCTAATTTTTATCTTTGTTAGGGATCTATAACGATCTATACTACTGACTACTTTCAAAGTCATTTCCAGTATGTACCAACTATGCCTCCTCCTTCAAGAAACCTCTAAAATTGAGTCTTCTGAGCTAGGATAACAAGACAACCAAAAGAATTGTATTTCTTTTTCCAGAGGCACATGGAACTCTGCTTCATGGCACTTTATCGAACAGGGGATTCTGTCAGTACCTGTGGATATAAGGAGGGGACCATCCAGGACACCTCTGACAGATGCTACACATCCTCCCATAGCCTAGGAAAGGCCAGGCTGAGCCAAAGCACGGACCTGTCCTCTACGCTATGTCCTTAAGTTGAGACACGGACACCTCCCACCTTCTCAGGCACCATCTCATCAGATGGTGGGGTGGAAAGGGTATTTGAGGTCAGGCCCGAGTTAAAAAACTCAGTTCTGCCACCTACTGCTTCTGTGTCATAACATCTAAAGGCCTCAATTTCCTCTTCAGTGAACGGGTGATGGTGATTAACGAGGCTAAGCACAGAGTGTGCGCATTCTGACAACGACGACCTAAGGCCTCACCACCCTCACTCCATCACTGTGCGGAGGAGAAAGGGCCCCACAACTCCGCAGTGACTTCTGGGCCCGTTTATCGTGCCGAACTGCACAGCGCAAGGACCTGTGTGTGCAGGTGTAAACAAGGCGTGCTGACACGTCCAAACGGGAGACAGCAGAGGTGGCAGTTAGACACAGGAGGGTACCTCTGCCGGGGGCCTTGAACAAAGAGCAAGTGATAAAAGCAGAATTGAGCAGTTTACGTAAAAATCCTGTCACATCACCTAAAAAAGACACCTGAAGCACTTAGTCTCGAACAATTTTAACAAATTTTGCCCCTGCTTCCCCTCAATGACTGGAGGCAGATAAGAGCATGTGACACTTTGTAGCGAGGGCCGGGGGTGCGAGCCGGCTGACCTTGGCACAGGCCACCAGCTGGGAGGTGGAGAGGGCACACTGGGTGGCAGCGGCGATCACCCTGTTCTGCAGGACCGTGTCTTCGGCCACTTGGGCAACGTTCTTTGCCTTTAGTACCAGCATAGCAGCAGCGTTGGCAACAGCTTTGGCCAAACTCATTAAAACGTCCTAAGAAAAAGAAATTTAAAAAAACACACGAGTCATTCGTTTTGTTTTTCCAATAACCCTTCAGGAAAATAAAATGTGGTGTCCACTTAACCATTTTATTAGAATTCCATTTGACTTCAGTACTTCAGAATAATACTTTTCCACTTATTTTTCTGAAATGTCAACTTATCTTTGGAGCTAGTTAACACTAGAAAGACTGAAATTTAGTATATACCTATATTGCCCAAAAGCAGTCAAAATGACTGCACTGTGAAAGAATAATATTGGAGCACTCTTCACTTATGTTCCTTAGCTTTTCCAATAACTCACTTCTATTCGACATTTCTTTCATGAATTTAGGGCGCAAAAGAAATAAAATAAAGAACTTATTAGAACAAGTATCACTGCATAAAGATTCGAATAACAAGTACTAGTTTAGCTTATTGAGCAACTGCAACTTATCAAGTATCGACAATTTATCATGTACTTGTATGTTATCATGTGACAGTAATCGAAAAAAAATGAAAACTGTTATTTCAATACAGAGCCGAACTGGTCATATAAGAAATTTACTCAATTCAATAATAAGAGTCATTTGATTATTTAAAATTTCCCAAGCAGTCAAAATGACTGCTTTTGGGCAATATAGGTATAACACACACATATATATATACACCGGAAATGAAGGAGGGGGAGGTAACTACAATTATTAATAAACGCATTTATATGTTGTACAAAAAGTCACAAAATTCTAAGACATTGTGTCTTTATATACATAATTGTTTTTCTAATTGAAATTAAAAAGCAGTCAAAATGACTTCCTTGGGCAATCTAGTGTTAATGAAGAAGACTCACATCCTAATAACATATTCTCCTATACATTCATTAAGTAGCACAAGTTTACATCTAAAAGAGGTTAATTTGAGGAAACGGTTTTTATTATAACCACTGATTATCGTCCATGCACTTATCCAATACTGAGAGTCACATCTCTTGAATGTGGTTGTATTGGTGGATCAAACGACGCTGAAATGCATCCAGATGCCACAAATACTATGTGCTGTAGGAAAAATAGAATTCATGGCCCCCAAGTCACCATGCCCCACTGTAACTTGAAAATTCATTTTTTTGGATTTCTACTTTGCACAAGAATCCAAGTGGAGGGCCAGGGGTGGGAGCCCATGAATTCAGCCACAACATTGCCTCCAGAGGGCAATGGTGGACATGCACAGACAACTCCTACTTCCAGAGCTAAGGGATGCTCTGCACATAAGTTATTCTCAGTGATCCGGAGCCTTCTGCAGAGGGATTAAATTATTACGAAAAGTGGGCAGGGAGTCTACATACATAAACTAGCTACAAGCCACATAGTTAAAGCTATGACCTCACTGCGGATGCAAGGAGCGCGGAGCCTTTAAAGATCAGCTTATGCTTCAGCTCAACAAGAAGGCATTCTGCCTGCAGGATGGGAAATCCTTTGATTTCGGCCACCAGCTTTGTCACTGATCTGTGTGACCTGAAGACTAACCACCGCTACATTGAATTTACATCTCTGCTTTTAATATTGAAGGTAGTTTATTTGGTTTGGAAATGCCTTCCCAAACATAGGAGCCATTTTTATTTTGAACAAACGTGTGAAGACTCCCCCAGAGGAGATGTGGTCAGAAGTCTTTGTTAATTCATCAGATGATAATGAAAAGCACCTTTGATTCTGAATGCAAAGGGCACCCACAACCTTCACAACAATATTTCTTATGAGAAGATAAATTGGAAAGTCTGTCCAAACTGCACAGTTTTACAGAGAGCAAAGGCCAATTAAAAACCACCAAGTAAGCGCACTTTAAAACTGACAAAGCCAAGCAGTCTTAAAGGAACAGTCCAGCCCAGTCTGTTTTAGGTCTCTGAAGTTTACTGACCGTCCAGGGAAAAACCAAAGCCTGTGATGCCACAAGTTGAAGGTGCCTCTGGGATCTAGCTGGCTACTGTCTGCTGCAATTTTTAGACATTGTTCCCAACACAGCCCAAAAGGTTACAGTTCGTGGACACCTATAGCTCAATGATCAGTGAAAACACAACCTGAATGTCACAAATTATTAACGAGATTTAGGCTAACAACTTTCCAAAGGGTCACAGTATTCATTCCCTCGTTATGAATCCATCTTCGCACACAGAGACAAGGTTTGGTCATGTAGACTCAGGATTATTCTAAAGGGCTTTGTTCGACTCATTTACAGAAACCCTGTTCCTAGTAATTTTGTCCAAAAAAGAAAAAAAGATACAGTTAGAAAAAGAACGTGATCCCACAGCAGGGGTGGGCAAACTTTTTGACTCGAGGACCACAATGGGTTCTTAAACTGGACCGGAGGGCCAGAACAAAAGCATGGATGGAGTGTTAGTGTGAACTAATATAAATTCAAAGTAAACATCATTACATAAAAGGGTACGGTCTTTTTTTTTTTTTTTTTTTTTTTTTTAGTTTTATTCATTTCAAACGGGCCGGATCCGGCCCGCGGGCCGTAGTTTGCCCACGGCTGTCCTACAGCAATAGTTGCAGGCAAGGCCTTTGTCGAACTTTTCAACAAGACCACTATTATGTCGCCCGTGTAAAATAAATCTTTGTTAAGTCTGGGAACATGTTGAGGACCCAAAGAAAAGCTCTGAGATCGGATCTCAAGAATCTGAAAACCAGAGTAAGAAATCCAATGTCAGGAAGCCCAGGGCTGCTCCTAACGAGCGGCTGCAGATCACCTCACGGGGGCGGTGTTTACCCGGACGCCTTACAGAAACAAAGCGCTCCAGCCAGGCTTTCCTGGGAAGAGAGCCTCCACAGGCCCAGGTCCTGAACCTGAACCTGAACCTGAACCTGCTGCCTAGTTCATCTGAACAGAAACAAACATTAGGAAGCAGTTTGCATTTATAGGTGATGAAAATGTCGAAGGAAAAAAGGCAGTCTTCAACACACAAGGATGCCTGAGATGTCTCAAGGAAGGGCTGTGACTTGAACCTTCCCAAACACTTTGGGGAAACAGTATTTTTGAGGAAAGTACATTGGTCACTTCAAGATAATGAAGCCTAGAAAACCAAGCATGGAATCTCGTATCCACACAGTTCCTCAGTAAGGGTCTGCCTATGAAGAATTATCTGCTCTAATACAAAAAGCAAAGGACTCTTCGGGATCTGAGTCAGGAGGAATCAGGATGGGGACACAGTTAGCTTGGAGTTAGTGGGATATATGCCAGGATTGCTGGACTGTGGGTCTCACCCCCATCACGAGGTGAATGTTCGAGCACTGAGGTGTTACTACAGGATATGAATGAGTTCCACGGCTCCAGTACCACAGGTGTGGATGAGGAGGAGAAACAATACATGTATGGATGGAATTGCATGTTTCGTGAATCACAAGATACATGGTCATGTCTTAGTGTAACATGCATCTTGTGTTGATGAGATTTGATAGTGCTAAATAAAATGGCATGCAAAACTGCCACAGAGGAAGCTAGAAACTTAAATGCTAGAGTAAAGCTCAATGATCTTTTTATTCTCAATTCTGCCGAATTCCTCAACACTGAACTGGACATGAGATTTGGAGAAGGGCATCTTTCTAGAGGACTGCAACCATTTCATTAAAATGTATTGATACACAATTTGCAAAATTAATATTTAAGAAGAGGAGAAAGAGGAGTGGAGGGCATCTGCCCGCAAGTATGTAAGAAGAGAAGCTCCTTCGAGCCCGAGGCTCCCAGCAGCAGGCCTCGGCACCTCATCTGTGGTGGCTGGCAATGGAGGCAGACAAGTTGAGATCCCATCTGAGCTGGCAGTACATCAAAGCAGCTGCAAACAGTGGCTACAGCTGTTCCCCAGAGAACAGAGAGCACATGCCCATGGTATTGAAAACGAAGGGTGACAAAAAACACTTCACCGTGTTTGTGGTTTTGGATGACACAGACTGACAACAGACACACCTCTAAATATGAAGAGAGCCTGTGCTCCGTGTGTGAGTGCACAGCACACTCTGTCACTCTCAGATGTGGCCTCCAGGGTAATTCAATTAAAAACTGCCCCCAGGCCCAGCCGGCGTGGCTCAGTGGTTGAGCGTCCACCTATGAACCAGGAGGTCATGGCTTGATTCCCGGTCAGGGCACATGCCCGGACTGCGGGCTTGATCCCCAGTGTGGGGTGTGTAGGAGGCAGCCAATCAATGATTCTTTCTCATCATTGATGTTTCTATCTCTCTCTCCCTCTTCCTTCCTCCCTGAAATCAATAAAAAGATAGTTTAAGAAAACAAAAGCAACAACAATAAAAACTACCCTCAAATAGATAAAACAAGATTGGCCATGAATTGATAATTGGGAAGGCTGGGTGGTAGATACAAGGGAGTTCATGATATTATTCCCTTCACTTTTGTGTTTAAAAAATGTCAGTATATTGACCAATGAGAACAGTTAAATAAGGGCTGTATAATGACGACTGTAAGTGAAATGAGTTTTCCAATTAAAAAAATTAAATTAACACACAAACCTCTCACCCCCAAGATAATCCACCCCAATCTTATTCTTGACAGCTCAGGGAAGATTTGGTTTTACATTACATTTTCCCCGTTTGGGTCTACTCTAGACCATCACTTAGGCTCCTTTCCAAGACTTATGGGCTGCAAATATCTTACCTGGAATCGCTCATCAGTCTCATTCTCTCCGATCTGCCTCAGAAGATCCCCACTGGCCTGTCCAATGCTTCCAGCAGCCGTCAAAACCGTCTGTCGGGGCTATGAACAAAGAACACACATTGGTTGGAAGGAAAATGCACTTCCTGCGCAGTACCGACCGACGGGCAGTGCCGGGAGGGAACCTGCAGGATTGGCAGTCCTGCACCTAAACGAGAATCTCCGACTATCTGCCAGCCAGGAGACATGACGTCCTGGCCAAATCTGTGCGAGGAAGTGCCCGAGGTCTCACAAACCAGTGGATGGGTTCGAAATGTTGAATGAAGGAGTCTTGCTCAGCTGGTAGGAAGGTGACTCATGCTTTATGGAATTTAGGGCACAAAACTTGTATCCCTTTTAAACGTGTATTTGTCACATCTGTTCATTTCTGAGTACCTTGGGAGGGAGAAGAGAGGCTTCCTACTAAGAGCTCAACTAGTCCTGAATGCTGAACCATCAGTTCTGAACCCAGTTTAACAACTTGCAAACCCTACCGCTTTTTCACCTGCCCCATCAGGATGGAAGGAACAGCTCTGGAAGCAAGAGCCCCATCCCTGGAACTCAAAGGCTGCACCTGTCGCAGCAGAACCCAAGAGACGGCTTGCCCCAAGAAGAGCTCACCTCTCCAGAAGTAGGCTGCACCGCTTTCAGCAAGTCCGACACTGCCCCAGCGAGGGTCCTTGCAGCTCTGAGCAAGTCCTCCCCGCTGCCCACCTCATCATCCATGAGGGCCGCCAAGAGCTTCACGCCTTTGGACATCTCCGTCAGGTTGGAAGAAATGGTGGTGATTGCACACCCCACAGCTGTGTAGTCCGTGTCTGCCGGGTCACCTGGGACAGAGAAGGACCATCTCGGTCAAAGGAGGGTGGTGAAGAGGGAGGAGAGCCCAGTTGGGCAGGAGATACGTGGCCAGGGGGCAGCAGCTCGTCACCCACCACTCTGCAGGAGTCAGACACAAAGCACCGCATGTGCACAGTGAGACGGGTGGCTCCCTATCTCCAAGATGCTGCTCTTCACAGGCACCTTCACCCTGAGGCCGCCTGCAGTGCAATGCTGAGCACAAGCACCTTTGAAATTCCAAAGGAAGGCTGAGCATCTCACGGCCTCTTGCATTAGGCCACTGTCAGCAGCTTAGGGAGGTCAACTCTGCCGCTGAAACGGTCAGGCTGCTCAGGGAAGCGAAGACATGCCCTGGCCCTCACTTGACAGTGTTGGGCGGGGAGTGATGCTACGGCAGAAGAGACAAGACAGGAGGCGCGCACGACGGATCTCGTCAGACTGTAAGCTCCCAGAAGGGAGAAACAGGCCTCCACGTACTTTGAAGTATGTCCAACACACTGATGAACAAGGAGAAGGGCGACGTAAATGCTTTTTAATGACGCGACATGATACAGACACAAAGGGATGGATAGTCTCCACATTTCTCCTGGGTCAGTGGGAGAAAATGCCTGAAGCACACAGGGTGCCTAAAAATAGACTGTCGTTTCATAATATGAAAATCTGTTTCAATCAAAGAACCTTTTTTTAAAAACACGCACACACACAAAAAAACCACAACATACCACAAACCCCTCAGGGTCTTACCGGCAGTGAGGTTAACAACTGAAGCTGTTCCAGCTGTGATGGCATCGACCTGAGAGTGGATTTCGTGTTTGGATTCGTCGACTTTGTTCTGAACCCATACCCTAGACGCCTGCAAAACCAGACAAGCACATGACACCATCACTGCATGGAATTACCCAGGAAACCAGAGAAGTCGTGCCATAAAATGAGACCAGTGTTCTGGCTACACTCTTACTGGGCCGACACCAACGAGACCCTGAAGTCATCTTAAACAGTGTCTGTAACAGGCCTTTTGCTCCTGCATTGAGGCTAAACAGCATGTAAATTTTCCACGTTTTTTAAACATTTTTTTTTTTTTTTTTACTTTTAAGATCTTACAAAAATTCTATGTAGCTGTATTTAGGTGAATTCAATAAAAATGAGAATAGTTGATGTCTCACGATAATACTGCATGTTAGCACCAGCAATTGTGGCTAATTTTTTCTTGTTTTTTAGAGAAAGTGTATAGAATTAGGGTGTCTCAGCTCATGAGTGTTCTCTGTCAACGTGGGGATTGTCTTCTGTTTACAACATGAATGCCACATAGATGTGGTTCCTTTCCCAGTAGGATTTTGGAGGGGTGGATGGGTCAAGACCCCTGTTCTAGATCCAGCTCTTCCACTAACAAGTGGAACAACCTTGGGCAAATTTTATCCAGCCCCTGAACCTCACATTTCTTACACTCTAGGAATTCAGTGGTCTCTAACAGCCTTCCCAGCTCTTACAGTTTATGTTCATGGGAACCTACAGATCACAAATTCTCGTTTCTGGCATTTCTGGACTTAGTCAAATGACCATTTACATTATTACTGGCAACCATACGGAAATAGACTGACGCTGATCTGCTCCCTAAAACATTCCAAAAATACTAATCTAGGTTCAGGATGTGCCTAGCAATACTAATATGTTTTGTATACTAATTCTTAGAAAATTGATACAGAATGTTAAATCTCAGTATATTAAAATTCTACCTTACAATTGTGCTGAGTTTGGGAGTCTGCCATATGTTTCACTCTGACATTCCCCAGAGCGAATGTTTAATGATTTCTGGGGGTCACGGCACTGAGACAAGCAGTACCCTGCGTGTATACAAGTACACAAATGAACAACAGGGCTTCAGGGAGAACTTGGAGCAGTTTGTCCTGGCTGGACAAGATGAGCTACAGACTGTATCTTGGTTCTGGCCCCTATGGTGGCCCTGTCAGTCCTAAAACAGTGGATTTCAACCCTGGCTGCCCAGTAGAGTCACCTGGGAAGGTGGAAAAGCACTGCTACCCAGAGCCCACCCCCAGAGACACAGATTTGTTTGGCTTGAGCCTTAGGCTTTGGCCTTAAAGCTCCTCAGGTGATTCTAATGTGCAAAGGAGGGCTGAGAAGAACTAAAATGTAGATTCTGATTCCGAAGGGGAAGGCCCATGATTTTGCACTCTCAGGAAACCCCAGGTGTTGTCAGTGCTGCTGGCCCCTGGATATGATCTGCAAAGCCAGGGGCCCGGTGACTCCATGCAGCAGTAGCTACAGGACCGCAGCTAATTACCCCGCCCTGCTGAACAGCTCAGGAGTAGTGGTTCTCAAAGCATGGTCCCCAGAAAAGTGGCAACAGCATCACCAGAGGCCTTGCTGGACATGCACAATCTCAGGCCCTGCCCCACACCTACTGAGTCAGAAGCAACCTTTTTGAACCAGCCCTACTAGCGGTTCTGCTGCATGCTAAGGTTTGAATCCCACTTGTAATAACAAAAGCAGCTGATACTCATGAGCTCTCACATGTGTTAGGTGCTGTATTAAGAACTCTGCACGTGATTAGATTATCAGGTCCTCATAACCAACCTACTTATGGATGACAAATGGAGGCTTAAAGGAAGTTGCCAGATTCACACAGCCACTGGGCAGTGGAGCTGGGGATTGAGCACACATGATGTGACTCTAGGGCCCACGCTGTGAGCCCTCGCCAGGTACTGCCAACAGCCAATAGCACCCTATGATTCTCTCCTCCTAGGAGAGTCAACGCCTCGTTATCTTGGAAAGGCATGGTTTTCACTTCACCTGGCTGAAGACAGACATTCACCTGGCTGAGTCCAGAGTGCACAGCCCTGTGTCCTGCCTGGGCAGAGACACTGAATGAAACCACATGCAATATTTACCATATCCTGGCCGAGAGGCGGCAGTGAGTCAAGCTCGCTGAGGTCGTCCTGGGCCTGCTGGACAGCATGCATGCTCGTGTTGATGGTCCCCATGAGGGCCTGCTGGGCCGAGGTCTACAGAGACAGATAAACACAAGGGGGTCATACCGAGGCTCCAGCCCTGACACAGCCCTCTACACAAAACAAGTTGAAACTGAACCCCTGCTCAAGACAAAGTGACCCAGGATACAATTCCAAACTGCCCAAACCACCTCTCATTGGAGAACTTAGCTGACAAGAAGGCTCAGAAAGTGTCCTTGTGAGGGAGCGAAGGGGATCCAGTCCTTGAGAACTGAATATAAAAGACCTCAGGCATGGGAAGCGTGTTTTACACCAGAACTCTTCCTGGTAAACAAGCAAGGATTCCAGCTCCACCTACAGCCAACATGCCTCTTCAGAGTTGAATTACTTCTGAGCTTTCAGTCACTTCAGCTTTCAAACAGTTCTTGCCCAAAAGGATTCCTGAGCAGACCCGAGAGAGACACTGCAGCAGGGGGACCTTCACAGTGGAAGGAACCAATGATCCACTGTGGGGAGTGGGTGTGGTTCACTACAGACCGGGTCTACTCCTAAGACTCTCTGAGGGATATCTGGGCTAATTACTAGTAGCAGCTTGACACTGCTAAGTCAAGGAAGCAGGTTTCTACCAGTCACATGGAGAGGACACTGTTTCTCTTCCAGCCTCAGAGGACAACTGTGATCCTAGACAGGAAGGTACCAGCGCCACACAATTAAAAGGAAACATGCTGAGAGTTAGGCGTCAGGACTGCACGGCTGAAGAGCCAGGATCCAGACAGGAGCTAGCAAGAGTGTGGATGGCACACAGCCTAGCCCCACGCCGATGCCCCTCCCTGCACATCAGAGGCAGCACCCTGACGTGCAGGGTGAGTGCCCGGGGAGCCTCACCAGTGGGGGCATGTGGCCTCGGTGCATCTGCCCAACCATGACCTGCTGCTGCGGCGAGGGCATGCTGCCAACGTTGAAGGTCTCCGGCCCGCTGGAGCCCGAGCGCATCACGGCCGGCAGCGCCACGGAGCCATGCTCCACCTTGCCCGTCCGGTTGAACTGCTGCTGCAGGATGGTGGACCTGTGGGGACAGGCAGTCACTGTGAGATGGATACTCATGTGCACTGTCATAGACACAACAAATGGCACAAATATTTGCTGCTTTATGCCGTGGAGGCCAACTGAAAAGAGGCACGCATAGACAGGACTGTGAAGGAAGAGGCAGGCTAAAATGCTCCATTGAAGAACCCTGAGGTGAATGCTTGTTAAAATAGTAAAATAAATAACCACTCCCAAAGGAGTTAATAGGTTCACGGTATATGCAATCAGTTGTTCTTAAACACACACAGAGATAGTCCTATAACAAAGATGTTCCAGAGATAAGTGAGTTTTGTATACACTGACTTATTCAGCAAATCCTACTGAAATAGCATTCATTCAACAAATACCTACTGTGTGCCAGGTTCTATTCCAGGCATGGGAACATTTAACCTGAGCTTAAAGGAAGAAGTATGGAAATAAACTTAAAGAAATCTCCACAGCTTTGACCCCCTCCTGTAGGTCCAATGCCATTGGCCATGGAGGATGTATAATCACTCTTGGAGCCTTGATGACGGGGCACACTGGCACCTCTTCCAGATGCTTTCAGCTGTAGTCTGGGAAGACTCTTCGGGCATCCAGTAGGCACAATATATCAGTCTTTCACTGCTTAATGTTTTCTTCAAATGAATGATGAGTGCAAAGGACTTGGAACATGTGAAGCTAAGAAGTCTGAGGATGGCATATCTGCCTCAGCAGCCCAGTGGACAAACCCGCAGGGGGAGTCTGGAGGAGTCTGTGTGCACGTGTAGGAGGGAGCAGGGTTGGTGAGCTCTTGCATTTAGGGCAGGGGCCTCTCTTCCAGAGTATTCAGACCACCATGGATCACTCCCCATTGTCCAGGGCAAAGCGATGAGCCATGCTAGGACACGAAGCAGCAGGCATGCATGGAGAAACATCACTGTCTATGGAGGGAGTGACACTAGGGAGTGGGTCTGTGGCTCCTGTAGGAGGTCAGCTGAAAGCTGGGATCCCACCAACGTCTAATGCAGGGAGAAGCGGAAGGTGTAGCGATGCAACCACCTGGACCATTTTTCCTGTCTGCCTTGACCAGCCCCCATCCTGATGCCCAGGGGTGGGGAAGGGGCAGCACTCTGGGCTCAGACACTTGCTGAGCTCTTCCTAGGTGAAGTGCAAGTGCAGCAGAGCCCTCTGCGGTGAATGCCGCACCCTGTCAGGAAGCACTCACTAATTTCCACCTAATGGTCATTAACAATTCTGAGGACTTAAGGAGTTTTGCCAGAGGTAGCAAGTACAGTATTTGAAATGAGTCACATCAAGTTTGGTTCCAACCTGTGTACTGATGGGACAAATGGGAAAACACCTTCAAGGTGATTATGAAGCAAACTGTGAGAAAGAGGTGCAGGGTGGTGATGATAGAGAAACAAGTACTATGACTAAACAAGTTCAAATGCTGGGCTCGCTCCAATTTCCTGGCACCGTACTAGAGGAAATATCAAAAGATGTGAATGTGAGTATTGGCACTGCCACATGAAGGCACCTCAACTAACTTCCATGAGCTTCCGTTTCTGTATCTCTGAATAGCAGAGGACAACATGTGGGTACCTCTGCCATAGGGGGTTGTTGTTGGGGCCAAATAAGATAGAATGTGGGACACACACAGTAAAGACAAAAAGGTTATTCCAGCCCTGACCGGTTTGGCTCAGTGGATAGAGCACTGGTCTGCAGACTGAAGGGTCCCAGGTTCGATTCCGGTCAAGGGCATGTACCTTGGTTGTGGGCACATCCCCAGTGGGGGGTGTACGGGAGGCAGCTGATCGATGTTTCTCTCTCATCAATGTTTCAAACTCTCTATCCCTCTCCCTTCCTCTCTGTAAAAAATCAATAAAAATATATTTTTTTAAAAAAGTTATTCCTATTTAACAAAAGTGTGTGTGTGGGGGTGGGGTGGGGGGGCGCTGCACAGGTTTCCATTCAATGGGGCTAAATTGAGATAGTTCTGAATTTAATATGATGATGATGATGATGGCAACAGCAAACATTCATTCTGTGCCAGGCATTATTTTATGTGCTTCATTAGCAAGTCAATCAGCAAAATAAAACTTATAAGGAGATATTATCATTATTCCCATTTTATAAATGAGATGGGGGGGGGACAGAGAAAATTCATAATGTCCACAAACCTGCAAATGAAAAATACAGCCCCCAGATTTGAACCCCAAGTTTGGCTGCAGCATCCATGTTCTTACCCACTTCCTTCTGCAACATTACAATATGTGTACCAAGTGTGGCCCACAAACAGTAAGTCCTCCACTGGCTGGATCCCTCCCCGCAAAGGGACAGGATCAAACAAAAGCTCGCTCTCCAGCCCTTTGATGAAAAGGATGCGGTTTATGAGGTTTACATCAGAAATGCAGACCAGGACTCCTGAATGTTCCTTGCTGCTGAAGATGGATTAAACACCTGTTCAGTGTCTCCCTGAAATCGTTAACCCCCAGCTCCCCAGACACCCTGAGCACTGACACGGACGGTCTGAGACCACACTTCAACAAGCCAGACTCATCGACATCATACATTATCTACTCCTCCATTTGAAGAGCTTCCAGGCCACAGGCTCAGAGGGCAGGAGGGCCCCTGCCATGCAGTGGGAAGGCAGCTCTCCAGCTCTTAACAACACTTACTTTTTGGGGGAGACGGACTCTTCCAACATAGTTGACTCCTCATCACCCTCTAGTCCAAATCTATCTTTACTTTGTTTCTAGAGGTAAAACAAAACACAGAAACAAAAATCAGCAGGTCTTTACACAAGGACGTTTTAAAAGGTGTCACACAAGCAAAAGCATGGAGGTTTATAGCAAATTCCTTAGATTGAATATTTAATAAGTTATGGGTGAACAAAGGCAATAAAAATAAATTATTTACTATGCAGAGATATATAATGTCTTCTGCATTTATTATTGCACAGACCTAATTTCATATAATTAAAATCAAGATGCAGATATTAATACTCTAGTAGAACTTGGTTCTTTGAATGGACTGTATCTAAAAGCTTTAGCAAACTTGTCTGTATACCACAATGGCATATAACCCTATTATATTTAGGGAATAAAAACAACATGAAAAATGCAAAAACATCTTCAGACCCTCAACCTGGGCTCCTACAGAGGCTGGAAAGTGTAATGTAACTACCTAGAGAGGAAGATGCCAAGGGGTTAGTTAGGTTCATTCATTAGCTAAGTGATGCACTACCACTAATTACCTGGCAGTCAATGATACAGATGATCTGCAGCAAAATCAGAAATTCTCATAGGATCTTTAGGTCAAAGACCACACACTCAAGCAATCTCAACATCATAGATTAAATTAGTGAATCAAGTACTTCAAATAAGGTGTGTGTGTGTGTGTGTGTGTGTGTGTGTGTGTGTGTGTGTTCCAGGTAGCCATATCATCTAAACCAGCGGTCGCCAACCTTTTGGACCTCAAGGACCACCAGTGGTCTGTGGACCACCAGTTGGCGACCACTGATCTAAACCGAGTCTTAATAAAGAAACCTTGCTTTTCCAATTGACATCAGTAGGAAATACCTTTTTGAGGATGATATCAATGTAGCCTGCAATCAGCTGGGATATTTGCTCTCCCTCGGTGGTTTGCACTGAGTAGTAACTTTCCTGATATTCCCCAAAATCCTGGAGGGGGAAAGCAGCATTAGGAGAAATATAATAAATCAGATATATCAGCAGTTTTAAAGGTGAGAAGGTCCAGGTTCAAGATGGCATAGACTTAACATGCCCTTTGCTCTTCCCTTCTAAATACAACCAAACATCCAAAATCTTATTTGACAAACATGGTAAAAGGGCTCTCAAAGCTCAAAAGGTGAACTAGCTGGGGGCCTCAGGCCTTGAGAAGCCACATCCACTGACTTCTTGTGTTTTATTTCATACTAGAGGCCGGGTGCATGAAATTCGTGCATGGGTAGGGTGCCTAGGCCTAGTCAGTGATCAGGGCTGATTGGGGCCTTCTGGCTGCCGGCCAGGGCCTTCCTTCATTCCGTGCCACCGCCTGGTGGTCAGTGCACATCATAGCAAGCAATCGACTCCGGGTCTCCCAGTCGAACTCCCGAGGGGACACTTTGTATATTAGCCTTATATATATATAGATCCCTTTACTCCACGCTTGGGTGCTAGAGAGACCCAACACTTGGAAATTCCAATGAGCAGATTTGAAAAGCTTGTTCTCTGTGGCGAAAGGAGCAGAAGAGGAAAGCGCAACAGAGACCTCATTGGAGCCCCAACCCAGCTCCATAGCCTGGGCTGCGTTCACCGGCAGCCGCAGAGCAATGAAAGCCCAGGCTGTCCCAGTCCCTGCTCCACAATCCAGGCAGGCAGGTGGTTTGATCTCCTGCAGCCGTGGCCAGAGTGAAACCCTGTGTCTCCCTGTCCTCCACCAGTGGCATAACAAGACTCAGGTCCAGTGGCTTCTGCCTCCCCGCAGAGGTCACCCAGCAGTAGCAGGTGGCCCAGGGAAGTGCCCTCCTCCTTCACAGACAGCAGCGAGGTCTGAGCAACAATCCCAGCAGTGTCAAAGGAACAAAGGAGTCCAGAATAGCACTGCACGGGTTCAGAAAATGAACTGTCATTGCAACTAAAGCGCACAAAGATAGGCTTAGAACTAAATCTACATAAGGTGACTAATAAAATAGAAAATTTAAATCAGATCATGAGTCTTCTAATATATAACCAAAATGTCTAGGATTCAACTGAAAATCACTATTTATATCAAGAACCAGGACAACTACAATATGAATAAGAAAAGAAAATCAATTGATGCCAATACTGAAGATGAATCAGATGTTAGAATTCTCTGATAGGGGTTTTAAAGTAGCCATCATAAAAAATGTTTCAATCAATTAGAAATTCTCCTGAAACAAGTGAAAATATTGGAAAGTTCCAAAACATAAATGTAAGTAATTAAACAGATGAAATGAAAATTATAGAACTGAAAAATGCAATAACCAAAATAAAATAGTGTAGAGATGAGAGAGGACAGAATCAGTAAACTTGAATTTAGTCTATCAGAGCATTAGAGAGGAAACAGACAGAACAAGCAGAGCTTCAAGGATCTATGAGACAACAAACAGCAAAAGATCTAATATACATGTCATCATCAGAATCCCAGAAGGAGAGAACAGTGTGAGACAAAAAAAAAAGAGAGAGAAAGTATTTGAAGAAATGCTGGCTGAAAACATGCCCAAAATAAAGAAGCTAAGCAAACCCCAAACAGAACAACCCCTAAGAAATCCACACCAATAACTTTTTAGAAAAATAACTGATTTCAGTGAAACAGGAAGGACCTAGAAGAAGCAACAGGAGAGCCTGGGCCGGGTGCTATGGCTCACTGGGAAGTCAGAGAAAAGGGGCCTTGGAGACAGGGTTAGGGGGTGAGCCTGGGGTGAGCTGCTGCTGCCCATTGCTCCCCTGGTTGCAAGTCTCCTGGGGACTCCTAGAGTTTAGGACACATGCCTGTCGGGGAAGGTGAGGGGAAGGGAATGGCGCAGGTGTGCTCCCCAGGGGGACAGTGTGCCCACACCAAGAACTTTTGAAAACTAGGGACAAAGAAAAATGTTTAAAACAGCCATAGAAAAGTGACATATTATCGAGAAACAAACATACTATCTGCAAATGAACTTGAATGACAGAAAATTCTAATCTGAAACCCTGGAGGCCAGAAAGGAGTGCCATGACATTTTTCAAGTGCTAAAAAAAACCAAAACAAAACACACAACTGTACTTTTCAAATCCTGTATCTGTCAAAATTAACTTTCATGAATAAAGGGGAAATAAGAACATTCTGAGATTAAAAAAAAACAAAAAAACCCTAAGATAATTTGTTGTTGGCTGACCTATCTTCAAAGAATGGCTAAAGGAGGCTCTCCAAACATAAAGAAAATGGTAACAGAAGAAGGCTGGAAAGTTTTAAAAGGGGAAGAACAACAGGATGGATAAAAATAGAAATAAATGTAATTAACTATCCTTTACCTCATAAGTTTTTAAAGTCATAGTTTATGGTTGAAGCAAAAGTTATAACACCATCTCATGTGGTGTTCAATGCATTTAGAATATTTAGACAATAACACTTAAAAAGTGGGAAGTGTAGAGACCTAAATGGAAGGTTGGTTTCTACACTTTACTTGAAGTGGTAAAACAATGAAAGCAGTAGGCTGCAATTAATTTCATATGTATATGTTCACAACTAGGAAAATTATTAAGAACACCATACAGAGAGATATACTAAAAACATAAATAAATAAAAATGAAACTCTAAAAAATGTAACCCCCCAGGAAGGCAAGAAAAACAGAGGAAAAAGAAATAGAGGGGACAAACAAAAATTATAAAATGGTAGACTTAAGCCCTGACATAAAAAATTAGCTAAAAACTCAAATGGTCTAAACATACCAATTAAAAGAAAGACATTGACAGGGTGGATTAAAAAAAATTAAAGAAACCACAACCCAACTCTATGCTCTTTATTTGAAACACATTTCAAATATAACTCGACTACTAATAAAAGGATAGAAAAAATATGACATGCAAACATTCATTTAAAATATGAGTGGCTATATTAATATAAGATAAAGACTTGAGAGCAAAAAAAATTTACTAGGAAGAAAATATGTAACAATAAGACAATTTCTCCGTTAAGAAGATAAAGGAATCTTAGATGTATAGAAACCAAACAATAGGGCTTCAAAATATATAAAGCAAAAACTAATAGAGATGAAAGGAGATATGGAAAAATCCAGAGTTGCTGTTGGGAACTGACTGAATAACTAGACAGAACATTAACAAGGATACAGAAGACTGGAACAACACCATTAACTAACAGGATCTACCTGGCATTTATAGAATACTTCACTCAACAGCAGAATACACATTCTTTTCAATCACTCAGAGAACATTCTCCAAGAATGATCATATCCTAGGATATAAAACAAATCTTAAAATGCTAAGAAATAAAATTATACTTAATATGTTCTTTGGCTGTAATAAAGTCAAAGTAAAAATCAATAACAGACAATAGGAAAATCTCTATAAATACTTGGAAATTAAATTAAGGCTAGGAATAGGAAGGAAACAAATATTACATGTTACAAACATAAAACCAACTGTATACTTTAATAAAAACAATGAAAATTCATTGTTTTCTGCTTGAGGTAGTTACTGAGATTCATAACTATGTAAAACTTTGTTTTTAACAAAGCAATACTTGGACCTACTTTAAAAAGACCAATCTTGCTAAGAGGTATATGATAACACATAGCTGTCCTCTGCCCTACACATTCCTGCCTTCACTTTCCAATCCCGACCCCCACCTCAGATAACCATTTTCAACCCTTTAAGCAGTTTCTTCCACTGTAAGTCCTCACTTAACATCATCGCTATGGGAAACAATGTATAACGAAACAAAATTTACCAAAGGCTAATTGATATAAACCAGAGTTAAGTTCCTAGGGAATCTCATCAACGGTATAATGAAATGATGTTATTTGAGGATCTGCTGTATTTCTAAATAACATGTTTATATTAATTTCTTGATTTATCTATTTTAGAAATGATCCACAACTTCCTGCAATGGCAAATGAGAACGTAGTTCTCTAAGTAGGAACACTCATTTTTAAGGGACATGCAGGCACAGGTGTTACTGATTATAGGAGGAAAGAAGGTACATTTTCTGAAGATTTCTTCTAACTGGCATGAGGCTATCAATCGATGACCAACTTAGATAACTGATTACTCCCTCCAAGGCCACTTCCTTACACCTTTTTTTCTGATGGCCTATTATGAGCTCTTGCCTCAATGCCAGCTGATATTTCAAGTGTTCAGCAGAGCTGGAGAATAGTTGTGAAGAAACCGACAAATTTTAATGTTGTTTTTTTTTTTTAATTTCTCTTCTTACTCAACTTGCCCTACTAATTCTCACATGTAAGTATGACTATTAGTTAAGGCTACCCAGTTAGACTCTGCTAAAAGCAAATATTGAGGTTGGGAGCAGGAGTTCAGAGGTCCGAAGGCTTACGACAAGCACACTGTTCATATTTTCCATGTGTTTCACACTGGGCATTTCATCATGACCATGTCATTTGATCCCAGCAACTCTGTGAAAACAGGTGTTGCTATCCCCATTTTACAGCTGAGGAAGTTCAGGCTCAGTGAGGACAGGTGACTTGAGCAAGGTCACAGAGCTCAGAAATGACAAGCTGGGGTGGAATACTGCCCCAAAGTCTACGCTGCTTCCACTATACAGCACGCTCTCTTTCCAGGCAGGCTGGGAAAACACACCTCAGCAAGATGTCACGGTTCTTAGGAACTTCTACAACAATCAGCGATAAAGGGCGCCTTTGGGTGGGCCTCAGAGCATTAGCGTTTCCTTTTAGGGTACGCTCGGGATGGCCTCAGGGACACAGAAGATGAGAAGCACCCTGTGAGTGGCTCTTCATAGAGACGTTCTTACTTAACGCACCAGAGAGGAGGGGGTGGCCAAGGATACCCAGCTTTCATACATTTCCCTCAGTTCTGGACCAGTCCCCATGCCCACCCCATGGTCTCCCACCATCTGTCCCTCTCCACACTGCCCGCGAAGGCCAGGGAAACCCAGTGGGCTTGTACTGTTTCTCCTGCCCCACCATATTACCCAAAGCCATGTGGGCCCCCTCGTTGCCCTCTGCCAGTCCCTACCAACGTGAAGCTCTTGGGCGAGGCTGCCCAGCGCTTGACCGTGGTGAGCGGCCACTCCTGCAGCACTTCCTTGGTCTTCTCGTCCACGCGCATCACTGAGTCCTTGGTGATGCCCAGCAGGCGGGGCACCAGCTTGTTCTTGCCTTTCATCTTTTCCTGAAACAGGAGACACCAGGTCAGCGCTCTTCCTCTGAATACATCTGATTTTGCCAAATAATCAATGACATTGCAATGTTTTACCTGCGGTCAACTTACACACACTGTGTTTCAAAATAGGCAGAACTACCGTGTCTTAAAAATCTTGACTGATTATTAGTTTTAATAATTGTTTAAGAAACAGTAATCATGCCTATTAAATTAATGGATACCTACCTGTCACACACACCTGAACAAATTCGAGATCAGTTAATAACTTAGGAGAAACATACAGGTGATATATTTTTGTGATCACTGAGTGCGAAAAGACTCTTTATACCAAAATAAAAAATATATTTATATAAAGGAAATGATTAATAGTTTTAACTACAAAATATAATGGACTTCAATATATCTAAAAAAAGAGAAAGAAGGGTAGGAGAAAAAGAAAGAAACCTCATCAGAAACAAAATGAAAAAGCAAATGACCGGGGAATAAATATTTACAACAAATACAAAGATAAAAAATTTCATATACATTGTATGTGAAAGGTTATCATAAATCAACAATAACTAGCAAAGAACATACACAGAAACTGTTTAAAATAATAATTAGGTAATAATTAATCAACAATTGGATAAATGTCATGTATATAAGATGGCAGATTTTAAAAAAAACAGAATTAAAGAAAATATAAAGGGGAAACACTGTTGAGGGAATTGAAAATGGCATAGCCTTTATAGAAAATAAACGTGTCAATAATAAACGAAAGCTTTAGAAATATTTCTACTTTCGACACGTCTTGCTTTTAGAAACTTGTTAAAAAACAAATTATAAATGGATGTGAAGATTATACAGCAAGAAGGTTCATCTCGGGTTTACCATAGTGGAAATAACCAAATTTTCAATAAATAGGGGATTTGAAAAATTATTGCACAAATAACAGACTACTCTACAACTCTTAAAATGCATATTATAGGAAAACAATTGGACAATACAGTTTTCACAATATATTATAAAATAAAAATCAACAGTTTGCACTGCAAAATCCTAAAGGAAGTAAAATTTTAAGCATAAATTTTAATTTAAAACATTAAAAGAAAATTTAAAAAAGAAAATTTTATTATGTGAAAAAATGGTGGCAACAATCATCTCAAGTTATTTGTATTATTTTCTTGTGCTTTTCCTTATTCCCAAAATTTCACCCAATATACATCTTTTTGTTGTCAAGGAAAAACAAACAATCTTTTCCAATAATACTTGCTGAAACCTCGTAATGACTACACGATTCCCTAAGAACACATATACAAATTAGCACCCACAAAGTGTGTATATATAAGTAGGTGTGAGTACAAGGGGACAGGCACCCAACACAGGGCAGGAGTGTGCTACATGTTAGTCTTTCCCATTAATTTTCAAAGCATCCCTTAAATGTTGGCATCATCATCATCATCATCATCCCTTTTTTGAAATGAAGGGACCAGCAACTTGCCCAAGGCAGATAGCAGTGAGTAGGAAAGCCATGATTAGGACACAAATTTGACTAGCTCAAAAATACTTCTGATTTCAAAAGCAGACTGTCTACCACAGTGTACTTCTTCTGGGGGAAGCAATTAGAAAAAAGCAAAAAATGCCCCCTCCTGGCCCCCAAGGGCAGTTCATAAATCATCAGGAGGTGAAGGTCCCAGCACACCTCCAGCTTCCTCCCAGGAGGAAGAGAGGACAGCATCGGGAATCTGCGTGGGGGGCCAAGGGGTGGAGTCTGCATTGCAAGAACCTCCCAATCCTGATGAAAGCAGAGTCAGACTCTGTGGAGAGACACCAGTTCCACAAGAGGTGAAATCAGTGCCCATGGAGGATGCCCATCAGTCCAATTTGGCTTCAGGAGCCACACACAGAGTTAGGTGGAGAGGCCCTGGGCAGCTGGTTTAGTCACACATGGAGGAATGAGATGGTCAAAGGGTACAAACTTGTAATTGTAAGAGGAATGAGTTCTGGGGATTTAATGTACGCTGCTGTGACTATAGTCAACACTGTATTATATACTTGAAAGCTGTAAAGAGAATAGATCTTGAATGTTCTCCACATAACAAGAAAAATATAATTACGTGAGGAGGACATAACCTCATTGTGGTAATAATTTTAAAATATATACATGTAACAATTCATCGCATTGTACACCTTAAACTTCCACAATGTTCTATGTCAATTATATCTCAGAAAAGTTGCGAGAAAAAGATAGCTTCATCTGATAATTTTATATGAAGCCACTAAGGTGTTTGATAACATTCAGCACCTATTCATTATAAATATTTCTTTAAAATGCTGGAATACATATACTTTCTCAAAGGATATTTCAATCCTATTATCAGTATTCTATTTGATAGAGAAATGCTAGAGAGAAATATATAAATATTGGGATACCCTTTAAAATCTTACCCTTCAACATTATTTTGGAAGTTTCGGAAAATGCAGATTTTTTTTTTTTTAATTCTAAGCATTAATTCAGGGAATGAAGGAACAAAATTATTTATTGCTATGATTGTTTACCTTATAACAAGATACCAGAATCATTTCTTTCTTTTTAAAAAATATATTTTATTGATTTTTTACAGAGAGGGAGAGGGATAGAGAGTTAGAAACATCGATGAGAGAGAAACATCGATCAGCTGCCTCCTGCACACTCCCTACTGGGGATGTGCCCGCAACCCAGGGACATGCCCTTGACCGGAATCGAACCCGGGACCTTTCAGTCCGCAGGCCGACGCCCTATCCACTGAGCCAATCCGGTTTCGGCCAGAATCATTTCTTAACTATTTACTTTGAAATAATCACAGATTAACAGGATGCTGTGAAAGTAATACAAACAATAAAAAAAATCACATATAAGTGTGTGTGAGGATGTAGAAAAATTGGAGCCCTAATACACTGCTGGTGGTCCTTTAGAAAATAGTTTGGAAGTTCCTCAAATAATTAAACATGGAGATAACACACAATCCAGCAATTCCACTCCTAGGCATACATATCCAAGAGACTTCAAGGCATATGTCCACAGAAAAGGTTGTACATTAATGTATATAACAGTATTTAATCCATAGGTGGAGACCCAAATGTTTATCAGTTGATGAATGGATGAACAGTATTATATTCACCTTAGCTCCTGGCAACCACCCATCTTATTCTCTGTTTCTATGATATCCGCTTTTTAAAATTTCACATATAAGTGAAATCATATAGCATTTGTATGACTTATTTCACTTAGCATAATACCTTCCAGATCCACCCATGTCGTGGCAAATGGCAGGATTTCCTTCTTTCCTAAGGCAGAATAATATTACACATAATAATATTACACACAGTGGTAATTTTTGTTAGTGGTGTAATGATCAATTTAATTCTTCTGCATGTGAATGTTGTTTTCCCAACACCATTTATTGAAGAGACTATCTTTTCCCAATGTGTATTCTTGGCTCCGTTTGTCAAATATTATTGCTGTATATGCATGGGTTTATTGCAGGCTCTTGATTCTGTGTCATTGACTTATATCTTGTTTGTATACCAGTGCCATACTGTTTTAATTACTATAGCTTTATAATATAACTAGAAGCCCGGTGCACAAAATTCATGCATTTGTGGGGGTCCCTCAGCCCAGCCTGTGCCCTCTTGCAGTCCGGGAGCCCTCAGGGGCAGTCAGACATCCTTAGCACTGCTGCAGAGGCAGGAGAGGCTCCCACCACTGCTGCTGTGCTCGCCAGCCATGAGCCCAACTCAGGGCTTCTGGATGAGCAGCACTTCCCCGTCGGAGCACACTGACCACCAGGGGGCAGCTCCTGCATTGAGCATCTGTCCCCAGTAGTCAGTGCGCGCCATAGCGACTGGTTGTTACACCATTTGGTCAATTTGCATATTAGCCTTTGATTATATAGGATTTGAAATGAAGCTGTGTGACACCTCCTGTTTTCTTCTTTCTCAAGATTGCTTTGGCTATTTGGGATCTTTTGTGGTTCCATACAAATTTTAAGATTTTGTTTTCTGTGAAAAATGTCAATGGAATTCTGATAGGAGTTGCATTGAATCTGTAGATGGCTTTAGGTAATATGAATGTTTTTAACAATATTAACTCTTTTGATCCATGAACATGGGGTATCTTTCCATTCATTTGTATTTTCTTTAATTTCTTATACTTTTAGGTGTATAGATCTTTCACTTCCTTGGTTAAATTCATTTCTTTCTTTTTTTAAATGGGTTATTTGTCTTTATTGTTGAGTTGTAAGAGATTTTTATATTTTCTAAATATAAGTCCCTTATCAGATATACAATTTACAAATATATTTCCCATTCTGTGTGTTCTCTTTTCACTTTTTTTTTATTGCTTAAAGTATTACAAAGAGTATTACATATGTCTCCTTTTTTTTCCCCCCGCCCTTGACAATCCCCTGGCCTCCCCTACCCCCCAGTGTCTTATGTCCATTGGTTATGCTTATATGCATGCATACAAGTCCGTTGGTTGATCTCTTACCCACCCCCCTCCTTCCCTCCCACCCTCCCCGGCCTTCCTGCTATAGTTTGACAGTCTGTTCGAGGCAGCTCTGCCTCTGTATCTATTTTTGTTCATAAGTTTATAATGGTCTTTATTATCCAGAAATGAGTGACATCATGTGGTATTTTTCCTTCATTGACTGGCTTATTTCACTTAGCATAATGCTCTCCAGTTCCATCCATGCTGTTGCAAATGGTAAGAGTTCCTTCTTTTTTATAGCAGCATAGTATTCCATCGTATAGATGTACCACTGTTTTCTAATCCATTCATCTACAGATGGGCACTTAGGCTGTTTCCAGATCTTAGCTATGGTGAACTGTGCTGCTATGAACATAGGGGTGCATATATCCTTTCTGATTGATGTTTCTGGTTTCCTGGGATATAGTCCTAGAAGTGGGATCACAGGGGGTTAAATTCATTTCTAAGTATTTTTTTTTATTGCTTTTTGATGCTATTGTAAATGGAGGTTATTTTATTTCTTTCTCCATGCATTCTGTATGATGTCATCTTATTTGCCTTATTTATCTAATTTATTAGGTTCATTATTTCATAACATTTAATTATTCCTGAAATCTCAGATGTACTACTTTTAAAAGCATGCAAACTATATGGTCAAGTAAACAATATTTATGAAAATCACTTTAAAAAATAAAATGTAACTAAATAGGACCATGGAGTAAAAAATTAAAGTTAGTAGCATTTTCACTTTTATTATGTGATGGAAAACAAAATTACTGAAAACTAAAATTTGAGTATCTAATATGTATATGAAAGTTGTCAGTACTGCCTACCTCCTTGACCCTGACCTCACTACAAAGGGATGTAATTTGAAAAAAAGTGAGAGAAGAAAGGAAGGAAGGAAGGAGAAAATTCTATTCATTTCTCATTTTTTCTTAAATACTTTTGTTACAGAAGAGTCTTCACTTGACTAAATCTTAAAGACCCTGTGATAACCAGATCTATGCTCTATCTCCAATTATCCGACTAGTCATGGACAGATTATTCTCAGGTGCTAAACTGCTTTTGGAGATAAAACTTTGTTCCTGTAATTTTCTGTTCGATTTCTTCTTCTTTCTTTTTTTGTTAAATTTATTGGGGTGACCTCCTATATAATAAAACCGTAATATGCAAATCGAACAGCAGAACCACCGATCTGTATCATGTGCACTGACCACCAGGGGGCATATGCTCAATGCAGGAGCTGCCCCCTGGTGGTCAGTGCGCTCCCACAGGGGGAGTGCCACTTAGTCAGAAGCCGGGCTCATGGGAGGCCAGTGCAGTGGCGGTGGTGGGAGCAAGGGGTCCCGGAGTGTGAGAGCCCCAGACTATCACAGGGATGTCTGACTGCCAGCTTAGGCCTGATCCTGGCAGGCAGAGATCCCCTGAGGGATCCCAGACTGTGAGAGGGTGCCCCCCAAGTGCATGAATTTCATGCACTGGGCCTCTAGTTGTTTAATAAAATTATAGAGGTTTAAGTGTACAACTCTATAATGCACTGTGTGTTCACCATCCAAAGTCAAATCTCTTTCTGTCACCATATATTTGACCTTACTTTATAACTACATGCAGTTTACTGTATCCTATTTATTTCCCTAAATTTGCTGACCTATATGCATAGCACTGAAACTGACTGTGTGAAATCTAATGGAAAACAATGTAAATGTAAGAAATTAATTTCATATGTGAAAGACTTAAAAAACCCCTCAAAATAGATGGAAAGTGATGCCAGTATCAGTGGACATGCTGAAAATTTAATCTCTGTTCCCGTGATAGGGATTACATTTTAGAACTGATCTGTCACCTGTTGCCCTACAAAATAATGAATAAAAATGAGCTTGGTCTTAGAAACAAAGTGATTCACCCATATGTTTTTCATTTGCAAGGGCTGGATATTTTCTGGTGTAAAACTGAAAAAGAAAAGGACTGAAATAGAGTATGTGAGCTCAGGATGCACAAAGGAGAAATGAAGCTAACAGGAGGGCTTATCAGTCAACTTAAGAACATACCTACCAAGGGCCTCCCTCTGAAATTCACGGGTTGAGTTTAAAAGAACCACCTCTTTCCTTCTGTTAGGAAGACAAATCTGAACCACCTCTTTCCTTCTGTTAGGAAGACAAATCTGACGAGAACACATCTAAAGGTCACAGGAATCCCAGACCCATTTGCAAATACACATCTTAAGTTCCTTACAGACCACAGGAATTTGATTGGGTTTGCAGTGGTCAACGACCTTCACTTAGTCCAGGGCACTCTTGACAGTCTTAAGTGAAACATTCTCAGGGGAAAGTCATAATGAGCACAAGGAAACACCCCCCTGCAAGGACAGTGAGCCAAGCCCAGACACAGCTGCCGGAGGACCGTGGGCAGCGAGGCTCACTCAGCAGCCTCAGAGTTCATCCACTTCATGTCTCTCCAACAGCTAGAGCTGGGTCATTATTGGCCAGATGCTACCTCCGCAAATGCAAACCAACCTTAACAGCAAACACTCTAACAAAAGAAAAAGGTGTGACAAGAGCAAACACTCTCTCCACCACCCTGTCCAACTCACCTTCACCAGGAAAAAGGACACACCATACGTCCGGAGGGACCGGGCGAGTTTGACGTACTTGACCTTGGCTTCTATTTCACTCATCTCTCCATAGTTCTTGTGCTCCTGCGGAAGTGATAGTAGCAGGGACTAGTTATTGCAGCTCCACCAAGAGGTGGACTTGGTGAGAGGTAGTTACTAAATGTGGTGCATAGAGTGTGGCTACGACTGACCAATAAGCAACATTTGTGTAGTAGACCCCTTCACGACACATGTTCCAACTCACCAAGAGTCAGAGTACATGGGAAATTCTAATGCAGTGCTTCTGAACTAGAATTTGAGCCCAAACCCCTACAGATTTCATAACTATAGGCACCAATGCACGCATGTGCAAGATGGCAGGAGCAAGCTCCATAATTACAATCCAATTCTCAAACAACCCCATGTATCAACACCAACACTTTAAACGAGAGCCAGAAAAATGTCCTTGTCTGGGGAAGGTAGCATGCTAACATCCATCCACAGCATACAGTGTTCCAGAGAGCAGGTTACACAAATGTGTACACATCATCACTCTGGGAAACAATACTTGGTAAAAAAATAAATAAATAAGATTTATACATATGAAATTTACATTTCAACTTATATTTACATTTCAACATCAAAGAAGATTTTGATGTTTTGAATTTACTAGAGTGATTGTTTCATGGCAAAGTTGACGGCAGAGCTTTTCTTACTGGTTGCCTAGAATAAACAACTCTCTTTTAGAATAAACCTGAGTTTTAAATTCTAGCTTCAAAAACCAACCTCTGGACAAAGAAGCAACTTGTAGCTTCTTCCTTGGTGCATTTTTAATGGCAAATCACCTTGTTTGAAAGCTACCAAGATAATACCTTGTAAATTAAATGTATGCACATATTTTTTCTCAGAAGGGCTACGTAACCTTTAGCAAGAAGGTGGGGATTAAGATAATAAATCTGCCAGACATAGAACTGTCAGCTCCTTTACTCTTGAGACACTCATCATTTAGTATATAAGCTAAGTACATGTCTGGGGTACAAATCGATCATGTATGGAGGCCCTTCTCATACTAATACATGAGGGTAGGGAGTGAGAAGAATGATAAATTCACATTCCCAGTACCTGAAATATTCTCTTTTCAGCTCCTCTCTGCTTGATGTATTCTTTGGGCAGGAATTCCTTTAGACTGCGAGAGAGGAAGGGGAAAAAGTACAGCATTTATGTTCTTTGATGAGAAGGAAAGAAAAGTCTTTTCGAAAACTCACAGTGAAGTCACTAACTTTCCCAGTATTTTCTAGTTATAAGTAATAACAAACTGCCACATCCCACAATGCACTTAATAGGACACAGATATAAAACCAGACTGATTAAAAGGGTGAAGCTAACAAAGGTAACTGGAAAAGAGTTTCTAGGATATAATATAATTAGAGGCCTGATGTATGAAATTCGTGCCAGAATAGGCCTTCCTTCCCCTGGCGGCTGGCACCAGCTTCCTTCTGGCACCTGGGACCTGGGCTTCCCTCCGGCCACCAGCACCGGGAACCCGGGCTTCCCTCACAACCCCGGCTTCGTCCAGAAGGATGTCCGGTCTAATTAGCATATTGTGCTTTTATTATTATAGAGGCCCAGTGCATAAATTTATGCATGGGTGAGGTCCAGCCAGCCTGGGCCAAATAGGGGCGGACTGGGGCTGGGCCTGTCGGGAGGAGGAGATGGCAGGAGGTTGGCCGGCCGGCCCACCCTGATCGGGGGGCCGATCAGGGCCAGGCCAGCTGGAGGAAGGAGCCTCGGGCAATTGGCTAGCAGGCCCCACCCCCAATTGGGATTGGGGGGCCAATTGGGGGCGGAGCTGGCCATGGGGAGGGGCTGTGGGTAGTGGGCCTGCTGGCCCTGCCCCCAAATGGGGTGGGGGGGGTACCAATCAGGGGACAGTGGCCTGCGGAGGGGGGGGGTCATGGATGGTTGGCCAACCAGCCCTGCCCCTGATTGGGGTGGGGGGGGTGGGGGGGTAACTGGGCAGGGGAGGGGCTGCGGGAGGTTGGCCAGATGGCCCTGCCCCCTATTGGGAATGGGAGTACGATCAGGGGCGGCCCAGCCAGGGGGAGGGGCTGTGGGACTATTGTGGTGGGGTGGGCTGATGGGGCAGGGCTGGCTGGGGGAGAAGGGAGGGGGCATTTAGCAGGCTGGCCCCACTCCTGACCGGAGTGGAAGAGTCCAATCAGGGGCAAGCCAGTGCCAGGGTCCAACCCCAGCAGGTCCAGGGGTCCCCAAAGGTGTGGACGGAGTCGGCGAAGAAGGAATGACAAGGAGGCAGCGTTCAGTTGATCAGCAGCCTAGCCAGGATCTCCAGCCAAGTTCTGGTCTCGATCTCCAGAGAGGTTCTGCTTAGGATCTCCAGCGAAGTTCTGGCTAGGATCTCCAGCCAGGTTCTGTGTCCATGTTCTCTTGCTAGGTTCTCCAGCCAGGTTCTCCAGCCAAGTTCAGTCACCAGGTTCTAGTCAGGTTCTCTTGCCAATTTCTGTAGTCAGGTTCAGTCCAGGATCTTTTGCCATGTTCTCTCGCTAGGTTCTGTCTCGAGGTTCTGAGGCCAGTTTCTGTCCAGGATCTTTTGCCATGTTCTCTCCAGCGAAGTTCTTCTGTCTCTAGAGAACATTCTGTGTAGGTTCTGTGCCTAGGTTCTGTCTCTCTGAGTTCTGTCTCTCCTCCGTTCTGACTTATTACATCTGTATTTATACCTGTTGATTCCAATTCTATCAATCTCTATTCCAAAGGTTAGGGCGTTTCTTATCTCCATTCCAGGGAGTAAAGATTATGTAGCTTAAGCATGATTGTTCATAGTTAAAGTGATTAATTACCCGCCTGGCACTTAGTTAAGAGGTTTTATTCCCTCCCTAACTTCAGGGGAAAATCCCTACCTGGGGAAACAACCTTTCTCAGAGACCTTGGTTAAAACACATAGTGCCAAGAAGGTGAGCAAACATATTAAGAACAGTATGCCATATATGCCAGGTCCCTTGAAACAGCAAGCATGGACCGGCTCCCAGCAAGCCAGCAGAGGGGAGGGGCCGCAAGGTTGGCCAGCTGGCCCCACCCCCTGATTGGGTGGTTCACTTGCCACAGTGGGTGTCATAGCAACCAGTTGTTATGGTTGTTATGGCCATTACAGTCATTGGCTTTTTATATATATAGACTAGAGGCCTGGTGCATGAAAATTAATGCACTGGAGGGGGGGGGGGGGTCCCTCAGCCTGGTCTGCCCCCTCTCACAGTCTGGGAGCCCTCAGGGGTGGCAGGTGACCTGGTGACCAGAGGAAGGGGATGCCCCCACCACACCTCTGCTGCTGCCACTGCCAGTAGCGCAAGCCTCCATCGGCCCTGGTTACCTGAGCCTTGGGCGGCCCTGGGCAGCTGGGGGGCTGATGGCGAGTCCAGCCACACCAAGCACCTGTCGTGCCCCCCCCCCCGCCCCCCCGCTGGGCTGAAAGGACTGGGGGACTCTGGCGAGGCTGAGGGGACTGGGCACCGCCATCTTGTGGCTATGGGCAACGCCATCTTTTGTGATGGTATAATGGTCAATTTGCATATTCCCTCTTTATTAGATAGAATAGTAAAGGGTACAAGAGTGTACAGTATGCTATTCTGTAAGATGGGGAGGACAGGATGTATTTTTCATTTTATATTGTTAATATGTATTTTTAAAACAATAGAAATATATTCCCAGTACTAATAAAAATGATTCTCTATAGAAAGAATGGAAAAACAGGGAGAGGGGGACAAGGATAAAAAATAAACCTCTGTAAATATTCCTTATAGCATAGTTGTTGTTTTTTCACTTTAGAATCACATTAAATTGCAAAGAGGGGCAAAAAGCAACCTAAAAATCTAGAGCAAACGGAAACAAATCAACTTAACAGTATATCAAGTTGACAGCATTACTACAGAGAAAAATGATTTCAGGTAACACTGAAAACAGTCTTTTCACTATGCATCCCTAGTGAGATATACTTAAAGATGAAACGAACCACAGTGACTTGTCAAACACTGACACCATTATTTTACAGCACCCTCCCTCTTCTCTATATATATATGCACACTCTATAAAAATTAGGATATTATATAACATGTTGTATACAATTAAGATAAAATGAGTAATTACCTTAGTTGTTAGTAACCTAGATTTTCAGCATAAAAGAAATAAAAATATAAAGCCAAAAAGTGTCCATGAAAACCCTGCAATCCTTCATTTGAATTGGAAATAAAGACTGGCATATCGGATTCATTTTCTTTTTCTGAAAAACATTTATTTTCTAGTTGTGTCCTCTTAGGAGGCTAAGAGCAAGGACAACCTGCTGGCAATAAACACCCAGCAACTTGGCTAGGTGGCCTTCAAATACCACTCCCCACTCAAAGAAACCAGACATCCTCTGAGAAATGGCTGCTTCTAGCCCTGAGCCAGCAAATGTATCAAATGTTTCTGGAGAGGGTCAGGGCAGGGCCTGGTTCTGGCTATATTAAGATTTGAATAGTGATGATGCCTGTTCAATTTTCAAACTACCTATAGACAAACGCTGTAAGTACATTTCCTGGAATTTCAGGGATCTAGGCCTGAGTACCAGCAGAACACTCTGGCCCTGTCAAGAGACCCCAAGTCAGTCAGCTGGAAGGACCTGAGAAATATCCAAGCAGCACCTGGGATGTGATGACTATCATGAAGCAACTTTGTGGACAGAAATGAATGGCTGAGAGAACTGGAAGTCATCCATGTCAGAAAAGAGGAAGCTGAGTTCACAGAGGGGTAAGGTGACTTAGCGGGGGTCCCGGGACTTGTTAGTAGCAGGGAGCCTTTGACCTCCCAGACCCAGAGCAGGTCCACCTGAGCACAGAGCTGTTGCAGGCTTTCCCCAGGAGGACACTTGCAAGGACAATGATGCAGTATCATGAGTAGGCCCAGGGCTGTGGGGCTCTGGACAGCAGCTCCTATACCATCAAAAAGGGAGACCCGGCTGAGGTTAACAAAAAGAGCCCCACGGGAACCTGTCAGGACGATGACTGTTACTAGAAGAACAACAGACAGTAGTGTCCAGTGGCCAGGCAGGGATAGGATATGCTGGGCATTTATGGCAAGAAAATTCTGTGCAGCAGCAAGCTGCCCTTAATTGAAACTCTGCAAACTAACCCTCCCATTCATCAGTAGGTACTGAATCTCTCACGCTTTGGTAGGTACCGAAAACAACTTCCAGTTGCTTACACTAAATGTTGCAAGAGTCTTTTGGGGGGAGTTTATTGCGAGGCATTTTAAAATGTGAAGTGAGTGTGTGTGAGCATGTGTGGTGTGTATTTTCCCGAGGAATTCAGCACGAAGCTGGAAGGAGCAGCAGCCCGTCATCACCGCCTGCCAGGGGCGGTACAGCAGGTCCCGCTCAGCAGTTTTCATTACCAAACCTGAGTTTGGAAGGCTCCCAAGCATCTGGGACATTCACACAAGTGAAATCTGCCAGCCTTCGCTGAGAAAACGGGTTAGATTGTCAAACCTGATTGGAAATTTTTCTCCTAATTAAGCAAGCTCTGGACAAGCGAAGCCCCTCCCACTGCCTCCTTAGGCATTCCTACCTCATAAGGGCAGCTGTTGGGGGGAAGTTGCTTAGACCAGTGGTTCTCAACCTGTGGGTCGCGACCCCTTTGAGGGTGGAACAATCCTTTCACAGGGGTCGCCTAAGACCATCGGAAAACACATATATAATTACATATTGTTTTTGTGATTAATCACTATGCTTTAATTATGTTCAATTTGTAACAATGAAATTGGCGGTCACCACAACATGAGGAACTGTATTAAAGGGTCGCGGCATTAGGAAGGTTGAGAACCACTGGTTTAGACCTTACACCTCCTTTAAACCCTACTGCCAGCCTTTTAGTATCGCCTTTTCTGGGTGTAATAATAACAGAGCCTCCATTCCACTAAGGTGGCAGACTGGTCAATGCCCCTCTTGCTCTCTAAGATGCCTGAATGTTGAAGGTTTGCAGTAAATAGATTCTGCTCTCATGAGCCCCCACTTCTGCTCTGGTCAAGTCCGCTGTAGTTGCTCTCCAATCTTGCTGCTGCTATGTATTATATGACTATATAATAACACAACATAGCCCATAAGCTGCTAAAATAGTACAAGAAGAGAGCTAATGAATGCTTCTTATAGTAAATATTTTTAAAAGTTATTAAATTGAATATAGGTGAGATAACTATAAAATCATGAAGACATTGTCTTCATTTTGCTTCACAAATGTATTTTTTTACTTTTCTTAATCCCCACCCGAGGACATGCTTAGAGAGTGTGCGTGTGTGTGTGTGTGGGGGGGGGGGGGAAGGGGAGAGAGGTGAGAGAAAACATTGATCAGTTGCCTTCTGCATGCACCCAAACCAGGGATTGAACTTGCAACCCCAGGCATGTGGCCTGATTGAGAATTGAACTGGCAACCCTTTGGTGCACAGGTTGATGCTCAACCAATTAAGCCACACCAGCCAGGCCATGATTGTCTTTAAATTCTCTCCTAGATTATGCCATTCATACAAGAAAGGCAATGTAGAACTCCAATCAGGAGAATCCTCACAAAGAAGAAACTTGGATTCCATACTTTAACTTTTTGGATTATCCAACCAACAGTCTAAATAATTCTGATAGAGGGTTTTCACTATTAATAGCTGCCATTTACTGACAGCCAAACACTGTTTCAGGTGCTTTACATGTACAAATAGATTAACTGAATTCTGACAAAGCCCTTGGAAGAAAATATCCCACTTTATACAAGGAACAAAAGGCTCAGTGAAACTAAGTAATTTTCCCACAATCATAGCCAACAACTTAAGCCTGGTCTGTGGGCTCCAAAGACCAGGCTCTTAGCCACTCAACACCTCAGTCCCTCCTAGCTACCTCTGAGTCAAAAGACTTATCACGTGATCAATATTTCAGAACCTTTAGACAAAGAGAAATAAAATCAGAGAAACACACAATCAATGCCCAAAAGCCACTGAATAAGGGACAAGGAATTTAATAAACACATTTGGGGGAGTGAGGTCTGGATTCAAATCTAGGTGTTCACTGACACCTCATTTTCTTACATGTATAAAATTTAAGCTGCTTCTACAAGTAATTCCAAAAGAGGTGTCCTAAAAACGTCCTCTGGTCTGGCAGTTAGAATAGAAGCACAACATTAACTGCTTCTCACCTATCCTGGCGGTGACACCATGTACTTAGCTGCATGACCACAGGCACGTCACCACCTCCCTAAGCTGGTTTTATCACCTGAAAAGAAGGCAGGATCCCTTCCTGGGAGTGTTATTATTTACATGAACCGAAAACCATGGCTGCCCCTCCTCCCTGAGGAGTGAGGACATCAGCACTCACACACACAGCCATGCAGTGTCTGCCCAGCACAAGGTGCAGAAAAGAAGAGGACGGAAGGCAGAGGGTGCCGCAGGGACAGCGTCACCCACAGGACACTGGGACACCCAGGAGTCCTCAGACCAACCTTTATGTTGAATCACCAGATTTGCTATCACATAAGGTTCTCAAAATGTGGTCTCAGAACGGGCAGCACGCTGAATCAGAGGCTCTGGTGGCGAGGCCCAGCAGTGTGTGTTTTAATAAGCCCCGTAGACCAGCGGTTGCCAAGCGGTGGTCCACGGACCACTGGTGGTCTGCGAGGTCCAAAAGGTTGGCGACCACTGCTCTAAACGATTCCAATGTGCAGTAAAGGTGGAGAACCACTAGCACAGTGTGCTGAAGGCTCTGATGATGAAATCAGACACTCTTGGGTTTGAACCCAGACTCAAAGATGAAAATGTCTGTGTGATTTACTAAATCCTGGCGGTTAACTGACATGATGATAGAGGTGGAAGGAAACCTTGGTTGAGTTGGGAAACACTTAGGGTGGGAAGAAGAAGTAGAGAGAGAGGATGGCATGGGAGAAGCACAGGAAAGGGTTTGAGGCCCTATCTCAGTCCCACAGAACCAGTCCCAATGCCTTTAGTGTAAGGCAGGGAATGTGCCTGGAGGTGCAGAGATAGCTCCGGGCTGGGTACATTCAGAGGTTCCTGGTTTGAAAGTTCTGGAATCTGAAAGCATTTAGGGAGGAAGGCACCATGCGTAGCAGGCTGCTGCTAGGAGGACCACCGAATGGTCACACCTCCCCAAACTGACAGAAGCTCTAGCTCACAGGATGGAAGCAAAGAATAAAGAAACTAGTGGGTGAGGGACAGGAGGTGAGACGGAGACGGTGAAGAACAAAAGCAGAAATGCCTGCTTCCTGGCTGAGTATGAAGACAGAATTGGTAGTCAAATTATTCTGACAAAAACACACAGAAGGCCAACTCCAAAGGAGAAATATGTGTTTGAACATATGCCATGAGGAAAACCTACTGAAAACCTCCTAGTGCAGTGGTTCTTAACCTTCCTAATGCCACGACCCTTTAATACAGTCCCTCATGTTGTGGTGACCCACAACCATAAAATTATTTTCGTTGCTACTTCATAACTGTAATTTTGCTACTGTTATGAATCGTAATGTAAATATCTGATATACAGGATGGTCTTAGGCGACCCCTGTGAAAGGGTCGTTCGACCCCAAAGGAGTCGAGACCCACAGGTTGAGAACCGCTGTCCTAGCGTGTCAATAACTTTGCTTGTTTTTTTTTTTGTTTTTTTTTATTTTTTTATTTTTTATTTATTGCTTAAAGTATTACAAAGGGTATTACATATGTGTCCATTTTATCCCCCCGCCCTAGACTGTCCCCTAGCCTCCCCTATCCCCCAGTGTCTTATGTCCATTGGTTATGCTTATATGCATGCATACAAGTCCTTAAGTTGATCTCTTACACCCCTACCTCCTGCCCCCCAACCCTCCCCGGCCTTCCCGCTGCAGTTTGACAATCTGTTTGAGGCAGCTCTGCCTCTGTATCTATTATTGTTCAAAAGTTTATAATGGTCTCTATTATCCATGAATGAGTGAGATCATGTGGTATTTTTCCTTCATTGACTGGCTTATTTCACTTAGCATAATGCTCTCCAGTTCCATCCATGACATTGCAAATGGTAAGAGTTCCTTCCTTTTTAGAGCAGCATAGTATTCCATCGTGTAGATGTACCACAGTTTTGCTTGTTGACAGTAAAATTACCTTGAGTTTGAGGGGAAATTTTCACAAGTCCACTCTGAATTCTTCCTCAGCAGAGATTCGAAACCTTTGGTCGCTTTGCTTTCTCAGTAAAATACTTCTGCAGAACATGCACACAGAATGAGAGGCTACGGTAATCGAGGATGGCAGGCCTCCGCAGCCTGTGACCCACCTGCCTGCACCTGACCCCTGGACCATTTACTCCTGTCGCTCAGAGCCATGGAGCCTCTTTGTCCGACCTCCAATGCCCATTAACTTTTCCTCTGCCACATGTTTGATATCCAACCTCAGTTGAATATAAGTTTTCATCACTCACAAAGACTATCACAATGGTCTTTTTTAAAGAAATGCTCAATGTGGAAACATTTTGAACCATAGAGAACAATATACACCTCATAATGTATATACCTATCACCAAGGACAAAAACATGTTAACATGTTATGATATTTGCTTTGTGATTGCTCTCTCTCTGTTTTTAAAGAATTAGAGATTAAAAATTTAGCTGAAGTCCCATACCATCCTTCTTTCTCCCCCTAATGGGAGTCACTTTCCTGAAGTTAGTTTCCCTGCATATTTTATGTTCCGACATCTCCTTGTATCTATAAACAATATCCTCTGTTTCTCTTTGTATTTTTAAATTCAACAGAGTCATATTCTGAAATGTCTTGTTTCTTCTGTAAAGTACTTTGGTGTTTTCATACATTTAAGCATGTGCCCACCTGCTGGGTTATGAACTCTATCCTTATTGATTTTGCATTCTGGGTCACTTATGAGGCTATTTTCCCATAACTTTATAAGTCAGTTGAATTTCCTCTTCTCTAAGGAATCTAATGCTATCCCTGAGTGATATTTTGCTTAGATGATTTTTTCCCTTTTAATATCATTTTCTGGATATTAACTTGTTCTTTGTAGAGTACATTGCAAATATGCAAATTTCTTCTTCCAGTCTGGAGCTTCACTCTTAACTTCCAATATTTTAAATTTAACAAAGGTAGGTTTATCAACCCTTAGTACTTCTATACCACCTTACATCAATAATAGTGTTTTCATCACTATAGCTTTGTAAGAAACTGGGATAGTCCTCCACGTATCTCCAATCAGTGTTGGTCATTCATGAGCCTTGACTAGTCCATGTTAAGTTTTTAATAGTTGTATTGAGATATCCATATTTTCTGAAATAACCTGGGCCTAGTTTTTGTTGTGTGTGTGTGTGTTTTTTAATGCTATATTTTAACTGATAAGGCTATTTCAAGATTATAGATCTGGACTTTCTAATTATCGATTTTGTCTAGATTTTAAATTTTTTTTGCTTCAAGTTTTCATTTTATACTTGTATAATTTTTTAAGATCTGCCCCGTTTTCATTACTAATAATGCTTATTTTTGCTTTTTTTCTTATTTTGTTGCTCTTGAGCAACCTTTCCAGATTTTCACATATTTTGTTAATTTATTCTAAGCAACTTTTTTGTTGATTCTGTGATTTGTACTTCATTACTTTCTCTTGACTAAAACCTTTTCTTTCTTTTGATCTTGTTCTACTTATCACTCCTGAGGGAGGTTGTGTTCAATTATTCCAATAAAATTGTGTGTCGAAAATTCTCCTTGTAACACTGTTTTTCTTTCATGTACTTTAAGGTAATGTTAGGTGCATGCGGGCTTATTATTAATATACCACCCTGGTGAATTAGTCCTTCTATCTTTATTTACTTTATTTAAAAATATATACTTTTATTGATTTTGAGAGAGAGGAGGAGAGAAAGAGAAACATCAATGTGAGAGTGGAACCTTAATCCGCTACAAACTGAGCATGTGCTTCATGTTGCCATTTCATATGTTTATTTCACATGTTTATTTGCCAGACTGCAGTATCAAAGGCAGCAAAGAATTTGTATGTACCTCCTTCTACCTTCCCTATGCCTGGCACAACACAACAATGAAGTCCTCCATGAGTTGAAGAACACCACGTGGCAAGCTTGCTGAAAGCAAAGAAGAGCATGAAATATACATGTGGTTATGGGTGTGTGTGTGTTGTTATACTTCATGCTCCCACAGACTGTCCCTTTCTGGAATCCTGCAGGTGACGGAAGAAAACTGTCACGGAGATACAGCACATCAGACTGGATCTGGGAGAGTGGCTGTTTCGTGGCTTCCAGCTCTCACTGGTTCTGTGTCTTGCTTCTATCTCTCTTATGCCTATTTTCTCCATCTCTAGAACTGACAGGGGACATTCAATAATCCTTAAATCCATGAAAACTGAAAATCTTTCCGTCTCTGATTTTCATTATTCTTAATAAACACCTTCACCAAGGTGGTATTGAGTCCAGAAATCATTAAAGGGCCTGAAGAAAGGTATGAAAGGCTCTCATATAGCTCCTCTATATTCCCAGGTTTCAATCTTTCCAGGCTCTTCCTTGGTTCCTCCAGCCCCAGAGGCGCTAGCTGCTTCCTGTAGTTGCAGACTCCTGGATGCCTTAGAGCCCCCTTCTTTCCTGTTCAATTACTGGTTATCAGCTTTGCACCAGGTTAACAGTTCTTTCCATTCCATTTTCTCGGTTTAAATAATTAGTATGGTTTCTGTTTCCTGCCTAGATGCTAATTGAAAAAGGATAATAACACCTACTTCATGGAGTTGTGGAGAAAAAAAGAAGTCCATATTCCGTTGACTTTGAGCAAAAATGCTAAACAAATTTTCAAAAATTAAAAGAAATGTACTCGCTAAATGTACCTCGTCCAGACATTCTGTGCGTGACATCTCAGCCTGGCTGTGTCTTCAACCCGGCTCTGTGACAAGTCCAACCTTCTCGCTATTTTTCTGTTTTAAACTTTGAATTGTTCAAGCAGATGGGACATAGGAAAGCAAATGGGGAAAAATCTAAAGCCTGGCCAACATGGTCCAGACAGTCACCAGGGACAGCTCAGGCACATGGCCCCAGGAGGCTCCGACTATCCAACATGCAATCAGGGAAATGCGGTCTCGCTGTTTTGTTTTAATTACAAGGAGACGAACATCCTCGGGAACTTTTACCTGCACAGTATGCACAACAATGTACACAATGAAACATCTACATTGGGTGAAAATGCTTCATTACCTAGACTAGATTTGGTCTAATTAAAAAGTAAATCAAATTCATTTGGGAAAATAATTGCCACCAGGCATAATAAGCTTGTTTTAATTTGGAATCTTAGTAAGAAGACACATTCCACTAGAGGCATGAGCTTCATACTATAAACTCAGAAGTATGAAAACTGACTAAATACAATTGCTTAACTTTGGCTACCTTCAGAGTATTACGAGAAGGGACGTCTTTAATGGAGTGTCAGTATACCACATTCAATGTGCCCACAGGTCGCAGGGAGACACTGTGAGAGCAAACTGATGCTCCAATTGTGCTTGTCATTCCCACACTAACAGTCAGCGGTACAAAACCATTCACTGTGATATAGCTGGCACAACCAGTGCCACTCAGGGAAAAACCAAAGGACCTTGGAATCACATTTTAGAGTACTTTCCTAATTTTGCTGCATATTGGGAGACCAGTGACAGGGACAACTTTGAAAGTAGGATTCCCTTTGTAAATGATAGGGCCCAATGTAAGTAGTCAAAAGCCACTTGTAGAAAAGAACTCTATACAGCTGAACAGGCTGCTTCCTCTCTGTGACTCTTCTGCCACATACATCATATAAAATACATTGCTTTCTAAATTCACAATGGGGCCCTGGGAATTAGCCATCCCAAAACTCTAGAGAAAAGGCATTAATGAAATGACTGGGGTAGCATCATCATTGTAGGCACCCAGTGAATGGCTTCATTTAAGATCACCTTCTCATCAGGGCCACACAGGCTACCAAAAATGGGCAAACATCTTATTTAAAAATTTTATCTCAGACATCTCACATAGCAGAATTTTCACCAATACATCTTCTAGGGTAAGAGAAACAAAGGAAAACAATAAACAAATGGGGGCTACATCAAACTGAAAAGCTTCTGCACAGCAAAAGAAACCATCATCAAAATTAAAAGGGAATCTACTGTATGGGAGAACGTATTTGGCAATGATACACCTGATAAGGGGTTAATTTCCAAAATATTTAAAGAACTCATACAACTCAACAAAAGGAAACAAGCAATCCAATTAAAAAATGGGCAAAGGACCTGAATAGACACTTCTCCAAAGAGGACATACAGATGGCCAATAGACATAAGAAAAAAATGCTCAATGTCACTAATAAGAATGGCTATCATCAACAAATCAACAAATGACAAATGTCGGCGAGGATGTGGGGAAAAAAGGGAACCCTAGTACACTGTTGGTGGGAATGCAAACCAGTGCAACTAGTGTGGAAAACAGTATGGAGTTTCCTCAAAAAATTGAAAATGGAACTGCCATTAGATCCAGCGATTCCACTTCTGATTGGTAAATCCCAAAACACAATCAGAAAGAATATATGCACCCCTATGTTCATAGCAGGATTGTTTATAATACCTAAGATCTGGAAACAGCCCGAGTACCTGCCCATCAGATGATGGAATATAAAAGCAATGGTACAGTTACACAACAGATTACTATGCAGCTGTGAAAAAGAAGGATCTCTTACCCTTTGCAACACCATGAATGGACCTGGACATTATTATGCTAAGTGCAATGAGCCAGAGAAGGACAAATTTCACATGATTCGACTTCTATGTGGAATCTAATGAACAAAATAAACTGATGAACAAAATAGGTCCAGAGGCATGGATGCATGCAACGCACTCACAGATCTCAGAGGGGATGGGGGTTGAGGAGAAGACTGAAAGAGATTAACCAAAGAACTTATATGCATATATGCATAGCCCCATGGACACAGACAATAATGTGGTGAAAGCCTGGGATGGGGTGGGGGCTGGGTGAAGGGGACATCTGTAATACTGCCAACAATAAAAAATAAATTAAAAAGTAAAGAAATGGATATACAGAAAAATAATTATTTTTTCTCCATTGTCTCCTGTTCTTCATCAGTCACTCAAAGAAACAGAAACAAAAGATGGATGTTGTTTCCTCCAGGGCCTGATGAGTTCTTGGTGCTTATCCATGTCTGTGGCCACAATCCACAGTGTCTGAGGAGACTTCACAATTCACATGTATCTGAGGAGCCAGATGTGAGGCGAGAATGTGGGAATAGGAAACTTCTGAAAGGTGGTGTACACGTGGTCTTTCATAAGGCGTCTGGGTGTCAGAACAGAGAGAAAGGCAAGCTTCCCGCGGCTGCTGCAGGAAGGAAGCCAGACGGACTGGGTACAAATGGGCCCTGAGGAACACTTGGCCATATGACTCGTTTGGTGAATGTAGAATAGAAGAAGTAACAGGACCTCCTCAAAGCCATTCTCAAGGTCACCATTCAGTATATTGTAGGACAACATCACTTTGGAAAAGCTCCCTGGGACCCATTAACCCAAGGGAAGAGTTGTTTAGACCAAATAGCATGTTGGCCAGGCATGGTCTGCCACCAGGAGAACAGTCATGTTTTCTTCTTACTATGTAGATAGGGCATATGCTGAACCCCATTACTTCCCACCAAGGTGAAAGTGGGGACAAGGCCAAATAAGCATTTATGTTATCCTCTCGGCTCCCTACACTTGGACACAGTACAATGGATGACCTGCTCAGCACATCTCACGTTGGCACATCCTGCAGGAAATCTGACCCCGCTCCCCCTGCCCTGCCCCCGTCAGCATAGCATCAGGTCCCCACTCCCAGAGTCTACAAGTTGCATTTTAGGTAACCTCATGATATTGATCACTCTCGGAAGTGATTTCATTTTGGTTCAGCCAAATGTTTCATCTGTCCTAGGAGGAAGCAGAAGAGAAATGGAAAAGGCGCGAGGGTGATGAAGGAAAGGAACTTTACCAGAGGAAGACACATACAAAGCCCTTGGAGAAGCCCAGATCAAAACAGGAGAGAAGATCACATCAGACAAACAGCAGCCAATGTGAGGCTGGGCCTGTCCTCCTGAGTATTTCTAGAAAACCAACCCTAACGCCCATGATCTATGAGACCAGGATGGATCTGTGGGGTTAGCTTTTTCTTCAATCTCCAAGCCAGAAAAAAACACCCCATCCTATATAATAAAAGGGTAATATGCAAATAGACTGAACGGCTGAACAACCAGAATGCCTGTGGCCCCTTGCCTCACCTGCCCTGACCCCCAGCGGGCCCCCCCCCCCCCCGATCGGAGGCAGGGCAGCTGGCAAACCGCCCACAGCCCCTCTCCCCGGCCGGCCCTGCCCCAGATTACCCCCCACCCCAGCTGGGGCCAGCTGGACCCTACCAGTGCACAAATTTGTGCACCAGGCCTCTAGTCATTTTATAAAAGAACACCAAAGACCTGATGGGTGAAAAGAGTGGAGAAGTGTTTCACATCATCCTTTCAGAGCAACAAAGAATTTGCAAGATTGTTATAAAGAATGTGAAATTCTGTCATTTATGCTCTGTGTTCTCATATAGGAATCTTAACAAAAAAGTTAAAAATGACAAAATTTGGCCCTACATGAAGAAGAAATTCTCTAATGGGCAGAGGTTTCAGAAGATGGAGGAAGTGAGTGACTGAACTCAGAGGAATGCTAGGACAGGCCAGATGAGATAGCTCGGTGGGGGGTTCCATATTCTATGGTCAAGATCAGTGGTTGGCAAACTCATTAGTCAACAGAGCCAAATATCAACAGGACAACAATTGAAATTTCTTTTGAGAGCCAAATTTTTTAAACTTAAACTATATAGGTAGGTACATTGTTATTAACTTGATTAGGGTACTCCTAAGCTGGCCTTTGCTAAAAACGTCCTCAATCTGATTGAGGCATGTTTGCTGAGGTCGACCCCTTCCAACTCTCCCATCCCCAACTCCTGCATGAATCGCGCGCCTCCCCCACACTGCGTCTCCTGTCGCCCAACCAACCGACACCCCCCACTTCTTCTAATGCCACTTCTTCAAAAGAGACTCGCCCAGGCCGAAAACCGACTTCTGCGCATGGGCCACGAAGTTTTAATCGTACTGTACGTGTGCGCCCGCACATGGTATTTTGTGGAAGAGCCACACTCAAGGGGCCAAAGAGCCGCATGTGGCTCGCGAGCTGCGGTTTGCCAACCACTGGTCTAGAGGAACTCACGGGCTGCCTGAACTGGGAGCAGGTAACCTTCAGTCATCCCAACACTGAATTTCCAGGCCACCTGCTTTCCCCAAGGTTGAGTTTGATCATACACTCAACTGAGTAAAAGCCAACAATCTCACAAATGACTGAAACTACGGTACGTATTTTACGTAGCTACCTCAAAAATAAGTAATGATAAGAAAAAAGAAAACCAAAAGATCATTTACTCTAGGAATCCCGGTTTGTGTTTATGCTCCACATGAGGTCCAAATTGTATCTGGGCTTGAAATCCACCAAACTCACAGGCTTTCTCGAAGGAGACAGGGTGGGAGCCATTCAGGATATCATCCCGAGCCTGCAACACAAGAGGAAGCAAAAAGCATCAGGAGCTTGGGGGGACGACACCTTCTGCCTGCTGACAGGTTCCTGCACCTGGACGCACCCACTCTGTGCAGCAAGGGGAAATGTGCCCGCCGACCCACAACGATGCATCCAGGACACGGTGGTGACTGCAGCACAGCAGGAGTAAGGCAATAAGAAAACAAGTCTTTGCCCCAAATTGCCTACAGATGGGCAGCCTCAGCAGTGCCCTGTATATGAAAACTAAAGCTTGAGTATATTCTAGGAAGGCAGAAGTGGGTCATGAACAATAGAAGCAAAGAGTAATCCTTGTGAAATGACCACATCCATGGGGGGACAGGGGTGGGGGGGTGGGGGATACAATATACTTTCTATAACCCTAAATCATAAAAGGAACAGAAAAATTACCTAGAGGTAAAAATCAACCCAAACCCCATCCCAAGATATAAAAGGAGGAATGAGGAGAGAGACAGTCAGACACAGGAACTCACTGCTGCAGATATTTAGGGGAAATGATAAAGCAAACGCACAGTCTTAGAATGAGGAACTCACTGTGTCTGAAGTTCTTCTCTCACTTCTTGACCCATCCCTGCTGTTACTATTTATTTTCTTTCTTTCTCTTCTTTCTTTCTTTCCCTCTCGGATGGACATGCTAACCTACGGCTCTGAGCCATCTTATTGCCCTACCTTTCTTCCTTCCCTCCTTCCAGCCTCTTTCCTCCTAACTCTCCTTCCATACCCTCCTTCCATCCATTAACTAAAGGATCAGCAAACTTTTCCTGTAAAAGGGCAGATAGTCAGGTCAGGTGGGCCCGCTGTCTCTGTCAGAACTACTGAATTCTTCCCTGGAGCACGAGAGCAGCCACGGACAACACGCAAACAATAATGCATGAGGGATTTACCGATGTGTAATATGTTAACAAATGAGCTGTGTTTTAATAAAACTTTATTTACATACACAGGGGACGCTGCGGCTCGACTTTTTCTGTGGGCACATATGTGGGGAGAGGGGAGGAGGAAAGGAAAGAATAGAAGAAGTGAGACTGGGGGACAGGTGGATGCTTTCCTTGAGCCAGAAGAAACCTCGGGGACGGTCTAGTGCGAAGCCCACATCTTACGCATTGGGGACCCGCAACTCTGATAAGTTCAAGGACTTGTTTGAGCTTAAATAATTAGTTAATAGTAAAGCAAAAAAGGTTATTGAGAGAATTTTGCTCAGTTAATGAGAAGCACTGATTTTCTGACCAATTTGTGCTTGTATTCTAAGATGTTAGCTAAGCCAGCTTTAGTGCATTTGAAGTGGTGAGCTAGCTAAGGGCCCTGAAGCCAGGCAGAGAGAGACAGTAGCAGCCCCCAGGTCCCAGTCTGGGAGGCCGCATAAAGGCCCTCTTCTGGATGGCCAGCAGCTCATGTCAAACACCAGCCTGCACCACAACCACACACGTGTGAGGAGCCCAGGAGCCACGCCCCTGGAACGGCATGCACGCACATGACAGAAGCCAGAGCCAGCTCCCACGCAGCCCCAATCCCAGCCCCAGCCAGCACCTCCCTGAACCCTCACCGGCCCCCAGGTCTGAGAACCAGAGGGAGAGGTACCTGAACATAGAGCAGGTTCAGCTGCACCGGGTCTCTCGAGTCCACGTTCTGATCCGAGTAAAAGAACTTCCGTCTAAGCAGCAACGTTTCGTTCTCATCGACTCCTTGTTCTCTGAATGTCCGGCTGTGATCCAGCCAATTCACTGCAACACACACAGCACCACAGATAAAAGAGCCGTGTCTATTCCTCCTCTGGGTGTAGGGGATTTATCAAGACAGCAGCATAATACAGCCCAGATTTCTACAATGCTGACATTCAGGTACAGTTACTTCTTACATTAGAACTGTGTGTTCTAACTTTGCAAATAATTTCACATATGCCCTCATGTACCATATGACACAGTGAAAGGAAATGAGAGAACATTCCAAGCCATTCTGAAACTTAGTTAAAGCCCCACAATGAATTTATAATATGCCCCTTCCTTCTGGGGGTTAAAAGGAATAACGAAATCAATGCTTTATGCCAAGACAACCCAGTTAGCATTTTCCTTTAAGTCGGAGTGGATACTTCTGTCTCATCAGGTGAAATAATTTATAAGCTTTGAGCATAAGAATTACCTCCAACCCTAAATAGAAAAAAAGGAGGAAAATGAAAGTAGTTGGGGGGAGGGGACACTACGGTAGCAGGGGGTGGAAGAACCCTGCCCATGGCCCAGCTTGAATCTCACTCAGTCAGAAAGCACACAGCTGATGTCAAGGTGCGTAGGCCTCTACTCTCCCCACAGCTCTCATTCCCACAGTCCTCCCGGGGCTCCACACGTACATTGTGAGTAAATATGTATTACAAGCCTCACTAGATTATACGCAACCTTTGCACAGGGAATGTGTTGGGTTGACCTCATCTCCCATAGTACCTAGGAGAGTATCATGCACATTATAAAAATCCTTGGGATTTGTCTATGAAGGTCTCCCTGGGAAAGAAGTATGCAACTGGAAATCAAATAAGGTAGAAAAAAAGCGAAAGGAGAAAGGGTCAGAGGAAATGAAAGTCCCACTGAGGATCAATAAACATAAAGACAATGATGACATCTTCCCAATGCAGCAGCAAGAGCAAGAACAATGGAAGAGAGAGGCTGAGAAGGTCTAAGTGGCCTGCACATGAAGTAAGATCCCCTGGCGGGGGGAGGTGTCAGGGAGCCAGTGCACACAGCACAGACCTTTTGGGGACACATGGAGTATACAAATGGCTTTTCCAAATATTAACAGTGTGGCCATACGAAATTATTTTCCTGTGACAAAATTACATTACCATTTTGTAACCCCCAAGGAAATAATGTATCCAGGCAGTTGTCATGAGTGGCTGTTAACATCACAAAAAAAGGGGACAACCAGATACAAGTTCCTGATGGGAAGTACAGCAGGTCCTTGAATAACGTCATTTTGCTATAATGTTGATGAGATGCTGTAGGAGCTGAAACCTTGTTTATATCAACTGGTCTCTGGTAAAATTGGTTTCATTATATGTCATTTTGCTGAATGTCGCAGAGCCTATCGATGATGTTAAATGAGGACTTAATGTGCACAACATCACATAGGAAGAAGACTGTATTTTTTAAAATACACATACACATGAATCTAATCCAGCCTGCAGATCTCAGGAATTAAAGGGGATGGAAGAACATATTAAATGACACCATGGGTATGCAACCAACAAAATCCAGATTACACGAAACTCTATACAAGTAACAAGATGGTGTCTTGCCCCTAAAAATTTGAAGATGAAAAATCTAAAAGATGTAGGGAAGTTCTCGACACTAAAAGAGGCAAGCAGTGTATCATTCAACATAATTTGGACCACAGTTCAAACACTGTTGGAAAAAGAAATTTTAAAGACAATGGAGAAATGTAGACATGATTTGTCTATTTGATATTGAGAGATTACCTTTTTAGATGTGAAATGGCATTTCAGCTACTTTTTCTTAAGTGTCTCAATATGTTAGTGACACAGACCAAAATATTTACAGATGAAATAAAAAACAGAAAGAAAAAAAAAAAAGACACAAATACCTGCCCTGGGTCATACAGATGATGGGAGGGGGCGGCGTGGCAAACCCATGTGCCTGCCTCCCCTCCCCCCAGACACTTACAGTCGTCATCCGTGTGGAGTTTAGCCTTCAGCTTCTCCATTTTCCTCTCGTCTCGTAACAGCGTCCTGTCTTTTTTTAGCGTCCCCGTCCCTTCCTCTTTCTTTTCTTCGATTGTTTCTTGGATTAAAGAGTATTCTTCATAGTTTGTTATTCCTAAAAATATAAGTTAGGTTATATGATCAGTGGTTCCACACCGCAATCGCCCTTATCAGTGTGAGTCCTGTCCTACCCAAGGAGTGCCTGGTGGCAAAGGACAGAAAGAAGTGTTAGCCCAGGTGAGGGTCGGGACCACCCATGGAGCACATATCAAATAACTCTGGCTAAATGAAGTATGTCCAGGTAGTTAAGTTACACTCATAATGTCATGTTCCATTCTCCTGTCTTGTTTTTAAGAAACAAGGAGAGCCCTAACCGGTTTGGCTCAGTGGATGGAGCGTCGGCCTGTGGACTGAATGGTCCCAGGTTCGATTCCGACTAAGGGCATGTACCTTGGTTGTGAGCACATCCCCAGTAGGGGGTGTGTAGGAGGCAGCTGATCAATGTTTCTCTCTCATCAATGTTTCCAACTCTCTATTCCTCTCCCTTCCTCTCTGTGAAAAATCAATAAAATATATTTTTTTTAAAAAGAAACAAGTAGAGATCATGCAGAACAAGGCAAGACAATGTCAAACAAGAAGGGGCTGAAGGAACCGGGCTTCCTTTGAATCCAGAGGAAACAAAGACAGGCCAGGTTACTTTCTTCAAATATGTGAAGGGCTCCATGTAGAAAGGAAACAGAGTTGTTCTCTGAAGAGATAAACAGAAGCTATGAGAAGAAAAGCTCTGTAACAACCAATTATATATAGGCTGTCCCCAGGAGTCTTTATAGAGATAAGAGAATGCCCAACAGTGGTGAGAGACTGAATCATATGACTTCAGAAACATTATTTTCTACTAGAGGCCCAGTGCACGAATTCGTGCACCAGTGGGGTCCCCTGGCCTGGCCTGCAGGATTGGGCTGAAACCGGCTCTCCAACATTCCCAAAAGGGTCCCGGATTGTGAGAGGGCACAGGTCAGGCTGAGGGACCCCACCGGTGCACAATTGGGGCCAGGGAGGGACGCAGGAGGTTGGTCAGCCAAGGAGGGACCACGGGAGGGCTCCAGGGCATGTCTGGCCCGTTTGGCTCAGTCCTGATAGGCCAGACACCAGCAGCAAGCTAACCTACTGGTTGGAGCGTCTGCGCCATGGTGGTCAGTGCACATCATAGCAACTGACTGACCAGTCAACTGTCTGCTCCCTGGTGGTCAGTATACATCATAGGGAGCAGTTGAGCGGCCTTAGCATATCATTAGCATATTATGCTTTGATTGGTTGAACGGCTGCCCAGACAACCTGACACTTAGCATATTAGGTTTTTATTATCTAGGATTTTAAAATTCCTTATCTTTTTTTGAATGTTTTTATTGATTTCAGGGAGGAAGGGTGAGGGAGAGAGAGATAGAAACATCAATGATGACAAAGAATCATCAATTGGCTGCCTTCTGCATTTCCCCTACTGGGGATTGAGCCTGAAACCCATGTGCCCTGACCTGGAATCGAACCATGACCTCCTGGTTCTTAGGTCAATGCTCAACCACTGAGCCACACCAGCCAGGCAAAAATTCCTTTTTTTTTTTTGAAAGGGAAATAAAAGCTCTCAATTTTGACTTAGTAGGAGAGTTCAAATGTTTATAGACCAGTTAGTGAGTTTGCAAATTGAGAGAATAATCAGACTCTCTTGGGAATGGCAGACATCAGTGCGTTAGGACACACTCAAGATGGTCTCAGCAACGAATTGGGGTGGGGGGGGGGGGAGTAGAGGCATGTGATTCACACAAAACAAAAACGGGAATCGAGGCAGGTGCATACTCACCTATCCTGCTGCAAATAGTCACCAGGAGCTCCCCGACCGTCTTGGAGTCGTCCACCATCACCGTCTTCACAGCCCCATCCAGCATCCGGATTTTCTGAGGCCTCTGTTTCTTTTTGTATTCCAAGATATCCTAGGACAAACCACACAAACAGGTCATACTGCATGTGGGACAAGATAATGGACGTGGACACTTTCTTTAAAAAATGAACTTTCCCAAGCACGCTCTGATTTCTTCCTTCAAAGTGTTCATATTTTCGCCACTAAAACAGAAATGCCCAGGCTAAATAATTGCTTTCATCAAGATTTCTTAAAAACCTGATGGTGCAACTGTACCCAAAGAATACACTGATTAGCTCATAATTAGTGAAAACTAACCTCTGTAAAGTGGAAGCAGCATATGCCCTCCTGACAGGCTGGGGATGCTCTGCTCTAACGAGAATCAGCAGAGGGAAATTCCTGCCTGCCTTTAAAAAGACAGCAGTGTGCGTCTCCAAGTACCTCTTATTCAGTTATAAGCAATGTTTAATTTCCGTGTCAGGGAGCCCATAAATAATACCCCCATGATTCTTCACAGTCGTGGTGTATCACAGTAGAACTGGTTTTCATTGTAATGCCAAGGCCAAATATGGGTAATACCTTTGCGAGTTATTTTTAAATAGAGACTTCTTTTTTTACCACACGTCTTAAAAATACTGGAGGGAAGTGTGAATTGGCAAACAGACTTCACTCTTGTCTCATGGAATACTGACCAATCAGATATGTGCATTTCATAGACCAAAACCCAGCATCTCGAAGATTCGGCTAAACAGAATATTGATTTTTTTGACTCATTAGTTCTTTCCCCTTCCATACCACAACTATTTTTGTTGCTACTTTTATGAATAGTTATTAAACTTACATCCAATATGAGCTTTCTTTTACCAGAGTAAAACACCAATTAATATTCAATCCCTGGCTACCGTCAGTATTATGTTTTTATTTTTCCTCTAATCCATCATTACTTTCTATCACCACTCACCAGGGAATACTTCCTACATACTCACAGGAAAATGCTGTGTCTTCTTTCATAACTACCAAGTCCAACAAGGGCACGTAGAAACAGTTTTAAATACTAACCCCAAGTTGCTTTCATTACTCTGTGGATTTTCAAGAACTTGGACTGCTGGTATTTTCTATCACTACCTGGACAGCCCTTATGAAGTACACTGCATCAAGACTACTAATAAGATGTCCTTGAATCAAAATCAATTGTTGGGTCTCTCCTTTTCTTTCAAGCATAATTATATTGGCTTCCATGGAAGGCTGAGGACAAAGCGATGAAAAAAAGAAACACAAGATCAGCAGCCTACCCCATTTCGCAGCATGTAGTAGTCCAGTGTTCTGCCCGCTTCCAGCCAGATTCCTTTCCTGGGGTCTTCATCAGAGAGAAACAGCCCATAGTCAGACGCTGGAAGGTTAACAGAAAGAAAAATGGGAGAGAAAGCGACGATGAAGCCATCACTGACACCGCCCGTCTGCTGACTGGGCTAGAACGCGAGTCTTCTCCTTCGACAGGGAAATGTTTCGTTTTGACACCACAAGCAGCCACTGGGACTGAAGCAGATGAGGAGGAATGAGAACTGAGCTGCAAAACCAGCCCCCTCCGACAAGGCTGATGTTGCTGACCACCAGTGGGCAGTACTTAGGTTAGAACTGAGAAACTGTCAAGGACAAAGCAGTCCAAATGTCCTTCTAACCGAATGTGGCTTTGTTTCTTATACTTGTTCGAAAAACCAGGCCAAGGACGCGTGAAGGATGACAGGACAGGCAGGGAGAAATGCAGATGTGACCATCTAAGCCCAGCGCCACTCGGGCACAGAAGGGCCCGGGGAACCATTGCACTTGAATAGTCCCTCCGTCCCACCAACGCGTGTGATGAAAGGTAAGCAGGGCTCCCTGTGAAGTGGAGCCTCTGCGCTCATGTCACCAAATTATGAAAAGGTTGGAAAATTAAAGTCCATGTTCTCCATAGAAATCCCCTAAAGTGACCCGGAAGTACAAAGGGTGGCGGAGGGAAGCAGTCGCATTTCCTGTCTAAGGACGTGTTTTTTTCTTAATGTGATTCCAGGAAACCCCAGGGACCCGGGGGAGGCGGGGCGCCTGCTGTTTCTCAGCAAAACAGCTTCAAGGTCTTCAAAGGTTTCTTCTTCCCGAGCTGCAAGGCAGCCCAGCCCACGGGTAGGGCACCTGGAGGAAAACAGCAGCTGCGAAGTGAAGACACCAGAAATGACTGAACTAGATCTGGAAGGAAGGCTGGGGAAGTAAGCAACTTTTATTTCTGGGTAACCTAGGAATAACAGAGGCTTTGAATAATTTAAATGATGCTTTCGGCCTAAAGGTCAGCAGTTTTGTAAGAAACAGGTCTCTTGAAGGAGACCCATTCTACCTGTAATTATCCTTGTTGTGTTTGAGTTTTATGCTTCCAATAGTTAAGAAAAGTCTTACACCGCTTTCAGACTAAAGGTCTATCAAACTGGGAGTAGTCCCAGTTTCTCAAGTGTCAGGCCAATAATCACTAAGTAAAGGAAGGAAATGTAGAGAGAAGATAAAGGGAAACAGAAAAACTGTATGAGCGGCTTTTGTTTAAATTCAGATTAATGGGGGTCAGTGGTTTAACGAAACACTAAACAAAACATATAAAACAAATGCCCTTTTAAAAAACTGTTTCAGATAAAATTCATAAAGCCCCCCGCCCCCTTAATAAAGGTTCGAGATAAAATGTATAAGCCCCTTCGAAGTACTGCATAGATAAGGCGGCCCAGGGTCCTGCTGGCGGTTCCGGGCTTGTCAAGCTGCTGTATGGGAGGTCCTCATGCACCCGAAACAGGGCTCAGGATCTACAAAACCAGCAGCTACCCTGGTACGTTAGAGGCTAATGAGATGGTGTGTCAGAGGGGCTTGCACACTGCCTAGCACGATGCTGATCTATGGGCCAAGAGGATGGCATCGCTCAGCGGCAGATGTGGTCACTGTCATCAGAAGCCTCGCACGGGAAGCAAGCAGTGTCCAGGCGAGGAAGACACTTCATTGGCAACGCAGACACTGGTGGGCATGTTTACCATCCCGAGCCCCCGTTTCTTTCACTGTAAGTGAAGATCACACAAACACGCTTCAGGAAACCAGTGAGTCACCCGCGGCTACCTTGGCCAGTTTGCGCCTCCGGCACCCGCTCCCGGATGAACCGACACGCGTCGTACACGGCGGTGGACGGCTCGAACTGCATGGTCTTCACCACGTTGCAGTGGCGGACACAGATCTTTAAGGACAGGGCCACCATCTTCATAGGTGATCCGAAGACTCTCACTTAGAATGTCTGGAAAACACAAAGAGACAAACCCTGATGCTCATGACGATTGTTCGTCTGGAGGGGGAAAAAAACACACACTACCAGGGGTGGGCAAACTTTTTGACTCGAGGGCCACAATGGGTTCTTAAACTGGACCGGAGGGCCGGAACAAAAGCATGGATGGAGTGTTTGTGTGAATTAATATAAATTCAAAGTAAGCATCATTACATAAAAGGGTACGGTCTTTTTTTATTTTAGTTTTATTCATTTCAAACGGGCCGGCCCGCGGGCTGTAGTTTGCCCATGGCTGCACTAGACTCTGAATCAGCTTTAAAAATAAAATCACTAGACTGACTCAGCTTCAGGAGAATAAAACAGCTAACGAGAATCTTGTGAGTAAAAACACAAATTAAAAACTAGATTTTTTGAAAAACTTTAAAATAAGAGCAGCGTAGAGTTTTGGGGTTGACAGTGTGGCCACTGGAGTCCCTTGAGAGGAAAGAACTCAGGAGTCACCAAGCCTCCTTCTCTCAGGCTGCTCCCTACTTGGGGTTTCACTGGGAGTGGCGTTTCCCAGGTGACTGCCCCTCAGGTGCGAGGCAGAGAGCCTTGGGCATGCACCCCTGTCTCCTGAAGATGCCCCTGGAGGCAGCCTCAGTGCCGGCTCCCTGACCACCAGCTCCTGGGGACAGAGGACGAAGCACCAATGCTGTCACGAATGTTCCTGATGGCAAAAGAGTTCCACCAAACCACGTACCAGGCTTCCAGGCCCAACCACATCCCCAGAGACTATAAATCTGAGCAAGGCATTTTGGCCACTCTGCCTCAATTCCCCCCAGATAAGGTAGCTACAGTGGTATCAGCCCTGCATAATTCATGGAAGAACTGAATCCTGAGGGGAACACCAATGCCAGACTAATAAACAGCCATCACTAATGAGGCCAGAACGGCCCATTTTAAACACCCAGCATAGCTAACAGCTGCACCCTCTTCAGGGGTCTCAAAGTGAAGAAAATGCCAATTCAATTATTTCATTTAGACAAACTATTGGGATCTTTTGCTTCTCATCCAGTTCAATGGCTTTAAAAAACAAACAGGTTTAGGCTAGGTTTGAAATAATGCATAAATGATTTCTTTTCAAAATTTAAATCCAACGCATTAGTGCATTTACTTTGAGTCAGTGGCTTCTGGTTTATGCTGGCTACCTGCTCTCTTCTGTGGCCAGAAACTTACCCGCCTCCCAAGCCAGCCTCTTCCCTGCACCTGAGAACCCAGCTGCCATCCTGGCCAGCAACACAGGCGCTTTATAGTTAGCAGCTATTAGAACTAGAGTGGGGCGAATAACCTAAGTCCATGGGAATTTTAAGCTCACACTATTTTGTCTTTTATTAGACAATCCTTGGGTAGTAAGCTGTACCCCAGAGCATCCTGTATGTCTCCTTCCCACTTAAGAATGCAAGTGCGCCTTAGCTGGTTTGGCTCAGTGGATAAAGCATCGGCCTATGGACTGAAGGGTCCCGGGTCCAATTCTGGTCAAGGGCACATGCCTCACATGCCCCAGTAGGGGGCGTGCAACAGCCAATCAATGATTCTCTCTCATCATTGATGTTTCTATCTCTCTTTCCCTCTCCCTTCCTCTCTGAAACTATATATATATATATATATATATATATATATATATATATATATATATATTTTTTTTTTTAAAGAATGCAAGTGCTAAGAAGCAGTGAGATGGCTAACACACAGAGAGGACAACAGGCTGACCAGCGAGACTAGAAAATGGGTGCCTCTGGGGTCACTGCTTAGCAGGCTAGATTGATTGCCAGCTTCCTGGCAGCAGGTGACTAAAATCATTTGGATACAGAGGACATTTTTAGACAGAAACACTCGCATGAAGCAACCATTGAGGCCATCCGACTCTAAAGTCATTCTGACCTCTATTTACACTCAGTAAGTTCTGTCTGTGAAAATGTGACAATATTTATTACTTGAGAAATGTTAAGATATACTTCCCAACCAACAACAGCAGTGTTCAGTGGGAATCTGCCCCAAACTGAATTAATTACCACTGCCTGGGCAGTGACTAGAGTGTGGACACAGCAGAGAAGTTCAAAATACCTTATGATTTTTCATCTATAAAATCAAGCACTTTTAAAGCCAAATATAGAAGGCTCTATCCAACTCTCTCTGTGCAGGCACATTTAACCAACCAACTCCCCAAGTTGGGAAAACAAAATTTAAACTCTAGAAACAGACAAATTTCCTGTAATGTAGATCACGCCATGGGATAATCTGTCGCCTGGGGCTGGTGACAATGTGGGGTTTCATGAACCACTGAGCTCTATGAGCACAGAGGGTGGTAAGATTCAGTGGGGAAGGCCACAGACTCGATGTTGTCATGGATGCAACTTATGGGATGCACCAGAGAGGATGGGATGATTAGTGTCTTCCACGCCCTGGGAATGGGAAGTAGTGTAAGTGTCCCTGCATGAAGGCTGCTCCTCCCAGGCTAATAATTAGGCTTTCTGAAGAGTAAATGAATGGTCCCTGCTGCCACGCAGGGAGATGGATTCAATCAAAGGGACAGACAGAGCCCATGACGTGAAGCCACAGCAGGACAGTAAACACCGGCGCTCCGAGGAAGCAAAGACACACAGGGGAGCAAGGAGACGGGGGCGAATGCAGAAGCAGAGAGCAGACGGAAGCAGCAAGGAGACTGCAGCAGAGAGGCTGGGAAACATGGGAGAGAAGCCAGAGAGTTGGGAAGCAAAAGGGAAAAGGAGAAACATAAAAAATACAACAGTGAAGGAAAATCTCTATCCCACACAACTGGAAAAGTGAAGAAGCCATTGACTGAAGTGGGGGAAGCTGCCGGATGCACAGGTTTGGGGTGACAAGTCTCTGATGAGTTTGCCTGGGATTATTCAGTGGAAAGGTGGAGGAGAGTCAGATACAAAGCAGGGGACATAATAGGGAGGGCTACTGTATTTAAATCTTTGGGACTAGAAAGATCATCTAGAGCAGTGGTTCTCAACCTTCCGAATGCCACGACCCTTCAATACAGTTCCTCATGCTGTGGTGACCCCCAACCGTAAAATTATTTTTGTTGCTACTTCGTAACTGTAATTTTGCTACTGTTATGAATCGTAATGTAAATATCTGATATGCAGGATGTATTTTCATTGTTACAAATTGAACATAATGAAAGCATAGTGATTAATCACAAAAACAATATGTAATTATATATGTGTTTTCCGATGGTCTTAGGCAACCCCTGTGAAAGGGTCATTCGACCCCCAAAGGGGTCGCCTAAGACCATTGGAAAACACATATATAATTACATATTGTTTTTGTGATGAATCACTATGCTTTAATTATGTTCAATTTGTAACAATGAAATTGGGGGTCACCACAACATGAGGAACTGTATTAAAGGGTCGCGGCATTAGGAAGGTTGAGAACCACTGAGTAAGAAAGAGATCCGAGGACCGAGTCCTGGAAAGACGTTCTAAAATCAGGATAAGGAGAAGGAAATGATAAGAAGGTAGTGGGTGAGGGAGGAGAGCGGAGAGAGGGTGGGGCCAGAAAAAGGTGCATGAGCAGGAGGGAGAGATCCACTGGGCTAAAGGCTGACACAGTTCAGGGAGGATGAGGACTGGGAGGATGAGGATTGGCAGCTTGGAGACCTCTGGCAGCCGTGGAGGGGTGTCACCAGGGCAGCAGGTTCAGGGAAGAGGTGAGGAGAGGGGCTGGCAGCACAGGAAGACTCACCTACTGAGGAGCTGCTGGAAAGGGTGGGGGAACAGGTGGCAGCTCTGATTTATGCTTTTAAGGCTTTTATCCAGAAGTACACATCGCAGGGCTGCTGCCAACTCCACAGCCACACATTATCTATATAGACATGGTTTCCCCCGACTGTGGTCCCGGGGGGAGTCCCAGGACAGCGGAGTGCCCTTCCTGGAGGCAGGAGCCTCACCACATGACCTCTCTCCTGGGCCCTGTCCATGCTGCTGCCTGGCTCTGCGTGAGAGCAGAGGAGCAGGCAAATCTTGGCTCAAGGACGGGGTACAGGACCAGGAGGCTAAGGTTCAGGTACAATGCCAGGCCCGTGAAGCCTTGGACCTCTAGGCCCCATCGCCTCTCTTCTTTCTGCTCCTCAGGGAGCGGGAAGCCACCGGCTCCCACGGAAGGAGCTGGCTCCCAGAAGACGCTCGGTGTTTGGCCAACTATTTCCATGGGATCCCTTTGTCTCCACATCTTAACATCTCACCAGGGAATAGAAGCCTCTATCCTTAGTTCAGGGTAGATGCTCAACAGAACATGGGACACCAGAGATTCATTACAAGGTTCATGTTCTCAACTTTTGTATTATCTCAAAAACAACTATTGAAAAAGCCGTCATTACTACGTGGGAACACACCGAAACACCAGAAAACAAAGTCAGTCCCTCTAAAAGAGCTCTGCAGGGGTCGAAGACTTAAAGACTCCAATTTCTTCTTCTTTCTCTTAGCTCTCTGTTTTATTATGACTAAATGTTCCCAAGCACGAAACGAAAAAGACCAGCATTCTCCTTCATGAAGATGTCTAAAAAATGCAAATTATGTACATGAAAAATTATTTCTAAACTACACAACTATGTCTGAAGACAAGGTATTTTTGTTATTATCATGCAAGAGGATCACCCACACAAGAAAACCTCAGTGAGATCTGAAACCAAATGCACAGGGATTTAATCCCCAGCCCACAGGGACCACGGTACTGAGCTATGCCTAGCACCACTCACACCAAAACGGACATTTGCTGGAATTAAGTGTCCTGACTTTTGGCAAAAAGAAAGCAGGATTAAAGCATATGGCAACCTAGAAATCTCAACTAAAGATGAGCATGTGTTTTCACCACTCGGGAGAAGTCTCACTACATCTCCACTAAAGCCCTGGGAAACCACACAGCTCAGACAACATGTCATGATAAAGCCTGGCGCTCCCACTCCGCTGTTGTATTTTCAGGGCAGCACAGCACGGGTACAGCCACTGGCCCTCACTTCCACTCTCTGTATCCTCACCCCCTGCTAATCCCGGCCCTGCAGGCTGGGAGCATGAGAGCGCTGACCAGGGTGCCTTTTCTGGTTGGGCTGCGAGGGCTCAGAGCCAATGTGTGTACTGTTTCTTGTATGTAGTTCTAGTCCAACCTGCCTCTCTTTTATGATTCTATCCTGGTTTTTGGTTTTTCTTTTGCCCCAATTGGAATGTATGCTATCTTATTAGACCTTAAGTCCTTTTGTTTGTTTTGCTAAAAGGCAGGGCATAGATGTGTAAAAGATGCATTACTTTCCTTTTTATAATCTCTTCCCACTCTGACCATTTTTGCTCCAATTGTGTGTGTGAAGGTCGCCTGGACCAACAAAAACCTTCTGTGCCATCCATTGTGGAAGATGAGCCAATGGAACCAGTGGTGAAACCCAGACATTCTCCTTCTAAAGTAAATACTTTTCAGTCCCCGGGAGCTGTAAACAACCCAGTATGATAGCAGTAGTGCCCGCTGCCCAGCCTCACCCAGTCCATCCTGGGCCAAATGAGTCCAGCTCAGCCAAGGCCTCCTGTCTGAAAGGAATGCCCACTATTGGTCAAGAAGAGCAGCCATCCCTTGGATCTCTGCCCTGTCAGTGAGGGCCAGGAGGTGCTCCCACCCCACCCCTGTCTTACCAGTTGTCACGCTGAGCTGGTTACTTAACGACAATCTGCCTCAGTCTCCTCCTCTATAAAATGGGAGACAATGATGGATGTACCCATAGGTACTAGAAGTAAGTGAATACAGGCAAAGGCGCATAGAAAGCACAGGTCAGGGTTTGCTATTACGACTGTGAGTAACGGGGGTTGGAGAAACACTGGAAGCAGCACACTGTGGTCAGCTACCACCTGAGCTGCAAACCTTCTTTTATTGTTAATTTTGCATCTGCTACGAGTAGATATTATAGGCATCAGGGAGCAAAGACAGAGAAGATTCCTGCCTCGATGGAGCTCACCCTCTAGTCACCCTCTTCATTATTCAAGTCATATGACATGCTTTTTCTAGATGCAGAAGTGTCTGAGGAGGAGCTGCGAGGCTGAGTGTTTGTGGAGCAGGCAACTCCTAGCTCCTAAGCTGTTCTCTCAGTCGGATTCCCTCAACCCAAGAACACAAAAGAAAGAAATCACGCGCTAAGGGGCAGAGCAGAGGTGTGTCAGTGGGACCCTGGATCTCCAAGAGAATAAGAGCTGTGCACCATCCCTGCCCTCTCCCTCCAGCCAGGGACTGGATGCTGACCCATTGGAAATCGCTGCATCAAATGACAATGGCTGCACCTCACCCTCCTTTCCGCCTGCCCCTCTCAGCAGGTGAAACACAGGCCTGTTTGATAATAGCATGCATCACATAACCGATGTCAGCACAAAACATGGGCCTATATAAAAGCAATTATTCATCTGTGTTTACATCTCAGTCTCCTGCAAACAATTCTACTCTCTCAAAAAAACTGCCCTGGAAAGAGCTCCCCCTTCTCTCCAGCCCTTACCTGCTCCTGGGCAAGGGAAGAGGAAGAGTTCATCCGACAAGTAAGAACCTATCATGACTGGGTCACAAGCAAAGGCCAGCATCTCACGTGCTCCCTGCCTTGCCCTCCTGGGCTGTCTGTGCTTAAGTACCTTTCAGATAACATTCAGACTCCATATCCCAAGCCCACAGGCACACACAGGTACCTGTCTGTCACCAACTAGAAATGTAGGTCAGGTCAACCACTCACAGGGGTCAGGTGTCTTTAAGTCAAGGAGGGGCCAGGAAAAGAGAAGGCCCAGTGTCCCTCTTGGTCTCATCTCCAGTCTAGCTTTATCATTATTAAGGGGGCCAAGGCCTTCCTCAATAATCTTGACTCCTTACTGGGCCCCTCACACCTCTTCCCAAGCACTGAGAGCCCCAAGGGCAGAGTCTGAGTGGAGAGACTCCCCTAGTCCCCACATCCCCAACTTGTGAGAGCTCTAGCTAACAAGCAGCTCGGGAGAAATAGTCCGTGAACACAGCTGATGTGCTTTTTCCTTGTGGCTAATTAGCTCACTTACAAAAGCACCAGCATGATTATGCTCCCCTTTGCAGACAGAGCGGGGAGACCAGAAAACCAGACAGAACATTCATGTAAGAATCTCTCTGTAGTTCCTCAGGAAGGTATAGGAGGCCAAGACAATCGTTTGACTTTGAATACTTCAACTAGAAATAAGACATTAAAAGGTCAGGCAGGAGACGGGTATAGGAGAAAAGATGAACCATCCACACATATGTGAACTTAGTGGCAGGCCAGGCAAGTCAATAAAAATTCCAACCAAGTGGTTGGCTCACAGAGCTGCTTTGCAAACTCCATATAAGCCCCATAATCCACAGGGCTACTGCTGAGTACTCTTGCCTGTTCCCAATATACCAGTAATAAGATATATAAACAACACAGTCCTGAGAATACATTTGCCATGAGAAGTCCATCTCCCCCACTGTCCTCTGAGAGCAAGGACTGTACCATTATAGACATCTTTGGGTCTCGTGGCCCTAGCATAGTGCCCAGCACACAGATGATGCTTAATAAATGTTTGTGGGATGAACATGTATTCCATGGAAAGATTTAAACAGATATTTAAAAATTAGTCATTAGGAATTATTCACACTAACATCATAACTGAAAGATGAACAGATGGCAAACATCCAGCAAACCCAACTATTTCTACTCATCAAAAACCTGTTCCGTGGACCACAGAAGCTTAACCTCATGGCTTACATGATGTTCTTCAGTTTGTCAAATGAGAAACTCAAAAAAGAACCAAAGTCACATCAGTCACAAAGATTTGGAAGCTCCTGTGGACAGGGACCACGTGTATTGCTTAGTACCTGCTGAAGAGAAGGACTTAAAATGTATTTATTTAGTGCATGGATGGAGGGCAAGTCAGCATTTCTACCTCCACTATGAGAACCAAGAAGCATGCTTACAACATAGAATACAGAATGATGTGAAAGGACCTGTGATATTGCTTTCCATTTTCAGATGAAGAAACTATAATTTTGAGATCGAAAGACCTTCTGAAGGTCCCACTGCTAGAAAACCACAAGCGGACCGTCCACACAGAAGAATGAACAGAGTTGGCCGTGCATGTGGTAAGGTTGGAGCAGACCAAGGATTCACTCCTGGCACTATCATCTAAAATTCCACCACAAAGATCTGCCCCCAGTTAAACCTCACTGCAAAAGCAGTGATTTGCATTTATCAGCTATCGCAGTCTTAGGATGTCACGTTTCAGATTCTTTCAGAAAACTTACTTGAGAGCTGCCTTTATTAAAGACAGAGGTCCGAGAAATTCATGCATGGGTGTGGCCCCTAGGCCTGGCCGGCAATCGAAGTGTGAGTGTCTGGCATGGAAGGGCAGGTCCCAGCTGACCTCGGCTCTGGGCAGCACCTGGGCCTCCAGACCCCCCCCCCCCCCCCCCCCGCACATCCCTTCCACCTGAGTCACGGCGCCCAAGTCCCACGTGGAGATGTGGTAAGAGCAGCCGGACGCAGCAGACCAGGGCACAGCATGGGCCTCTGGGCCGCCCAACGGCACCACATGGAAGCCGGGCGGGCAGCACGCTCTCTCCCAGCCAACCTCGGCAGACTGGCTCCTGCCTGAACCCATGGTGAGCCCGACCAGCCCCTGTGATCCCGGCAGCTGCAGCTCTGTTCACCCAGAAGCCCACTGGGGCTGGCAGTGCCTCCACTGCTGCCTACAGCCAGTGCCTTGTCGCGGACGCCTGCCATGTTCCACACCAGCCCCTGGTGGTCAGCACATGCCATAGCCAGCAGTCGAACTTCCAGTCAAACTCCTAGTCGAGGGGACATTTTGCATATTAGGCTTTTATTATATAGGATGATCCCTAATGACCAGGAAATTCTGAGGAGGGAGGGGTATTTTATTGCAGACAAATCCAGACCCCCGGTACTATTGAGAAAGGGCAGTGAACAGAGATGAGCCCAAAGCAGACACCTATGTGTTCATAGCATTATCATTTTGCATGGAGGTGATTTTTAATGCATACAGCATTTTGAAATGTATGGGCAATCAGGTTCAAGGCATAGCTCAAGGGTCAGGGGCCCCATCCACCCACTTATGCTGTAAAAACTCTCCATTTTAACAAAACGGATGTATTTTTAATCCCTGCTACAACTGCCTCTATTTCTGCCTGTGTGGCCTACATCTGTCTGAGATGCACCGCCCCATTTTCTTCTCTGGTTCTTCCTAGCCACTCACTCTTCAAGCTCATCAGCATCAAGCTTTGCTTCTATAGATTAGTCTTTCCAACCACCCCAGCCAGCAGGCTCCCTCTCCCCTCCTAGGCTCTCTGAACACTCACATCTGTAACCCTCACTCCAACAGCAGCCCTCCAGGCTAACGCCTCAGCAGAACAAACAGGAGCTGCTGCCCCCAGTGTCCTCTCGGGACTGAAGAGTCCCATGGAACATCCACAGGTGTCTTTTCCCTTGATGTGCTCAACAGGTTACAAAGTAAATGGGTTTTTTGTATCCCCATTTCACAGATAAAAACAGAGGATCTGGGCAGATAGGTGACTTCCTGGCCTGTGTGTAGAATATACTGCCATTTGCTGTCAGACCAGTAAAAAGGCTAAGCTGGGTTTCCAGGAACCCTCTGTTCACCTGGGGTTGACACAATGCTGATTAATCACTCAGATGTTTTAGTTCCCTGGAGTCTACCTATTTTCTTCCCCATTCAAGTTGAAGTCCTGCTATTTTCTTCCTCGTTCAAGTTGAAGAAGGAAGAAGCTCTAAATGAACTCTTATTTTAAATTCTTTTATAACCTAACTCAGTCAAATGATTTGAGGCTGTTGCAAAAACAGATATGATAGAAAAATAAAAGGTCAGGTCTAAGGGAAAACACACACACACACACACACACAGAAGAAAAATAAAAGTGAAGGTCAAGACCAGGAGAATTGTGAATTATTTACCATTCATTTGGATAACTGGGAATAAACTCATCTCACTATTTATGTGTTTTAGTTTTTTTTCTGACCCTTGGTAACAAGCCCATAAAATCCCAGGAAAGCAGATTCTCTAGCTACTGCTGATACTAATAACACAGGCTTTGTCACTAGGACACGCCCCACTGGGATGAGTACAAATAGACTAGTTTTTACTTGGGAAACATAGAAAGCTTTGTTCTGCAATGATCTGGAAATAAATATTCAGGGTGTTCCAGACTGAACTCGGAAGAATGTATGAAAAGGACTTCTCGGGTCACCTTCTTCATGCGTGTGCTTAATTCAGTGTTAATATAGCAGTGCGGACATGGGTTGTGAGGTGACAAGGCAGACCGACTGTGCTTGGTTTCACTTCAGAAACGGAAGAAATCTCCCACTTCCCAGCTCCATTCTCTTCCACTGCAAGGTCTCCATCGCTCACCGATGACCAGTGGGAAAAAAGGCTGCAAACCCACAGAATCACACATCCCTCAAAAAGGCCATGGTGCATGTTTAAGCAATGATGAATTCTGAAGAAACAGGAAATATTAAAAACATATGCCTGCCACTTGCCTATGCTAATCCTTTCACCATAAATCAGAAGGGCATTTTTATTAGAACCCAGATCTAAAAATCTGGCACTTAAGTAGAGAACTGGAACAAACTAAGGAACGTAACCAAAATTTACATTTCTGAAAATTCAGAGTCCATCGGCCTATTATCATAGTACCAATCAGGCATTCACTCACGAAATTACATTTTCCAAAGGATCCTCATTTTCTGTGACTACTCATTTTGAGATCACCCTCATTTTCTATCTAAAAATTGCAATGTTTCAGTTACACTAAACATAGCCTGCAGTGTCCTCAGTCTCAGACACAGAAGTCATCAAGTCCAGCTCTCCGCAGGACGTGTAAATCTTTGCAGTAACTTTCCCATTCTCCTGAATGGACTAAGTCCTAATACATATATTGTCTAAAATGTCTAAAATAACAATAGCAGCAAACACGTATAAGCGATTATGTGCCCGACACTGACTCAAGCCCTTTCTCTAGGTCAACTCATGGAGTCATCAACACAACCCCAGGCTAAGGAGTTCAGACTGCATCCAGGTAAGACAACCAGGACACAATGGATAGGTGGCCTGACAAAGGTCACTGAGCTGGGGACTCTGCCTCCTAATGTGTGCTGTTTAAAACAGGAAGAAACATGGGAAAAATATAGTGCTTGTGTTACGTGAGCAGTAAAATGGGTGAAATATGTATTGCTAACGTGTTTTTTTTAAATTAACAATTGAACTTTCCCGTGATGCATGATTACATGCCATACACTGAACTACGCACTTCACTTAATGATTCACTCAGAGAGGAGCCATTTAGATAATCAGGCATAAGAGTCTACGTCTCCTAAGTAACAGGCCTCACAGGAGGAAAGGGAGGTTTAACCCCAGGTCTGTCAGAATCCAAACTTCCACGTCTGGCCACACACCACCCAGAGAGAAGTTCTGCTAACGTTTTGACACATCTCCTACCAGTGTTTATGCATAATTTTAGGTAGCTGTTCTTAATTTCAGATTTTCTTAAGCTAGATTTCACTTTCTGAAAGGAACCATCAATATTTTTAAAGAGCAATCCAGAAGATATTAAGAAAATAAGAAAAATTGAAATCTGAAAGGACAGATGTCAGCAGTTTGATTTATGGGTTAGCTAAATGAATATGCATTAATAACTGGGGATGCCAATAATCAATCTAGATTTTATAGTTCAATCTACCCACAGAACAATCCTGCTAGCAAGGGCTCCGGTGGCGAGGGACCATATCAAAAGACAGAACTGACAAAGATGGGAATTGGGGAGAAACCATCTGGCATGGGCAATAAACCAGATTTACAGAAAAGAGACAGAGGAAAGGTAAATGTTTAACATAAACTTTAAACCATATCGTGAGCAGTGGAAATGACAGACAGACAGAAGAAAGGCTTGGGCTACCCTTTACTAAAAGAAAATCATGTGATATGCATGGTAAATATCAGTGCTCTGCTCTCTGTAAGCCCAAGTTTCTAGAACTGCTTAGTGGATAGAACCAGAATTTCAAAAAGTTATTAACTATACTAAAGTGCCATAGAATTGAGTGACAACCCTCTAACCAACTGAGATAACCAGCCAGGACTGGTTAGATATTTTCTTGCCCCAGAACAAATAATTATAATAAAAAAATCCTTTCCTTTTTAATTGTCTCCTTCCCTTTGAAATACATGAATAAAATTTACTGAGAAAGAAAAAAGTCTCTTCCTTCTCTTTCCCTCCCACTGGTGAATCTCACCATGAGCCTAAATGTCAAAAGAAAAAGGCATCTTCTCATGAAAACATAAATATTTATAGATAGCATTACTCCATCACCCCTGAAATGTTAAACAGCTGTTTCTCCAGTCTCTTCTTTATTGATTTAGTTATGTGGTACATAATAATCAGAAAGCAAAAAAAAAAAGAGGATAATGGTAAACTCAAGTCACCAGGTCATGCATCAGATACGTGCAGATCAAAACAAACAAACAAAATCATTACATTTCTTTGTGCTATAGTCCCAGAAAGCAGTAACAGAAACAAGAGATCAATGTCAAAACAAACACAGCCTTGGGCCACTGGAGAGTGGCTGCTCAAGTACCCTCTTCTGTGATCAGAGCCTCCAAGTCTGTGGAATTCCTCCTCTGAGATACATGCTCTTAGGCTAAGCTCCACTAGCCTGACCGAGGAGCTGAGGGGAAACAGTACAAATATAGTGGAATAATCATGTAAACAAAGGCCCAGGGGGAAGGGTGTGTATGTGTGTCAAGTCCTCACTCAACTCTAAAAGTGCTTGGATGGCACTCCTCAACTTTCTTGCTCTCTATTAAACCCAGATCTAAAGATTCCATCTTAAACTCAGGTCTGTTTCCTGGATTCCTCTTCTGGCACCTAAAGTCTGGCTCTACCTGCATGGCCTATTCTCTTCCCAGGTGATCAAGCCAACCTGGGAATAAGCAAAAGGATTAGTCGGTGCCATATTTGTGCAGCTCTTCCAAATTTTCCCCAAAATCAATTAATGTAATCATTTCAACAGACACACACACAAAAATCACACAATCATGTCCATTATGCCAAAAATGCATCATTGTTTACAAAATCTAATACCCATTCATGATAGAAATGGCCAGCAAACAAATAATAGAGGGGTACTTTCTCAATTTGATAAAGGTTATCCACAAAAAATTTCCAGCTAACATCAGACGTAATCATGAGAAACAGAGCTGTTCCAGGGAGATCAGGTAAAAGGTAAGGATCCCTCTACCAGCACTCCTTTTCAACATGGCTCTGGACGTCCTTGATAATGCAGTAAAAGATGGAAATAAACGGCATACAGACTGGAAGAAAGAAATACAATTTTGTTTGCAGATGAAATGATCCTCTATGTAGAAAATCCAAAAGACTTGACCAAAAAAAACCCACAAACAAACAAAAACAAAACAAAAAAACAACAAAAAGAACTCTCCTTGAAGTAATAAGAGATTATATGGCATGGTCGCAGTATTCAAGTTAATATATAAAAGTCAATTGCTTTCCTACATAACAACAATGAACACATGGAATGTAAAATAAAAACACACAATATCATTTATATTAGTACCCCCCACAATAAAATGCTTATATACTGTATAATCTAACAAAACATGTACAAGATCTATATGAGAAAAACTACAAAAATTGGATATAGGAAATCAAATGAGAACTAAATAAATACTCCATGTTGAAGGATAGGAAGACTCCAAATTGTCAAGATGTCAATCATTCCCAATCAAAATCCCAGCAAGTTATGTTATGGATATTGACAAAGTGGTTTTAAAGTTTTTATTGAATGGCAAAAGACCCAGAATAAGCAGAATACTGAGGGAGAAGAACAAAGTTAAAGGACTGATGCTACTTGACTTCAAGACTTACTAGAGTACTCCCATGTTCACTGCACCATAATAGCCAATATATGGAAACAACCAAAGTGTTCCTTGATGGCTAAATGAATAAAGATGAATAAATGAAATAAACTAGACAAAGAAAGACAAATACTACATGATATCACTTATCTGTGGAATCTAAAAAACCCTAAAATCACAGAGGAGCAAAATGATTGTCAAAGGTTGGGGTGGAGGGAGGTAGAGTAGATTAGGAGAGCTTGGTAAAGGGTTAAATATTTCAGTTATAAGATAATGCCTAAGGCCCTAATGTATAACATGGGAGTTAGAGTTGATTAACACTGCGTTGTATAATTAAAATTATAATTTAAACTAGAGGCCCAATGCACGAAATTTGTGCAAGAGTAGGCCTTCCTTCCCTTGGCTGCCAGCACCAGCTTCCCTCTGGCACCCGGGACCTGGGCTTCCCTCATAGCCCCAGCTTTGTCCGGAAGGACGTCCAGTATAATTAGCCTACTACGCTTTTATTATTATAGATGTTCTTACCAAAAAGAAAAGGAAATAAATGAGGTGATGGATGTGTTAATAACTTGATGAGGGGATCCTTTCACAGCATATACATATATCAAATAACTTTGATGTATGCCTTAACTATCATACAATTTTATTTGTCAATTACACATCAATAAAGATAGAAGAAAGACCATAACGCTTCAATAATCAAGACAGTGTGGTATTGGCAAAAGAACAGACAAACAGATCAATGAAACAGAAGAAGAGTCCAGAAATAGATCCCAATAGATATAATCAACTCATCTTGGACAAAGAAGAAAAGGCAACACAATGGAGCAATGATAATCTCAACAAATGGTGCTGGAACAACTAGACAACCACATGCAAAAAATGAATCTGGATACAGATCAAACACCCTTCACAAAAATTAACTCAAAATGGATCACAGATGTAAATGTAAAATAACTATAAAACTCCTAAAAGTAATGTAAGACAAAACCGAGATGACTTTGGGCAGCAGTTCTCAACCTGTGGGTCGGGACCCCTTTGGCAGTCAAACGACCCTTTCGCAGGGGTCGCCTAAGACCATCCTGCATATCAGATATTTACATTACGATTCATAACAGTAACAACATTAGAGTTATGAAGTAGCAACGAAAATAATTTTATGGTTGGGTCACAACATGAATAACTGTATTTAAAGGGCCAGAAGGTTGAGAACCACTGACTTTGGGTATTGTGATGTCTTTTTTGATACACTACCAAGGACATAATACATGAAAAACCTTATTGATAAGCTGGACTTAATTAAAATTAAAAACTTCTGTGAAAGACAGTATCAAAAGAACCAGAAGACATCCCTGGCCTTCTTGTGGCTCTGTGGTTAAAGCATTGGCCCGAGGAACCAAGGGTCTCAGGTTTGATTCCCAGTCAAGGGCATGCACCTGGCTTGTAGGTTCATCCCAGGCCCTAGTCAGGGCACATGAGGGAGGCAACCAATCGATGTGTCTCTCTCACAACAATGTTTCTCTCTCATTCCGTCCCCTCCCTGACTCTCCCCGCCCCTTCCACTCTCTAAAAATCTATGGAAAATATCCTTGGGTAAGGATTAACAAAACAAAACAAAAAGATTGAGCAGTCAAACAGCAGAGAGAAGACAAACCACAGACTGGGAGAAAATATTTATAAAAGACACATTTGATAAAGGTCTGTTATCCAAAATACACAAATAACAATAGGAAAACAAACAACTCGATTTAAAAAATGAGCCAAAAGCCTTAAGCGACACCTCATCAAAGAAGATATACAAATGGCAAATAAGCACATGAAAAGACGTTCCACATCACTGCCATCAGGGAAGCGTAAGTTTAAACAATGATACACACCTGTTACAACAGCCAAAAATCTGGAACACTGGAGAGCACGTGCAGTAAGAAACCCTTGCTGGTGGGAATGCAAAATGGTACAGCCACATTGGAAGAGTGGCAGTTTCTTACAACACTACATACCACAATAATCTTACCATACAATCTAGCCATCACATCCCTTGGCGTTTGCCCAAAGGAGTTGAAAATTTGTGTCCGTATAAAAACCTGCACAGGGATGTTTACAGACGCTTTATTCATACTTGGTAAAACTTGGAATCAACCAAGATGCCCCTTCCGGCGAATAAGCAAACTGTGGTGCACACAGACAATGAAGTATTATTCAGCACTAAAAACAAATAAGTACCAAGCCATGAAAAGACACGGAGGAACCTCACATGCATCTTACCAAGTGGGAGAAGCCAATCTGAAAAGGTATGTGCTGTATGATTCCAACTATATGACATTCTGGAAAGGGCAAAACTATTGATACAATAGAAAGATCAGCAGTTGGCGAGGTGGGGTGGAGTTAAAGAGAACACAGAGGATTTTTAGGGCAGTGCAATTACCACGTATGATATTATAGTGATGGGCATATGTAATAACACAGTTGTCTAAATGCATGGAGTGTACAACACCAAGAGTGAATCCGTAGGTGAACTATGGTTGGTTATGATGGATCAATGTAGGTTCATCCTTGGCAAAAAAAAAAAAAAAAAGGGACCATTCTGTTGAGGGGTGTTGATAATTGGGAAGGTTATACATGTGTGGAAGCAAGGCGTATATAGGAAATCTCTGTACCTTCCTCTCAATTTACCGTAAATCTAAAATTCTTCTTTATAAAAGCCTCTAATAAACATTTTTCATGCCATCAAGTTCACAAAATTCTATTCTCTTGGGTGGAATTGCTAGGTCACAAGGTAATTCTATGTTTACTGTTTTGAGGAACTACCTGTTTTTTCAAAGGAGGTGCTCCACCAGATGTGTATGAGAATTCCAATTTCTCCATTCTCCCTAAATCTTATTATCTGTCTTTTTAAATTATAGCCATTCTAGTAGGTAAAGTGGTATCTTTATGGTTTTGATTTGCATCTTCCTGATGACTAATGATGTTGAGCTTCTTTTCATATGCTTATTGGTCATTTGCATATCTTCATTGGAGAAATCGTTATTTAATCCTTTATCCATTTTTGAAGTTGGATTATTCGCCTTTTTATATTTGGACTAGTGGCCTGGTGCACAAAATTCATGCGGGGGGGTGGGAGGGGGGAGGAGTGGTGTCCCTCAGCCCAGCCTGCACCCTCTCCAATCTGGGACCCCACGGGGGATGTCCAACTGCTGATTTAGGCCCGATCCCTCTCACAATCCGGGACTGCTAGCTCCCAACTGCTCCCCCTTCTGATCTGATCACCCCTAACTGACCCCCTGCCAGCCTGCTTGCCCCAAACTGCCCCCCCTGCCGGCCTGATCGCCCCCAACTGCCTCCATCTGCTGCCCTGCTCTTCCCCAACTCCCCCCCCCCGCTGGCCTGCTGGCCCCCAATTGCTCCCCCACCGGTCTGCTCGCCCCCAATTGCCCCCCCCCCCCTTGCCGGCCTACTGCCCCTAATCGCCTCTGCCTCGGCCCCGCCACCATGGCTTTGCCCGGAAGGTCTCTCGGAAGACTCCTGGTCTAATTAGCATATTACCCTTTTATTAGTATAGATCAGCGGTTCTCAACCTGTGGGTCGCGACTCCTTTGGGGGTCAAACAACCCTTTCACAGGGGTCGCCTAAGACCATTGGAAAACACATATATAATTACATATTGTTTTTGTGATTAATCATTATGCTTTAATTATGTTCAATTTGTAACAATGAAATTGAGGGTCACCACAACATGAGGAACTATATTAAAGGGTCATGGCATTAGGAAGGTTGAGAACCACTGGTATAGATTATTGGAGTTCACATATATTCCTGATACTAGACCCATATCATATACAAATTTGCCAATATATTCTCCCATTCTGTACTTTGCTTTTCACTTTCTGGATAGTATCCTTTGATGTCCAACAGGTTTTTTATTTTGATGAAGTCCAACCTGTCTATTTTTTTCTTTGGTTGCTTATGCTTTTGCTGTCATATTATAAGAAACTGTTCCTCAATTCAAGGTCATAAAGATTTGCACGTGTTTCTTTCTAAGAGCTTCATAGTTTTAGCTCTTACATTTAGATCTTTGATCCATTTTGAATTAATTTTTTTATATATGGACTGAGGTAGGAGTACAAATTTATTCTTTATCAGCTTTTAAAACTAAGAAATAGATTTCTCCTCACTTTCACTGAATAGTGGAGGTGGGGAGAAAGGGCAGCAAATTCCAAATAAAAGATGAATTTATGAACGAGAAGAAACCACCTGGTTTCTCTGCTGAGTCTGAAACTACCTTCAATAATTGTAAAAATCCAGTGCTTTGAGCACTGGGGTGGAAGCTCAGGGCTCTGTACTTTTTAAAAGACTAGCCAAGTCAAAGGAAGGTGTCACATAGTAAGAGATACCTCCTGAAACCCAACAAAACCTAATTTAAAAGTTACTATATACCGATAATATAATATGTACTTTGCTAGCCCCTAAAGTATAGTAAAATATACAGAAGACCTGTTCCCACACTGTAAGGACCAATCTACTAGCAAGGGAAATAAAGCTGGTTTCCCAGGAAGTGGTTCAATCTCAAAGAGTAAAATATTTCAATGACATACGCCTTTAAAAAAAGGTCACATTTCTTTTGGGAAGCATGTCTTTCTTGCTGATGCCAATAGGGCTAATGAAATATTCAAACAGGGGCACAAGCTTCCTGTGACACTAGGCTTGGTTTTACAGCGATGTTAATGACCATTCCGGCAGCTCTCTTTATGTGTGTTATGCACTGGGCAACCACTCACCAAATTAACAAAACCTTCCTGGCTTCAAAGACACAGATAGAAGAGAGTCTCTGAATTAAGAATGATGAGAAGAAGATGTCAAAACGGTCTATGCATCTTCAATTACCTTTAAAATACTCACGCATTTTCTAAGGGAATTATTCAAGGCTTAAATGGATTAGAAGTCTCCATTTTTAACTGCTGCCTAGGTCTTTAATTTTTAATAGTTTAGTGATTGCCTTTTGTGGGGTTCTCCCAATACTACAAAAGTGGAGAAAATCAAAATGTAGCCAAAACCATATTTAGAATGATGTGGGCAGGTAAGTAGAAAATATGCAAAATCAGTATATCCATTATTCTCAGGGAACAAACATTTCACTAAGACCTGCTCTAAGCCAGGCTCTGCAATCAGAATTCAGCTGCTACCTTCAGAGAGTCCATGGCCTAGCTTCATAAGAATCTACCTTAGAATGTCAGAAAAAGTTTGGAAGTTGCCTTATTTAGGGGGGAAACACAAATCTAACAGACACTAATACAGAAAGGCAGGCCATGAAGCTTTAAAAACAAAAATCCCAGCTGGTAACACTAAGATAACTTCCTGAAACTCAGCTCAAGGTTCTTCTCTTAGAAGATTCGCCTTGGGATCCATCTAATCTCAGAAGGTATCACATGTGGCTGACTTGGAAGCACTGTCTCATGGAGAGATGGGAACACCATTTATTGATCATCTGTTATGGGCCAGGCATACAATGCTTACCCCATTTACCCCAGACACATAAACTTGGTGAAGCCAAGGAAGGTGGGGCACAGGTGAGGTCTATGTACATTTTGATCCACAACCAAAGTATCAGATAAAAATATGGAAAATGGAGAGTCATGCCACCAAATAGGTAAGTCCTTAGGATTCTCTGGGGAAACCTTGCAGGTTAACAGGGCAGGGAATTCCTGGCATGAAACAAGGTGCAGTGGAATACGATTATTTTATGAATGATTCCCATAAGGTCACATGGACTCCCGATTCTATCTACACTAATAAAAGAGAAAGATGCAATTGACCGTACCTTCAAGACAACCAACAACCAATCAGGAGTATGCAAATTAACCCAACAAAGATGGCAGGTTAATTTGCGTATGCAGGCACTGAGCAGCCAGGGGAGGGGTGGGACGTTTGTGTCGTTGCCATGGTGACACAGGCATTCGTCACCGTCCCAGCCACTCCAGGCTACAGGGCAGCGTGGAAAGGCAGAAAGGCAGCTCTGGCAGGAGCGAAGGCAGTGCTGGCAGCCAGGGGAAGGCCCATTCTTGCATGAATCTTCGTGCATTGGGCTTCTAGTAAGTAATAAGCATCCCTGTTCTAGTGTTTGGTCTTATGAGTAGACTGGCCCTCCAAGAAGGGCTTTCACCTAAAAATCCCTTGTAAGAGCTCTCCCTGAAATAACAGACTGTGCAGTCAGTTAACATGTCTACCTAACTACTTAACTAAGTGTCTACTTAACCACACCGAACAAGGCTTTATGGAAGAGAGATCAATATGCCATTTACACTAGCTATAGAACTTTCTCTCCCCATACTTGGTACACAGGAATATCCAATCCTTCTTCTAATCCTAGGTCTTATTTATGAGGTTCAATTATGAAGACTTTACTTACTATCCAGACCTTCTTTTGAAGAATGCTGTTCTCTACTATAATCCATACATATTCAGAACAATTCCACTTAATTCAACAAATACTTATTGAAGTTCTACTGTATACTATGCTTTAAGTATTACTACTATTTCAAATTTTGCTCTTGTTTCAAAGGCATTGTCTAATTGGGATTTTGTCTATTCCAGGCACTCCAGGATGCCTGGGAAGTAAATCCTGAATATGTTGCTTTAAAAGACCAAGGAAGCCTCAGTGGGTATATGACTAGTTTCCAAACTACAATCATTTTAGGCTTATACCAGAATTATACAGTGAATTATTAATAAAAGAGAAAGAAAACCACAGTCCTCATCTTGTTACAAAGACTAAGTAACTAAACATGAGATTTAAATAGAGCAATGACTGTCAATGAGCATTACATTTCTCAGGGTAAAGAGCCTTAGTATGGTAATACAATTATGAAATTCTGATTTCTCTATCAGGGCTGCACAAAAGAAGACTGCTTGCCATGTCATCGTCTATGTGTGATTTCACCCTTTTTGTAATTTTCTCTATTAAAAATTAAAATCATAGCATGATTAGAATCACAATGGATTAAGTTCCAATGCTAAGTACTTTAAAACTCCACATGACACAAGGTATGGCAAACAACCCAACCCCTACCTGAAAATAATTCAGAGGGGAAAACTAACAAGCAGAAAATTGCCTACTAAAAATCATTCATTCTGGAAGTTTTAACAAGATGCTTTCTTAAAGAACAAAAACTTTGGGAAGAAAATTAGTGTACAACGATGATAATGTATCAGCATTAAAACCAATTTTTAAAACTCAAATAAATAGAGGTAATCTGGAAAAGCTAAGCGAGAAAACTCTTGGCATGCATTCAGCTCTTCTGTTTTTAAAATAATGTCTGACACACAGCAGTTCAATTTCAATATTAGCCTATAAAAAGTCCAAATCAATGTTCTACAACAATACGATTCTGTATGGTAGTGCAACAAACCTCTTTGCTTACCTCAGGAATAACTGCAACTATTAAATAATACTTTCTATGAATACAAGGTAAAAGCAGAAATAAAGACATTGTTTACCTAATCCCCTCCTTGGCTAGCTCTCAAAATTCACCAACTTCCTCCCCATCAGGAGGGACAGACAGAAATGGCATACCTATAAGTTTTCCTCATGATAAAAGCAACTGAGATATTAGGGGTACAACTCCACCCTACCTAAAGGCAGAATGATATAGAAAATTTAATACCTTCCTTCCTGAACAGCCAAGAGGATGAATCATCCCCTTAAGAATTCTCTCTCGCCAAGAAACAAAATGGTCTAACTACTAGAACTACATTAGCCTTTGGTGATTATATTTTTAAAGGCATGTATAATAAAGGTGTGGCTAGCATGCGCAAGCATAAAGCAAGATGTTTCTTGCTACTTTCACCACCAGCACTTACCTCAGTCCTTCCTTCCAACCCTCACAGTAAGCCCACAATCCTATTTTTATAGGGAAGAGTTTAAAATACTTATGTTCATACTTGAGGGCCGATGCATGAAATTTGTGCAAGAGGCTCGGCCTTCGCAGCCGGGGTGGCTTGCCTCAGCCCTCACAGCCCTGGCTTCATCTGGAAGGTTGTCCGGAAGGATATCTGGAAAGACGCCAGGAATGTCATTTGGCTATCTGGTCTAATTAGCATATTACACTTTCATTATTATAGACTAGAGGCCCGGTGCATGAAAATTCATGCACTGGGGGTGTGGGGTCCCTCAGCCTGGCTTGCCCCCTCTCAAGTCTGGAAGCCCTCAGGGAATGTCCTACTGACGGCTTAGCCTAGGCTACAATCTGGCCTTCCTCTTCGGGAGGCGACAAGACCGATCAGGAGAAGGCACTGCCCCCATCACCCTGCTGCTGCTGCCACTGCCGGCCACTGCGACTGCGAGGTCTGAGCCCCGGGGCTTGCAGCCACTGAGGCTCACGGCTGCCTGAGCTCATGGCTGCCTGAGCCCTGGGCCTCATGGCTACCAGAGCTCATGGCTGCCAGGGCTCACGGCTGCCTGAGCCCACGGCTGCATGAGCCCCAGGTCTTGCAGCCAGCCCTGGGCCTCGCAGCCACTGAGGACATCTGGATGGATGTCCGGATGGACATCCAGAAGATGTCTGCTCTAATTAGCATATTACCCTTTTATTAGTATAGATAATTGAATATCTGCCATGAGGGGAAATGTTGACCTTGTGTGAAAATAGAAGCCATGCTCCTCGAGCTTTCTCTCCTCTATGTCCACCATCTAGTATCAAGTACATCTTTAGTTCCATCTATATGTCAAGATTAAACCAGCGGCCATAGGTACCAGATCCAAATAAAACTTTCATTTGTAATTTCCCACATAGGAATCCATGGGCCTCTAAGACCTGTACTATCCTTGGACAAGGCTTTTGTCACCTGAATCTAACTTTCCTCCTGTGTAAAATAAGTGGTGAGGCCCAGGTAATCCCAGCCAGCGTCCAATGCCATATGTCTGGGCACATTTCCTTGTTGTTGGCTTGCTCATAGGAGGGAGAAAACTAACTTTAGTCTCAGCTTCTTGAGTTCAGTTGTCCCGAGGGATTCAAGACGTTAACATTAAGGAAGAAAGTAATAAAGAGTGGTAGTGAGCGTGTTAATTTATTTCCCACACTCCAATCAATAGTCCTTCGGTCTACCTGAGCCTTTGATCGCAAACTTCCAAGGGACAAAAGCCCCACCTTGACAGATGTCAGTAAGCTGTTTATGTTATTATTCCAGCAAAATGGTGTTTTGATGGTTGTTGGGGTTTTTTTTTGTTTTGTTTTGTTTTGCTTGTTCAAATGACCAAAAAACAACAAAACAAGCACTTGTATTTTCCTCAGCCACAGAGAACATGGTTCTGGCAGGTATTGGACACTGCTGTTGCTCTGAAAAATTATTCAAGTGTCAATCATTTTGAAAGCCTCAAATGTGTGACCAACTCCTATTAAAATGTCTTATATGTACTTACATGTGCTAGTTAGTGCCTTATATGTTCTCTTTATGTGCTATCACCCAAATGCTTGCAAACCATTAGGATGACTGGTTTGAAGTCAAAGGCTGTGGGAAGAAACATGCTCTCAAACTCACCCTCTGGCAAGTGGGAGAATGTGGATCTGCCCCACCGTTCAGGGCAGAATGCAGATGAGTTTCACAGGGAACTCGGATCTACCCTCTCCGTAGCCTCGGTGTCCCGTGCCTCCCTCTACTGCACATGCACACAGGAGCAGCCTGCAATCCTTTCTCCGGCATCCCTTCCCATCTGCCCACTCACATCTCTGCAGCCTCCAGCAAAATTACATCACGAGAGTGCAGTCTGAAAGCCTGGCTAGAAACACGGCCGTGCAGATTGGCTGGATTTGAAAGAGAATCTTATGCTTTAAAAAGACAGGTGGCACCCTTTATAATTCCTCCCTGCCCTTTACTTCAGCCCATACTCCCTCCAACAACCCCGGCGCCTCCACCCCCACCCCCAAACACATGCAGTGGGAGTTCCCATCCTCTCCCAGCCCTTGTCAGGGCACAGGAGCCTACCTGTTCCCAGCAGCTGCTGGCTTCCTCCCGACTCTCCGGCACCACTGCACTCTTAACAGAATGGGTGCTGACACCTCTAAAACCAGCAGAAGGCATTTCTTCATATTCCTTGCCCTAGCCACAGCCTCTGCCCTCTTACCTTTCATTCAATTATATGGATGAATAATTGAGACTCTGATAGTGAAAAATCCTTAGCTTACACGGCAGCCGCAAAGCCTGCCCCTAGCCCAGAGCAGGGGGTGCTGCCACAGGCTGGCGCTCTGAAAGGTTCCAGTTGTGATCAGGATGACTTCAACTTGGGAGAGCTCTCCTAGCGGGTTCATTTAGGCATGAATAACAGAAAAGTAGGTCAGGGGCCTGAGTCATAGCCTGAAGGCAGATCTGCACCCTTGCTCGTAAAAAGCTAAGCCCCACAGTTCTGTTCTGCACAGTTTGCAAGATGTGAGCAATGACATCTGTGGATGGGTCCTGTGCACGGACGGCCCCACTGACATGTCCACATCAGACTGGATGACCAGCACAATGACAATACACGCCCCTGCATCGCCCAGTTATCCCCAAAGCCCAACAATACTCCCCTGAGGCCGCCAAAAAAAGTGATCTGCGATGTTACCGGTCCAAGCAGCTTTCGGGTCGGCATGCTCCTGCTGTGCCAGGCAATCGCTCCTGATTAGGACGGGCTTGCTCTCCCTGGGTTGCACTGTTTGAGCTTATCTGGTCAGTAGCTGTCACAATGTGATGCTCTTAGTCTTTAAACTTAGCTTAAAAAATAAACCCTCGTCTTGCTTTTACTCTTTTGTCAAATGTACATGTACATAAGCGCACACACATACACGCCCCCCCCCGCCAACACACACACACACACACACACACACACACACACACACACACACTTTTGACATTACACGCAGGACAGCTGAGGAATTAAACCAAACACTCTAGTGCTTTAAGACAACCTGACAAAGCAGCAGAGAAAAACTGTCAAAGCTTATCCTTTACTTCCATCTCCTTTTCCTCTCTTAACTGTGATGTTTTCTCTCCTTTCTGGCCCCATAAGAGGAAATGGTATGTTTTTCAACAGCCCAATTTCTGAGGTGAAGCAACAAAATAGCCCACTCACATGTGCTACCTCATTTGAGACCTTCCCACTTCAAGCCCTGTCTGGGCTCAAACAGCCCAGCCTCCTGTGGGGTTTCAGACCATCCACAGAGGGCAGAGGTGGCCTCCTCTATCGGACAAGAAGCAAGGAACCTCCTGAAGGGTTACAACAACCTATAAATCCAACACAAAAGTAATGTGGCAAGCCAGCTAAGACCAATTTAATTCCTTCAAAACTGGGAACAAATATGGAAATATGTGACAATATGCAAACAGCACACACAAAGTTGCAGGTCAAGCAGTGTGAGTATTTCTGGATCGAATGAAGATGAGAGTTCAATTGGCCATTGAAAACCAGTATCAATAAATTGCTTTCTGAGTGGAATACAAGATTCACATGCAGCTCTATTATGAAACCATTTGAAGTCAGACCCTGAAGGTATACCCAACCCCACCCCTACACACTAAGGTATCAGATCCCTCATTCTCCTGCAATGAGGTAAGAAGTGGAAATCCTGGATCTCTTCATCACACAGTTGACAGCAAGGGAGAACGTTACAATGTATCCCAAGCAAAGAACCAGCTAAGGGCAGATCTCCCATGAGTGGTGAACTTGAGGGGCTACTCTTCAATGGAATGACAAATCAACAGATCTTCCAACAATGAGAGCGCATGGGCCCTTCCCTCATATTTTACTCTCTTGCCAGCCTTATTCTCACCCCCAAATAAAGCATATGAACTCAAAAGAAAGAGCAAAAACCAAAGGTTCCACATCTAATGAAAAACTGCCCAATGAAAGTCAATTTGCTAAAAAATAAAGGATGAGAAGAAAATGTATATTCTAAATTTTTGTCCACATGAGTATTAGCAGTAACCCCAAAGCTGATCATCTACAGCAAATGGTGAGCTCCGTTGGTACTGGCATGGGTTAGCAATGATTTAAACTTAAGGTAAGATACATTTACATTCCAGAGAGGTCTAACATTTCACATAATAACCACAGAGTGAACTTACAGCCATTCTCTTAGCAACACAGCCAGCTAAAGCTCGTTCAGAAATTTACCCTTGGTTTTGGCAAAAATGGAACCATCACTAGATCACTGGGTGAGCTTTATAAGATACTAACATTTTCTTTGATTTATGAGCTATGAGACTGTCAATAAAAACAAAACAAATTATTTTCTACACGTATTCAAACCACCAGCCTTCTTCATGCTTAGTCATAGAAAAACAACCCTGAAAATAATTCTGAAGTACTACCCTTCTTACCTCCACTCACCTGGTTTGGGATATCCTGTTCCAAAGAGTTTTGCTTCCCTTGCCATAGTCACGTTTAATTCTTTTCTGCTGCAGCGCAGGTTTATCAGCTGAGGGCTTAGTTAAAATCTCCACTGCCCACTCAAACAGCCACTCCACATGGATATTAAGTAAAGCAAATCCACTTAGTGACTGCGCCATGAGGAGGGCAGGCCATATTGATCATCCTGATTAGCCCTGTCAGCTGGAGGAAGAAAGACTGGCTGGCGCTCAGAGCCCGCTGTGCAGGGCACACAGACGGAGACAATGGGCAGCATCGACGTCCTCCGAGCAATTGGTTTGGGCAGTGATGGATGCTACGTGGACAGCTTATGGGGTTATTAAGGATGCAGAACTACCCCAAGAGAAACCCAAACTCCATCTCCTTTTATGAAGATAAAGTTGGATTGTTCATGATCCAGTGCAGGACTAAGGAAGCTTTTGCCTCTCATCATCACTGACACAGGCCAAAACTAACTAATTCATAAATTAAATAAAAAAAGACTACTCAGTGAGTATGTGTGTAAGGTTGTGTACAAGATTACAAAGCACGACTTGTCTGCATTTTAAAATAAGAACAGGATAGATGAAGTTCTTCAGTAAACAAAATGTATTTCAGTCCATGTTATTTAAGCTATATCATTAACTACATTACTTAAGGGAAGAGAGAGGAGCCGTGGCTTTTTCTACACCCACTCTGTGCATATCAAAGGGCACCTGCTTCATAGATTAGGGCAAGGGTCCTCAAACTTTTTAAACAGGGGGCCAGTTCACTGTCCCTCAGACCGTTGGAGGGCCGGACTATAGTTTAAAAAAAACTAGTCGGCTGCTAAGCAACAGGCAGCAGCAGCAAAAACACCAGGTGGGCCAGTTCGGCGGGCCGCATGTGGCCCGCGGGCCGTAGTTTGAGGACCCCTGGATTAGGGAACAAATCACACTCCAGTCCTCACCCTGCAAATTGGACTGAATGGAGCATGGATGGCAGGTATCTCCGACCACCTCACCCCACTCCAGACCGGAAAGATTCTTTCCAAAGTTGCAATTAAATGACTGAAATTAGAAATCGTCAGGAAAAGAATTCCCCTATATTTACAGACACATGCATGCACTCATTCACTCACACCCTCCCCCATTTCTTTCTTCCTGTGCCCTCAAAGAAGTCCCTCCTAATTACTTACTGGTATAACCTGGAATGAATTGCTTTAACGTTCTCATACTCGCTTTCCAAATTAGGACTAATAATCATTTCCACATTAAGAATACCAGTGCCTACAAATCATAGGAACACCCTGAAGATTACATTAAATCGATTAAGTCGTGCCTGGTAGAGTTCACATTCAAAAGATGTTCTTGCCCTTCCCTCTGCTGCCCCCACCCCCCAGCACTTAGGCCCATCGAACCAAGAAAAGCCCGGCTTCTGTGCGATGCCTTCCGGGAAGGATGACAGAAGACACTTTCTTCTGGACACCAGCAAGGTTTTCGCCTGACATCTAACACTAGCAGCGCGGCTCTCCAGTCCCAATTGGCTTTCTGTCCTAAGGCCATCTGTGATGGGAGGCCCCCTTGGTAGAATTTGCTAGAAACTCTGTGTGGAGAAATCTCCAGATTTTGCCCATCCTTTTGAGCACCTGATCATGGAAACATGAGGTTCTGTTACATTGGGCCAATTCCTCTGAGGTCAGGAAGTTCTTCGCAGCAAATGAGAGGACTCCTGTTCCAAGAAGCCTATCCCGGCACATCAGGCCGCAGGGTACCAGGCACGACTGCAGCGCCTCCACCACCACCACAGGTGAGCATGTTGCTGCTCATAACTGAGTTTCACAGCATGAGGACCTAAGTCCTTCCATTTAAGTTCCCCAGAGGATGCCTGAAACCACAGAGAATACTACACCCCATATATACTATGTTTTTTGTATACATACCTATGATAAAGTTTAATTTATAAATGAAGCACAGTAAGGTAAGCAATAATAAAATAGAAAAATTATAACTATTCTGTAATAAAAGTTACGTGAATGTGGTGTCGGTCTCTCTCTCTCTCTCAACTAATTTCATAACCAAGACAGCTGGAATAAAGGATCTAATGGGCAGGTAGCATATTACAGTGTGGCTACACAGGCAGGTAGCATATATAGTGTGGCTACACTGGACAAAGGGATAATTCACGCCCTGGGTGGGAGGGAGCAGGAGAGTGTGAAATTTCATCATGCTACTCAGAACAGTATGCAATTTAAAATGTACAAATTGCTTATTTCTGGAACTTTCCATTTAATATTTTCAGTCTGTGGTTGACTGGTGTAACTGAAACCACATAAAAGCAGCGCCATGGATAAGGAGGAATTACCGTATAGGGCTGGGGCTACACAGGGAAGTTGAATCAATGTTACCAAGACACTGCATTTTTATCATTACTGACCTTTAAAAAGAGTTTAAAAAGAGTCATTAGGGGGGCTGTTTCCCTTGCTTCCTGTAGCTGTGTATCAAATGTCCTTTCTCCTCATCCCAACAATAGCAATGGGCAGCACACTGTGCCCCAGATGCTGCCATGCCCACTCAACACTCAAAAGGACACTACTGCCCAGCACGCCCCTGTGTCCCTTCGCTGGGGTTTCAGCTTGTTTGCTGACACGCTGACCTGAGTCCGTGAGCACCGGCAATATGAGCAAATAAATACTTAAGAGACACAATCGATTCCTCAAGTCCCAAGGTGCTACACAAAGCAGGTTTAAGGAATCTGAAAATTCACTTTGATGAAACAACACAGGCAACAAGCAGCTAGCCCTACAGACCACTCCCAGGAGGTTAAGATTAAAAAGACCATAAAAGCGCCTTCAAGTGGTACAGGATTCTGGTAAATTGTCTCTTATAATATATTGACCAAATTAAAATGGAAGGTGCACCAGACACGGGAGTCTCCTGCCTGCGGAACATTTTACTGCATTGATTATAAACGCTGCAGTTTAAAACTTGGCTAAACTCAGAGCCCCTTCAAGCTGAAGGTCAGTAAGAGGCTGGCCTTCAACCTCTGCCCTTTTGTATTGGTAGTTATATTAGCTCCCTAGAGCTGCCATAAAGAACTGCCATATAGTGGGCGCCTTAGAACAATAGAAAACTATCCTCCCACAGCTACAGAGGCCAGAAGTCTGGAATCAAGAGCTACCGGTGGGTCACGCTCCCCACAAAGATTCTAGGGAGACTCTCCTCCGCCTCTCTGAGCTTTCTGGGGGCTCCGACGTCACACGGCTTTCTTGTCTGTGTCCCTCTGTGTCCTCTCCTCTTCTTACAAGGACACCAGGCATCGGGTTAATCTAGTATGATCTCATCTCCATCCTTAAGTAATTGCATCTGCAAAGACTATTTCCAAATAAAGTCATATTCTGTGGTTTCAGGTGGACATGAATTTGGAGGGGACATGAGTCAACCCACTACAGTTATTAATGAAGAGTCCGGTTTAAGTCTTTGGCAAGAATTACTTTGAAATAAAAAAAAAAAAAAAAAAAAAACTTGCTGTAGAAACAGGAAACTACGGAATGTTATCTACACAGCCATCATAACAGGATCATGGGACATGGGAGTGACCTCGTGTAAAGAGACAGACTGAAGATGAGCTAAGAAGGCCGTAATTCTGAGCAAGCCCACACCAATAGCTTCCCCACGTCTCTTGCTCTTCTCTAAAGCAATAGAGCTATTTTATCAGAGTCAAACATAAAAATTAAGTGACATTTTTTCAGGAAAGAGATGCAGGACTATCCCCCCTCACACCTCCAACCCAAGAAAGACGTATACACAACACATATGAGAGCATCGAAACAAAAGGTGGCTAAAGGCATAGGAGGAAACTTTCAAGTTAAATGTAAAATTAAATGTAAGTCTGTAAGAATGTTCGCAGGGTCCTGGCCGATTCTCGTTGAAGAAGTGAAACTGTGTTTGTGAGGCATCACCTGACAGATGAATCAGCCTGGGTAACTTGGCCTCCTTCACTTTTTCCTTTCTGAAAAGAAAGGACTTAGCATCTGGAAGAATGCCCTCTCCATTCCTCGTCTCATCTTTAATGCTACAGCGTATGTTTCCTCTAATTAGCAGAAGGTATGAACTCCTTCTTCTGCATCTTCAGCACTAAAATCTTGTCCCTGCTCCATACATTTGATTTAGAAGTTCCAGAAAACCCAAATGGACAGAAACCCCAAAGGGGAGCTATTCAGTGTGACAGACACGTCAAGAGGGCAGGCAGCTCAGCAGTCAGAGGCGCAAAGTAGCAGCCAGGGCTGTGGCCATGTCAGGCGGCCTCTCGGGTCCAGGTGTGACAGCCCACAGGGCTGCTCACAGAGGCATGACTGAGGGATGAGAGTCAGCCGTGCATCCCGCTTCTGTTACAGTCGCATTTCTTCCTGCCTCAAGTGTGCTAACGGTTCTTTATAGATGCGAAGTCGATGGTAAGTGGGTACCCTCTGCATATCAGATCAGGGCGGTGAAATGTCAATGTCACTTAGCTGGGGGACAGGGCAGACGGAGAAGCCAAAACCAGGAAGTGATCACCAGAGGCGTGCGAAGGGTGGTTCCAGAGGGAGAACATGTCTAGGATGGGCTGCCTGTCACTGTTGTTAGACTCTCTGGGCTAACCCGTAACACAGAGGTGACAGACGGCCTTGGCCTGGCTGGCTTCTGCCTTCTGCTCAGACTCATTCCAGCTGCTGTACAGTTTTCTCCCGGTGCAGCAAGCTGACAGGCTGAAAATGAAGCAGCTGACCCCTCCCCTGATAATACCTGTGCCCTGTGGGTTATAAACTGGCAGTCCAGACTATCTGAGCCTGCAGATAGAAGGGTCCCGGGTTCGATTTCGGTCAAGGACACCTACCTCGGTTGCACGAGGCAACCAGTCGATGTGTTTCTCTTTGTCTTTTCCTCTCTCTAAAAATCAATGGGGAAATATCCTCAGGTGAGGATTATTTTTAAAAAAGTGGCACTGGACAAATTGCTTATCTGAAAAAATAGAACGTTAGATCATACTTAATACTAATACCACAATAACATTTATTTAAATTAAAAATTCTATGTTTAAAATAAAAGCATTGCACAGTAAGATTTATGCAATTTTCTTGAGTCAGGGAATAAAAGGTCTTTCTAAGTAAAAACAATGGAAGAGCAGAAGTCACAGAGACATTTCATGATATAAAAAGTAAAAATATTATGAAGTCAAAAGATAAGCAATGAGCTTTGAAAATATATCTGTAGCATATGAGAAAAGTTACTATTTACCAGAGATAAACTAGATAAAACAAGAAAAAATAAAATAAAATATGCTACTACAAAATGGTTAAAGAATAGTAGTAACACATTTATCACAAAAGAATACTAATAGCATGACAATAAAAGGTAAAAATAAAGTTTATCCTTAATAACACCTTTAAAATACAAATCCAAACCAGACATTCTCTATCATGTTAGCAGGGATCTAAACACTCATCATGTTGGCAAGAAACACAGTGAAATATACACTCTCCTCCATAGGAGGTACAATTTGGGGGCAGTCAATATGGCAATATTCTTTAAGAATCTTAAATAGGGACACTCTCTTTAGATGTATCATTTCATTTCCAGGAGTCTATTGAAAGGAAATAATTAGAAACAAGTATTTATGTTTTAGGATAAGCATCACTGCTTTTTTCATGAGCAGAACATGAAATAATAAACTACACCTAAAAGACAAAAAAAAATCCACCTAAACATTAGTGAAATTTTTTGAAAATTCTACATTTATTAAAGAAATTTGGATGATGGTGAAAAATTCCTCACCATAAAAGCAGTACTAGGAAATTTCATCAGAAATTTCTACAAAACTATCAGGAAATTGATTCTCCTAATTGTACACAAACTCATTCTAACAGAAAAGGGATAATAAAGAGAAGAATTCCTTACATTATACTATGATGACAATATAATCTCATTCCAAAATGCAATTAACACATTCTGTGAAAGAAATATTACTAATCTATTTCACTCATGAATTCAGGTGCAAAAATCCTAAGCTAGATATTTGCAAATCAAATTCAACAGTATGTATAAAAGATTATACAGCATAAACAAATAGGGGCCATCCCACCCAAGAAGAATGGGTTTAATAGAAAAATTCCTCAATGTAATTCACCACATTAACAAATTTAAAAAGGATAACAATATCATTTTATTAAATGAAAAACATTTTTCATTTAATAAAAAAATACACACTTTTTTACATTTAGTATTATTTTTGTATTAGTTCCAGGTGTATAGCACAGTGGCTAGACAATCACATAGTTAGAAAGTATTCCCTAATATTACTAGTACCCACCTGGTACCATGCATAGTTATTACAATACTAGAGGCCTGGTGCACAAAATTTCTGCACGGGTGCGGTCCCTATGCCTGGCTGGCAATCGAAGTGAGCATCTGGTGTGGAAGGGCAGGTCCCAGCTGACCTCTGAGCCTTGGGCAGCACCTGGGCCTCCAGCACCCTGCATGCTCCCCTCTGCCTGAGTCACGGCGCCCAATCTCCACGTGGAGATGAACTGAGCACGGCCAGACGCCGCAGGCCAGGGTGCAGCGTGGGCCTCTGGGCTGCCCAGCAGCACCACACAGAAGCCGGATGGGCAGTGCGCAGAACCCTGGCTGGCCTCGCAGATCGGCTCCTGCGAAAAACCACGGGGAGCCAGATCAGCCCCTGCAGCTGCAGCCCAGCTCACCTGGAAGACCTGGCGTCCCAGGAGAGGGTAGCAGGGAGAGTGAGAGCTAACTCTGCGGACACCCCGCATTCTCAGTGCACCTCCATCCCGTCAGTCCCGCCCCCAGGTAGCCGGCAAGAGGTTGCAGTGCGTCGCCAATGCCTGCCATGGTCTGCACTGCCCCCTGGTGGTCAGTGCACATCATTGCAAGTGGTCGAACTGGTTGAATGACCGCCCGAGGGGACAATTTGCATATTAGGCTTTTATTATATAGGATTATTGACTATATATTCCCTATGCTGTCCTTTACATCCCAGTGACTATTCTGTAACTATCAATCTGTACTTCTCAATGCCTTCACCTAAATTTTATTGTCTTTAAATTCTGGCTTTCTCACTTTATAAATGATTTATCATTTGCTGTGTTTTGATTTCCTAAAATTTGTGCATATACAGTAGACAGTCTCATAGTCAACTTCTTCTTAACCAACTTAACAAAATAAAAGCAACTCTTCAATGGGTGGGCAACAGCCACATTGCACGGTATGCCTACCAGAGTGTTTGCTCTTAAACCTCTTCAAGCCAGTTATATTGATTATGTATTTATATACCTAAATGTGACATGGAGCAACAAAATATGAGCACAAAAAGAACTGCTATTTGAATAAAAACTCTGGTCCTAACCAGTTTGGCTCAGTGGATAGAGCATCAGCCTGCGGACTCAAGGGTCCCAGGTTTGATTCTGGTCAAGGGCATGTACCTTGGTTGCAGGCACATCCCCAGTAGGGAGTGTGCAGGAGGCAGTTGATCGATGTTTCTCTCTCATCGATGTTTCTAACTCTCTATCCCTCTCCCTTCCTCTCTGTAAAAAAATCAATAAAATATATTTTTTAAAAAACACAAAACTCTGTAGAATGTTTTGGTGAATTGCTAAAAAAGAAAACTGCTGTCAAGTGATGTGAGGTCCAGACAATTGCCAATGAATTGGGAGATTTTTTTTTTAATATAAAAAGGGTTTATACTAACTACTTCTCAAATATCTTTTAAAGTCACACTCTATTTTAATGAACCCCAAATAGGAAATTATAGAATCCAAAGCATGGAAGTGACTCATGACGGAAAGATGTTGCAGAACTCCAATTTCACCGATCATCAGAGAAGTTTGTTGAAGACACGTATGTATTTTAAATAAATTTAAACATACATGTTTCAGGTTAAGACATTTTATGATCCTCAGCTTTGACTTTTTTATTTTTCAATATATTTTATTGATTTTTTGACAGAGAGGAAGACAGAGAGATAGAGAGTCAGAAACATTGATGAGAGAGAAACATCGATTAGCTGCCTCCTGCACATCCCCCACTGGGGAAGTGCCCACAACCCAGGTACATGCCCCTGACCAGGATCGAACCCGGGACCTTTCAGTCCGCAGGCCGACGCTCTATCCACCGAGCCAAACCGGTTTCGGCTTTAATTGACTTTTGTTGACAAACTAGTTACAAGACTAATTAAACTAATTTGACAAACTAATTTTAAGTCTGGTCATGTCAAATCGGGGGCTTCCCCTGCATTATAATGGAGGAGGAAATGTTTTTTTGAGCAGAATGGTGGTACGGTGGTCAGGTGCAGAGGAGAAAAGAGAAAAATGCGAGAAAACTAGAAAAAAAGGCTATTGAGATTTCTAAGCAGCAAAATTAAAAGTCTGTGCAAAACATTTTAGACTATTTAGGTGCTGTGATAGCTAATTGTAAGGTCAGTACAATAATGTAAATGTCTCAATTCCAAAAAACAACACAAAAGAGCTAACAAAAAATTTAGCAAGTGGTCATTTAATCTAGTTGATAAATATCATGCTATATAGCAGTGATGCCGAACCTATGACACGCGTGTCAGAGGTGACACGCGAACTCATTTTTTTTGCTTGATTTTTCTTGGTTAAACGGCATTTAAATATATAAAATAAATATCAAAAATATAAGTCTTTGTTTTACTATGGTTGCAAATATCAAAAAATTTCTATATGTGACACAGCACCAGAGTTAAGTTAGGGTTTTTCAAAATGCTGACACGCCGAGCTCAAAAGGTTTGCCATCACTGCTATATAGCAAAGCTTATATATATTATATATATATAGTAGGTCAGTTTTATAAAACATTTTTATTAAGGCTTAAGTGACAGGCGATTTCACAATATACAAATAAATTTCTATGTATGTATATACCTTTGAAACAGCCACGGCAATCAAGATAATAAACATACCCATTACTCTCAAAAGTTTTCCTATGCCCCTTGGTAAACCTTTCAACTCTCACTTTCCATTGTCCTCATACAACCAATGGTCTATTTTCTGTCATTATACTTTAGTTCACATGTTCTAAAATTTTCACGTGGAAGAATCATGTAACATGCACTTCTTTTACTGGCTTTGTTCACTTAGCATAATTATTTTGAGAGTCACCCATTTTGCTGCATATATCAATAGTTCATTTCTTTTAATTACTGAGTTATATTCCCTTGAATGGATATAGCACAATTTATTGATCCTTCTATGTGTACATGGACATTTAAGTCATTTCCAATTTGGGGCTATTATAAAGAGAGCGCATAGTAACAGGTGTATATGTCCACTGTCCTGCCTTTGACATTCATGTACAAGTCTTCATAAGGACAAAACTTACATTTCTTGGGTAAATACTGAGGAGTAGAATGTCTGGGACATATGATAGGAGTTATGTTTACTCAAAGAGTGATGCTGGGCAACTGTTTATCTGCAAAAATTAAGTTATATCATATCTCATATTATATACAATAAAATGTATATGAATTATACGTTAGATTTTAAAAATAAAAGCATAGGACATGAAAAGCTGAAGAAACCACCAAAGAGGTTATACCATTTCACATCCTACCAACGTGTGTGAGCCTAATTTGTTTCCTGTCAGCTGTTTGTAAGTTTTACAGGTCACAGGACCCACTGGCTATGCAACACATACTATACACGGCTTTTGTAGTTTTGTACGACACAGGACCCATTGGCTATGACAACATAGCTTTGCCTAATTTAAAGGAACCAGAGCATAAGTTGCACATGCTCAGTAATTATGAAGGTGGATTTTTAATTTCTGCCCTTTCCCTGTTGCACAGATAATAATAAGCAGCAAAATACATTGATAAGAATAACAGCAAACATTTATTCAGTGTTTTCCATGGGCTTGATTCTATGTAAACCATGTTGTAAATACCCTATAAAAACCCTATGAAGGTAAACACTAAAATAAAATCACCAAACCCATTTGATAGGTGAATAAACTGAGGGAAAGAGAGAAAAAAATTACTAATCGTCACAGAGCTAATGAGAGGCAGAACCAGGATTTGAACAAGGAAGTCTGAGCCCCAAGCTTTAGCTTTTAACTATTGCCTGTATCCCCTGTTACCACCTACACATTCCTGAGTTCTGGCTACTTCTCTTACAAAGCTATGAATGAGCCCTAACATTTATTTCCAGTTCTACCTTAGACAACTGACTTCATATCTTTAGGAAAGAGATGATGTAATAGCCCTGGAATATCATTTTACACTAATGTGTTAGAGCAAATGCTGAATCCGTACAATACAGGCAATCCCTCTTGTCTGCAGTGTTGCTTTCCATGGTTTCAGTTACCTGCAGTCAACTGAGACCTGAAAAAATTATATGGAAAATGTCAGAAATAAATAATTTGTAAGTTTTAAATTTCACTGTTCTGAGTAGTGTGATGAAATCTCACACCTTCTGGCTCCATCCTGTCCTAGACATCCCTTTGTCCAGTGTATCCACATTGTATATGCCATCTGCCCATTAGTCACTCAGTAGTCATCATGGTATCAGACAGGTTATGAGAAAGATAGCCACCACATTCATGTATCTTTTAGTACAGAATTATATGGTTACTAGAGGCCCGGTGCACAGCGTTCGTGCACTGGGGGAAGGGTGTGGGGAGGGAAGGGGGTCCCTCTGCCCGGCCTGCGCCCTTTCACAGTGATGTCTGCCTGACAATCCCCAAGGGGTCCTTAGCACTGCTGCAGAAGCAGGAGAGGCTCCTGCCACAACCGCTGCACTCGCCAGCCATGAGCCCGGCTTCTGGCTGAGCAGCACTCCCCCTGTGGGGGAAGGCTGTTTCAAAAGCAGGCAGAATCATTATCCACTGTATCCCATGCTGCTGTGATTTTACAAAACCCAATCCAGTTACTAAAAGGCATTACCATAAAAAGCCCAGGCTGGTCGTTAACCAGGTCAGCAATAGGTTGTGTTTTAAGAACTTTTTGGTATTCACTGTCATCCTCCTCAAAGGTAAAACAAAGGGTAATAGTACAGCCACATCTTTGTCTAAAAAGAGCCGAAGAATCCAATAGGGACAGAGGGCAGCGCTTGTATTGAGAGAGCATGGAAAACAACACCTCCTAGCAGCAGCAGGCTGTGACATCGACCGTGTTATACAGAATATTGACTCATAATCAAAAAAAGAAGAAAGGTTGGAGAAAATAATCAGCATCTCCCAGCACTCGGGACAAGAGAAAGGAAACTGCTCTACTGGAAAAATTATGTCCCAGCAGAGAGGTCTTAGATTGTTCAATGACAAACCAACAGGTTATAATACCTACTAGGTGCACAGCACTGGGCTTACACAGGAGGGGGACAGGGGGACAAGTCGGGGGTGGGGGTTACATACCAACAAGAAAGAGGAAATAAGATCTCTACCCCAATTTGGAGTTTATCACCAAGTTGGGGAAAGGGCCGGAACTGATCATGACACACTCAGTGCCAGATCAACAGTGATTCACCACCAACACCTTTGCTAACACTAAGTACGGCCACTGTGCCAAGTCCTCTCCAAACACCGTCTCCTGTAACCCTCCCGAATCATGTGAGGCAGGCACTGCTCACCCCCTTTTCACAGATTATTATACTGATTGGGGAAAGCCCGGGACTCTCTCTTGACCATGTATCTAGTAGGTGCGAGAGTTGGGGATCCAAAGCTTCTGTTTAGCCGCTAGACAGTGAAACTCCCCAGAGCCTTCAGAACCGCCAAGACCCCTCTGGTTAGGGAGGGCCTGGAAAGCTTCTGCCTCTCCTCAGCACTCAGTTCCTGTCCCTCGAGTTCTTCTCTTCTTTTGATCAACCATTGCTTTTCTTTCTAATGTAGTCTTTTTCAGAAAGATTAACCAAGTAGACCACTGGTTCTGAAGTCAAGAGTAAGTGTGTTTTTGTCATTCAAATCATGATGGAAGTGAACAGGTTTCTTTTGATCTCTAACCCAGGATTTGACTTAACACAAATGTCATATTCGGGTTTTAGTTTTTCACCTCCTCCTCTCACAGCCCCTTTTCCTAGTTTATCTATAACAGTCCCAGTCATCTCCTCATCTTTAAGCTGGAGCTCTTCGAGTATTATTTCTACGTCTGGGATAGGACCTGCACTTCCTTCAACATGGGTGATATCAGCATCTTCGAAAGCTCGTGTTAGATGAAAGACTCCATCACAGGCACTAATATGAGATAAGAAGGCATTTCCCAGGCCTTGTCCATTGAGACCAGCATTACCCCCTGCATTTAGAAAGGCAGGGATTTTGCTTGCTGGTCTGTGGTCCTGGCAAAGGAAATCAAGCCTTTCATCTGGCACAGGCTCTGCTCTCATTAGGGTCAGCAGGGCCGAAGGGGGCGTTTTCTGCTGAAGCCTGAATATCGGTTAGTGCATACATTGAAGGAGGTAGATTTCCCAACATTTGGCAATCCAACAATACTACTTTTCAAGGAGTTTCCAAATTTTCCAATGATTGGGGGTGGCTTAATAACATCAACTCCTGTTTTGGGGGCATCCTGCTCTAGTGAGCAATGACTGGTCCCAGAGGCAGTGGCAGACAGGTCCTACCAACAGCGGGAGGCTCGGAGGAAGTAGGAGAGAGTGCAGGCTGGGCCTCTCCACCCAGCAGCATGTGTGACGCAGTGGCCATTCTCTGAGTTTTAATGTTGTGATTACATTTGAGTGAGTGAGTGAATCTGCAACTATAGAATCTACAAATAATGAGGAATGTCGGTCTATCTATATACACACACAGTAGTACTACTATTAAACACATACATTTATGTGTCTGTGGGTGTGTCTGTCTATTCATTCATCTATCTATTTTGAAAACCATGAATTCATGCCAATATTTGAAATTCCAATTTAACACCATTGGGTTCCTTACCTAGTTTTTCGCTGTTTGGGGCCACCATGCCACCACTCCCCCACCCCCAGTGCCTTTGCTGGCACCTGCCTTATCCTTTTCCACATAATGACTAGAAGGGAAGAGGGAGGCGTGCAATTACATATTATGATCACATTTATATTCTATAATCCAATTTAAAATAGGATGATATTCAAATATTTTAAAGCCTTTTCTTCCTCTCCTAATTTGAGATAATGCAATCTTATTTGAGAAAAACACTAAAAGCTCAAAGCTGACGAGGTGTGCAGGAATTGAGAACTGACTTTATACTATTGACTTATGGCAGCCACGCCATCTGGGAAAGAGAAACACCTGTTCTAGGCTCAGGTGTGAAAGATGGGATCACCGGTGGTGCCAGAGCCTCAGGAGTCGTGTCTGGAGACCCAGTCTCCCCAGACACCTGTACATGGCGAGCCCCTGGAGGGCAAGGGACCATGCCTGTGTCACCAGGGCCTGGCATGTGAAGGGACTGGTGAACACTTGTGACTTTATTTGACCACGTTCCACTAGGTAGCTTTGTCCGAAGGCTTTCCTTATCTCCTAGTGCTCTCGGCCTCTTTCCCTTCAGTTTCTCTGGACACTTAATTTCCTTTGCCAGGACCACAGACCAGCAAGCAAAATCCCTGCATTTAGAAAGGGTAGTGCTGGTCTCAATGGACAAGTCCTGGGAAATGCCTTCTTATCTCATATTAGTGCCTGTGATGGAGTCTTTCATCTAACACGAGCTTTCGAAGATGCTGATATCACCCATGTTGAAGGAAGTGCAGGTCCTATCCCAGACGTAGAAATAATACTCGAAGAGCTCCAGCTTAAAGATGAGGAGATGACTGGGTCCGTTATAGATAAACTAGGAAAAGTGGCTGTGAGAGGAGGAGGGGAAAAACTAAAACCCGAATATGACATTTGTGTGAAGTCAAATCCTGGGTTAGAGATCAAAAGAAACCCGTTCACTTCCATCATGATTTTAATGACAAAAACACACTTACTCTTGACTTCAGAACCAGTGGTCTACTTGGTTAATCTTTCTGAAAAAGACTACATTAGAAAGAAAAGCAATGGTTGATAAAAATTGAAGAGTGAGTGGGCAGGTCTGGCCCAGGTGCCTTGGTCATTCCGTTCAGTGGGGCCTGGGAACTCGAGTAGCAAGAACTGAGTGCTGAGGGGAGGCAGAAGCATCTGGAAGCCCACGTGACACAGAGCGCTTTGCCACAGACCATTAAGGCTGAGGGTGCAGCGCCCAGCCAGCTAGAATACTTTCTCACTGCAGCCCCTCGAAGTGCGTGCATGGACCCAGGAGAGGGACAAAGGCTCATCAAGCTGCAGGAAAGAGTCGCACAGATTTTCAGAAAGGATTCACTATTGCTGAAGTCATGAAATATGAAGATTTTAAAGAGGAAGATTCTGGAAATGCAGTCGAGGCCGCTTGTTGTCTGGAAGTACAGACAACAAGGCAGAATTACATTGTTGGAGATGGAGATACTACGTTCTTCAAATTTAATACCCTCAGCAATAGAAGAAGAAATACGTTTTAAGTATTACTCAGATAAATGTAAAATTTCCAAAAGGCATATGATTTTTTATTACATTTAAATTTCTAAAATCTGAAGGGTCACACAAAGTTGGGGGTGGGATCTTCTACAAACAGAATTATTTTTGTTTTAAAATTAAAATATGGTGGCCCTGCCAGTGAGGCTCAGCAATTGAGTGTCGACCTATGAACCAGGAGGTCATGGTTTGATTCCTGGTCAGGGTACATGCCTAGGTGGCAGGCTCCATTCCCAGTAGGGGGCATGCAGGAGGCAGCCCATCAATGATTCTCTCTCACTGATATTTCTATCTCTCTCTCCCTTCTTCTCTAATATCAATAAAAATATATTTAAAAAATAAAAGAAAGAGGGACTTCAGAAGTGAAATGACTTAAAAAAAATTAAAATACTGTGTACCTCCAATGAAATGCCAGTTCTCTAAAGGCAAAGTGAACAGCTTTGCCCTTCATGTGATTGAGACCCTACTCCAAACTGTATAAGTTTTTCAGGAACCATATTACTCTCAGGATACTTCATTGATCTCCATCATGTACGCCAACCAACCCTGACACTTTTATTTTTATTTTTTGTTAATCCTCACCAGAGGATGTTTTTTCCATTGCTTTTTCAGAGAAAGTAGAAGGGAGGGAAGGGGGGAGGAATGGTGGAAGAAAAAGAGAGAGGAAGAAAGAGACAGAGAAGCATCGGTCAAACCTCAGAGGGAAGGTAGGGGAGGGTGGGGATAAGGGGGAGAGATCAACCAAAGGACTTATATGCAAGCATATAGGCCTAACCAATGGACACAGACAACAGGGGGGTGAGGGCATGAGTGGGAGGAATGGGGGGTAATGTGGGGATAAGGACACATATGTAATAACTTAATCAATAAAAAAAGAGAGAGAGAGACATCGATATGAGAGAGACACATCAATTGGTTGCCCCCCACATGAGCCCTGAACAGGGCAGGGAGTGAACCTGCAACCCAGGTACATCTAGAGTCAAACTAGAATCAAACCTGAGACCCTTGGGTGCCCGGGACAGCGCTCTAACCACTGAGCATGCTCCTTTTTGAATCTAGAGATAATGCATGTTTTACGGTATCCCAGATGTCTACACTCAAAAAAACATTTGTAAAAACAAACTCATCACCCTTTCCTGATTATTTTTCCTGGTTATTTGTGGACACAGGCAAAATGGTAAAAACCTTGATTTGCCCAATATACACATTCCCAGCTGAGGTCCAAGACAACAACGTTCTGCCTTTTTGTCTCAGCTCTCACACTGTAAACAACTGTCCTTTTTGCAGTTTATTCAATGTCATGACTTTTGAATTTTTGTGTTTTTGTTGGTGATTCAGCTGTTTAAAATGTCCCCAAGCATCGCACTATCTAGTTCCTAAGTGCAAGAAGGCTGTGATGTGCCTTATGGAAAAAATATGTTAGCTGAGCTTCATTCAGGCTGCAGTTAGAGTTCTGTTGCCCATTGAGTTTAATGTTAGTGAATCAACCGTATATATTAAATATAGTGTCTCTAAGCAGAAATGCACATACAATGAAAACATTTTGAAGAGGCTGCATAACAGAGCAGTAAGTGTGAGGAGGAAGGACGCACAGGAGCAGCATTCCTCTCCACTAACTCTTCACCCAGCTCTGCAGCAAAGCCCGCCCAGCGGAGCCACACACCGCCAGGCACTGCGCTCCCCGCACAGCCACAGTTCCTGCAAGAGTTCTCCACACTGACGGGCCCCCGATTACTTACCTTGTTCCTCTTCTGGCCTCTGCCCAGCACGGACAAGGTCACTCCTGCCTTCCCTGCTGATAAAACAAGCATCCCCTTCCCAGTCCTTGCCTGTCTGCACAGCACCGGACAATGCTGGCCGCTCCAGGGGACTCCCTCAATCTGTCTGACCCACTCCTGCTTAGTTTCTCCTGCCGGCTCTCTTCCCTGCTTAAGCCTCATGGTTCTTGAGTTCTCTCCTAGTCCCTCTCCTCCTTCTCTGCACCCTTGGCTGGTGGATCTCACCTGCTCTCATCAGATCTGCACACAGAAGCCAGGCCTGTCCCCTGTGCTCCTTATCCAAGTCTACACTGCTTCTCCCCAAGATCTTTCACAAGCATATCAATCTCATCTCATTCAAAATGAGCTCATCCCTTCACTCCTGCCACCACCCCTCCCAAACCTGCTTCCCTTCCTGAGTTGCTCATCTCAGTGGCACCAACATCCACCCAATTGCTAACCAGAAATGGGAGAATTATCCATAACATGAGTCTCTCTTGCATACCCACATCCAACCCCTCAAGTCTGACAACTTTAACTCCTAAGTGTCTCTCAAATCTGTCCTCTTCTCCTACTCAAGGACACCATCGTCTTCTGCCCAAATTATTGCAACAGCTTCCCTACTGCCCCCCCCCCCAAACACACATATTTTTTTGAACACACACCACATCTCAGCCAGCCACCTTCTTCAAGTTCATGTCTGACTAGATCCCACTTAGCTTAAACCAGCGGTTCTCAACGTGTGGGTCGCGACCCCTTTGGCGGTCAAACGACCCTTTCACAGAGGTTGCCTAAGACCATCCTGCATATCAGATATTTACATTACGATTCATAACAGTAGCAACATTACAGTTATGAAGTAGCAACGAAAATAATTTTATGGTTGGGTCACAACATGTGGAACTGTATTTAAAGGGCCAGAAGGTTGAGAACCACTGGCTTAAACCCTTTAATGGACTCCTACTGTTCTTGGGGGGGGGGGGGAGCCTAAACCCTTTACTAGATATCATAAAATCTACTTATCAACACTAACTCTATCTTAAACCCTTTGCACCAACATTGTTACAATATTTCCCATTTCTCTCTTGCTGTGAGAGAATGCTCCCAATATCCAACAGAATGCCCGGCACTTTATAGATGTTCAATAAATGACTGCTGAGTAAATAAATGAGTCAGTTAGATCTAAGGAAGGGTAGGCCAACTTAATATTTAACGCAAACTCAAATCTTCAAATATACAAAAGTATTAGTCACGTGACTCAAATCGTTGGCAAAGGATTAAGACTCAAATCCTTGGCAAAGGGTTAAACATATCAGATAGAGTTTGCACAACTTATAAGCAGCTCAAGGTCAAGGTCCTTGAGGTTAGACATGAGAGAGAAAGAAGGCAACACACTTGCTTGCAGTCAGCAGGGAGTGGTTCTCCCTGTCACCCGCCACGTGGCTCGATTCCACTGCAGCTAATGTGTGTGCGGCCCGTTGCCCAGGCTGTGTAGACAGTAAACTCAAAGGGATAGTGGGCCTACCCAGGGACCCACACAAAAGAATGGAGGAGTCAGGTCTGCTACACATAGGGATCAAAAAATCCTAACAAATAAAATACTAAACAGGGAACATACCCAGAAACTCACTTGGTACATGATGCTCTGAAAGGATCTTTTAGAACCTTTTGTTCATTATTTGTTACATTTTCCCCGAAACTGCACTAAGTTACAGCCATTCTGGAGTTTACTAAAAAATATAGACCAAGTCCTGGCCTGTTTTGCTCAGTGATTAGAGCATCAGCCCTCGGACCAAAGGGCACAGGGCACCTACCTCCTTTGCAGGGTCCATTCCTGGCCCGGGTCAGGGCAGCGTGCGGGAGGCAACCAATCGATGTGTCTCTTTCATATCAATGTTTCTCTCTCTGTCCCTCTCTCTGTCCTCCTCTTCCTTCCTCCCTCTCACTCTCTCTAAAAATCAATGGAAAAATATTCTCAGGTAAGGACTAAAATATAAATATATATATATATATATATATATATATATATATATATATATAATATATGAAAATATATATATATATGAAAAAGGGCACAGCACCCTCCAATGTGCTCCCAATTCTGTCACCCACTTTACTTTAGGTACCACTGGGAAATCAAAGGAGAGATGGAGTCAAGAAAAAAAAACACGCAAAGGCAATGGAATGAAGGCCATGTTAGCTTAAAACCATCACTGAAATGGAGTCAGTAATCTAATTAGGAAGGAGGGGGGCCACCAGCCTTTCAAGCCTCAGAAGGAGGTCTCGATGTCTGCATGACAAATAAAAAGCCACCACGACTTCTGTGACCCCATGATGGCTCCGTTGCCCATTAAGCACTGAGAGACGTCTTTTCCCTGGAGGAAAGAGAAAGTCTGGGAGGGATCCAGGGGTGCTCGAAGGGCGGGAGAAAGCCCACAGCACAAAAGAAAGCAGCCTCCAAGGGCCCCAGGGCGGCAGGAGAGAAGATTCGTGCTGTGAAGAGACACAGCAGCCTCCCCACATAGAACACTCAGCAGGACAGGAGAAAAGGGCACAGCGCCCTCCAAGCTCTGATGGTGGCGCCACCACAGCCAGCCAGCCTCAGCCCACCATGGGCACTGGCTGTGTGCCAGGCCTGTGCTGGGCATCGCCTTACAGCACTATGAGGAGGGTACTTCCAACTCCCTTCAACACGGAAGACACAAGTATGGAAAGAAAAAATTTGCAAACCTGTATAAATCTAGAAAATAAGGGAATTGGGACTTGAATCCAGGTCTGCCTGTTTCAAAATCAGTGACCTGCTGTTTGAAGTACCACTTCCGGTTACTCACTTGTGAGTGTGATTGTTCCTTCCCAGACTGAAGAAAGGGTGCCCACTTTCCTCTCATAAAAGAATCTGACAGTGAGAAAGTTAGCGGTAATAAACGGCGAGCCAATGCTTTATCACTGACGTTACCCCTGGATTAACACAATAAATGCTTAAGCAGTGGATGGTCGGGACAATATTTGGACTCACCATTCTTCATGGAGAAAATGGAATGTGTTCTCCGGGCCTGGATTCCACAATCACTAAAGCTTTTACTATTAAACCACAGGTGTACCTTTCCTTCACGTTACCATCACTAACACTATCAACTAATACTCGTTAACTAGTAACACTGGTACTACACCAGTTATTATTACCACTATACAAGTCTAAAAAATGTATCACGTGTATCCAGGAAGGCAGATTCTGATGATCTCTCCCTCAGCGGTAGGGTTGTAGCAGCATGCACATGTGAAGTGGCATTTACTGAAATTGGAAACGGAGGCAAACACAGTGGGTTGGCTCCCCTGTAGCATGGAGAGGCTAGAGAGCTAAGCCTCACATACTGTCCAGACTTATTTGCCACTATAGTGCCCAACGTGACTTAGAACCTCCCAATGAGACAGGCTCCCAGGTGACTTTGATTTAGAACTGAGCCATGGGGGAGAGGGGCAGAGTGCCCGGGCATCCCAGAGAAGCAATTTTGCTTTGCAGGAGGTGAATTGCGGGAGCTGGCACCTCAAGCCCGGGGTTCCTACTTCAATAGCTTCCCGCAGCAGCAGCCACAGCCCCTCTCCCCATTCCGTAGGAGAAAATGATTCTGGGGGTGGGGGTGTCCTGGAGGCTCAGCCTGGAGCCAATTCCTCGAAACCTTCTAAGGGTTCTGGAAGCACTCGCCCCCTGGATTAAATCTACTTTAGCTCTAACTCCCTAGAGTGGATTTTGTGTCTCATACAGGAAATGTGAGCAATAACAAGAAGCTCATCACTTTTCCTAGTTTATTAAATTCATAAAATATTCGGTATAAAATACTTAAGCTGCAAAGGACAAAGAAACAAACTCAATTTATTTTAATTATATTTTGGTCTAATATCATTTGGGCGAGGGTAATTCATATGAACTGTAGTATACACAATTTTATAAACCTAAACCTACACTGTAATTTACCTCATTCATAAACATGAGAGAACTTGGCCTACTTTCTAATGTATTCCGCTCCTTGTTGTCTGCATGAATCTGCAGTGACATTTTAAAAGTTGCCCTAATAATTTCCATTATATGAAAATGCATTTTTCATCGATATCATCTTTGATTTTTCTCCCACAAACAAAATACCGTTTTCTCAACAGTTAGCCTGCAAATGTCGTAGGAAACAAGGTGTACAAGGCAGCGCATACAAAAGGCTCACCGTTCAAATGGGATCAATATTGGGTTTCTTGATGGGGGATGAGGGTGGGAGGAGAAGGAGGCAGCAAAGAATGAGGCCATTTTTCCCAAGTCCACACCATGTGCGATGGTGGGTCTGGCTCTCTCTTTGTGTCTAACTTGTAGGAAATTATAGAGCACAGCTTTTAAAAGTAAGAATGACCAACAATGTAATGCTTCTATGCTGTCCAATAATTCTCCAATCGCAGGCCATACAGAGAAAAAGAAAAGAAATCCACTTCTATTCAGCCACCTTCCAACTACATCCACACTGTGACCATCAGCAGCCTCCTGAACCTGGGCCCGTTCCCACTGACAACGGCCTCTTTAACCCACTGTGATGGTCCTTCTGAGCGAGGCTTTCCTGTGCTGAACTTCCTATGTCTCCCAAAAGCCCAGAGCAGAGTTTGGCAAGTGATGGTCCACAGACTAAGAATGGTTTTTACATTTTTAAATGGTTGACGAGAAAATAATTGAAAAAATAATTATATTTCATGATAAATGAAAATCTTGAAATTCACATTTGTGTCCATAAATCTGGTTTATTGGAACACAGGCCCCCTCACTTAATTATAAATTGTCTATGACTGCCTTTTGCACTCCAACAGCAGAGCTGAGTAGTTGCAACACAGACAGTAACCTAAAAATATTTACAACTGGGTCCTTTACTGGAAAAGATTGCTAACTCCTGGACTGGAATGTGAAAGCCACAGCCCTGGGCCTGGCAATGCAGGTCACGAAAACCTGGATCTAACCAACCTTCCTATGCCCTATTTTCTTCCACTGAAATGCTCATCTCCATCTCTCCCAGACATGCTCCCTCTCTGTTTCCTGCTCCAAATCTCTGTTCAGTCTCAGCGGCATGCAGACATCCTTCTCACCCTTCATGAAAGGAATCACATCATACACACACTTAACTTCTATGAGGTTAGAAAGAAAAATGATTTTAAAGTGCCCAATGCTATTCTCCACAGCACTATTTCTAACAGTAAAAGTTAACAAACGCCCAAATGTCTGGCAACATACATTTGCTTATGCATTATAAAAGGATATAAGCATAGGACACAAGGATATATTTTTTTTTCAATTGCTACCTAATGGGGAGGGAGAAAACAGAATGGAGAGAGGACTGGGGTAAAAGCAAACAGTTCTGATTACGCCTTATGTTATAGATGAGGCTTTGAAACCTTGACAATATTGTGTAAAATTTAAATATAAATTTAAAGTGGGAATCTCTAAAAACAGAAAATAAAATGAAATCAATGAGCTTAACTGTGTATCCAGTTGGAGACACAATCACATAGAAAAACTATTCCAAATGTCTTTAAAACACAGTTTGTTGTGTCTATATATGCGATAAAGCAGATACAAAATTATGATAGTACTAGGGGCCCGGTGCAAGAAATTCGTGCACTGGGTGTGTGTGTCCCTCAGCCCAGCCTGCCCCCTCTCACATACTGGGAGCCCTCAGGCGTTGACCCCCATCACCCTCCAATCGCAGGATCGGCCCCTTGCCCAGGCCTGACGCCTCCGCCAGAGGTGTCAGGCCTGGGCAGGGGACCTCCATTTCCCCCCGATCACTGGCTCTGGCCCCCGCCCAGGCCTGAGGCCTCTGGCCCAGGAATCATGCCTGGGCAGGGGACTCCCATCTCCCTCTGATCACTTGCTCCACCCCCTGCCCAAGCCTGACGCCTCTGACCCAGGCTTCAGGCCTGGGCAAGGGGACCATCATATCCCCCCAATCCCCGGCTCTGCCCCCTGCCCAGGCCTGATGCCTCGGCCAGAGGAGTTGACCCTCATCACCCTCCGATCACCAATCACCAGATCGGCCCCTTGACCAGGCCTGAGGCCTCCGGCAGAGGTGTCAAGCCTGGGCAGGGGACCCCCAGCTCCCCGCGGTTGCAGGCTCTGCCCCTGCCCAGGCCTAACGCCTCTGGCCTAGGCGTCCAGCCCGGGCAGCGGGGACCTGCAGTGGCAGCGGGGGGCGCCGCGATCGTGGGCTCCGCTTTAGGCCCAGGCAAGGGACCCCTAGCTCCTGGGACTGCCAGCTTCGACCGTGCCCAGCTCCCATCGCTGGCTCCACCCCTACTTCCTGCTATCACTGGCCAGGGCGGCAAAGGCGCCTGATTCTCCTCCGATCATGGCTGCCCCCCAGCTCTTAGCTCCCCCCTGGGTTTCAGATCACTGTCAGTGGCAGGGGGCTTCTTCCTGCTTTCCCTTTTGCCTCCCTGCATTGTGCCTACATATGCAAATTAGCCGCCATCTTGTTGGCAGTTAACTGCCAATCTTAGTTGGCAGTTAATTTGCATATAGCCCTGATTAGCCAATGAAAAGGGTATCGTCGTATGCCAATTACCATTTTTCTCTTTTATTAGTGTAGATTACTAAACTGGGATTCTGGGTGGAAGCTAGTAAAAGTCCTGTATTACTGTGCTATATACCTGAATTTCACCTGGAAGTATTAGTATGAACTAATAATCGGTTTTATCTCTGCTCTGTACATACAAGCATACACATACATACATGTATATTCCTTAATTTGATCCACTAAGATCTAGAAACAATGATAAATCCAGTAGTTATAAACATTCCTAATTTCTATATTGTGCCTCTACACACTCAAAGAAACCAGGGCTTCTTAAAGAAATGATGACTCTAAGTCTGAAATAAGAAATGGATAAGACAATCCTGTAACATTTTGTTGTGCCACAAAGTACAGAAAAATGCAAAAACACAAGTCATGTCAAAAGGACTAGGAATTAGTTTCCACAAGTCACTTGAATTAGCTTCTACTGGTCAAATATGTGACAATTCCAGTATCAATAAGAATATTTAATTGAAATGCATCAATTATATTTACATTGAAAAAAAGAAGAAAACACAAGCCAACTAAATAAATAAATAAATAAAACCTCGGTGATCACTTTTAGAGGATGCTGCTAGGGAGCTCATTGTTTTGAAAATAAAGGGAAAGTATCAAGCATTTGTCCCGACTTTCCTACATGAACCTCAGGGTAAACAAATAGTTGAGGTTAAATTTATTTTTACGTAAGTATTCTTGTATATAAACAAGGAAGGAATGATAGAATTGTAATGTCATGTTTTTACAATCACTAATAAATTAAAGGGTCGAGGCAATAATCATCAGTGACCAGTATGGATTCTTTTGTGAAAATACGCTGTCTGCCTGTGATGTATGTAGCCCTGGAGGAAAAACAAACAAACCCAGATCTGAGTCTGACTACTGGACATATAAGTAATAAACCACAGAAAACACAAAGAACAGAGAAACATGTAAAATGGTATCATCAAAGAAGCCATCGTGAAAACCCAGACTGGAAAACTCTATAGCATAGTTTTTTTAACCTCAGCACTACTGACATTTTGGGCCAGAGAATCCTTTGTTGTGAGGAGCTTCCTGTGTTCTGTAGGATATTTAGCAGCATCCTTGGCCTCTACTCACTAGATGCCAGTAGCAATCCCCAGTGGTGACAACAAAAAATGTCTCCGGACATGCCAAGTGTCCCTAGATGGGGGAAGGGCATCCTCCCTATTTGAGAATCTCTGCTCTAAAAGGACAAACAACTCACGTTCTTCAACAAACAAATCACAAGAGTAGGGGTGGGGTGGCCGGGGGATACAGAAGGGGAACCTGTCAATTAAAAAGGGGTTAGAGACATCAATCCATTGCAATGTGTAAACTTTGTTTGGATCCTGACTCAAAGAAACTTAAAAAGAAGTACAATAGCCCGGCTGACATAGCTCAGTGGTTGAGCGTCAACCTATGAATCAGAAGGTCACGGTTCGATTCCCGGTCAGGGCACATGCCCAGGTTGCAGGTTTGATCCCCAGTGTGGGGTGTGCAGGAGGCAGCCGATCAATGATTTTCTTTCATCATTGATGTTTCTATCTCTCTCTCCCCTCTCCCTTCCTCTCTAAAATCAATAAAAATATTTTTTTAAAAAGAAGTACTATAAGGCAATTGATGAAATTTTAACATGAATTTGATACTTAATGACATTAAGGAAGTACTGGTAATTTTTATGTTTTTGGTGTGATAAGGTAGTTAGATACGTTTTTAGTCCTTTTAGAGCCATATACTGAAATAATAACCGAGGAAAAATAAAATAGCAAAGATGCACTTAAAAACAATTGGTAGGAAAAGAACAGGATGTATCGATGAACTAAGACTGGCTAAGAATTATTTAGCATTGAATCTGAGTAATGGGTATGTAGTCACCATATAATTCTCTTCACCTTTAAACGTGTTTGAAAGTTTCCGTAATAACAATCTGGCAGGCAGCTCCTCTCCCATTCCTCTCAATGAGCATATAAGTCCCACAATGACAATGGCAAGGATGTAAGAATTTACAGATCCCTGGGCTTGCTCAGTTTCTAAGTGCCTCCTGGGGTCCTATCTGGGTGCCAAGAGTTCTTCTATTATTTACAATGTGTCCCTTAAATACAGGAGCCGGCTACTTAGCAGCAAGCTATTCGTAAGCTTTGAGAAAAGCCCACTGTGTTGAACCGACTGGGAGATAGGATAATTGCGTCTAGTGTGACATCTTCTTAAAGGATAGTCACAAGCAACTGTGTTTATATGAAATTTTTGCCTTAAGTGCTGAATTTAGAAGTTCACTCCCAAGTAAAGAATGAAATTTTGCTCATCTTGGAAGGAGCCAAGTACCCACTAGCCCTAAACAGCCCACCTCAGACCCTTAAAACGTACATCAACTAACCCAGAAATAAACGTTACTTTCGTTCAAAGGCCTACTCTACTCATTAGAAATACCCACTTCTTTCTCTAAATTTAATCTCTTCTGCTTACTCACCATAGATACTGTGGTCTCTCTGGAAATATGTAGACAAAAACAGAACAAGGCCATGTCATTACAGCCTCGGGTGTCCATTTCTATGTCAGTGCTTCCTAGTTCAGGGTATTGAATGTGCTTCCTCTGAGTCCCAGCTTCTGAGAAGAGTGGACAGAGGGGGCAAGAGCCTCACTTCCACCGCTGTCCCCCGTGCCTGCATCAACCTTCCCAAAGGGACAGCAGAATTAGCCGAGCATCCTGGAGCCGAACCGTCTCCTGCAGGGGAGACTGCGTCCTGATTCACTGCTTAGGGCAAAGAATTGAAAGAATATATATAGTCTGGGGGGAACACTTAGGGTCCAGAGACAAGAAAGACTTTTTAAACTTCATTTATTTCCTTCTCTCGCTGAGGGACTGGGTTCTATAAAAGTCTTCCTTTTATAGAACCTTTTATATGAAGCTACTTTTCAGGTGTAGAATAAAATGTTGACCAAGATTTAAATTGTCCTAATACATTTGTCCATCGAAATCACTGTGCCCAAGTGTCACTGGGCTTCTATAACTATGAGGATCAGTGATCTTTGTATAATGGAACCAAAAATGTCTCACACGGATTACTTCTCTGCTCAGCACTCTTTCCTAACCTTACAAGCAATCAACAGATAGGAAAATAAAAATCGCCATGTCAGAATTAATCATGGCAAGATGATGGTAGGTTACTTTGGACAGCTTATCATGATCAACTTTAAATGTGGATCAGCACCCTAGCCACCACTGTAAATACTGACCCCTATCTATTCATTAAGCCGTGACCTCACTAAGGCCTCCTCCATAAGGAAGTGAGGCCCATCTCTGAAGATTGCCCTTTCATTCAATACTTATTTGAGGAACTAAACATAAAGAGGTCAGATGTTTGGAGACTAAGCACTACTTGCACTGAGACAGCACATGTTAACGTTGCCGCCCTGTCCTAACAGAAGTAACAAAGATGGACCCCAACCGCTACCACCCACTGGGAGATAACAAATTCATGGAGAGACTGCTGCTTCCATTGCCAAAGCTTCCATGGGGTCTGCATAGTGAGGAGGGAGCAGCCCGGAGAGGGAAAACGCCAACGCTGCATGAGGGACCCACCTGCCCAGGGCACCTGCTGTCCATCTGGTCACTGCCATAATAGTCACTTACTAAATACAGTTACACCAGAAGACGTATGCAGACCACTGCATTCGTGAGAGAAAAGGAAGTGTGGAAAGTAAAACTTGATTGTTTTTCCAACCTTCCCTCTAATATAACTACCAAAGCACACCGCATATTAAGATAATCCAATGTACCTGACTCACACACATACTTGAGGCTCTAAGAAAACATCTGGATCAGCAACCACCACTGACAAAGCACCTTTCCAACCTACCAGCAGGGCTGAGTAGGGAGCCCCATTCCTCACTTCAGACTCGCAAAGAGAACATGACGCAGGTGAGGCTATTCCCATTGCCAGTCACAGAATTCGGTACCATGAGCTGCTGGCCACACAGCAGCCACAGAAGGAGGTGATGGGGAATGAAGCAGAGCCGAATTTCCTAGAGGAGCAGTACTTTTCTGGGGAAAGATGAAGGTCTACCGAGGAAAGTAAGAGGTTCTGAAGACAGAAGTCTTTTCTAACCTGTGAAACCACAGCTGGCACCGCGCCCCAGGCAGCCCCAAGGTCTAAGAGGCACTTCCCAGTGGAGGCCTCGGATCCGGATCTCAACATCTTGGTGTCCAGCGTGTGAATGACAACATCTGTTCCATTCTGGTAGGAGGCTGGTATGAGGCCTGCAGCAGGCACCAGGCCTCAGAACCTAGGTGCTAACACATCAGGGCCTCAGTGAATGATGGCGAATTTTCAAAGACCAGGCTGCTGCCCCTTCAGAGACACCAGGGCCTGAGGTCGCTTTTCTAAAAGTAGTCACAGCTTCTCCCAGCCATCAGCACTTACTTAGAGGCAGGCAGCACACGGAAATCAAAATGTTCTGGCTGAAGGTGGAGGAGGAGGGGCTGTGGGAAAATAAAGTGGGTTCTAGGTGAGATGGGAAGACAGAGTCTAGGAAATGTTGAGGCTTCGTTCAAGGCAGCTGGTGACGCGTGAAAGGGAGAATCCATTCAAACACAGTCCGCAGAGGGGCCCAGGTGCGAGGGCAAGAGGCTCAGAGAGGAAGGAAGGTAATCCCACCACACCATTTGGCTGCCATAGGAGCAGCAGTTACCTACCCATAACAGAGTACATGCTGCTTCTTGGTTTTAACATTCAGAATCAAGTTACAGGTAAATCCTAGAAGACGTTACCAGATTAAAGAACATATAAAATTAAACATACAGCTGCCCAAGATTTGAGCCTTTTCTGTCTATTAATGGGAGGGGGGGGGGAGTGTCTCTAGGAGACAACAAGAAGAGGCTCCATGTGTCATCTGAGGGCACAAGGAAAGACGGACAGTGAATCAGTGCAGAGAGGAAGGGAGACAGGGATGCTAATCAGTGATCACAACAAGATACCACAAAAGTGCCTTTAAACCCAATAAAGTGAGAAATGTTGCCCTAAGCATTACATTTATACATGTGGGAATCCCCACTAAAGCAGCAAAGGATGATCTATAAGCTGGGGGTGGGGGGGAGTTGAAGTGAAGGAGTTAGAATAAGGCATGTTGCTTTTCTATTCTGTAATGTTTTCTATTTCTAGCCACTTGCATACTTGACTTTGACTGATATTCTTTTAAATAAAAGATCCTTGATAACACGATTGTTTAGATCAGTAGGATTTTACTCAAGTTTTATCAGGCCTTACAGTGCTGTGGGGAGACCACTGCAGCTGGACTTCCAGTGTGTTTACTTTATTTTAATCTTAGTCAAGTCATGTTTAAACTCTACAAGTGCACAAGCCATTTTATGGCTCTGAAAACCTGTCCAATTCTGACTTGTTGTAAACAGAATAAAATGGCTCTGATGATCATTCTAGGTTCTCAGAATATGGGACTTCACAGAAAAAAAAAAGAAAAAAAAAAGTGGTTCCGAAAGTTTCCCATTCCATAGTAGAAGAGTTAAATGCAGGCACGAGCATTCTAGAACATTTGAGTGTATGAAATCCAATCAATTATTAGACAGAAAAGGCTCAAATCTTGAGTTCTTCAGGAGGGCTTTTTAACATTGGAAAAAGATGAACTGATAAGCATAAATACCCTAAAAGCTCAAGGAAACAGCGCATTCTATTATGCCCATGGATAAGTTTAATTATGAGAAACAATCTGGAACGTGTTATTGTTGTTGTTCTGAAACATTTACCAAGCACAGACAGCAGAGTGAGGGCCTGGCACATGTCTGGGAACCCTGATCAAGGAGATGATGCTAATTAGCACGATGCTAATTAGGACGCCCAGCCACTCAGAGAGCCAGCAGTGGGGGAGCAAGTGGCAGTGCTTACAGTTAACAAGCAGAGCAAGCCAAAGAATTCAGCTAATGGAACATGGCAGGAAGGCACCAGTGCATTGCGGATTATACTTTTTTATGGAGAAAAGTAAGCAAGGAACAACTTATCTTTCCTGACGTCATTGCCTTTAAGTGACCGATACAGAGTGACAAACAGCTATGCAGATTGTGCTTTAAGTTTTTATGGAGTCAATAGCTTCCCTAAACAACAGTGGGAACTGAAAATTCCCAGAGAGACTAAAACAATGCTTTTCATTTAAAATCGGGTTTTAAATATTTTTCTTACAAGCCTGCAAGGAAAATGGAGATAAGTTCAGAATATTGCATTTATTTTCAAATCTGGACTATGCCACAAGTCATTACGCAAAATGCAAAACAAGTCATTTATCATATACCCCCCACCTCCCTCTACTTATTCATGCACACACTCTCTCATACGCCGACACGCAACCCTTTAAAGCATCATGTTTATTCCCCCGAAGCATGGTTGTCTCAAATTCGTAATTGCTCATCCCTACAAGATCTTACCAAGCATGGCCTGGCCTTCTGAGAGGCTCAGAACATGATTGATTGATTACATTGTTCATTCATTAGATTTTATTCAGACTTGGACTGGCTCAAATCCCTTAAAGCAATTCCCTTCCTCTGGTTGATGTCAAAATAAAAGCTCCTGCTAGCATTTATTCATGTCTTTAGACACTTTCAGAAAAGTCAAGATTTCAGGTAATCTCTCATATTCCTATAATTTTAAGACAAACGTTTCTGTTGTTGACATAATTTCTTCCAAAAAATGGGTAGTGAGATAAATACCCCCCCCCCGGGGGGGGGGGGGGGGAGCAACCCAACTGAAGCATATAAACCAGAGAGTGAACCCAGAGGGAAAGCAACCAGGTAAGTCTGCCAAATTTCCTGTGAGTTCCCCAGAAAATAGGCATGTAAAACAAACAAAAGCCAGAAATGGTTCAGGGAAGAATTCTAAAGGACTGAACCACTGTATTCCAATCGATGTAGACCCTGGTAGAACGTCACAGAACTTTCAGAAGCAGCCAGGATTAGGCAGGCATTTTGGAATAGGAGGTATGGTTGCTCCTCCCTCACATCATTTTACTGTCCTAATAATTTAGCCCATTATCGCCTCTGTCCTCCACCCACCCTACAGCTCACACACATCCCCATGGAGAAGTACAAGGGAAGGCGAGTTTTCAGTTCTGTACAGACCCACAGCATAGAAATCCACCCGACATGCTCCTCTCAGATCTGAAAACTTGGGAAAGGCTTATGTTTCTGTTTCCTATACACTGTGCCCAAGCCCTTCAGCCAGACCAGACCACCTACCATCTTCTGTAGGCTCTCAAAGGACATCCACAGAGGATCCCAAGGCAGGACAGCTCCTTTCCTCTGCCTTTCCCCATGTCTCCGAACTCTTGCCTGTGACCTCCACCCCTCCATCCCAGCTTTGTGCTCCTTGCACTCGGTTTTGGATGGGTCTCCCTAGAGATGGACATTCAGCCCACCTCACCCCTAGCTCTCCACATCCCCACACCACAGGCAGACACTAATATGTGAAATACCACCTCACCAGAGGTGGCCTACACTGGTGTAAAGGGAAGATTCTCTATTCTTTGCTGTCAGTTTTCATTTTTGCATTGACTGCAAGGTGGCTCACAGCTAAATTTAATGTTCACATGAATGAGCCACTTTTATTTGGGTTTCCCAACAGAACAATCCCTCATCTTCTGCTTGACCTCTGACCTCTCTTAGTTCCAGCATGCTAGCTGTCAACGGCATTTTCTGGAAATAGCTGATATATATAACTAGAGTACATCCCTTTCCAGTTACAGAAGAATGACACCGTTTTAGAGGCAGACGACTCCTTAGCAGCCATATACCCCAATATTTCCCAAATGCCAGCCCTCAGGCCAGTTCTGGCTAGTTCACAGCTAACTGGTCAGCAGAGACAGGACAAAGAAGCAGGAAAAGAAGGGTGTTTTCATCATGCTAAATACATACAGCCTGAAGACAATTTATGACAGCCTACTTTTTTAATATTAACACATTGTTTGCGGGTAGTTTTCATCGCGGGCTAACAGGTGGAGCGGGCCATTTTTGCTAATTTTTTGCGCAAATGGCAACTTTCAGTAAAATTACGATAACTTTAGTTTACGTATTTATACGTTACCCGCATTCTACCACTAGTCTATAAAAAAACGTATTAATACATGTCCCACGCTCTACTACCAGTCAATGCTTACCAGTCAACGTAAAACGTATAAATACGTTTCCCGCATACATGTTAAAATATTTCTTCTCTCATGAAATGATGTTAGTAGATGGTACTTATTTTTTAAAATAAACCTTTAATTATGAAAAATTTTAAACACAAAATAGAACAGTATGCAAATAGGTAGTAAACCCTCATGTACTCATTCAGCTTTAATAATCATCAACTATGTTTATAAATAGCCACCCCAAATATAGGAAACATTGGTCCTGAATTTTTTTCCCTCTTCTACAAAATCTATAAGCATGGAAACAACTAGGCTGGGCCAGCCTATACATTTTATGGAGACCAGCAGCATTAAGTAATCTGTCCTCAGCTGTGCAGCTGGTCAAGTACAGAACTGGCACATCTGGTGTGCCAGGACACAGGCTTTGAGAGTAGAAGCCAATCCTTTTTCACCTGGCAGACTTCAGTCGAGGCCTGCCCCAGCCCCACAGGAGATGGCTTCCTTCCCTGCCCTTGTTATCTCCTACACACTGCTTGAGATCATGCAGCCACAGCCAGGACAAGCAGAGGGAAAAGCCAATACTCTATAACCAGAGTTCACTTTACCTCACGCTAGAGCAGTGGTTCTCAACCTTCCTAATGCCGCGACCCTTTAATACAGTTCCTCATGTTGTGGTGACCCCCAATTTCATTGTTACAAATTGAACATAATTAAAGCATAGTGATTAACCACAAAAACAATATGTAATTATATATGTGTTTTCCAATGGTCTTAGGCGACTCCTGTGAAAGGGTCGTTCGACCCCCAAAGGGGTCGTGACCCACAGGTTGAGAACCGCTGTGCTAGCGCAATGGCATGCCATCCCTGGAGAGCTCCAGGAACTACCACACAGTTTCAGTGCAAATACTACTGGAAGTTTCTATATTACTTCCTTACCCAGCACTTTAAACAAGGGGGCTTTATAAAGCAAACATATGTGAAAAAATGAGAATTCATACAATAAAGTAAAAAACCAGCTACTCACCCCCTCTTATAACCGCCCACCATTACCCCACCAACCAACTACCAGGTGGAGTATTAAATTGAAATGGAAGTAATAAGACCGGGCAACTACACTCTGGCCTCACAGAACCCTGGTAAAAATCAAACAAGAGAGTATAAGTGATGATATTTTAACACTTTATCAAACTTTAACAATGCCAGGGGTGGCCAATGGATAAGAATGAAAGGCTGTATCTTTTTTAAAGGACTCACCTGAATTCTCAGTTTATGGAGAGTCGATTTCCCTTAATATATCCTGAAGCATCAGAGAAGCCTTCAGCAGCAATAACTAAAATAATAATAAAAGCCATCAGAATCAAGTAATGTTACAGACATCAGTGTTTGAGGAAAAAATCTCAATCTATACATTTGGTCATTCCCCCACCTTCCCCCCCCTCACTAATCATGAAGGGAAATAACTCAGGAAACAATGAATTTCCGCTGCAACACATGGGCTGGGGATATTCTTTACCAATAGGGAATTAAGGTCCCAAGACACTTATTTCGAAGACCAAAATTATGTTACTGTTGGCAAAGAGGCAAAACACATTTTCTTCCCTGTAGTAGAAATGCTTAATGGCTTTGAATTTAAACAAAGACCAGATATATACATCGCCCTCCCTGCCCCCACCAAGGTTTAGAACAAAAATCCCAGGCATTGCAAATTAACCTACATGAGCTCTTCTGGTCTTGTTCACTTTTTCCCTACTTAGTTCCTTTAACACGTCTGTGAAGGGGTCCTTTCTTGCTTCAACTGTTCCCACTTCATCCCCAGTTCTCCGAGGAACTGAAAACTGACTATTTAACACCTTATTCCACAGAAACCCAATTTGAAGCAGAGAATCACCATAATCAATTGTAGGAATCAACAAAATGAGCCAGCCACAGCTAATAAGCACAGTCTGAGTGAGAGCACAGATGAATCAATGAAACAGAGTAAACATCCAGATATAGAACTATCCCTATATAATCAGATCTGTGTAGGTAGGCATGTGAGACTAGTTAATAAATGGTGTTGGTTTGCTCTTTAAGAGGAAGGAAAAATATAGATCGCTCTTCATACTTACGATAAAAATAAGCTCAAAATAGAATTAGATGAATACTAGAAGAATGCATAGATGAATGGTTTTATAATATAGGGCTAGAAAGGGCCTTTCTTTTTAAACATGACATCATGACATTAAAATCTGAAACTATAAAAGGATTGAGATATTTGGCTGAGTACATTTTTTAATATCTCAAATATATGAATGGTAAAAACAAATCAAAAGTAAAAATGAGAACACTTGTATTTTGGTCACAAGGTAAAATAAGACACACTAGGTAAAATAGTTATATAAGAAATTTATAAAACGTTGCTATTCTTATGCAAAAAATGTTTTAAAAACCAGTAAGTAAATTAATACTCCCCTCAAAATGGACAAAGCAAATTAAAAAACTTTCTATAAGAAAGTTTACTCAACTATATTAATAATGAAAAAATTCAACTCTAGAACACTGAGACTTATTTAGCACCTGTCAAACTGACACTTACCAAAGATTGACAATAGCCAATGTTATAGACATATCTCATAATGTAGCCACTTAAGCAATTATGTCAGCATGTAAAATAGCATACTCTTTGACCCAGCAATTCTATTTCTAAATAAGTTACTCAAAGTAGGAAAACTGATATACATAGAATTGTTTATAATCATGAGAAAATAAGTAAATAAATGCCCTAAAGGTCCACAAATAGACATGTTAAATAAACTACATAGACACTGAAAAACTAGTTAGCATAATTATGCAAGAAGTCTGCTGGAAGGCTCATGGACTTTGATATTCAGCAAGGGCTGAAAATCAGCATAATATGCCCTGCTTTTGGCTGAATGGCTGAAGGCAATCCCCTAACCCAGTGGTCGGCAAACTCATTAGTCAACAGAGCCAAATATCAACAGTACAACCATTGAAATTTCTTTTGAGAGCCAACTTTTTAAAACTTAAACTATATAAGTAGGTACACTGTTATTAACTTAATTAGGGTATTCCTAAGGCTTAGGAAGAGCCACACTCAAGGGGCCAAAGAGCCACATGTGGCTCGCGAGCCGCAGTTTGCCAACCACGGCCCTAACCTGACCATCATTTTACTGTTTACCAAACTTTACCTTTAATATGCCTGTTTGCTTTGCTAAAGGGCAAATGTGTATTCTAGTAAATAAAAGCTAATGGGTCCGAGAATTCAGAGAGCCTCTCTGCTAGAGAGTAAGGTCTCCACCTGGCTCCCCCATACCTTCTAAGTTTATATGTCTTGTCTAGTGTATCCATTTGTGCGCAGCCCCTTCTCCAGACCTTGAACCCTAGCCGCAAATGGATGCAGTGTTCACAGGAGGTCTATATGTATTGTTATGAAAAGGCATCTATGATATACTTCTGAGTGAATAAAACAGGAAAATGACTGTAAACAGTTGATTCCATTTGTGTGTGTGTGCAGGTGTATGTGTGTGTGCATGAGAGAGAGAGAGAGAGAGGGAGAGAGAGTGTGTGTGTGTGTGTGTGTGTGTTTTCCTGGATGTCTAGAAGAATGTTTATCAAAATAGTTATGATTAGCCCTGATTATCAGAATTTTAGAGAATTTTTAGTTTGTTTATACTGTAGAATTTCATGTAATGAACCTGAATTTTTTCCCAAAGAATACGATTGAGCTATTTTTAAATCTCATGCTCAAATGTAAAGTGATAAACTGCATAGATTTCTCCTTTCCTTCTCTGTCAGCTTTTCTCGTACTTTAGTGAGGTTTGTGTCACACGTGTGCTTGGGGAGAACGCTGATTACAGAGCTCCCTTCCTGATCTGCGGGTCCTATTCACTCCTCAGGGCCACTTCATCATTGCCTTTGAGTTCCTAAGACATACTTGTATCCTTATTATAATTCTCTTTTTACTTAAGCTAGCTCAAGTTAATCTGTTACTTGTGACCAAAGGAGAACCAGTAATACAGTGCTACTTTTTATTTTCCACCTTCTCAAGCATTCCATCCCATTTGAAAACAGATGAACTGATCCTATCATCACATTAATGAAGATTTACAATGTCATGTACTGTTTACAACTACAGATGAAGTAATCGAAGCAAGAAGCACAAAGCTAGTATAAAAAGGCAAAAAAACTATTTCAAGAGACAGCCAAACTCCTTCTTGACTAATAAGAGAATTGGTGAAAAGAGTACTTGAATAATAAGAACAAAAGGGACATACTTGTCCAGATGAGCCATTTCTATGGTTAAAATATTCTCCATTATAATATTCTTAACCACCCCACAGATTTCTTTTTATTGGGTTATATTTATATGTGAAGAGCTTTTTTTATTTCTATTTGGACTATAAAATACAGAAATGTATTCCCATAATGGGACCCTTTATATTCAATTTATCTCTAGCAAACAAATATATTTTTCACATTGTCCTATTTTTATAGGTTCTGAAGTTCCATGTCATACATGAATCCTCATAACACCATAATTACAAACCTTGTTAAAGAACCATAATCCTTGTGGATGTGCAAATCCCTCTCTAGGTGTGTTGATGTAAAGTACAAATCTAGCTAATCCCCTGTCACCTCCTGGGGGCTCTCCCTGCCCCTCAAAATCTCCCTCGATGGTGATGGATAATGAACAAGAACCACTACCAATTTCAGAGAGGAGCAATCATGAGGCCTAAAGTATCTCTGTCTCCAGAGCGTAACTCAGACAACCCACCAGGCTACTAGGGCCAACCCTGTTCTGACCCCTCCTCAGTTCAAGGGGATCTTTCTCAATGGATGGACGGGGAGCCAGCCAAGTCCATATTTGAGGCTGAGATGTATTAGGATTTATGAGACCAAACACTGCATTTAGGGGAGGCAATAACACAATGGTTAAAAGTAAAATGATTGATCCTGGTTCTGTCATTTACCAGTCATTTGGGCTCGGGGTGCATTAGCTTCTCTGTACCTGTCTCCTCCTCTGTAGGAATGCCCAGCAAAAGGGCCGGTGTGAGGATAAAAGGAGATAATGTACCTAAAACAATGAAGAGTGCTCAACAGTCAAACTCGGTCTTGCTTGAGCTCCAGCTCAGTGGGAGCAGGGATGAAGCAGCCCATTGTTTGCTGCCTACAGAACCCGGGGACAGAATATGTCCCTGTGTAGAATAGTTAATACTTACAATGCTTATTTTAAACATGACCCTTCCAATTAAATAGAAGGTTCCAGGAGTTTGTTAAAAGAACCTTGCCTTAAATTAGAGTAGCCTTCTCCAGATCATCAAAGAATAAATCATTTGGCAGCTCCCACATTGTACCTTTTCTGGAGTATTTCAAGAAGCATAGATGTGACCAAAAAAACACCAAAAGCTATTGGCTAAAACACCTATCATCAACACCAGGACATTAGGGCGGGACTTTACTTCTGCATCCCAGGTCACCTCCTACTTGCTTGGGAAGCTTAAACACACTTCTCAGAGTCCCAGATCACTGGCCACCAGAACAAAGATGGTAATACTCAACCATTTCAGATGTGGAAATGAGAGAGTATAGGTTAAGTTCTTAACACAGTGCCTGGAGCCCAGTAAGTGTCCAGTAAATGGTACATCTACTATCAACTATCATCTTAACCATATTGAAGAGAGAAAAAATAATGTGATTAAGAACACACAAGGCACTTCCTCGCAGTAAGGGTGTTATGGACTCTTGATTTCCACACTTCACTTAGCATGATCCCCACAGTAATGAGGGGCCAAGCTGAAGGGAACCCGAGGCAGCAAGGGGGTCTGGAGCTATACAGGGCCTGCATGAGGCATGTGGCTGAAATCTCACATTGTGGTACAGGTCCCAAGCAACCAAAAACACATTTGCCCGAGGATTTCTTCAAAAGGCAGGGGAGGGTGCAACACCACATTTGAGCTTTGCCCTAACACCATCTGCACAAGCATAAAAATCAGAAGATGGGCCCATGTGGGCATCATCTCAAGGGATTTTGCTGCCCAAAGTTAACAACAGTGCTTTTATAACATAAGGCCAATTGAAGGAGAAAAAATAATCCACTACATTTAGCTAAATCAATAAGCCAAGAATACCATTCTTAGCTTGAAGTTATCATTAACGTTTGACATATTACTAATCCCTCGAAATCATAAAATCTAATAAGGAAAGAAATAAACCAGCTAGTGCTTCAGTGGCTAAAGATAGAAAGAACCAGAGAGAGAAAACAGGAAGAATTTTTAAAACAAAATTCTCCCAATTTTCTCCAACTTCTACCATTTGCCAATGGTAAATGGTATTTTCTCAGAAACCTTGAGAAATTTCCCACTGAAAGTACTAGTACAGCTGAACGATTGCTATCCAGCTCTGCTAGGTCTGAAGCTCTCTGATTCCAAGGGGAAACGTCCAATTCTCATTTCCTGGCTTCTGTTTCCTGATTTCCCAGCTAGAAGCTGGGTGCTAGGAACTGGGCCCAAAGGAAGCTCAACAAAGCACAAGCTTGAGGCACCAATGCCCAAGGCCTTCGGAGGTGAGAAGTAATATGCCACCTTAGCCTTTGCAGGGCCAGGAGAAGAGCGCCAGAGACCCCTCTGGAGTCCTCTCAAGGCAGCATTCCAGCTAAGGAGGAATTAGGAGGTGTTACAGGCAAAAATAATAATAAAAAAATAAATTCTCTTATAAATGTGGGAAATGCTGGTTCAAACAAAATTAAGGAGTTTCTTTAATGCAGAACATTTTAGACACTTCAGTATGATAATGTTGATGATGAATAAATGGCTCCTGCCTTATGTGTACAGATTTCTTTACTTTCAGGGTCTATGTCTTGGGACAAGTGCCGCACACATCACTTTGGGGGCAAAAAATAATGTTATAATTAGTTCTTTTGTACAAAAGAGTATTGAAGGCTCACTGTGTCCCACTACATTCACAATTACATAACTTAGCCCAAAGCCCCTAAGACAGTGGTTCTCAACCTTCCTAATGCCGCGACCCTTTAATAAAGTTCTTCATGTTGTGGTGACCCCCCAACCATAAAATTATTTTCGTTGCTATTTCATAACTGTAATTTTGCTACTGTTACGAATGGTAATGTAAATATCTGATATGCAGGATGTATTTTCATTGTTAGAAACTGAACATAATTAAAGCATAGTGATTAATCACAAAAACAATATGTAATTATATATGTGTTTTCCAATGGTCTTAGGCGACCCCTGTGAAAGGGTCGTTCGACCCCCAAAGGGGTCGCGACCCACAGGTTGAGAACCGCTGCCCTAAGAGATCAGTCAGTGGTGCCATGTTAGCACAAAGTAGTGCGAACTGGTTTACTAGGAGGACAAGAGAAATGATAGAACTACACCGCCTTACTTCGCTCCGTCTTTATGTTTTTCACACCTGGGAAAACAGAGATGCTGTTAATTCCTCCTTGTTCTATACCTCAGTTTCCCTTCCCTCAAAATTTTAAACACACTTATAATAAAACGCAATTAGTAATGTGGGTGACTAGAATGTAAGCTTCATGAGAACAGGAACTATACTTAGTACAGGACAGCCCCAGCCCTTAAACAGTGTGGGTACAAGAATGCCCCATAAATATTTGAAGATGTGAATAAAGGAATCAATAAATAAGTTTATGTAGGTGTACCATTAACTCATTTTATAAACTGGCCAAAATATATATTCTACAGTCTTTTAGGTTGATTTTGAAATGCTCATTCTAAAGCAATTCATCTTTCTTTTTCTCAAAAAGTGTTATTTTTTCTATTTCACTCCCATCATAATCTCCCATCCTTTGCAACTCCACCACCACTACCCGCTCTCCCCTCCCCCCCTCCCCCCCCCCATACACACACACAAAGGTATTTCTTCTTATGACTTCTGGGTTAGAAGGAAATTTCTGTCTCTAGACCTAGTACCATATTCAGTACATTATCACAGCCAATTATTTTCAATAAAAGCCAAATTAACTAACATTCAAAAGACTAGGAATTTCAATTAATCAGAACTACACAGCAGTTCTCCTTTGGGAGAAGGAAGAAGAAACACATTTATCTTCTAGAAAGCAACTATACACAAATAAGCTTTTATCACCAGTTTGCTGCAAAAGGCAACTAAGCATGGAATACAGATATCAAGAAATACTCTATACCATTAATTTGAATATTCTGAACAGAACGTTTAAAATAACCCTGAGAGCCCTGGCCAATGTTGATCAGTGGTTAGAGCGTTGACCCTTGCACCAAAGGGTCGCAGGTTCGATCCCCAGCCAAGGTCGGGGCGCATGCCGGAGGCAACCCAATCGATATTTCTCTTTCTCCTCTGTCTCTCTCCCCCTCCCTTCCTCCTTTCCATTCTCTCTGAAAAGCAATGGGAAAAATATCCTCGGGTGAGGGTTAACAAAAAACAAACCAAAAAACCCTGAGATGTTGCAACATCGTCAAATGAACTAATAAAAATGTTTTTTGCTAAACCCAATTCACTATGAAAATCTGACAACACATTTTAGAAAAATTTGCAACTGTTGTTTGTTTAAGGGAAGGGGGTGAGAATAACAAGGAAATACTGCTCGAATTTGGTCATTCGGAAAAGTCAGTAAAATAGATTTTCCCCACCACCATGCCTCCTACAAAGCAGGTAGTGGCCAGGGTGTTCCTATTTGCAGTCCTCCTGTTTTGCTTGGGCTATATTTCCATCTATTGCAGCTTTCCGGCCCAGTCCCAGCTGTGTGCCAGCTCCCTCCACCACTGGAGTAAACAGGCTAGGAAGTCGGCTGAGTTGTATCCTTGGCTCCCAAGGATATCCAGGACTGCTACCTTACCTCCCACCTGCCCTGCCCCAGCATCCTGTGCCCCAGCAGCACCGAGTCAGCACTCCTTGAACCATGCACCCTCTGAGTTCTTCCCCTGCAGTGGCCTTTGACCTCTAGTCTCCTATGCCTAAAATGGCCTTTCTGCACAATTGTCATGATGTATGTGTCCAAACCCATACATAGTAATGTACAACACCAGGAGTGAGCCACGCTGCAAACTACAGACTGCGTGATGATGCTGTGTCAATGTAAGTACATCAATTGTAACAAATGCACCACTTAGGTGTGGAATGTCGACAGTGGGGAGGCTTTGCATGTTTGGAGAATGGGCATATGGGAACTGTCCATACTTTCTGCTCAATTTTGTTTTGAGTCTAAAACTGCTTTAAAAACAAAATCTTAAAAATTATAAACAAACAAAATGTTAAAAATTCCATTCAAAAAACATGAGCAAGAAGTGAAGGGTGAACCTGGGCCAGTGTGGCTCTGTTGGTTGGGCGTCGTCCTGTGTACCAAAAGGTTACTGGCTTGATTCCCAGTCAGGGCACAGTCAGGGTTGTGAGCTTGATCCCCCAGTAGGAGGCGTACAGGAGGCAGGTGTTCTGCTCTCACATGGAAGTTTCTGTCTCCTTTTCTCTCTCTCTAAAAACAAAAACAAAAAATGAAAGAGAGAGAGAGAAGGAAAGAAAGAGAAAGAAGTGAAGGGTGAGATACAGCAATGCAGGAGCCCCCCAGACACCGAAGCCAGAGAACCTCCTCATGGGGCCCTGTCTTTGCAGGGCAGAGCCTGAGGAGAAGCTTCGAGTGAGACAAGGTGGGCTTGGCTCTAGGAAGCAGCGATGGAGGGCCTGAGGTCCTCGTGGCCAGCTAGAACCATCACTTGCATATACCAGAGTTGTCAGGTTGAACAGCGGCTGCCCATGCAGACCTCCAACCTGCTAGAACAACCCTGAGAAGTTACATCCTCCACTTCTATTCTCACTGCCACCTCCACCTTGAATGTGAAGGCTACTCCCCCATGCCAGTACCTGGAGAACTGCTCCTACAGTGAAAGAAACTATCCAGCCAAAGATCATGCGGAGAGAATATGACTTCCTCAAGGGGTGAACCACCTGGTTTCCCTGACCAGTGGGAAATGCATCACCTGTAATGGAATGCCCCGGGACTGCAGCCAGGAGAGGGAGCAGGCATCCTGTTGAGGAGACATGTTAACCCCCTGTGAGTGTGCATCAGGGCTCCCTCCTCCAGCACCTAGAGCAGCGGTTCTCAACCTGTGGGTCGCGACCCCTTTGGCAGTTGAAAGACCCTTTCACAGGGGTCGCCTAAGACCATCCTGCATATCAGATATTTACATTACGATTCATAACAGTAGCAACATTACAGTTATGAAGTAGCAACGAAATAATTTTATGGTTGGGTCACAACATGAGGAACTGCATTTAAAGGGCCAGCAGGTTGAGAACCACTGCCCAGAGCCTGGCTGCCTGAGTGCTGTGAACTAACACATGACCACATAAAAGCAATGGCAAGAAAGAATCCAGGAGCACCATGAAATTCTATCAGACTCTGAAACAGATATCACAAACAAGAACACGGGGTCCTGTGGGAAGATGGTTTGGCTAATCAAGGACAAATGAGCTACTCAGGTATACATAATGTGCAAATCAGGGACTTATTTTTTATAAATGAGGACCTGTCATCACTTGATTCTGATTAGCAGCTAGTGTATCCTTCAAAGCTCCTCTTTCAAGAGCAATTTTGCTGCCATAGTATCTCTTACTATGTGCAATCTTATCTTCATAAATTGCCACCTGGTATGTTTTCCAAAAGGCTAAATCCTTCTTCTCTTTCCTCATCCAGTCAATGGTTTTGATACATTTCATTCAAAACTGAATCCCCTACCCACCCAACAAACAGTTCTTTTGTCACTGAAACTTCCTCCTCCTCTCAGGACATTTTGGAATATTCATTCTCCTTAGCCATATGTCTCCTTCTTTCTGTCCCCGATCTGTCATTACAAGATTCCCCTTTTCCAAGCAGCCTCCCTACCCATGGTTGCCCCTTCTCTTGCCATTCCCTGAATTTTCTTGGGTCATGTAGATTTCTGCAGAACATGGCAATTCATTATATCATGCTATAGACCTTCTAATGCTGGTTCCACATGACAACAACAGGTAAGGCATACTCAAGTGCCCAGCACAGAGCCTACTGCTGGGTCACCCAAGGCCAGTAGCATGCTGGTCCCCTTACACTCCAGCTGGGTGAGCATGGGCAATGCGGGTCCTCTGAGCCTCACTTCACCCCATAAGAGGCTGGAACACCTCCCTAACTTCAGTAAAGACCTGGGGTAAAATATGCCTGCAACAGATACTGACCTTTTTCTCCTCCCCATGCGTGATCATTTGGCTCTCTAACTGGAACAAAATCTCAGTGAGAGCAAGGTAAGACACTCCTTCCCTTATTCCTTCTAGGCAAGTTCACAGTATGAAAGAGCCAAGAGATGGTTTTAAAATAACGCTTTCTAGTTAATGGCCAAGTTACCTTCAGGTGATAGGGTTTCACAACTTTTCTGCACAACTTCATTCACCATAAAACATTCTGATATGTACAAAATATAGGGAACATTATAATGAACCTTAAAGTACTCATCCAGCTTCAATGATCAACTGATAACCAGTCTTGCTTCATCCAGGCCTCCCTCTTACTTCTTCCCTAGTCTTCACTGGAGATTATTTTGAAGCAAATATCAGATAGTATACCATCTATAATAATAAAAGTGTAATATGCTAATTAGACCAGACATCCTTCCAGACGTCCTTCTGTGATGAAGCTGTGATGAAGCCGGGGCTGCAGCGGTGGGATTGAGGCAGCCCCTGCAGCTGCAAGGCAGGGATCCAGGCAGCCCCCCCCCCCGCCCTCCCCCCCCCCCTACCCTCCCTACCCTCTGTCTGCCAGGGAGGGATCCAGGCAGCCGCCCCCAGCTGTGAGGGAGGGATCCAGGCAGCTGCCCCCAGCTGTGAGGGAGGGATCCAGGTAGCCACTGCAGCTGTGAAGACCTACTCTTACACGATTTTTGTGCACTGGGCCTTAGTTTCAATATAAATATGTTATGAAGCTAGTATTTTTAATCAGAAAATGTATAATAAAGCTGCTTTCACTTGGAAAAAGGTAAAATTCTATGTCTATCAAATAAAGTTACGACCACCTCCATCTCTGTTTCCCATTGCACGCAGGATGCAGGTGACCCAGGACCGACTCAGCAGGGAAGAGTTAGGATTCCTGGAGCACAGGAGCTGGCTGGCTGCAGGCAGGACGTTGCCCACCCATCCCTGAGACCTCTGCTTCAAGGAGGAACCCAGGGGCCTGAGGGCTCTGAGGCTCCCCAGCTGGTTTGCTTGGGCATGACTAGGACTTTCTAGTTCCCTGTTCGATTTCCATGTCATCCCCAGCACCAGCTTCACTACCCAGAGTAACTTTGATTCCACTTGCTCTTTATCAAAAACAGAATGAATAAATACATATTCAATAGCAAAGTCTTTTCCAGGAACAGGTCTCCTCCCTATTACCCTTGTATTAAAAAGAAAAAAAAATGCAGGTGGCCAGAGGCCTGAGGGGAGGGGGTGTCTTCCCAGAGGGATCACTGCTGTCCTTGCTAAGGTAACCATGAAATCATTTAAAATTATTTTGGACCAAATCATAATTCAAATATAAAGCTACCTGGGAATTGTTCAAATTACCTACCTCACTGTGGGCTTGGGTTCTCTATGTCCATCCTACCCAATGTTAAAGCTAGCCATGTGTGCCTGGAGAGCACTTGTACAAAATATAGGGAACATTATAATGAACTAATCCGAATGGAGAGATGCACAGAGTGCCAAGTCCACAGATTTCAAAGACTTAATACACCCCCCCCCCCCAAAAATGTAAAATACCTCAATAACATCCTTTAAATTTTGAAATGTTCACACTTTGAAAATATATATTTAAATGAATTTCACCTTTTTAAAATGCAGCTACTAGAGAATTTAAACTATGTGTCTCGTATTATAGTTCCAGTACGATGCTTCTCCAGATTCTAATTCCTTTCCACAACAGCCTAACTGTGTTTGCTGTCAACCCACCATAACTGGAGCTGTTTGATGTCAACCCTAGAGCTACAATCCTCTTGGACTTCTTTTTTGAATTATTTTGTATGCCTCCTCTAACGGTTCCTGCCAATTCCATTAAGATTTAAATATTTAATTTTAGTGTTCCAGGAAGACACTCATGGCTACCTTGAGCATAAAACATCACATAACCACCAGATAGACCCCTTCAGACTGAGAGTCAAAATGTTTAACTGCTAGGCTATTAAAAAAGCGACTCACAATCTATATTTTTATTTACTTTTTTTTTTATTATTCATCCTCACCTGAAGTTATTTCTTCCATTGCTTTTCACGTGCCCCAACCAGGGGCAGGGAGTGAATTGCAACCCAGATACATGCCCCCTGGACCAGGAATCAAACCTGCAATCCCTCAGTGCACAGGCTGATGCTCTAACCACTGACCCACACTGGCCCAGGCCCCAATCCATATTTTTAATCTCACAATCAGAATGTGATAAAATTTATTCTGGCTGTTACAACCTTAGGTGTTAGAATTTCACTATGCAGCTGAGGAAATATTCAAACCCACATTTCTGCTACAAGAGGAAGGAGGGTGGGGCCTGCTCCATAAACTGGGAGGAGAGCCATTCACCTACCTATCCATTTCCAGTGGATGAAATAATGAACATCTGATGAATTGAGGATTCAACACTGACTTTTGAAAAAGGGAAAGTCAAACATTACACCTGACCTCTGAGGGATGGTGGACCTTCAGGGTGCTTCCACCTGCCTTTTCCTAATGGCCAGCAGGGATCAGAATAAGGGAGAAGAACCTGGTTTTTTTTTTAAAAAAAAAAAAAATGACTCCATGAAAACTGATGAAGTAAAACCTCCATTATCTGGCCCAATGCTACCCAAAGGGTGCGCTGCCCACAGCCAGTTCCTGATTGGTCTGCAATAATACAAGTACAGAAACTGCAAGCAAACATTTGGAAAATTTTATAGCAATTTGACAAAGTTATTTATGATGATCAAATTAAATTTTTTTTAAAGTCTATTTTGTATGTCTTTTTTTCAAAAAAAAAATTTTATTTTTATTGAATATCACAAAAGTGTGTTAGCCCCCAAAATTAGAAACCAAATACCTGGCCATTCCTTTCAGAAACACTAGAACAAGACACCAGAATCCTCAATTTTCTCGTGGGCTCACTCCCTATTTATAGGAACTGGGGCCACGGGTAACAAAAGGCTAAAGGAAACTGCGTCCGTACATTTTTAGAAAGAAGAAAAGGACCACTGCGGGGGGTGGTAAAACAGAACTATTTCCACGGGGCAGTCGGGATTAGGATCTATCATGGTGTAATAATTTTACATCTACAACCACATATTTCTTCTATTATAAAACACCATGGGTTAGAAACCACATTGTAATATAATGTAGTGTTGATGGGTCCCGATTTAAGAAATATTCAAATATATACAAATTAAAGTTCTTATGAACAATGATTATACCTCAATTAAGCAAAAATGTCAAGTGTTAATTACACACACACACACACACACACACACACACACACACACTAAATAACTGTGCTTTTTAAACGCCTTTCACCAAGTTTAGGTGAAAATGTCTAGGTGAGTAAGGAATTGTAAGCACCAACCATGAGTGGTTCTGTGGGACAGGAAATTGAAGAGGCCCAAAGAATCCACAGTTGAGATGGGAAGAGAGATGGCTTCCAAAGTATCCAGGAGTGGAGAGTTGAGCAGTTTAAGGGTCAAATGACTCACATGACAGTCATTTCAGTTACATTCAGTCTTAAAACTCCTTTCTTCACTTTGGCCAGGCAGAGGAGGGGCTCCGGAGAAGGCTCTGTCCTCCCTGTGCCCTTGACCAAAGGTTAGGGGTCTGGGAGCAGAGCCAGGCAGCCGCACTCGCACCCTGCTTTCCCAACCATCTGGCTCAAGCCCGGAGGCTGCTTCCCTTCTAAGCCTTGTATCCTCATTTGTAAAAAGGGTTAACAATGCCTCCCTCCGGGGTTATGCAGAGGGTTGGTTTTGTTTTAACAAGATCCAGAGATTTGAGCAAGCTGTAGCTGAAGGGAAGGAGAAACAGTGACCCAGGAAGGAGATGGGTTTCTGGAGATGGAGGCTTGGAGGAGATTCTTCCACCTAACTCTTCCCTCTAACTGCAGGGAGAGAGGGGGAAGCTGGGCAGGTGGCAGCTCTGTTTTCCGTGTGAGCTGGGAGGAGAGTTCTCTATGAAAGTGGGTGTGGAGGGAAGGTGGAGTGAGGGCACTGAAAGCAGGGGTCGTCAAACTACGGCCCGCGGGCCACATGCAAATACAAATATTGTATTTGTTCCCGTTTTGTTTTTTTACTTCAAAATAAGATATGTGCAGTGTGCATAGGAATTTGTTCATAGTTTTTTTTTAAACTATAGTCCGGCCCTCCAACGGTCTGAGGGACAGTGAACTGGCCCCCTGTTTAAAAAGTTTGAGTACCTCTGACTTAAACTGAGATGAGAGTCTATATGCTGCCCAGAGGAACCTGAGCATGTGGACCAGGGCCCCTAAAAGGATGTCACATGGGAAGAGGACCAAACCAAGGTAGGGGGGGAGAATGTGTGTGGGCATCGGTCCCTAAATGGTGCCCTCAAAGGAGGCCATGTGGCTTTCATTCTCGAAGGCTGGGACGAAGGGCACTGGGAGCTCGGGTCCCTTCAGAGGACGAGGAGTAGAGAAGTGAAAGCAGGGGAGCCTAACAGAGTGAGAGGACAAGGAAGAGTTTCGACAGGGCGGTTTCAGCGAGGTCAAAGAACAGGAAAGGGGTGCAAACAGGGGGGTGCAATCAGGGTGAACAAAAGACGTCAAGAGGGGCACAGTATCTGGGGAAACCACACCTCCTCACTCAGGGTGTGGTTATGAAAACTGAAAGGCAAGGCCTTAACAGAGTCAAAGGTCAATTTAGGGGCTGGGTGGTAATGGGTTCACCAGCAGGGGCGCTGCAGCTGCCAGCGAGGAGCAGAGAGCCTGGGAGTGCAAAGGTCCCACTCAGGGCATCCGCTCCAAGGTGAAGCCAGGCACTGGCCAGGAGAGATAGGGAGGGGCGCCGCAGGAGCTGATGGACGCACAGGGAGGGCAACTGAGGGGTCATGATGGCGACTCAGGTGCCCACATGTCCCTCCTCCAGACCTGAGGGCCCCTGGGCATGTGGGCGAGAGAACAGCTCCACAGGGAGTGGGCCAGGGCAGGGGCTCAGAAAGGCAGGTGCCAGGAACATAGTCTGGAATGAGCATGTTGGGAAGCAGTATTCTGGGCTCAAGTTTTGTCACTGACAGAACTTTCAGCTACTAGGACTAGGTACTACCTTTTCATGTATTTCCAGGACTCTGGCTGGTACCACACATACTGGGATAGAAAAGCTAGGCAGAGAGTAGATGTAGAAGGCTCCATTTAAGGGGGGGAATTCAAGGCACCTGCCAGCTGAGTACTTCCCTTGAGAAAAACGGCTGTGTTCCCAAGCCAGAGAGCCTGGAAGGAAGAGCATAACTTATAGAACTAGGAGAAAAGCAGGCACCTATTAGGTTCCTACCAGGTGCCAGGCACTCCATGGAGCAGCTCACATATCAGCATGTTAGACACAAGGAGAATGAAAGATGGTCTCCCGTATCTGCCCTGCCCTTGAGAATAAAAAAAGAAGAGTTTACAGTATACTCAGAGACCTGAGACACATCAACCAAAAGCAATGGCTACTTAGTATTAAAGCATTATTAGGTGTCATAGTGGTTTCGCTTGTTTGTAGGGATGATAATTATGGTTTTTGAAGAGCCCGAGTCTTTTAGAGTTGCATGCTGAAAAACATACAGCTAAAATGTGATGTTGAAGATTTATTTCAAAGTAATCAAGTGGAGAAAGGGGTTCTAGATAAAACAAAATCAAGTATTAATTATCATGTATTAATAATTATTGAGGTGGTGTGATGGGTACATGGTGCTCATCTTAGTCTTCCATGTTAGTCTTTCTACTTCTGCAGATGTTTGCAATTTCCGATCAAGAGACAACAGGAAGGTAACATACAATGTTTTTAACATAATTGTATTAGTATGTTAACATTACTGCAACAAACTCAAAACTGTGTGTTTAAATGATGAAGAGGCTTAAGGCTTTAAAAGGTAGACTGGCAGGTCCATAGGGATAAAGTCTTGGAAGTTTTCGAAAGAAGCAAGACTAGCTGGCTGTGGGCACATGCAGTCACGCTTGAGAAGGTCCAGGAACTACATCTACCCAAACAGTGTGTCACCTTGACATCGAAGGTCGGCACCTTCCCTCTGATGACACAAAGTAAGTTTGACTGACTTCACAGGCGTGATAGGCAACAGACTACTGTCATGCTTTGTTGCCCAGTTGAAGGATTAACTAACAGAAAGGTGCCAGGTGTCAGGCTCATCTCCCGAGCACCCTCAGTGTGACTGGCATCCCCCCTTTTAAAACCAGCAGAGGAATGGCAATAAGCCCAGAAAAGAAAACAGCTAATACCTGCTCTGAAAGTTTAACAGCCGATAATGTTGATTTGATAATCACCAACCTCCCTCACTTCCATGAGACCCACACCGTGAACATGTTGAGTACAGCTGAGTCAGAAGGTGAATCTCAAGGAGTAAGAGTCAAGGGTAAAAGACACAACTACCACTCCTACACCCACACACACAAATCAAACTCTGAAGGGCTTACACACTACCACTCTGGGGAGGATTTGCTTAAGCCAGTGGTTCTCAGCCAGGAAGATTTTGTCCTTCAGGGGACATTTGGTTTTATTTGAAGACATTTCTGATGGTCACAACTGGCATCTGATTATTAGAGGTCAAGGGTGGCTGCTTAACATACTCCAGTGTATAGGATAGACCCACAACAAAGAATTATCTGGCCTAAATGTCAATAAGCTAAAGTCCAGATGCTCTTGCTCAAGGAAGTCAAATTCAGTGCTAAGGGAATATTCAGACTTGTTCAGAGAAAGAGGGAGTGAGGGGGACAGGAAACGAGGGATAGAAATGACACTGCCTTTTAAAAGTATTATTCATATATTTCTACCGATGTTCTCTCACCAGATGTGGTGTTTGATGCCATGCCCTCTGGTGTAGTTCCTATTGTGCCCACTCACTAAAGGGACCAGACCCATGAGAGACTAATTGCCAAGACCAATATTTGCTTCTTTTCCAACGGCCATATTTACCCAAGATTATTCTGCTCTTGGTGAACTGGGAACCAACTGGCTGTTGACACACTTGGAAAAGAGCCAAGGAATAGTCTGGCACCTTTTTCCATGGGCAGCAGTGGGGACATGTGGTCCAAGAAGACCAGTCTCTAAAAACCACGTAAGCTTTTGGACAGAACCACTTTGAAAACAAGTTCTTATCAACAGGGCAATCCTGTTAACATTTTTGACTAAAGAGTCTGGAGAAGAGGAAAGAGAAGAGCAGTGGCATAAGGAAAAGCACACAGAGCCGGTAGGAAGGAAGAAGGAAGAAGAGAGAACAATGATCATAAAAAATTCCGCAGTGCTTTGACCTGAAGAAGGCAGAAAGGAAAACAAACTCACAAGTAATTATTTCTCCACTGACTGTCATTTTTAAAACCAGATGACTGACCCTGAAATGTAACCCACAACTGACCTCCACGATGACCAATAGTAGCTTCTTATTAGAACTCTACTGTTGACATTCACATGTGTGGGGCGTTTACACAATACTGGTACCTGAAATTCAGCTGCACTATCACATTTCTCTCCTGTGCTGCAGAGTTTCTGTTTTCCACAAACCACAAACATTCAACTGTAGCCATAATTACCACCACCAAGTCCACCTGCTTACGTAAGATGCAAAGATTTCTGACTACAGGCTCCACCAACCTCCCATGTGAACTCCAAATGCTATCCTTTCAAGAATGCCTGGGCACCAAGGCATGTCTGAAAGGGCACCCTAATGTCCTGGCAATGCTGGGCACCAAGTGCTTGGGCTAATGGCCTGCCTCTGGTGGGAACTTTCTCAACCTCTCATCTCCTAGAAAGGAGCTGAGGCATTAGACCCAGAAGGTCAGGCCAGAGAGGCTTGCTCCAAGTGTCAATGGCACTGGGGTACAAAGGGTGGTGTCAGAGCAGACCGTTCGGTCCTCCCGTGAGAACACACACCTACTCTCTGGCCTGTAGTGGCTGAACAGTGACCCCTCCCCTCCGCAAAAGATATGTCCCTGTCTTTATCCATGGAACCTGTCAATGTGAACGGATTTGGGAAAAGTGTCATTGCATATTTACACCTGGATGTTGAGGATATTGAGATGCGATCACCCTGGATTGTAAGGTTGGCCCTAAATTCAATGAGAAGTGTCCTTATAGGAGCCTGAAGAGAAGGCCATATGAATAGAGAGGTATTTGTTTGAAGTAGCCACAAGGCAAGGAGTGCCTGGAGCCACTGGAAGTTAGAAGAGGTCAGGAATGAGCCCCCCTAGAGCAGTGGTTCTCAACCTGTGGGTCGCGACCCTTTGGGGGTCAAATGACCCTTTCACAGGGGTCGCCTAAGACCATTGGAAAACACATATATAATTACATATTGTTTTTGTAATTAATCACTATGCTTTATGTTCAATTTGTAACAATGAAAATACATCCTGCATATCAGATATTTATATTACGATTCGTAACAGTAGCAAAATTACAGTTATGAAGTAGCAACGAAAATAATTTTATGGTTGGGGGTCACCACAACATGAGGAGCTGTATTAAGGGGTCGCGGCATTAGGAAGGTTGAGAACCACTGCCCTAGAGCCTTCGGAGGGAACATGGCTCTTGCCAACACCCTGATTCTGCCTGACAGAATAAATTTCTGTTATGAATGAAGGGTAGCAAGATTTGCTACTCTGATATAATGATTATTTTGAGCTGTAAGCAAGTAAAAACAGCAAATTCAGGAAAAGGCTTTCTCAGAACTTCCCTTATCTGCCTAGAGATAAATCTTCCAAAGGAACTCAATTGTATAAATCACCTCCCAAGAGTTTTATCAACCAAGGAAGACTGAGTCATCTTGGAGGAGACCACAGATCAACACCACGCCCAGATGAACTTTTTCATAAACTATCATATCTCCCATCTCTTCTTCCAAGGGCCCATTCATCTTTCCTAAAAATTACTCTCCCCCGTCCCTTTTCCTTGTGAAGATGGTATTTAAGCTTGAATTTTAAAACTATATTTAAGCTTGAATTTTAAAACTACCTCTTAGAGTGCTTGTTTTGCTGGGCTATCTCCCAAGTACACATGAAGTAAACATGTTAATAAACTTCTGTTTTTCTCCTTAATATTGTTTTACAGAATGTCTCAGGTAAGAACACAGAAGGGTGGAGGGAAAATTGTTTTCCTCCCCTACATAACCCACCCCGTTTGTGATAAATGGTGAAGGCAGCCCTAGGAAACTGCTACATGGTCTAACTTTGGGCCTGTCCAGCCTCAGCCTCTCAGAACAGCCAGGTCGGGTTCACCTGGGCCTCCAGGTGCTCCTTCCTGCAGCCCCTGAGAGGTCAGGAGCATGAGGCTGGGAGACATGTCTCCAGCCCTGAGAGAACAGGCCAAGGATGTTTTCCCACGGCCGGGCTCTGGGGCATGGCCAAGAAAGTGTTTGTCTGCCATAGGCAGAGACCCACCCAAAAAAACAAGTGGTCTTTGAGGAAAAACAACCCAGCACCTGGTGGACCCTCTGATGAGTGGCTGTCATCGTCAACCACTCCTGCTGACATTGATTCAGCATTTCCCGGGAGCCACACTGTGCTTTCAACAACATGAAGAACTTTGATTTCATCATTCTCTATCTTTTCTTTAAATCACCGTCTCGTACATGGACATGCCTAAAAATAGCCTGCAGTGTTACACCTGAAACGAGATTACACTGTTGGCATGCATCCATGAGAAGTTTGCTCCAGGTCACTCGGCCAGTTGATGGACAAGCCAGAACCATGACTGAGAGCCGAGTCCAGAGCCCATGTCTTCAACCTCGTGCCCACACTCTACTCTAACTCCCCTGGGGCCATCAGGTCTGTGCCCTTCTCTCCAGCATGCTCCCTGCCAGGCGGTCCTGCCTCAGCCCCACTGTGGCAAGGACCACACCTCAGTCACTGCCCAGCCCCTTTTCTCCTGATCACCCACCGCTCCCTCCCCCCACACACACACACAAACACAAACACACTTAATGCAGTTGAATAATTAGGTACATAAAAATGCGAATACCTTGGATTAGGGGCTCTGAGAACTCAGTTCAATAGGGGATAGTGACATTTAAGCAAACAGTTACATCCTAAAAACTAGAAGGGAAAAGAAAAGAGGGAATTCTGGAGGTCCTAAGCCAAATGCCCCGTCCATAGCTAACAGTCCCCCATAAAGGCAAGCAGCTCACATTTAAGCTAGGTCCTGACGTTCTTTTTCAGATGCCACCGCCCTGGGGGAGGCTAACCACGCTGGCTCCAACCTCCTTCTGCTCACACCCACCCTCCCCTGCGGTTCCAGGAGTCCGTAGGTCAAAGGCTTAGAACCCTTTTCAGTGCTATCTTTTAGGGAAGTACTTTGACAATGTGTTTTAAACATCTTTAAATGTTCCTTCCCTGAACCACCACTAGTCACAATGAGGGATCTCTCATCAGTAAATAATCTTAGATGCAGAAGGCTTCATAGGAAGGGTGCTAAGTGTTCATGCTTTACTCAACACGAACACAACTCACGGTCCAAAACAAGGGGCTGATTAAGTTTGCTGTTTCATTCTCTTGGTTATTACAAGACCAGAAAAACGCTGTTTATGAAAACTCGAAAAAGTATTTATTCTATAATAAATGGGGGAAAGATCGTACTTCTAGCATGATTATAAGTATGGCCACTCAAGAACTAACCTAACCAACCAATGCTTTGGGGGGAGATTTTGTTAGGAAGTAGTCAAAATACTCATTTTTCCTCAGTGGTGGGACCATGGGTGTATTTCTCTTTTACTTTTAAGTTTTTACACGTTTTCTATAATGAATATGTATTACAATTCGAATGGAGGAAAAATAACCTTCATATTAGAAACGAAAACCAAGGTTCCCATGGCTACCCCTGCTTTTTAGAAGAACACAGGCCCTTCACCAACATGCACTTGCTTCCCTCCAGCCCATGCACCCTCCTTCTGGCCACATGGAGTTCCTTCGTATTCCCAGCATCTGCCTTCCACCCCTACCTCAGTGCTTTCACACACACCACTGTGTGCTTGCCTTCTGTCTCCTGCTGGGAGGTGGGCTCCGGGAGGGCATGGCCTTTATCTACTGAGTCACTCCTGTGACCCCAGTGCCCAGCACAGTCTCTGGCGATGGCATCCTAAGGGCTCAATAGGTATGTGAAGACCTGCTCACAGGTAGCCTCCTCCCTAACAGTCTCTTAGCCCTCTATGCCCCACCAGGAATTACCCATTCACACTTGTTTTCTCAGAACACGAAACATACCTGGTCTAATAGAACACCTGCCATGCTACATTTTATTTATTTCTTTACCACATTGGCAACAGCCACACCAGACAAACCATGAACATGTATGCCTGAGACCCTACATGGGCTACCTCACTTTTCCTCACACTAACTTTAGGAGGTAACTACTGACTTTATCCTCATTTCACAGATGCAGACATTGAGGCTTAAAGAGGTAAAGTAACACATGTAGTTCTCACAGCCAATGAAAAGCAGGGACGTCTGCCTCCTAAACCCAGGCCCTGACACAGCCAAAAGCCAGTTTCTGTCCATCCTCCGCAGCGGACTGTGCTGCTCCCTGGAAGCTGGCCAGCGCTGCCACACACGCAGACGTCCCAGTACTTGCAGGTCTGAAGCACAGGAGAATGGCACTCGTGTGGACAGCACGGATTCACTGTGTGAAGTAACCCTACACCCACAGTTGGAAGTGTAAAGGGTCTGCCTAGCAAAGCCAGGGCAATCAAAATAGGTCCAAGTTCGCTCCGTTGGACGCATGGCTATGTGAGGAATTTAAGGGTGCAACAGTTGCCAGAGTGCCCCTCAAGCTTTGGAGCAGCACTTAATTATGAAGTGGTATGTTAATTGTTGCTCTTAAATACCCATTAGCATAGATCCCCTAAGACCCTCTACTGGGCAATAATGTCTTAAATGTGTGTCACAGATCAAACAGCTCTTTCAAGCATATCATCTGTCACTCTAGTGCAATTTAGTAGGTATATGCTTTAATATTTTCAAATTTTCCCTCAATTGCTCTAAGTTAGGTGACTTTCCATTATTCCAAACTAATGAAATGTTGTACTGTACTAAAAGAACACCGTAAAGCTTCTCAAAACGACATTTAGGAACTTTACTCACCCCTGGCAATCAAGAGCAGCCCCGTGGAGAGAAAGTTTGTGCCCTGAGTGTTAGCTGGGGACGTCAGGCAGCGGGGTAGACTGTCGTGTTTTCACACTTATTAACAGCTTGTCTGGGATTGCTGCCGGTGGATCTCTAGCAAGTAGACACACACATTAGCAGCTCCTACACGCACCTCTCCTCCTTGGAGCTAATTGCACAGGCGACAAGGGGATATTTATAAGCATTTCTGAGAACACGTGCGTCAGTGGGGGGGAATGCAGCATCTAACATAGCATAGATAATTAATGTGCTCAGGAAAAACACAAAAGTGTGACTCGTAGGAAAATCTACAAGGTATAGAATGTGGGAGGAGACTGAGGTTAGCCCCGTCTTCTGCCCTGGCCGCGGAGCTTTCGCAGCCAGGCCCCAAACCTTCAGCTGCAGATTGAAAGCAGCATGGCCGCCACGGGAAAGGCGACTCTGACCCGCCCGCGGCGATTCTGAGGGCCCTTCCTGCTACCTATGGGGACAGCCGCCAACCCCACAAGGAAACCAGAAACCAGGGCAGCCTGACTCCTGACAGCATATGACTTTTACCAAATCCACAGGAGACTGTCTCATCCGGGAAAAAGCCCGCCAGACAAGGTCTCGGTCTGAGTCACCATCTCACCTCATCCAATGCACGTGGCTAGCGCCTGAGCTTCTGAGGCTCCAGTCCTCATCTGTAAAATAGGACATGTGCCCCTACTGAGGACGTGCACACTTATTTCAAAAAGGCAAAATTAAAACGCTCCTTATGGACTAATTTATTGGCTCAGCGAGCTGGAACTGCACACCTGGCCCTGGGGAATACAGAAAGGAGTAAGGCCAGGCCTCTGCCCGAGGAGGAGACCCACAAACAAATGGCTGCAATAAAATGTGATGCACAGGAAGGGTGAAGGGGGGAGGGGAATGCCATCCCAAATGCCCTGGGTGACACTGGTGGGGAACCCAGAAGGCTTCCAAAGGAACCAGGTGGAGCTGAGCCAGGGCCTGCCCACCCATGGGGAGGGTGTGGAGCACCCACCCACCGTGCTTCACATGGGAGAAGGGCATCTTATACAAGTAGTGTGGATGGCGTTCTAACAGAATGGGAGCATTTCAGGAAGGCTAGAAGGGACAGGTGCAGGGGAACAGAGGGGGTGCAGTCAGGGAGGCACCGTCACCTGTGTTATCTCATCCTCACTATTCTGCTGGAACATAACAAGTCCCCAGTGAACAGTGAGGGCCACAGCCCACAGGCACCAGGAGTCATCTCCTCGCCACACACGTATTGCTCTCCTGGCATCCTGAAGTTAAACAACAGATATGGCAGCAAGAGACATGGGGAAAACAAACAAAAAAAACTCAAAATGATTGTAAAATGTTTAATAGACAAAGCTGTAATAAACATTTATCTGGAATGGGGCATAAAGAGAAAAATAAAATCAGAACATATAGTTTGTTTAAGAGAATTTCTCTGCCCTAGCTGGTTTGGCTCAGTGGATAGAGCGCCGGCCTACAGACTGAAGGGTCCCAGGTTCGATTCTGGTCAAGAGCACATGCCTGGGGTTGCGGGCTCCATCCCCAGTAGGGGGCATGCAGGAGGCAGTCAATCAATGATTCTCTCATCGTTGATGTTTCTATTTCTCTCTCCCTTCCCTTTCTCTCTGAAATATATATATATATATATATATATATATATATATATATATATATATTATATATATATATATATATTATATATATGTATATTATATATATAGAGAGAGAGAGAAAGAGAGAGAGAGAGAGGGAGGGAGGGAAGGAGGGAGAGGGGAGTGGAAGTTGCTCTTCATTAAAAAAAAAAGAAAGGAGATAATTTCTTCAGATCATTCAGGTGTACCTAGTATGTGCCAGGTACTGGGAATTGGAAGATCAATGAGACAGCCTTTAGCCTCTAGGTCCTAGAGTCTAGGAGCTTGTAAATGGAAACAACACAAACAAACAAACAAAAGCATAGCCATCATTTAACAGTGGATGGTAAGAGCTAACAGAGGTGATGATACAGTGGATGAGGTGAGCACAGGGTCTCTGAGGCATCTAACAGGCACTGGGGACAAGGCAGGAGAGAGGAACTGGGGGAGCTGTCTCAAGGGAAAAGATGCTTAAAGACTGGAAAGAAAGGAGAGAAAAGGGGAAAGATGTGAGGAGGGATGCAGCAGGAGGGAGCAATAGGAACCTGGCACAGGGGAGAAAGCCCCAAGAGTTCGGAAAGGCCCAAACAGGGGGGCAGGAATATTGGTGATCAGAAGACTGCGGACAGCAACAGGCCACCAGGCATGGTCACTCAGAATGAAGGCCCTCTTGTCTGAGAGACTTTTTATCTAAGCATCTTCCTCTCCTCCATATAAAGTGCCTCGCTCATTAGTGCTTGGAAATGTTGGCCATTGTTACTGGAACGTCAGAACCCGGCAGGCACTTTCCGCTGACTAATGCAGGCGAGGGTAGAGAATTTAGCCACAGGACTCCCTAGCGAACTTTAATGTAAGGTAAACTCACCTGTAAAATGGTCCCCTGGCAGAGACCCTAATTATTCGGAACAAGGCTCTCAGCTCCTCTGGTGCAAGCATTTAAGGGTTGAGGAGAGAGCTGCAGGAAATGCAGACACACCCCTGAGGAGGGGCCTCCGTGGGGTGTGTTACATTCCTTGGAGAACAGGGCCCCTGCTATAATTTGTGTAATCAGCCCAGAGATTGGACTGCAGAACTCTGCTTCCCATTTATTACAATATCACACTCCTGCCCAGGAAACCCCACCCAGGCTTTTGTTTGGAATTCTCTTCCTTGATTAGGTATAAGCTCTATTATTCCCACCGCTCAGGAGTAACACTGGGGTCTGATGAAGCTGAAAAGCACAGCACAGTCAGAACCGACTTCCGAGAATGAGGCTACCCAGTTCTTTTCTCCTCTCTCGTTTTAGAATGCTTTCTTTGTCATTTCCTACTCTGCAGACGGAGAGTGAGAAGCCGGGACATCTTGTACAAATGGAAAGGCAAACCATTTCTGCTCTCTGGTAGGGCCACGGAAGCTGGGGAAACACTGCCCAGGCTGTGCACACAGCCCCTCCCAGCTCCTGGTCCTGATGCATGGCTGAGGCTGGGCACTGGGGTGGCGGGAAGGGGTGAGGGAGGCCTCAGAGCCCCATCTCCCCCCTAAATCTTTATAACTGCTACTCTTGGCTGAGCTGCTCCTCACTCTCTGCCTCCTGGCAGGAAAGGCGGTGCAGGGCTCAGATGCTATCTGGCTGCTCTCATTAATGCAATTCAGCTTGAATCCAAACCCAAACAAGAGCTGAGGAGCAGGGCAGAGTTCATCACCCAGAGGGATGGAGGACTCCCACTCCAGAATGACAACCGGAGACAGACTACAGGGAAATTTCAAAACAGTGAGATTAGCATTAGGAGAAAGGATGAGCCATTTCATTTTGTAGCTAATACTCGAGGCTATTGAAGAGATGTGTTTCATGGTCAGTCCAGCTTGAAGGGCAGCCTCGGGTATTGTGGGACCTGTCTCACTCCTCACCTCCACCCCAGTTATCTGAGCAGAAGTGGCGCTTGTACCTTGAGGCTGAGTAGCCAACCCACTGACAGGCCAGGGCTCTAATGCCTCTATGGCCTGTTTTGGGCAATGGGATCCTCCCGGGTAACTGAGCCATTCCATTTGATGAAACTCTAGCTGGGAGGCTGAAAATTAGAAGGTCAGAAAGACTAAGGCTAGGGCAGCCACAGAGGCTACAGCAAACGGGTAAGTGATCATGACTGTACAATCATCTGCATAACAAGATAAAGGACACCCCAGGCGGGAACCAGGGACCCAGGCACCCAGGAGAGCTCCTTGAGTATCTCAGTCCAGTCCCCATGAGCCCTGGGGCCCCTCATTTCCCATCCTGTGATATCCCAAAGACACACAGAAACCTTCCCCATTTCCCACACTGGTGTGAATGGGTTTCCATCACAATCAAAGGCCCTTGCTGAAAATAAGCACCCACTATATGTCAGGGCTGTGACAACAGTACTATGTCAGAGCGGGTGTGGCAGAAGAAATGGGACACTGGGTAATTACAGAATAGGGCAGCACGGCTGCAAGAAAGTGCTGGTGCTGTAATATATAGGATCTGGCAAATAATGGAGATCACAGCACACTACAGGTCAGATTTGCCCCAGTGAGCTTCTCAGAGAAAGGGCCCCAATTCGTCCATGAAGCTTAGGAAGGGTGTAGCTGAACATTGAGGACAATGTTGATAATCCGTCTGTGAAATTAGGTTTCATTACCACAACTCCTCTGGGCTCAGGCCATATCCGCTGGCCTTAGATCAGTGATGGCGAACCTTTTGAGCTCGGCGTGTCAGCATTTTGAAAAACCCTAACTTAACTCTGGTGCCATGTCACATATAGAAATTTTTTGATATTTGCAACTATAGTAAAACAAAGACTTATATTTTTGATATTTATTTTATATATTTAAATGCCATTTAACAAAGAAAAATCAACCAAAAAAATGTGTTCGCGTTTCACCTCTGACACGCGTGTCATAGGTTTACCATCGCCGCCTTAGCTACTTAGACTGTAGCCCACGCAGAAATGGGAGACGTCTGCTGGCAAGCCCTCCCACTTCAACTTTTGGTGATTCTAGTAAAATACAGCAATCCCCAGAGGCAGCTACTCGGAGCTTTCTTAATAACCTGCCTGCCTGCTCCACGGCCAGAGGGAAGCCAGGCTGCTGAGAATTCACCCTCTGGACCTCTGGCCTGCCTTCTTGTTCATATCACCAGTGGACGGGGCAAGGCGTGCTCATTCATGAAGGCCCGAGTGCAATGAGGAGCTCTGGCCGTTCTGAACTTGTGGGATACGTGTTCAGGAATGAGGGTAGGAGAGATGGAAAACAGAATGAAGAAGACACAAGCAGGTCCTTCAGAAGCTTAGCGTCTTTCAGAGGAAATAGGACACGTACACAAGTGACCCAATCACACTCACGCACACCCTAACCTAGTGGTCGGCAAACTCATTAGTCAACAGAGCCAAATATCAACAGTACGACGATTGAAATTTCTTTTGAGAGCCAAATTTTTTAAACTTAAACTATATAGGTAGGTACACTGTTATTAACTTAATTAGGGTACTCCTAAGTTGGCCTTTGCTAAAAACGTCCTCAATCTGATTGAGGTAAGTTCGCTGAGGTCGACCGCTTCCAACTCTCCCATCCACACTCGTCTTGTACACTTGTTTCAGATAGATGAGTGTGGATGCAGCTCTTTGGCCCCTTGAGTGTGGCTCTTCCACAAAATGCCATGTGCGGGTGCGCAGGTACAGTGAGATTGAAACTTTGTGGTCCATGCGCAGAAGTCGGTTTTTGGCCTGGGCAAGTCTATTTTGAAGAAGTGGCGTTAGAAGAAGTAGGGGGTGTTGGTTGGTCTTGTATAGACGAGTGTGGATGGGAGAGTTGGAAGGGGTCGACCTCAGCGAACGTACCTCAAAACAATGTACCTCCCCGTGCTGTGTATCCCGTGGCCCGCCTGCACAGCGTCTCCTGTTGCCCGACCAACCAACACCCCCCACTTCTTCTAACGCCACTTCTTCAAAATAGACTCGCCCAGGCCAAAAACCAACTTCTGCGCATGGGCCACGAAGTTTCAATTGCACTGTACCTGCGCGCCCACACGTGGTATTTTGTGGAAGAGCCACACTCAAGGGGCCAAAGAGCTGCATGTGGCTCGCGAGCCGCGGTTTGCCGACCACTGCCCTAACCCGCTATAAGGTCTACGTAAAATGGATGAAGAAATCATTTCTCAATCCTATACGCAAGGAGATTTTCCTTGAGAAATGCAATAAAGTTAGAATGTGAAAGGGTCATAGTTATACAGGCAAGGTGAATGCTACTGCACAAACCTGATTTAAATTAGTCAAACGAATTACCACGATGGCCTTTCAAACTTTTTAGCAGCAAAGTGTTGTTTTCAAATGTAAGTTTACTCAGAAGCCCAATAAGCAACGTAGATCCCTAACAGCAGAGTTGGTCTGGTTGAAATGCGGGAGCGAGACAGGGGCCTCCACAGAACACACAGGGCTCCAGGAATCAGTGCGGGGGGGGGGGGGGGGGGAAGGGGGACCTTTCCTTTAAAGGTATTAGGGCATATTATGGCTTTCAGGCTCACTTGGTCATTTGAAATTTACCTGATGAAAGTGTTCCCAGGTAGAATGTGCTAAAGGAAAGGATGGTAGTTTACAAGGTAAGTGCTGAAGGTCTGCACTACCAATTATTCTCCAGGCACACTTAGCTGTGCGTCCGTCTGCCTCCAGAAAACATGACTTCCAGGCCCCCAAGACTCTACCCCAGCCTGCGTCACTGCCACTGGCCAGACCCCTCTATTCCGCCAATGCCCTCCTTCAAAAAGTCAGACTCAAGTTCATGTCCATGCGCCTCACCCAGTGTGAGCAGAGGCCCTGTGGTCTAGAAAGTCCTCGGATGTTTCAACAGGCTCCTACACACGGGGACCTCTTTAGAGGGGAACCAAGTAGAAGACCCTTCATGAGTCAGGAACACTTTTCTCTCTGTGTGTGTGTGTGTGTGTGTGTGTGTGTGTGTTCCATATCATTGGCAAGTCCTCTGGGAAATAACTAGTGACTTAACCTTCTTCCCTGATTGTAGTGGATGTGATACTTTCTTATAAATAACAAATACTTTCTAATAAAGAAAAATAAATCAGAAATACATAGAAGTGAGCGAACAAATGGTGAATTCCAGGCAATGTCCCAAGAAGATGACAAGGATGCCTGCTCAACTACTCAACATTTTACTTTACCCTCTATTTAAAAAAAGAAAAAGAAAAAGAAGAAAGATAATCATATAAACAGAACCACTTTCAAGTGGAGTTCTACCATCCCAGAGGAAGTGCCTTGCAAGTCTTACGCCCGAAACCTCTGGAATGTTAAAACAGAACAACTTAACCTTCAGACTGGGCCTAAAGCAACAATATGCCCCAATGAACTGTTTGCAAAGATAAGAAAGTAGACACTGTGACAGAAAAAAACTGAAAATTGAAACATTCTTTAGAATTAACATCACTACGTTGGCTAATCTGACTTAGAGAAATGCTTCCCTTCATCTCCCTGAGTTGTTCCCCTTCCCTTTCTCATGAATGCCCCTTGCCTTCCTCTCTCCTAAATGGGACAGTGTTTGGGTTTCTGCCTGAATTGGTGCTTCCCAAATAAAGAGCTATTCTTCTTTATCTCAAATAAATGCTTGTTTCCTCTCATTGTGGCCTTTTTAGGTTAACCCTTCTAACCAATGCAGAGAAATGCCATAGCATAAAATATCAGGAAGGTAGTAAAACCTTCATATTTGCAAATGATATGCCTGTATGCCTTGAATCTAGTGGCTTATAGATGGTCAGAAACAATACCATTTAGAAAATGTCATTGTAGCCAGTGTAGCTCAGTGGCTGAAAGTCAATCCATGAAACAAGTGGTCCCTGGTTCAACTCCCAGTCAGGGCATGTGCCTGGGTTGCGGGCCCAGTGGGGCGGGGGGGGCATGTAGGAGGCAGTAGATCGATGTCTGTCATTGATGGAGTTTTTTGAGGGGGGAACACAACTTGATCTACTACATTTTTTAAAATAATTCTTTATTGTTGAAAGTATTACATGTGTTGCTTTTTTTTCTATTGACCCCCTCTAGTCAACCCCCGCCCCCGCCCCAGGCCTTCACCACCCTATTGTCTGGGTCCATGGGCTACGCATACATGCAAACAAGTTCTTTGGTTGATTACCTTCCACCCGCCCACCTTCTCCTGCCTTCCCTCCGGGATTCTGAGTTCTGTCCCATGCTTCCATGTCTCTGGATCTACTTCATTCATCAGTTTGTTACTTAGATTCCACCTATGAGTGATGATCTACTACTTTTTACTCTAAAGCTTTCAATAATGATTAAGTCTTTCATAACAAGTCAGTGTGCAAATACTGTTAATGATATATTAGCAAAAAAAAAGTTAATATATATACACTTTTTGTTTAGTAAAATAGGTTAATATAAAGGTCTAAGTTCTTGCATAAATATTCACAAATTAAAAATTTGTAGAGCAAAAAAAGAGTTTGCTTGCCATTTTTTAGGAATAAAAGAGGAATGTGAACAACTATCTAAAATATTTTCCTTTAAACATTCTCCTTACGGCCTCTCCCACAGATGTTCTGAAAGAGAAACTATGCAGTGCTGAGGGTGTGCCTCCAGGTTTTTGATGATTATCTGAATGCCTAGACTGATAAACAAACTTAATCCCAAGAGTAAACTAAGAATCTCAGAAGAGACCTCATCATTCCTAACCTATGGAAAGGGTGCTGTTCTTTTTTTCTTTTTAAATTAGATAGACTTTATAAAATTTAAAAAGTTTGTGATCTTTTTCATAGCAAATACACCGTAAGAGAATTTTTTAAAATCCACATCTCTGCCAAATCATTAAATTTTCTCCACGTCTACAAGGAGACCTACTGGAGTCTTGCTAGTGTGCTGAATTTGGGATGGAGGTGCAAATGTATCATGGAAATGCCACTCCTTACTGGAAAATGGAGCCCTGTGTCCTCAGCACCCTCCTGGGCCTGTCTCACTGTTAGGTGAAGAAACTCGCACTGCCTCAGAGGCATCATTGGTGTCTTCATGACCTTTCCAGAAAACAGTCCTTTCTGGCTTTAGTAAAGTCAGACTCTGTATTTTATCTTTTTCTCACTAGTAAGTAGGCAATGCTAAACCTGTACAATTTCTCTATTCCACCATTCTAGAAATAGCATCTTATTTGTTACTTATTTCAAAGGTCTGCAATTCTCCTGATCTTTTCAAATCAGTTAAAGCTCTTAATGTTTTAGTCTTCTTCCCCAGCAGCATTTTTATGGTGTGTCTCTACATCATCCTAAGTGAAAACTGTAGCTTTCTGACATAAATAGGGCTTAACATGCAATCAAAATTCCCGATCTAGTATCAACAGTTGGTACAGGGAGGTCTCATTTCCTCAACCTAGATGAAGGGAATTTTCATCTACAGGATTTCTAGTTTCTCCGAGTAGTCCCTGTGTGCATAAAACACAAGTGAGCATCAGCTGTCCTCACAAGTCCTCTTCTCTCCAGCCCTGGGGAGGGGAGGGGTTAGAGAATCACTGTGACATGGAAGTGCCCTTCACATTGTAATCATTCCACCAACATCTGTTGCACTAGTTTATATTAAGCATCTTGACTGATTCTGGATAATGTTTACCCATTTGCATCCAATGTTTAATTCCTTTTTTATCAGGAAATTGAATTACTTGAAATCCTCTGTCAAGCCTATTGAGAGAAAAGAATAAAATTGCAAGACTGAATTTGTGCTGTGCTCTCTAGCTTAGGCTACTGGCAAAAATAAATAAATAAAAATAAAATTAGATTAAAAGATACTTATCAAAAGCTAATCACTTAGCACAAAAATTAAACAATAGCTATTAAACAGAAGCATCAATAATGCAATTTTTCCTGACAACTCGGGTATTTTATAAATGATGATGAAGCAGTCTCCACCTAAATTATATGAGGTAACATCAAGCAAAATGCAAAGGGCATATAGTAGGCAAATGTTCAGTCCCCTCCATATTAATCATGGATATAAAATGCATTAATTTTATGTGCATTTTCTTAAAAGGCTTAAAATGAGACATACCAAATTCTTAACACAGGAAGAAGTGAGAAAGGTGAGAGACTTTTACATTATACTTTTTAAATACCTGTATAATTTGAATTTCTGTAATGCATATCATTTTGTCATTTTAAAACTATGAAAAATGCAAAATAATGTTGGCAAATGTGCACTAAAAATGGTATTCTTGCAAGTTTCTTGTGATACTATAAATTGATACAGCCTTTTTTCACAAGATATGTAATAGCTTGAAAAATATTTATATCAATTGACTTGCAATTCATTTTATACATTCTCCAGAATGTAGCTATGTTTGTTTGTTTTTTATAAAAAAGCAATCTAGCTTAATACATATATCACATTGGATCTTTCAAATGTAATCTTCTGAAATGTAGGCTAGAAAAATAGAGTTGATTCTTGTTATTTGCAGTAGTTATATTCTATAAAGTCACCACAGACACTGAATTAGTGAATACCGAATACTGCTCTAAGGCAGTGGTTCTCAATCTTGGCTGCACATTAGCATCACCTGGGAATCTTTTTAAAATCCTGATTTCTGGGCCTCATCCTCCGGAAATTCTGTTTCTTTGTTACTAATGTTGTGACCCCACCCCATAACAAAGAAACAGAATCTCCAGAGGATGAGGCCCAGAAATCAAGATTTTAAAAAGATTCCCAGGTGATTCTAATGTGCAGCCAAGGTTGAGAACTACTGCTCTAAGGGGAAATACAGGGTTAGGTTCCTGTGAGCCTCTGTTCACAATATGAAACAGCTCTCATTAACTGATCTATACAAAAGTTTATTTTATGTATGCTTCTGCGTAAAGACACATAGAGAGGCAGATAGGCATTGAAGTCATGGCCAATAGCACCATAACTCATGCCTGAAGAAAGCTTATCTAACGCACAATTTTTTCCATAAGGCATAGTACAGCTTTCCTTGGTCTTAGGAATACTAGACAGCACTTCAGCACTACACTTTGGGGCCATTTTAAGCAGTGAAATCACCAATAAAAAGCACAAAGATGGGAAAATATGGCACTAAACAGACCTTGAAAAGGAAGCTAGTTTACAATCTAAGAGCTGACCCGAGAAGGCAGAGCATCACCTTGTTTGACCTCAGCTGGGATCAGATGTATCAGGCGGCTCAAATTTTTGGCCTGTTTGCACGTATGTGTGTCCAGGAATGGCTGCAAAATCGCCAAGAATATTGACTTGGGGGTTATAATTTTAGCAAGTAGACAAATTTGCAAATATGCAGTCTGAATAATGAGAATCAACTGTCTTTACTTTGAATAATTAGAACAAAAGTCTCAAAAGATAGATTAACAGCAGAGTAAAAAGATACCCATAAAAAGCTTTGTTGACTCAAACAGGTGATTTTAATCCCAGGGACATTTGGCAATGTCTTAAGACAAATGGTGATTGTCATGACTGGTTCTAGTGAGGGGGAGGCCAGGGATGCTAAAAAAAATACAACAATGCATAAGACAGCCTCCAACAACAAAGAATTATTTGACCCAAAATGTCAATAGTGCCAAGATTGAGAAATCCTGTGCTGTCAATATTTTTAAGTGTCTTTTTCTGCACCTTCTACTAACGTACACTTTAATGCCTAAAACAAATTATGGATTGTCAAAAATGACACAGCTCTCATACTTTATTTCTCGGTGGTCCCTTATTTTCAAACAACTAAAAACACAAAGCAGTCATAAGCTATATTAAAAGTATAACTTTTCGCCGAAACCGGTTTGGCTCAGTGGATAGAGCGTCGGCCTGCGGACTGAGAGGTCCCAGGTTCGATTCCGGTCAAGGGCATGTACCTGGGTTGCGGGCATATCCCCAGTGGGAGATGTGCAGGAGGCAGCTGATCGATGATTCTCTCTCATCGATGTTTCTAACTCTCTATCTCTCTCCCTTCCTCTCTGTAAAAAATCAATAAAATATATTTTTTTTAAAAAAAGTATAACTTTTCATTTCCACTAAGCTTGTACTGGTGATGGGGTAACTTCAACTATAAGGCAAACCATAGAGCCAGTCTGAGGTCTAGTTTCTATTTTAACCCCAGGTAAATAAAAGTCATCAGTGCATGGGAAGTAAGAAGTGTAGTCTGTAGTTCACTGTCCATGAGGTGGAGAACCCAGCTCACTCACAGCAGCTTTTGGAGTAAGTCAAGAACTTCTGAGAAGGTTCTCATGGTTACCCTCTCTGAGGATGAAAATGTCTTACCAAGTCTTAATGATTCTATGAAAAAAAGTCCAATTTAAATGCCCTCCCCCCAACCCCCCAATATCCTTAACTGAATAAATGCGGCACACTTCCTTCACTGCTCTCCATGTGGACTCATTATTACACATTTGTTCAGTCTTTAGTCAAACACATTTTTAAATAATGAATCAAGCAATTTGTTGAGCAGTGGTTCTCAACCTTGGCTGCACATTAGAATCATTTGGGAATCTTTTTAAAATCCTGATTTCTGGGCCTCATCCTCCGGAAATTCTGTTTCTTTGGTATGGGGTGGGGCCACAACATTAGTAACAAAGAAACAGAATTTCCGGAGGATGAGGCCCAGAAATCAGGATTTTAAAAAGATCCCCAGGTGATTCTAATGGGCAGCCAAGGTTGAGAACCACTGTTGTAGAGTAACTCCAAGGTTACTCAAGAACATGCCAAAATCACTGTGCTAACATAACAAGGATAAATAATTCCCAGCTGGAGTCAGATGAGGAAATTAAGAACTGCACTTGGAGTTTGGGACCTGATTATTCCAAGAGTCTTTTATTCTGGAAAGATTGTTTTAGATCCACTGTTTAAAAATAAGGCTAAGATATTCTTTCCTGTTCTAAATATGCTCTGCTGGAGATCATATGCTCCGCTGCAGATGCCTTCAGCTTTCCACAGGCTCCTCCTGTTAATCACTCAGACCTAGAAACTCTCCATTCTTCTGCAACCTCGCTGACCATTCTCTCAGCTCCTGCTCCTCCCCTGCCTCAGCCTCCACATGCAGCTCTGCACCCACATGCTCACTCTAGGCCAGAACTCATTAGACCACCATGAGCAGAACCACCCAAGGAGCTGAAGATTAAAATGTGATTCACAGATCCCCTTTTCTGACCTACTGATGGGAATCTCAGACAGAAGGCTTGGGAATCTGCATTTCCATTCCACCTCCTAGTTATTTAAAAACTGGAGCCCCAGTCACAGAATAACAGCTGTATTCTGCTCATATGTAATAGGACATGTAATTTGTTCACACCTTCAGTTGAGAGAAATGCCTCTTTTCTAAACTTCCATAATATGCTACATGTGATATCCATCACATAAAACCAGAACTGCAGATTTATTTGCTTCCCAACCATAGTTTTCAAGGGTAGGGACCATGTACATACTGAGGTTCACCCCCAGAGGCCAACACAGTTTCTGGCACATAGTAGGTACTAATCTGTTGAATAAGTGAAAGGACAGATGGATGGATGAATGGCCTCTGAATGACACTATTGAAGTTCAGTAATTATATCTAATTCTTAAATACATGTTAATGTAAACAAATAGAAGACCCAGTTGAATAACCTCCAACACAGAAATCTTAATTGAGTGGAGTATAGCTTTCAGGGAGCTCCACAGGAAAAGAGGCGAGGCAGTCCTCCAGAGCTATTAAAGTTTGCACTCGGGTCTCAAAAAAGATCAGCCAATTGACTGAGCATGTGCAGTCTTAGGAAGGAGCAAAACAGAGGATGAGAAGAAAAACTGGTGAACAATTTTCTGGGAAGAGCAGATAATGGTTAGGGCCAAGGTTAAATGTTCTTAATTTCAATGGCCAAAACAAATACTGTAATCACCCCCAAGTGCATTGCCTATAGGGTAAAGTCTAGAATCTCCCCCAGATCATTTACCCTAGGATTCAAAGCTGCACATAATTCAAAGCTAGAGTGGACATTTTCCCCCTCGTTTACCCATCTTCTAGCCTCCTATTATTCCTTTCCACCTTTTTGATTTTCCTTTGGAAAACCAATATATAGCAGCCACAGAATTTGGGTAGTGTTAACCCCTAACTAAGCTCCAGAGGTTGACTCTTACTGGCATAAACCAGTCAGCACAATCTCTCCATTTTGACTAACTGGGGATGAACAGAAACCCAGGCCTAAGCACATGGCATTACCCTGTGTGCTTGAGGGTTAACACTGGCTCAGTTCAGGTCTTTTGTTTGGTTATAAATGTGAACAGAGAAGCAGGTAGCTTTGCTTGCTGATGGCAGTCATCTTGTGAATATGAGAAAATCTAGAGAGAAAAACACCCCCTAGACAACCACGTCTGCAACTGGAAAAGTGGGTCATTTTCCTGTTATTGAGCCAATATATTATCCTTATCATTTAAGCTACTTTGGGTTTTCAGCTACCCAAATCATTAGGATACCTGCCCATTCATTCCTTTCAAGTTGATCCTTCCCCTTTCTCTTCGGACAAACATAGATCCACTGTTCAAATAGAACGTACACTGTCCCCAGACATACCTCATCCATTCCCACCTCCACACTGTGTGTGTCTTTCCCCTGCCTTCATGCTCTCCCCTTGTTCCCTCTGTTACTCATATCCTGTCTGGTCCGCTAGACTCAGACTGGAGTCCTAATCCCTCTAAGGGCAGACTTCCAGGACCATAGTTTTCTTGCCTCCTCTGAGCTCCAACCATCGATACTAGTTGCCATCTATGTTACAGCTCATACTATTAATTATCCTTTCACAAACATATTCTCAAACTGGAATGCAAGCTCTCTATACTTTTGTGACCCCTTGTAAACAACCCCTTGCACAATGTCTTTGTGATGAGCAGAAATCCAATAAATCCTCTTCAGGCAAATTCAAAATGTGATTTAAACCTCCTGATCACTGCCAGTCATACCCTCTTAATTCACATAGCAGTGTAGAGAATAGAAAAGAATTTGAGATACAACATATTCCAACATTACACCATTGGCCATGGTTCTGTCACATTTCACAACCAGATGGGCAGTAACAGCTGGATGAAGATCAGAAATTTATCAGGCTGCCTTCCCGTCTGCAGGTCACTGAAGTCCTTCCAGTGAGTATGCAGGCTAACTCCAGAGTTCTGAAGAGTAAAGCCCCACACCTTTCAAACATCTGTATGAAATCATCCTGGGGCTAACACCAGAATAGAAAGCATGAAAGCACAGCCAGAACAATAGGCTCCAATCACCTCCAAGCCTTTTATATCCCTTTTCATGCTTGTAGCTCCACATCCCATTAAAGCATGCTGGGAGAACATCTGTAGGATTTAAATGAGGAATGTGAAATAAACAGGTCAGATTTATTTCCATCACAGAGATGGTCAGGAGATAATAAGTTGAGGAATGATGTCAGGAGTCAGTACCATTTCCATTGAAGATGACAATTAGAATACAGGAAAAGGGGAAGTGTGTGTGTGGGGGGGGGGGGAGCGGAGGGAGTGAATACACAAGCAGAAGAATGTCAATATACCATAGGATAGATTTATCCTGGCCATTCAAGGTCTAACCCTTTTGTATGTGGTATGACAGCTCTGCTATCTGCACAAGGATTTTGATGTCCCAGGAGGGATCTATATTAGTAGCATTTGCCATGCTTTTCAAGAGGTCAAAGAAATGAAAGGGCTATCTGACAAAATCGGCAACACTATGATAAATGATATATAAAGCAATACCTTACAAATATGCATATACCTATAATGATTGAGAGCTTATCAATAGTTCATCAACCCCTCTTAGGGATTCGTTTTTTTGGACCAATGGCCAACTTCATCCTTTAAATACTGCTTCTTCCTCTTCCTTCTCCTCTGATTAACACTGTCCTCCTCCTGGGTCCTAAATAGGTTCTGAAGAGGCTCAGACTGTTTGCGGGGCTGGCAAGCAAACTGTAATATTGCAGTAAGAGCTTGCCCACTGGAATGTCGCACGCACGCAGTCTTCTCATGGTCCCTGCAGGTCACATCACCATGAGGAATTTCATTCTCCTCCTTGCTCTAATCTGTAGATGCTCTCAAAGCTCAGCTTTATTGTTAGCTGTGTGAGAGAGTTCTCAAAGAACCCCCTGCTCTAATGGACTCTGCCTCGGCCCTGTGTGGCCAGTGACCAACTGGGTTTTGCCGTTTTCATGCACACTGGCCATGGTGCCACGACGGCCTCACCGGGTACGCCATCTTGTCCTTGACTACACAGAAAGAGCAAACCATAGGAAAAGTGATGCTGGGAAGACTGTCTCCGGAGAAGCCAGTCCAAACCATTACCTCCTTTTCTGCTTCTTTCAAAAACATCTCAATAGCTCACAACTGCAGGGCAAGAAATTCAATAACCAAAATTGATATGGCAAAAGCAGAGGGTTGAACCCAAACATCAGGGGAAAAACAATCAATCATCCCCCACACAAACCTCTGTCTATCTTTTGAAATCCATTCCATGAATCCAACACAGAGGCAGATCAGTGTGCCTCACCTCACCTGTCTGGTCCATCGTAAAGAGGAAGTTCCTAGCAAGGATCTATTCCAATAAAGCAGCAGTTCTCAACCTGTGGGTCGCGACCCCTTTGGTGGTTGAACGACCCTTTCACAGGGGTCGCCTAAGACCATCCTGCATATCAGATATTTACATTACGATTCATAACAGTAGCAACATTACAGTTATGCAGTAGCAACGAAAATAATTTTATGGTTGAGTCACAACATGAGGAACTGTATTTAAAGAGCCAGAAGGTTGAGAACCACTGCAATAAAGCCATGTGGCTTGCAGCTACGCCTCTTTGTCACCAACAGGTCAGAAAAGAGTCCCCCTTTAGAAGTGGCAAGGACTAAAGTACTTACTCACTTCCTCCCCATGCTCTCTGCCAGGCAGACCAGCCACACCATAGCAGAAATGGCTATGTCCTCTAATCAAATTTCCAGTCTTCCAGAATGTTCGGCTCCACCTAGTTTCCTGCATATCTGGCCTGCCTCTACTGTTGCATAGAACCAGAAGTGGGTAGAATCCAAAGGCCGGGATTCACAGGTTCTCCCCTGATGCTCTTTCCAAAGCACGCCGAAAGAACTGCCAGATCGGTCTGGGACACAAACACCCGCAGCTTCGAGTTGACATTCTGGGTATCCAAAAAATATCTATTGAATGCCCAATCAGAATAAAGCACTGCCGATACAGCCCAGCCAGGTCAGGCTTGCACAGGGCTCCGGGATGATTAAGTTTCGCCAGTGCACACAGAGCAATATGGATTTCAGGCCTCTGTCCAGGAACAGGGAAAATTGTTCCTTATTGATTTACTTGAGCATAAAAGGGATGTGCAAATTTCCAAAGATCTGCAACTCTGCTATGCCTGGAACTCTGCCAGAAAACTCAGGAAAGCGCGCGCGCGCACACACACACACACACACACACACACACACACACACAACTAAGACACACAATGCAGATGCAGGACTGCCTCACTGGGAATGTTTCCTACCCTGTTAACCTACCCTTTCCCACCCTTTCGCTCTATTCTTCTGTTGTCTTCCATAGAAGAATATGGACTCTCTCCTCTCCCCGTACCTTATTATTGCAACAAGCAATTTATAGAACGAGCAAAGAAATGTACTATTCTCCACCTCCCCCCTCAACTTTCCTATACACATCAGTCAGTTTAAAAACAACCTTTAACACGCATAGTGAACTGCTCCCTGAATCTCCACTGACTTAGCACTAGTCCAGAGCTATTAATGCAATGACTGGGTAGCCACTCCCGATAAGCAACAAGAAAGAAACAGAATAGAGCTTACTTATCGCGACATGGTTTCTTTACTTCCATTATGCCTTGCTCTGGAAACATCAGACAGAGATTATTTTGGTAACTTGACTCAAATTTGCTTTTAAAAGGTTTTTCTCCCAAAAAGAACAGATGCTCAGAGGATGGAAGGACAGAAGATAAAGTGTGAGATGGCCTGATTATGGATAAGTTAGGAACGGTACTCCAGGGAATGAAAAGTGTGCTAAAAGCAGATCAGAGTCCAGAATCTTTGCAAGGCTATGGAATTCACATCTGTCATTTTCAGGAAAACACGACCCTTCCTGTCCACACTGCAGGTTTTCCTCCCAGGCACCAGTGGTGACAAGCTGTTCTAGGAACACATAATAAACCCCATGCCCTTTCAGGTTATCATTGCTTATCATCTTCTGGAAAGACCCCAGGAAAGATGGCTGCAGATAACAGGTGATAGAGACCACAGTGCTGGGGGCCCAAAGGGAGGGGTGAGTGAGCTTCAGGAGGGAGGAGCTGCTAGGGAAGAGGCGCCAAGCTGGGCTTGGACCACCCAGCGAGCACCTTTAAGGGGAAGAACTATGGACAAAAAAGGGCCCATATACTAAGCCTGACAAGTTCAGGGGAGGCCTACAGGGCGGCTTTACAAACTCAGAGACCTAAAGGAACCACATAGTCTGAAATTAAAGCTTTCTAACCAAAACAACAAAAACAATTTTCTAACCAAAAGCAGTACATTGCAGGTTGTCACGTCCTAAGGCAGTATTTTCCCTAACAAAGGTCAATCTTCACCTTAAATGAGCATGTCATTGTCTTTTTTCTTTTTCTTTCTTCCTTTCTTTCTTTCTTTCTTTTTTTCACTAAGATAACATACCTGATAACATACTTTGGAATATAAAAGTAACTTCCTTTTCTCAGGATCCCTGAAAGCACAACCACTGCACCAGAGCAGAGATCACAAATCCCCTCTTTGTTATTATTATCATGTTAACTGTTACTGTTAACTATCCCATATCCACAAATGTAAAATAAATCTGTCAATTCCTGTTACCTTTTAACCAATTCCAAAAATTCTGTACCCTGCTTTGCTTTCTCCAGCCTCCCTAATCCATTACAATTAATTTCATGTGACCCCCTTATGTCTCCTCCCTTTTATTGTAAGGTATAAAATAAGCTGCATAACTGCCATTATCTGGAGCATTTCCTCAATTCTTTGAAGTTTTGCTTCCCAGCAATTGTCTTTAGTTTGGCTCAAATAAACTCATAAAATTCTTATCGGTATGGATGTTTCACAGAACACACCACGATATTTATTAAAAGGTCTAGAGCAGCGGTTCTCAACCTGTGGGCCGCGACCCCTTTGGCGGTCAAATGACCCTTTCACAGGGTCACCGAAGACCATCCTGCATATCAGATATTTACATTATGATTCATAACAGTAGCAATATTACAGTTATGAAGTAGCAATGAAAATAATTTTATGGTTGGGTCACAACATGAGGAATTGTATTTACAGGGCCAGAAGGTTGAGAACCACTGGTCTAGAGAAACAAGAATTTTTTTCAACTATCAAATAACTATAGTTGCCGTAGTGTACATGAGATCCCCAAAATGTATATCTTCCTACTGAAAGTCTGTACCCTTAGACCAGTGGTCGGCAAACCCATTTAGTCAACAGAGCCGAATATCAACAGTACAACGATTGAAATTTCTTTTGAGAGCCAAATTTTTTAAACTTAAACTATAAAGGTAGGTACACTGTTATTAACTTAATTAGGGTACTCCTAAGGCTTAGGAAGAGCCACCTTCAAGGGACCAGAGAGCCGCATGTGGCTTGCGAGCTGCAGTTTGCCAACCACGGCCTTCGACCAACATCTTCCCATTTCCCCCACCTCCAGGACCAAACAACCAGCATTCTACTCTCTAGTTCTATGACTTAGGCTTTCTTAGAGTCCACATGTGGAATCATACAGTTTTTGTCTTTCTCTGACTTATTTTACTTAGCATGATACCCTCAAGGTCCACCCATCCATGTTGTTGCAAATGGTCAGATTTCCTTTGTCATGGCTGAATAATATATATACAGCACACCTTCTTTATTCATCCATCAAAGAACATTTTAAAGGAATCTAAAATCTATATTATTTGACATAGAGAAGAGAAGGTTCAATTGGAGATTAACCAATTCTAAGAACACACTATATAGAGGTCTATAGGCAAATTCTCTAATGCCTTTCGGAGAGAGAAAGATAGAGACTTGACATGACCCCTCATTGTCTCTGAGAACATTGGGACTGGAAGGACTTTAGAGACATAGAACTAGACCCCTAATACCAACATGAATCTGGAACAAGCCATACCTGAAGCACATCCATGGCTGGATTTCTCGATCACAAGGACCACTCAGTTCCCTGTATTCTTTAAGCAAATCTGGGGTGGGTTTTCTTCAGCTCACAGCCAGAAGAACCCTAGTGTATACCAGGTGTATGACATTGGAAAACTAAAAATGGAGGTATCTGTCGAGGTTCTTGTCCCAGAATCAAGAAGGGTTCAGGAAATCTGGAGAAGGCTGTGCGTAGATTAAATAGGAGTCCAGAGATGAAGCATAATTTTGAAATGCATTTGGTGGTCAGAGGAGCTTTGCTTAAAGGAGCTAAGATCTAAGTTCTAAGTTCAGGACCCCATGCTTTTTATTAACACAACTTGTCCTGAGGCAAGGCAGAGATAATACACTTCAAAGGCTATACTCAAGCATTGTCAGAATGGGGGAATTAGCCTAGGGCTGTTCAGGTGTTTGGCCAGTAGCAGGCAATAATATGTAGATTAAGATGCCCTTTAGCTGTCTGGCAGCCAACAATCATCCCTTTTCAGGTATGGGGAAATGCCCTCAGCAATTCCCAACAGGTGACTACAAGTGTAACTCAACCCTGTTGAGTCCCCAAGTTCCATCAACCTTTTGATGAAACTCTTGAAATTATGAGATGCTAGAATTGGCTTCTGGCAGGTATCAATTATTTCAAAAGAGTATCTTACAGATAAATGCAGGACAAGAAAGGCCCTAGCACATTGTCTGGCACTAAACAAGTCTTATACATTCTTTGCTTCTTATAAAAAGATTCACCGGAGTTTCTTTAAATAGTCTTTTCACCTAGCATAGTAAACAAATTATTTACAAATCATCCACAACTTAGGAAAGCATCTGGAGCAGCCAGAAGTAAAGACATAAAACAGTTGAAAGTCCCTGATAATTGAGGCTTCATACAAAATGAAAACAAACATCCTTGACGTTATAATAAATAAATGATAATGTCAACAGGCACACCGAGTCAGACGTTACTACTGCACATACCCACATAAATAAACAAAAATATGATGCAATGAAAAGCTAAGGCTTCCCAAACATTTCAAGAAAGACCCATGGGAGATAAAAGGGGATATTATCAATTGTGCTGACTTTGGCTCATTCTCTTCCCATCTCAGTCCCCTCCTCACCCTCCAACACACACAACACACAATGGGTACCTGGGCAACTAAGATTCCAATCAAGTGCACTGACCTGGGGCAAGGCCCTAGGACGGGGGGTGGTCAGTAGAGGTGGTTCCCTGGGCAAGATGAGCCAGAGAAAATAAAAGATACTGTCACATCCTTGCAAGTACTATCCAGGGTCAAAGCCAAGAAATCCAGATTGTCCAAAATCACCAGGGCAAATTCCAGACTGGTAACAGGAGAAAGATCCAAGGAAGTCAAGAACCAGGAAGAACAGATTGGGGAAGCAACAGTGACATTCGGTCAGGAGAGTAGCCAATAATTGCAAGTCTATACCTACTGATCACAGCACTGTGTGAGATCCTCACTGTGCCTAATCTCACTGAATTCCCACAAGTACTGTGAAGCGATTATTCTTGCCATTTTAAGTTATTTTTTAAAAAAGTTTAAACATACACAAAGGTAGAGAGAATAGTGCAAGGAAACCGCATTACCCATAACACTGCTACAAGAGTGTACTCAGGGACACCCCCGATATTTCTGTCCTCCCGCCACCCACTGCTCATCACTGTCCCTCACCGGCAGCCCAGGAAAGCAGCAGCAAGGCAGGTCAGCAAGCCCAGGCAGACACTTGAGTCAGCCTCTTACTGTTGACTTCATAAGCTCCTGGCCTGGTTCCTACAACAGGTAAACCTCCCTTCAACTGCGTGGGAACAGTGTCCATCTCTGTTCTGTCATCCACAGTGACTGCAGCAAACACCGATGGGGCAGCAGAGTTCAAGTGCCATGTTAAAAAAAAATAGGGAAAGATCTCTGAAGCCCTATTTTCCCCCCATAAATTCCCTTAGGGACAATAAATGTACTGGTATCTTGCACTGTTACTGCCTGCATTCCTTGATTTTCCCCACGAGTACATTAATTTTGTTTTCCCAACTCAGTTATGCATTGTGAACTCACTTCCTAAACCCCTTCAGGATCACATCCACACTGCTGCCCTCTGGAACTGCCTTATCTCTCAAGTCTGTCACCACTACTAACACCCCAACAACATGGAACTTCTTGAGTTCCAAAAGCACAGCTTCCTGTCTTCTGCAAGGATTTTCTCACCTCCTACCCTTTGTCTGAAATGTCTTTCTCCCTCAACAGCCTGGCCAGGGTCCCTAAGCAGCCTGATTATGGCTAACATTCCTTTCCTCGCCTCCTTTTAGAAGGCCTTTTGTGAAAATGTATTGACTCCAGAACTGTGCTGGGTACCACATTGCTGTATCCCCACAATACCTGCACATCTCTCTCTGCACACCCACCACATCATTTTATAATGATTGCTTGTTAGGTTTCTTTACTCCCAATTTGATTGAGTGCTCCTTAAAAGGCTAGGACATTTACTCATTTTTTAAATTTTATTTTTTTTATGTTTAATGGACACAATGGTGAATTTATGTAGACTGAGTTTGAGGAAGAATGCTTAAATATATCTACATAATGAGCAGCTGGAGGTCTAATAGTTAAGTCAAAATATACCTTTAGTATTTTTTAGTCTCCTGTGCCTAACAGAGGGCCTGGCACATAGTAGAGCTCCAGGTAATGTTTATTCAACAAACTGAGTCAATGAAAGGGTAAGATGATAGCCAGCTGGATGGTGGGGAGTGCACACACTAAACTTTCAATCTCTCTGGAATGCTTGATGGTCAGTAGATGCTTAGACGTCCGGCTGATCAAACAAGGTAATGAGCCCCTTGGGTTAAGCACCCAGCATGCACTGAAACTCCCTCCTTCGAGCTCATCCTGGTGCTCAGGTATTTGATACACAAGCTTTGCTCACGCTGCTCATGCCCCTCCTGGTGAGAAGCTGACTAATCACATCCCTATCAGGCCCTTCTCTGAAACTGACAACGACTAAAGAAAAGTAAATCAGAAATACATAGAAATGAGTAAACATCCTCCTCCCACTGATGATGCAGCATCACCCTGATCACGTGAGCCGTCCTTTTCAGGACGTGGGCCCACTCAGTGATGTATTTGCTAGAAATGCCATCCTCACCATCAAGAGTTCTATTCAAAACTCAGTGGGTCAAGGTACCTGCCAATCCCACCCACCATGCAATCTTGGCACACACATCATATAACAGGGCAACTTTCTCCAAGCTCAACATCCTCCACACATGTCTAAAAACAAAAATGCTTCTGAAAAAGTGTGTCTCCCAATCAGCACTGCCTTGGAATTTGTCTGCTTCTAATTTGACTAAGGTGTGGGGAGGAGGGGGGCACCTGGGAGAGGAAGTCATCAAATCGTTCCCTGCAGGTAAGCTATGGTTTCTGCTTTAAGGTTAGTCTTAAAATTCAGATTCCACTGGTATGCTTTCTGTACAAATCACAACTGAATCACCCTAAATCACCAGGGCTAAGCTGAAGGACACTGTTCTTTAAGGTCTATTGTCACTTGATGTTCCCCAAGAATACAGATGTTTTTATTATGGTAATTAGTAGGCTAGCCTTCTCTCCAGAGTAAATCAAACCAAATATATCTTCCCCCAGATTTTTTTTAAAGCATTCTATTTGTTCTTAGAACTCCTAACAATTTTTCAGAGTGACAGTCCTAAGTTTACTGAATCACAAATGGCCTAAGTCTGTCAAGTAGGGATATTTTTCTTCACATAAAAAGAGATTAGAGCGGAGGATTTAACTCTCTAATTTACTGGTAGAACTAATCTCTTTTCACCTTGTAGAAAGTGCACAAGGAACCCTATGAATGTAAAAATCAAACTAAGATCCCAAATCTAAGGCTCCCTCAAGGCCACCGGGGACAGAATTTGCTCCAATAAGTACATGTCCCTAAAAAGGCCTTTCCATTCCAAACCTTGGAAATAGTTTATTCATTGGACACAGCTGAGTGTCCATCTAGCACTTCTGAGGGCTTAGACAAATTATGTTACAACTAATACAGAATGTTGATGATAATATTTTGCAGCAGCCCTATAAGAATAAGGGCCAATGGGGCAGAAGTGCTCAATACCACATAGCCATTAATTACTGTTACCCTTAAACTCTTGATAAATGGACGTGATAAATGGTAAAAACAAAGAAAAGGCTGGTTGGTGTTCTTCAAGGCCTGGAAAAAAAGCTGTTGTCATTGGAGAAAGCGGTTAAGAAATGTGGACTTTCCACAATGCCATAAAAAGGAAAGTGCAACTTGATTCAATGTCTAAACTGGGCTCTTAAGACTGAAAACTCCCTACAGTAGGGAAGCCAGGCAATCAACCAGGCTTGAATTTAATAGAACTACCCTTTAAAACCATCCTTTGTAAATTTTTCATCATCATCCCAATTCTTGGATGAACCTAACCACTGGGTGCACCATCTAAGGCTATGGGCTAAATTTAAGAACCAGCTGAGGGATTAAACAAGTAAATCACTTCTCCTGAGACTCAGTTTCGTCATCCATAAAATGGGTTTGCTCGATGCATCTAATGAGATGGTCTTCTATAAAACATTTTTAGAAACTTTATATAAAGCATGGCATTACTCCCCTTCCAGGGGCCAAGCACCTTCAGGCTAGCTGGTTCAGCTTCTAGATTAAATAAATTGCAGGAAAATTAGCCCCTAACCCCTGAATATCAAGAAGCTGTTAGTCCCAGAGGTGAAGGTATACCTTTGATCACTACTTATTTAGAAAACACTTTTTAAAAACTATAGTTATACCATCTACTGTTGGAAACAGGTAAGTCAAGCAAGCATCTCACTGACTTTACAAAGCCCTAGCAGAGAGCATCCACCCATGGCTTCCCTCACTCCCACAATAAACGCCCCGGTAAGCCTGCGACAGCACCGAGACAACCTCCCCACCGCCGCTGTACAGACTGCACCATCACTATCTGCACGATGACCACGCTGCTCAGAGGGCCACGGAGGAAAGTCGAACAAAAGTGTTGTGTCGATCAACAGTATTTCTCCGCAAGTAGGCAAAAATACACAATGTATGAACAATATTTAACCACCCTCAATAACTGATGTCATTTTCCTTGAATTCTTCTTTTCAAAATTGAACTCAAATTGGTGCCACAGAATAAAAAATGAAATATCAGAAGCACCGACAGCCTTGATCCACCGAAAAGGGATATGGGCCTTGATATGAATTGTGACCTTTGACCCAGGTGCTTCCTGGGAAAACCAGAGAAGTGGTGCTCAGGCCTGGCTGCCCAGTGGTAACATCTGAGTAGCTTTGAAAAGGCCAATGCCTGGGCCCCACCCTGGAGATTCTGGTTTAATTGGTCTGGGGTATGGCCTTGGCATTTGTAGTTATAAATGCTCTCCAAAACTAAACCACTGTATAGCAAATAAGGGTAGGGCACAGTTTTAAAATTTACACTTATTTTAAGATATGGGATTTCAGCCGAAACCGGTTTGGCTCAGTGGATAGAGCGTTGGCCTGCGGACTGAAAGGTCCCGGGTTCGATTCCGGTCAAGGGCATGTGCCTTGGTTGCGGGCACATCCCCAGTGGGAGATGTGCAGGAGGCAGCTGATCGATGTTTCTCTCTCATCGATGTTTCTAACTCTCAATCTCTCTCCCTTCCTCTCTGTAAAAAATCAATAAAATATATTTTTTTTAAGATATGGGATTTCAGAGAGTGACAGCCATAAAAGTAATAATAATAAATATCAAATAAAGGCCATGTCTTCCAGTTTTATAGTTTAAGGAAGAAAACTCTAAAAGAGCACTTATGAAAACCAAATGCTAGAAATCGTTTGTATGGTGGCAATTTTGTAACTTTATGCATTTGTCAAAACCTATACATACACATAAAAAAAAAAGTTATTCAATGGAAATTAAAAATAAACTTAAAACATATAGAGGAAAATAACCAAGTGATATATTCATTTAATCCAGTAATTTTCAATTTTAGGTAAATGCTAGGATCACCCAGGGAGCTTCTAAAAGTCCTGCCCAAGCTGCACCCCGGGTCAATTATATCAGAAGCTTCAGGGAGGTGGTTCCAGTGGGTAGCTGAGTCTCTGATTTCCCCGCAGAATAGTAAGGATACAGACAAAAGTGACCTTAATACATATCCATAGAAATGTGGCTCTGAACCAGTGAAATCACATTTCTATCTACTTTCCACTCACCCAGGGAAGTTGACTAAAGTCTACCCAAGTTTCCAAATACATATTTTTCCTATCAACTTTCATTTGGTTTCAAGATACTGATATGCCCCGTAAGTCAAATAAGAGAGGTGCCTTAGTGCCCACTAGCCCCTCGCTACATGGCTCTCCAACATCAGAATCCCCTGAGGACCTGGCGGGCACACAGAGTGGGGACCCTCCCTGGAGTGTCTGCTCCAGTGGGTCTGTGATGCATTTCTAACAGATTGCCGGGTGATGCTGCTGCTACCACCTGGAGAACCGACGCTATAAAGAAATGTGAACTAAATAAATGGTCAGAAACATGAAAACCACGAGCCAGACAGTGCTTAGGCGAAGACAGCAAGGGCCCTGAGCCTACTTGTTCAGTTTCAATGAACAAGCTGGCATTTAGAAACCAACCTGGAGAAACACATTACAGATTTCTATGAATCACAGAACAGATGATCTCATCTAGAGACTCGCTATTCAAAGTGTAATGCACAAACCAACATTGGCATCACCTAGAACTGGTTGGAAATGCAGCATCTCAGGCCTCACCTCAAACCTATTAGTCAGAAACTGTCTCAGAAGGATCCCTGGGTGATTCAAACGCACATGAAATTGGCCTTGACCAATTCCCTCATTCATGGAACAGATCATTGCTGAGCGCCTACTCTGAGCTACAGCTAGTAGTGAACAGGGCAGGCAAGCTTCTGCTCTCTTGGAGCTTATGTAGAGCAAAGGATCAAACTGAATCTCAGAGACTTGCTACTTCCTCAAGGACGCAGAGCCAGTGAGTGGCAGCGACAGGTTTAGGACCCATATCTCCTAATTCCCTGCAGACTAGCAGAAATAACACAGGTAACTGCCTCTATCAAAATCACAAACATAACTCCCAAAAAAGAGGCTACAAAAAAATAAATTAGAAGTCATTTTCTACATATCACATTAGGAAAGCTCGGCATCAAAAAATCTAATTCTCATAAATCTTAATTCTCTGACCAGACCAGCATTACTACATGATACTGGCCAACACAGGGTGTTCATATGGGTACACTTTTCTTGGAGGTTTCAAAATGGATGAACAGTAGACACGTGTTTAAAAGGAAAAACATCTTGACCCCAGGCATTACCTAATCCTCCAAATCTCTCTTTTGGTACTTGAAAAAATCTGAGGAAACAGGAAGCCTTCTGATTTGTCCAAAATGTACTGCTCTGACACATTTAGATGTTGAACCAATTATTGGTGTTTATTTCCTAATTTATAAAGTATTGTCTAGTTGGAGGAGTGCTCACATTTGTCCAGCTAGGTGCTTTACATAGATTATCCCAATCAATCATATTGTCCCATCATTAAAAAAAAAAAAAAGGTAAGCCTGGACAAAGTATCACATAAACAAAGGCACACAGGTAACACACCTGGAGTGGCAGAGCCAGGCTTTACCTCTAGGTCTGTCTGACTCCTAATCCCTTGCTACTCAAAGCGAGATCCCTGGACCTCCCACCTGGGAGCTGGTTGGAAATGCAGACCCTCGGGCCCCCGCCTAGACCTGCTATATCATAATTTGCATTTTAATCCCTGGTGATGGATGTCCACACTAATGGCTGGGAAGCGCTGTACACACTATTCCAGAGCCAAGCCACCCAGCTCCCACTGGTAAAGGCAATTATCAGCAAATGCCTTTGGTTCGTGCCATGAGCAAACAGCAGCTAATCACCTGAGCCTTGTAGCCAGAATGGGGTACTTGGCACATCATGAACTCACAGTAATTTACAGGGCTTGCTCCAGGGGGGCTTTCTAAACAGCTGCCCACAGGTTGCTGGACAGAAAAACCAACTTCTCTCCCTGGGCAGAGTGCCAGGAAAGCCTGTAGGCCTGGTGTTAACATCTGCAAACTCCCATAAAGACACATAAATATTGTCATGATTCAAATCCTCTTGGCATTACCCACAGGGCATGGACTTTTTTTGCTAAATAATCAATAAGATGAGAAAGAAAAATACTATTATTCTCAGAAAAAAAAAGCAGATCATCTTGGTCTCTATAAATGTGTGTGTGTGTGTGTGTGTAATGGTCCTGAGAGTCTAAAAACCTGAATTAGGGCTCTCACAACTAAATGTAAGTGGGATCCAAATGGATCACTGTTGGGTGAAGAGGAGGGAATGGATCACTGTTGGGTGAAGAGGAGGGAGGGCTGGGGAATGGAGTCAAAGGGATACATCCCCACCAGCTTTCCTGACTATCCTAACTCCAAGTGTGAGTTAGTTTTGAGTTTCTCTAAGTGTGGATCATAGGCCACCTGCTTCAGAATAACTTAAGATGCTTATGACAATATATGTGTTTGGACCCAGGAATACACATATTTAACAGATTCCCGCACACAAAAGTTTGAGGCCAACTGCCCACCCGGATGTAAGTAGTTACATGAGAATTATTAGACTCAACATTTAATTTTACCTTCACAACTCAGGCATTGCAATTCTCAGTTTGCTAAGGAAGAGCTGAGCAGGGAAGTTGGATGCCTTGCCCAAAGTTATACAGCAGGTGAGCAACCGTGGTTTAAACACGACATTCAGAGCCCTTTCAGCTCAATCAAGGCAGCAAATTCACAAACGCCAAGTACAGAACAGCATGGTCCTATTGCCAAATCATTTTTTTTTATTTTTTATTTTTTTGCCAAGTGATGCACAAGCAATGTTTTCCACACACAAAAAAAAGAAAGAAAAGATTTGGTCTCTTTTGTAGAAATATTTCAGGGACTGCTCTCAGCCCCGCTTCCTAGGAGAGGGCGACAACTGCCAAGAGGGCTGAAATCGTGGGGCATGTTGCATGGGGCTGGTGGCTGGGAATGGGCAACAAATACAATCCAATGGCCCAACGAAAGTTCATTCAGCTTCCAGTAAGTTCAAGTTATTCCCAGTGAGTGAAATTTGAAGTCGCATAGACTATAGACTATTCTTTCCATTATGTAAGCCTAGGTCACTCGTCACCTGGGGACACCCACACTTACTCTGAGACAAGGATTCCCAAATGGGGAGCTAAGGCTCCATCTAACACAAACTCCTGGGCAACTTCTGGCTTGGAGATCATAATTCAGGGGATGAAGCACAAATCCATAACAGTACTGGGGGTGGAGAAAATCTCTCATGCTTTCAAGCTGAGTGAGGAAGGCCCAAGTGTGACACATATGAGGGGAAAAATGGGTAAATTCAACTAAGCCTAATTATTTTAATATATACATGGCAATATATGCTATAAAACAGGCCCAACAACCAGTGATAAACTAGAAAAAAATTCCAACTCAAACAACAAAGACTAACTTTTTAGTATATAAGCACTCTAACAAATGGATGAGAATAGACCAACAACCTAATAGGAAAAAAGGCACAAAAGTTTAAACAATTGTCAGAAAGAAAAGTAAGACAGTTCTTCAACAAGTAAAACAATGCTCAACTCCACTAAAAAGAGAAATGCAAATTCAAACTATAAAAAAAAAACCACACGATTTTTCATCTGCAAAAATGAAAAAGGTCAACAAAGAAAGAAATCTGGTAGTGTCTATCAAATTTTCAAACTTATATTCCTTTGATCCAATGACTCTACTTTTAGGAATTTATCCTATACATAAATTTACATATATACAAAATGCTGTTTATTCATAAATATTAATTAACAGTAGCAAAATATTATAGACCAAAAATATCAATCAATAGGGGACTGGGCAAATAAGTTATGGTGCATTCATATGACACAATACTTAAGCAACCATTTAAAAAATAATCCATAAAACCTCCGATTCTAATACCAACATCTGACAGCTTCCCCAGTTCCACCAGCTGCTGTATGCACTCCTCACCTACAAGTCCAAAATCCAATCTACCTTCCAGGGCCCATGTCCCTAAAATTTTCCCTTGAGGCCTTCCCAAGCATCAGAAAGAAGCTCATGGTTCAGCTCTCTCTAGTACTAAATGTGCACGTGTGAACGTAACTGTATGCAAATGTGTACATTGTAGAAACACATATCCTATATAATAAAAGACTAATATTCAAATCAACCGAACAGTGGAATGACCAGTAGGTGGGGGGCGGGGCCAGCAAGCGGGAGGTGCCAGGCCAGCCAAGGTGGGTGCCAGCGGGCAGAGGGAGGGGACAGTGATTGGGGGGGGAGGGGGGGGTCGGCAGCGACTGGTGGTGGCAGAGGGGCGATTGGGGGGTGGGGCTGGCTGCTCACCGACCTGCGCCTCCCACAGGTGGTCCTCCCCTGGGGAGCGGGCCTAAGCTGTCAGTTGGACATCCCTGGAGGGCTCCTGGTCTGCAAGAGGGCGCAGGCCAGGCTGAGGGATCCCCAGAATGCACAAATTTTCGTACACTGGCCTCTAGTACATACATAAACTCTAACAGACTCTAAGCATAGACTGTTTATTGGTGGATATGCACATGGGCTGCACAGCTCACACATATATTTAAGTCTTGTGAACTTCCCCCAGCCTAACTTTTCAGTTGTTCATGGCTTGTCTGTGCACATGGCTTCTGTCACCTCTCTGTTGCCTCTCACACAGAAACGTGAGTTTTTCTAAACGTCCACACAGAAACAGATCACTTGGGACAGGGTCTGAGAAAAATCTACTTGAAAAATAGAGACAGCCAGCAGCCTAAGCTAACAGAGACATGATATTTTATGGTTTTGCTTCTATTTGGAGACAGAACACCTTTACGATCTTGGAGGGATCTGCCCAGCAGAGGAGAATGCCTCTTGACCCTTCATGGGAAGGGGCCCTGGGACCACTGTGACGGGCCAGGTCACCCCAGAGCAGAATCTGGTGTTGGTGTCAGAGGGGACTCAGAGGAGACTCTGCGGAGAGGCAGAAGTGGGCCCCAGGGGTGCACGTGTGCAAACCCATGAGCCACAGTGCCCGGGAATAATGGTTATCCACTGGCATGAGTGCATATCCAAAGGAAATGCACAGTGTTTTCCGGTCTTTCGAAAAATACATACTGATTAGTTTTCTTAAATATTTTGCTTGTTTAGTTTGCTGAGTATGTTGCTTAAAGAAAAAAAATAGATGCACAAACCATCTGCATGACCAACCACATCGTGGGCACTCCCACCCACCCCCTCATGCTGCACTCCCACCATTAATGCAAGAGGGCAGCAGAGCTATAGATCAACACCACAATGCAGAGTGTTCTGACAAGCAGACTATCAGAGCACCTCAGCAGGGTGCTGACAGACAGGGCCTGAACTAGAGGCGGGTGGTGTGGATCCTGCGATGAGGGCAGCAACCCAGGCCTCAGCTCCGCTGCTCACCAACGGCATCTGAGGGGAGACCACCTGTGTGGGACTTAGTCTCCTCAACCCTTAAACCACAGAGGGGCTCCTTCCAGACAAAATGTCTATGGCAATCTCCCATTTTCTGCAAGGAATCTGGCACTGTTACTGAAGGTGTGATATAAGGGAACAAAGCAGAGGGAGTCAAAATTGTCAAGAAAAGGGAGACTGCGGTACATTTTCACCAGTTTCTGATACCCGAGGAAAAGACCAAACTGAACTCTAAAATTACCACCGAAAAGAAATTGTACCAACCTCAAGTACGGTTCTGCCAATGGCCCAAGAAAATACGACAGGGGAGAGAGGGTGAGGACCTAGTGAATAGGGACCCAGGGACCTAGTGAAGAACCGCCTTTCAGAAGTGAACATGGGGTGCATTCAGTACATGGCAGTAGAACCAAGTCACATAAATTTGTATGCACATGTTAATCCCGTGCTGGTTTAAGTCCTCTCTAAGAGACTGGTACACATTCCAGGGAGTTCTGGGAACATTTTACATGTGATCCTCATTTTGTGCAAGAAGATCCCTTGCCTGGGGCACATAGCTACCTTTAGTAACTTAATTTTACTAAGTAGATTAAACATACCAAAGAGGCAGTGTAGGGCCCTGGTTAGGAGGGCGAGACCAGACAGAACACGGCAGGAGCCACATGACCTTGAGTGAATGCTGTTCATTGCCTAAGCCTCGGATTTCTCACAGGAAAACTGGAATAGCAGCAGCATTCTCATAAAGATGCTGTGACATGAATTAATGCACACAGATACTATGGTGATGAGCAAGGCGATGCCTACGACAGCATTACTCTTGTCCTAGCTGGCTAACTTTATGACTTGCATTCTGTGGGCCTTCCCCCCTCCCCTTGAGTATGAAATGAAGGAAGGTCCTTTCTAACTTAAATCCTTTGATTCTAAGGTCCTCTCTATTCACCTGCTTAAGAGACTCATCATGGACAGTAGAAACCTACTTGAACTTCCAGATCCTACCAGTGTCTCTCTTGTTTTTTTTGTTTTTGTTTTTTTAAAATATATTTTATTGATTTTTTACAGAGAGAAAGGGAGAGAGATAGAGAGTTAGAAACATCGATGAGGGAGAAACATCGATCAGCTGCCTCCGGCACATCTCCTACTGGGGATGTGCCCGCAACCCAGTTACATGCCCTTGACCGGAATCGAACCTGGGACCTCTCAGTCCGCAGGCCGACGCTCTATCCACTGAGCCAAACCGGTTTCGGCGAGTCTCTCTTGTTTTAAAAAATATATTTTTATTGACTTCAGAGAGGAAAAGAGAGGGAGAGAGAGATAGAAACATCAGTGATGAGAATCATTGATTGACTGCCTCCTGCACGCCCCCTACTGGGGATCGACCCCATAACCCAGGTATGTGCCCCTGACTGGAATCGAAACCAGGACCCTTCAGTCCACAGGCCGACGCTCTACCCACTGAGCAATCAGCTAGGGCTACCCTACTTTCTTAAAATCCAAAAGAATGAATAAAAAGCAAACATATAATGTGTGCATGAATGCAACAACTGATTGCAAATTCTAAGCTGTGAGTCTGAATTAATGAAGAATGAAGTTGTAGGTGACTCTAGTCTCAATAGATATCATTTACTGACACTGACTTTATGCCAGACACAGAGCTGTCCAAAATACCTAATTTCATCTACTCTTTAGGAATCTACTCCAAGGTTGGTGTCTGAGGTTGTGAGAGGAGAAATCACTGGCTTTCATCCCAGGAGACACAGCTCTCCCTGGCTCTCAGGTCTGGGGTCTCTCTACCCACACTTCCTCAGCACCACTGAGCTCCAACAAGGAAATGAACGCTGCTTCCTACACACACACAAACACACACGTCCTACTGAGGATGGGAACTGTTACATTAAGAGACAAATTTGGAGTAGAAAATTCTCCTTTTACAAAGCTCCTATTCACAGCTTTTGAAAGTCGATGGTTTTAATTTATGTGGCAATGAGACATTTTAATTCCCAGCATTGAAAAGGCTATGCCATCAGGGCACAGGAATGCTGGAAAATCCCCAAATTCCCATTACCAAGGAGTCTCAGGTGGTTTTCAGGGCTGTTGCCCCTGAGACACTGGAAGGGTAAGGATTTATGTTTACGAAAGACCTGACTGAGAAGCAGAGAGTAGTTCCCAGATCAAACAGCCCTCCACTCGGGCCCCTGGAAAGGAAACAGGAGCAGCATCTAATCCCCGGTGAACCTGGGGTGGTCCACAGCAGACTTGCTTCTCTACTGCCCAGCATGCAGGTCAGCCCCGCCAGCCTGCGAGCTCCCCAGCTGGGGTCTGTACGCTCAAGAGGAATGGAAGAGCATCTTGCAGTCGCAGAGCCCTGGGACATTTACTGTCTTCCTGGCTTTCATTTCTAACTTTAAGCTGGCCATATGACACTGAGTTTTAAAAATTTATTGAAGGGTGGACATGGTCATTTTTTTTTTCATGAACGTCCCACATTTGCTTAAGAATAAGCATGCTCCAGGAATAGGAACTGTGTTCTAGCCATGTCCACTAGATTAAGCTTCTGAATCTTTACTGTTTTATTGTTTGCCCATTTGATATATCAACTACTAGCAAAGGTGGGTTAATTTTTCCCTCGATGTCAATGGATAGTCAACTTCTCCCATTGAGAGCCAGTCAATTATCATTCTCTCTACATATATGTGTACATGTATAAAAAGCTATGCATTGAGGGCAAGCAAGTTTAGAATTATTATACGTGCCAGGTGTACTGTGTTTCAGATTTACAGTTTACAGGTAGCGTCAGAGTCCGTATAAATCTGGGTGTGAGTCCCAATTCCATAAGGTGTTCTAAGCCTCAGTTTTTTCATCCATAAAAACAAGACATACCTCAAAACCCAGGGGCTTCATGAGCGGGTTAAATAAGAAAGTGCGTGGCACTTCGCACAGTGCCTGCTCTCAAGGCGCTAGCTGCTAATAAAATGCTCCACGACTTGCCCAAGATCATGCAGCTATTGATTAGTATGGAAGTAGAGCCCTCTGACCTCTTGCCAATCAGGAGGCAGGAGGGGTTCGGGAGGAGGCAGATGCATCAAAAGTGCTTATTCTTGGGCTTCACAGTTGGAAGAGTGCAGAGTAACACTACCCCATCCTTACTATTGGGAATGTTAAGTCACTCATCAGCTGAACACTCCACCTGCCCCACCTTAACTGCAATTGCCCAGGTTAGCTTGTTCTCTCTGGGATTTATCTTCCCTAGTTGCTGGCTTGAAGGCTCTGTTGAAACAACTGCACAAGGATGCAATCTTCTGGTTCTGAAAAACACTTGGCATATTTAAAGCGGGCCAGAGTTAGTATCTAAACTGTAGGTGACTTCTGAAGGATTATCCCAACCTTGGGACCCATAGAGGGTGTGTGTGTGTGTGTGTGTGTGTGTGTGTGTGTGTGTGTGTTTGGGGAAGTGGTGTGTGTGTTTGAAAGCAGTTTCAGGACAGACCATTCATGTCATTATGCAGCTTCCAAATCCTCGACAACAGTCTCCCACATCCCAGCAGGGTGAGTGAAGCTTTGTCAGAGTCAAAGTTAATTGCACGTCAGAGGGAGAAGATGCAATTTTCTTCTCCAGCATTTGAACTCTGAAATTCACGCTTGGGAGTCATTCTGTCCTGAAAATGTCAGCTGCAGGAAAATACAACAAAAGAAACAGAATAAACTAACAAGGAAACTTGCCAAACAGAAGAACATTCTTAGAAAGCCTCAGGGGTTAGCAAGTCAGATTTGCTTTAGAATAAAATAATAATTTTAAAAAGCAGAAAACACACTTTCCTGTTGAAAAGGAACTCCTGCAGAAAGGTTTTTCACCTCCATGCTCATTAGGAACAGGTAACTGCAGAAAGCCCATGGGGTGTACAGGAGGGTGCCGGGTTCGGCTGCCAGGATCCAGCACGGACCCGCCCACACAATGGCTGGGCAGCAATCCTTGGGAAGCTGACCCATATCTCCTTCAGGAGAACTTGGTAAGTGGACCACCACAGCCTAAAACCTCATTCGGAACCAACCAATTGCATAATTTGTCAAACCCAGGAAGAAACTATTTCTCCCCAGGATTTACTGACATAGATTCTCTCTCTCTCTTATTTCTTGATATCTTTCCTCTAAAATAAAAGGAAAACCACTCAGATATCCAGCTTTCTTTAGAGACTCTCCTCACCATTTGTCAGAGCCCAATGTCAACAATTCGAGTCACGTATCCATAAAAGGCTGCACTAAATCGACTTGAGTGCCCCCATACCTCACAATGGCCATTCTTTGCTTTGCTCAAAACCATTGCACGGACATAAGAAAGTCAGCCACAGGGAAGACATACAGGGCTGGGGTGTGATCTACAGTGTCCCCCCAAACTATCTGTGATCACCTTTCCCTTCCAGCTTCAGGTGTGTAGTTGAAGTACCTTTGGACCAGAATTCAAAGGACCATTCATGCTTCATTGTCAATCTTTGTGAGAGACAAAGGAATGACAGTAGGAAGAGAAAGTGAAGATTTAAAGTGAAATGCTCTCTCCCTTTCATTCCATGTGAGCCAACGAGGCAAAAGCCTCTACTTTAACCCTTCCCTCTGGAGAGGACAAAGGAATTAAACATACACTCCCCTCTCAAAGATCAGACAATCACATGCAAAACTAAAAGGTCCCTAGTAAAATGCCCTAGTAAGAATAAAAGGAAAACCATCAAAGAGATTACTGTATACACAATTTTTTTAATTTTTCTGATTTTATTTTTCAGCTAACAAAGATGGATTAAATGCAAACCTAATTCCATCTCTGTTCCCCACATGCACCAAAATAACCCCCAGTGGCTAGTCAGACAAACATTACTTCAAGCATTTTCCATGCAAATGACAACTACCATTAATTGAACACCTGCTGCACGCCAGGTACAAGTCTAACTCTTCGCCTGTATCACCAGCTTGTTCTTCACAACTTTTCTATGAGATGGCTATTTCAAACCCACTTTATGGACAAGGAGACAGGCTGTGAATGGCAGCTTATTTGTCCAAGTCTGTACCATCCAACCCTACTGGTAAGTACAATGTCTAAAATAGCTAGATTCATATACTTTTATTATTGTTGTTGTTGTTAATGCTCATCCAAGGATATTTTTTCCATTGATGTTTTAGAGTGTGGAAGGGAGGGGGAGAGACAGAGAGAGAGAGAAAAAGCAATGTGAGAGAGTCACATCAATTGGTTGCCTCCCACACAAGCCCAGAATTTCCAGGGTTTATTTAATATGTTGTCATCATCTCCTGCTAATGATTTATATTGAAAAGGCACAGGAAGCAAAGTCCCTCAGTGTCTCATTTATGAACCACTAGGGATGCAGCTTAAAATAAGGGTGTAAGCAGCCACAACCAAATTGCTTAACCATTTAGTGCCTCAGTTCCTTTATCAATAAAATGGGAATAGTAGTAAACTACACTTACATTTGTTCTGAAGCTTAAATAAGTTAATACTTCTGGCCACACTTAGAACTCTGTGTGGTACATATAAGTGCTCAATAAATTTTAAATATTATCTATTCCTTTAGCATTATACTTCTTTCCCACACTAAAAAGGCAACACTAACAGTTAGTACACCATAATTTTTCATGCTTTATCCCATTTAGTCCTCCAAACACTCTGAAGAGGCAGATAGGAATCTGATTTTCAGTTGAAGAACCTAAGGTCCAGACAAGTGTAAAATCTTACCTAACATCATATGTTGTCTGTGTGGGTTATATGCCATTGAGTTGGCTCCAACTATGGCGACCCTATGGATGAGTGATGTCCACCATGCCCTGCCCTCAACAGTACTACTCCGCTCCTATATATTCATGCCTGTGGCTTCTTTTATGGAGTCAATCCATCTCACCCTTGACCTTCCTCTTTCCCTGCTGCCTTCTGTTTTTCCCAGCATATGCTAGGGACCTGAAATCTGAACCTAAGTCTGTTTGTCTTCAAAGGCTAGGCTCTTCCCACCTCACCAAGCCCTGCACTCCTTTCCTGCCTTAGGCACAAGTAACTAAAAAGGAGTCCTGCTAGCCAACATTTATTGAGTATTCATTAAGTGTTAGGCCTGAAGTAGGTGCCTTATATGCCTTCTCACTCCACACAGCAAACTTGATGGACAGGTAAAATCACTATTCCCATTTTTCAGATGACAAAACTAAGGTTTCAATAGTTGAAGTAATATAGAATTACTTCAGGGATATGAAATAAGTAGGAGAGCTAGGAGAAGTCTTTTGAGTCTCTCAATTGTTTTATTAACAAAAAGAAAGAAAGGGGAAGGGAGGAAGAAAAATTTATTCAACGGGTCCAGCAAACCTTTGTACCATCAAATCAGTATGTTCTGCAGAAGAGTTAGTATGTTCGTTTTTCAGAGTGAATAATGTTGGTAGGATATGAAGTTCCTAATTCTCTTATAACAACATTAACAGTATGCTTGACTTAGAATATAAGTAGAGCACTCAACAATCTCTAGGGCAAAGTTATGTTTGCTAAACAAAACAATAAATAGGCACAAAATAAAAATGTTGGAGTGGGGGGGGGGTAATTATTCAAATTCATTACCGAACAACAATCACCACCTCATTTTTCTCCAGTGTCCTACAAAAGGAAGTGGAGATGAACAACCACAGCCCCTAACAAATCGAAAGGAAAATCAGGAATGATTTTGCTTGGCGTTTGTTTCTTTCTATATGGATTTAACTCAGCCATTTTTCAAACAAAAACATGAAATGTCACCCCCCTCCCCCCCAAATAAAACAAATATTTCAAACTTTCCTGCGATTTTCTGTTAACAGCAGTTTGGCGTATAAAGGAAATGGCAGGACAAATGGAGTGGGGTGAGTCTGAGGAGCAGTAAAGAGGGACAGACAGACAGACGGACTATGAGAGAAAAGGCACAGGCACAGAAAGGGGGTGAGCTGGAGGTGCAGAACAGGAGGAGGGGCGTGGTCAGCCTGCTCTGCCTTAGTAACTCACCTGTCCTTGGCTACAATAATGTCCACCCTCCACTGAAATCTACTTAGCGCATTCATCTGCATCCATGATCCTCAGTGAGACAGCGCCAGTGAGGAGCTGCCCCCATGATGAACGGGAAGGAGTGGTTCTGCACTGTCTCCCAGCCTCCAGCAGCAGTTAGAGTAATACCACGACTTGATGGCCCAGCGGAAATCGGTTTCCCTCCTCTCTCCTCGCCTACGCCTTTGCAAGAAAACTCAGGATCAAGTTTACCGAAGTAAAATTCTGCCTCTTTACCATGCAATTGCTTACCTCATCTCCTACCTGAAATTGTGTCACACACGCAGCTCAAAAACACCTCTCTGCTATCCAAGTGATGCTAGGCACACTACTAAGAATGACTGCACAGCACAAGCAACTGAGTAGTGAGTGCTATGATTGATCACCTGCCTCTCAGAGCTTCCGTCCAGTGAAGCAAGGCAGGCATAGGCTGTGCCAAAGGCAGAAGGACCCAGGCCTTCAGCCCTGGGAAGAAACAAAAGGGGCAGAAAGGGAAACCAAGGCTGTAGCAGCTGCCTAGAAGCGAGCATGCACCCAAAGTTGAAATCCAAGTACTTGAGGTAATTATAGGTCACTGACAGTTCCATACAGTGAATGCGCTCCCTCGTCTGACATCAATTTTCTCTTATTTGTAGTCAAAACAAGTCTCAAGTGAAATTTAGAATTCTTCAGGCAAAGCAGCACAGCTCCTAACTAGATGCCAGGGTGATGTGCTTAGGACAAAAATAAACCTCCAGCCCACATGACAACACCAAGAACATAAACCAACGAGGGGAGGATGCTGTGTGTCACTCGCCAAGAAGAGAGAACAGAAAATCACATATTCTGGAACTAATTTAAAAGCTCTCACTGCTCAGAACCGATAATAAATTGTGAGCGCGTCAAGCCCTCTTTCAATACTGCCGTACCCTCAGTCCATCAATAATTTAGGACGAGCTGCAACACGAACAGACATGGATTCTACTTGGACAGGTCACTATACCTCTCTACACCCACATCTCCACTCCTAAAAAGAGATGGTTGGATTGGACAAGCCTCAAGGAGTCTCATTCTCAACGTCTTCAGTTTGGGGATTCACCTGCACAGCTGTCTGTTGGCAGCCTCTAGGTCACAGCCGTGTTATATTGGGGCTGCCCCTCCCACTCGGGGTCCTGTGGAATAGGCCATTCTCCAGCATGGGTTTCAGTCAGGCACTGCATGGGAGGGACATGTCACCAGGGCCGTTGGTGTGTGCACAAAGGAAAGGCAGAGGCCTGCGAGAGGAATGTCCAGCATGCTCTGCTGGATGTATTTATACTTTAGGATCTCTCCGCTGCCAAGGGAATTCATGGGAGTCTGATATAAAACACAAACAAACGTGTGTACACGCAGTGAAAACCAAGATAAAATAAAAACCCTGAAACCATATGGCGTTCTCTCCATAACACGAGTCACTTAGTCCCTGGTAGCATGTCCACACAGATAGCCTAAGGATGTCCATGCCAGCAGCAACCCTGCAAACCTTCTAGCACTCCTTCCGTAAGTGAGAATATGCATCCGAAAGTTTACTAACCTCGACAAATAATAGGACCCTGCAGTAGTTATAGCTCAAAAGGGGAAGAGAACGCTTAAAATTCCTGTGCGCAGGTGCACCTGAAAACAACAGTATAGTTGCTGGCTGTTTAGCGAAAGTCTGGAAGCTGCCAATTTTCATTGACAGTAAAATGGGTAAATTATAGTGCGTTCACACAACCGGTTACTACACAGCAATGAAAACGAACAAATGTGGCCATCAATGGCATGGATGCATCTCACACAGGGCGCTGAGCTAACAGCACTAACTACATACAATAAATGTTTTCACTGGAGACAGCCATCTACCACATAGATTTACACAGAAAATGACAAAACTCAGAGGACTAGAAGTGATAAAAATCTTAGCATTAGCATGGGCCTGAGATCTCTAGCTGGGCAGCATCAGGGCACAGATAAGGAATCAAAGGTGGGCAGGGAGTTCAAAGTCACAGGTGCTCCAACGTCCCAAGTCTGTAACTTTGCACCACGCCAGCTCCTCCTGCCAAAACATTAAACACTTACATTTCTGCTCTCCTTCGTGTCCATGAGGCATGTAAGAGAAACCCAGCTTGCTCATTCACTTTCTTCCAGGAGAGTTTTCCCTTCCCCAGCTTGTTAATTCCGCACCCCCACAAGATAAAGACAGAAGCTGATTTAACTCTTCTCATGAGCTATGCCAATTATTTAGGGACGATATCTCTTGAATACTCACGGGCTTCTGAGAGATTAGATGCAACTTATAACTCTCTGAGTCTAACACTTCAGTTATAATCACAACCTGACACAGACTTACTTTCCGTATTTTGAAATAATCCATCAAATTGACTGGTACAACTTCCTTGTTCTTCTCTCTGTCACATGTCAATGTCCATGCACTGCTAACATTTCTTCAAAGGTACTTGAAGGTCAGATTGTGTTTCCATGCTAATGACTGCTCTGAATTAATTACCATTCTTAGACAACCTTCTCTGTCCAATACAAGTTATGAAAGGCCTTTGAGGGGGAAAAAAAAATAAAACACATTAACACTTTGCTCAAAACATATCATGCCTACTTTTAAAGGGAGACCACTGGGAGTCTTCTTGAAGGCATCACATACATTTGACCTTTTGAACGGAATTATATTTCACTGACACAATGGGAGAAGTTTTAGGGTTATTTTTTTCATACTTCTACTGACATAATGAAATCAGGCAAAACCTCATTCACAGTCTATTCAAAAGTTTTGCTCTCAGGTAATAAAAGAGCCTCTGGGAAATTAATTACTGAAAATAACGAAGAAAAGTTGGGGCTGTGTGCATATTGAGCTAGTAGCCTTCAAGAGATGTGTGACGATTGAGAAACTAAGATGGCGGCATAGATAAACACCGGGAAATAGTCGCCTCACACAACAATTGAAAAATATCCCAAAGGACGGAGCAAACATCGTCCAGAACAACAGGAAGGCTGGCTGAGTGTAATTTCTACAACTAGAAGAAAAGAAAAGCACGCTGAGCGCCAGAGGAGCTGCGGAGGCTGAGTGCAGAGGTACGGCGGCGGCTCGCGCGCGCGGAAAGTGGGTGGCACCCGAGGACACGGCTGTCTTTCTGAATCACAAGCTCCCGACTGCTCTGATCTCCGGTTCCAGGAAGTCTCTGGGGACCCAGGACTCATACGGGGAGAGGCTGGTCTGTCAGGCGGCAGCGGGCGAACTTGAGGGCGGATTTCCCTCAGAGGTGCTTGCAGCCATTACCGGGACACTGAGACGCGTGACTCTGGGCGCGGAGAATCACCATAGCTGTTTTCTCCGCCCTTTGACTCCCTGAGACCCCGCCCCACCCAGGCTGCGGCAGAGGCTTTTGCATGTCAATGTACCTAACTACAGCCCAGCCAGGCAGACCCGGAACTTCCAAGAGAAGGCCCAAGGCCCCGCAGCGGCTTGCATTGCTTCACAGCTGAGCCTCTTCGTGGCTCCGGCTGTGTGGCCTCAGGCAGGGGCTGAATTAGCACCTCCTTAGATCCAGGAGCCACTGTACCCAGTGGTCAGAGGGGGACCATTCTCCCACTTCAGACACAGCTGCTTCCCACAGCCAATTGGCCTGGAGGTCAATTCCTCCCACTGATCCTACAACAACCAAGGCACCAAGAGTGCACCAAGAGTGTCCACCCCAGGTAACTGGGGAGGCTGAGCCACTGGGCCCTACAGGACACCTGGCGCGCAGGGCCACTCTATCAACACAGGGAAGCAGCCAAAATGCGGAGACAAAGAAACAGGTCACAATTGGCAGAAACGGAGGAGGCCAGACGACTGGATATAGAGTTCAAGGCCACGTTTATAAGGTTTGTCAAGAATTTTATGGAAACCGCCGATAAATTTAATGAATCCCTCAAGGAGTATAGTGAGACCATGGAGGACATGAAAAAGGACCAACTAGAAATTAAGCATACACTGACTGAAATAAAGAATAATTTACAGAGATCCAACAGCAGACAAGAGGATCCCAAGAATCAAGTCAAAGATTTGAAATACAAAGAAACAAAAAATACCCAACCGAAAAAGAAAAAAGAAAAGAGATTCCAAAAATATGAAGATAGTGTAAGGAACCTCTGGGACAACTTCAAGCGTACCAACATCAGAATTATAGGGGTACCAGAAGGAGAGAGAGGGCAAGATATTGAAAACCTTTTTGAAGAAATAATGACAGGAAACTTCCCCCACCTGGTGAAAGAAATGGACTTACAAGTCCAGGAAGCACAGAGAACCCCAAACAAAAGGAATCCAAAGAGGACCACACCAAGACACATCATCATTAAAATGCCAAGAGCAAAAGATAAAGAGAGAATCTTAAAAGCAGCAAGAGAAAGACAGTCAGTTACCTACAAGGGAGTACCCATCCGACTGTCAGCTGATTTCTCAACAGAAACCATGCAGGCCAGAAGAGAGTGGCAAGAAATATTCAAAGAGATGAATAGCAAGAACCTGCAACCAAGATTACTTTATCCAGCAAAGCTATCATTCAGAATGGAAGGTCAGATAAAGAGCTTCACGGATAAGAAAAAGCTAAAGGAGTTCATCACCACCAAACCAGCATTATATGAAATGCTAAAAGGTATTCTTTAAGAAGAGGAAGAAGAAAAAGGAACTCTTACCATTTGCCACAGCATGGATGGAACTGGAGAGCGGATAAATACCACAAGATCTCACTTATTTGTGGAATATAATGAACAACATAAACTGATGAACAAGGACTGATCCAGAGATGGAGAGGCTTTGATTGGACTGTCGGGCCTTGGAGGGAAGGTAGGGGAGTGTGGGGGCAAGGGGGAAAGATCAACCAAAGGACTTCTATGCAAGCATATAGGCCTAACCAATGGACACAGACAACGGGGGGGTGAGGGGATGAGCAGGGGGGGGGGGGGGTAGAGGGTACACATATGTAATATCTTAATCAATAAAAAATATTTAAAAAAAAAAGAGAGATGTGTGACAAGAGGGAATGGGGCAAGTCACTGTGTGTGCTGTGCACATAATCTAAGCAAGAAAGTAGAAAGGTATGTCTTCCAAATTATAGGAAAAGTAATACTGGGGTTTCTTCCCGCTTCCTAACAAGGAGTTGTTTTTCTCTTTTGTTTCAATGGGGGCAGGAGGAGAAGGGATTAATGTGTAAGAGGTCTGGAACATTCTCTGCCCCCACTAAAGATAGAAATCAATGAAACAGGGCCAGAGTCATAGCTCCCACAGACCGGGCTATAGGGTTTTATGCCAATTTATTCTGTAGGTGCAACATACTATATAGGCTCTGGGGGGGGGGGGATTTACAATCAGTGTTTACTGAGCACCGGTTTCACACAGACCTTCAAGACCCCACGAGGACTGGGGACTAGGGAGGAACTGGCATTTACTATGTGCTTCCCATGTATGGGACACTCTGTTAGGCCCCTTGCATGTCTGACCCACGCCATTTGTCATTTTCACAATCACCCTACAGAATAAGAGTGATGAGCCATTTCACAGATGAGGTACGAAGAGGTTAAATGACTCGTCGGTGGGCATACAACTCAGGAACAGAAGCAGAAGTAAACCCAGGTTCTGGAGGCTGCAAGTCCAAGATCAAGGCACCAGCAGATTTGGTGTCTAATGAAGTTCTGCTTCCTAGTTCATAATGGCCATGTTCTTGCTTGTGTCTTCACATGGTGGAAGCAGGGAGAGAGCCCACTAAGGTCTCTTCTCTCGTTCTTGAGGGCTCCACACTCATGATCGCATCACCTCCCAAAGGCCTACCTCCTGATACCATCACTTAGGTTTGCAACATAATGATTTTGGGGGGATAAACATGTAGCCCATAATGAAGGGTCTTGAAATGAGGGCTGGAAGCGGAGGATTTGAGAAAGACAGTGTTCAGTTTTACGAGGGAGGTGAATGGGAACCAGATGTTACCAATCCCAGCAGCAGAGAACAGCAATGTAGGTCTGCAAAGGTCCGTGCAGTGCTCTTTCCCGAACACTGTGACCCAAACGCAGTGCCACATGGGGGAGTTATGGAGGACGGTTTCTCCTTCCAAGAAACAGAGATACTGTGGTCAAATCACAGAGAAACAGATCTCCCCTAATTTTGTTTATTTACCTTAACGCAAGGGGAACTCAAGAAAGATCAATAGTTGGCTCTGTCTCCCAAGTTAATCCAATTACAAACTTCAGAAGCCATCCCCTGGAAGAAAAAAAATCTGAAAGAAACACTCCTGCCTGTGAGCAGTTATCTTTACTCGTTAAGTGAACCAGTAAACATCCTGACGGGAAGCAGAGGGGCTGATTCAGTTAGGGGAGCTTCTACAGCATCCTGCTCCTGTGACACTTATGGGGTCTTTTTAGAAAGAGTTACTAGGCTACTTATATCAGTATGTTATCAAGGATAAAGGAAAGTTTAAACACAGAAAACAAAATGAGATTTTTATTCAGCCAGGAAACATTTCTGAACCAAGAGAGGCCCAAAAATGTGACACTCAAGGAGAAGAGATGGAACAAAGTCAGCCAGAGGGCCCCGGAAATGATGTTTTCAGTGAAATGTAGGCATTTCTCCATTAAAAGATTAAAATTTCCCACTGTCATGACAGACCCACACCATGCAGAGACATCAAGGGGCTATATGAATGTGCACCATGGTAAGTGTGTAAAGTATTCGAGCACACTGTACTCATCTCAGGCTTGTCCGCCCCTCGTTCTGACCCAGGACAAGAGCCTAGTGGTCAGTGAGGGTGTACCTGTGGGCATGGGCCAGAGCTGGACGCTGAATCCCAGCCCACCACACAAAGGAGTTTAAGTCACAGCCCTGTAGGGAGAGGCAAAGAACCAGCGGGTCACTGCTGGTTTATAATGGTGGCTCCTCAGAAAAACACTCGAAAAAGACCATGTGAAGGCACATAAAAGGCCTATTTTTTGTTTTAACTAAAGACAAGAAATCTAGGAAGATGGGGTTGCTCATTCCACCCTGGCTCAAGAGATCGGTTTGAACACTAATAGCTTCATCCCGAGTAAGATCCATCAACTCCTAGAACGTCCATAGAGGTTAATCAATGAAATTAGAATTAATCCTTAACATTTAGGGGTGAACTCCACAAAGCATGGCTACAGCTCCCACAAAACATCCTTCTGTCAAAGCAGAGAGGACTCTCCTTCTCCCAGGAGGCACCCCCCAGGGGTACACGGCGGTTAGGGAAGCTGAGAGAGGCATCTCTTTCAGGCAAGTCAATCCTCCTCTAACATTCGGGAAGAAAAATATTCTTACATTTAAACAGATAAAATGCACTATGGGATGGGATCTAAAACCCAAATAGTTGTAAGGAAAAAAAAAAAAGGAGAATTCAAAGAAGTTTTCACAAGCCTTCAGTGGACAGTCTGGAACTAGGCCCAACCCTTTTGAGAATGAATGTTGAATTTTTCGTAGTAAAGCATAGGCAATGCCTATCGTCTCTTCTTTAACTTAGAAACATCCCAGAACACAAAAGGCAGGCTAACGACCCGATGCCTGTACTCCCACCACGTGCATATGCACTGACACCAGGTGCTGCTAGCGGCCTCCTCGTGCCCGAATCACCCTCCTGGAACAGCACAGCCACAGGAGGGGTCAGCGGCTGGCGGTCGCTCCAAACTGAGGGCGGAAGGAGCACTGATCGCAGAGCCTGGCACTCAGCAGGCCATGGACGCTCACAATAAAGAGAAAGCCCCCTAGTGCCGCCGGAAGCTGTTGTCAACGTGCTTTAGAATTGCAAGCTCACATTCCTGGGGCCACGCAGCCAAGGCAAAATCTGTGCATTTCACCTTTTACACTTCGTTCTCAATGCGCTTCCTTTTCGGGACATAGGAAGAGCACTTCACACCAGGTATCACTTTATACCAGGAATTTGGATTCGCTGGAGGTTGTCTTCTTTCACATTCATAAAACACATTTTGTTAATTCTCTGAGTGTTGTCCTAAGGGCCTGCAGGGATCCAGGGGGCAGAGACGGGGCACCACACACAGTCCACCCTACAGCTGCAAACGACAGGACACGCAACCACCGCACATCCCTGGGGCAGGCAAAACACCACGAGGCATGGATTAGTGGGGGAAAAGGAACAGAGGTTCCATGTAGGACCCCAGCGACAACCACCATAATTTACAAATTAAATGGCATGCGAAGTGATGTGTCTTACTATGTGTCAGGCAAGATCCATGTATTACTGTCATAATATACCCATTCCTACAGCATATCATTACCTACATTACCTTAACTCTTGCACAAGGTAAGCCTCAGTATGTCCCCATTTTACAGTTTAAGAAACTACCTGCACCCAAGTCTGACCGACCCCAAAGCCCAGGGCTCCCACCCTCCGGGTCACTACATCACAGGACCCGCTGCCCTGAGCCCTTGAGGAGACAGTGCGCTCTGGGGGACTCCCAGTGCTGACCCCGAGGGGCTGGCAGCACCTGTCATGAGCAGTGACACTGAAACAGTCCACTTGGGGCCCTTGGACCACATCTTAACAGCTCATTTTGGAAAAAGTGCTTAACTAAAGCTGCCAGTGACAACATAAAAACGAATGAGAAAATAAGACTATTAGGAGGGGTCTCAACCTTAAAACTTTTCCTATGTATTAAGAATATTTTGTTTCACGTGGCTTACAAAAATAAGATTTTTAAATACAGAATTTGAAACTAGTGTCCCTATCCAAACCTCAACCTTAATGTTTCCTTTTCTGATTGAGAAACAACAGAATGTGGACACTGGATCAAAAGCCACTGGTGTCTTTCTCTCTCTCTCTCTCCTCCAGCCCTCGAAACCCCAGCAGTAAGAGCAGAGTGGGAGGAGACACTTCCAGAAAGGCACGTGGCCCACCAAGCCAGCCCCCACCCCCACCCCAAAAATCAGTGGTCCTGCTGGTAAATGAGGCTGTGGAAGGCCAAGACCTACCAAGCCCACACCCCCTTTCACCTCTGGATCAGTGAGATGCTAACCGGGTAGAGCCCAGAGGACCAGACTTAGCAGAGCATGTGCAGTTCAGGTAAAAAGAAGCCAAGGATACAAGTGTGGGTGTACGCTCAACTCCTGGTTGCTATGTCTGAAATGGAATCCAAGAAGAATCAGTCTTTGGAATGTAGACTCTATTGGAAGAACCCTGAATGTTTGCTAAGCCACACAGACTGAAGGTGCCTACTAAATATGTAAGCAATTGAGTTGTATTTGTTATTATCACAAGATAGAAATGTATAAAATAAATAACAAATGGAGCATGATCAATGGAATCACATGCAACAAATGCTGTTATTCACAATTGACTAAACAAATAGGCTCTCTATCTGAACTGAGGTAATAACATAATTTTTTCTCAAAACAAAGGTAATCCATAATAATAATAAAAGCATAACATGCTAATTAGACTGGACGTCCTTCCAGACGAAGCCCTGGTCACAGGTGCCAGAGGGAAGCTGATGGCAGCACCCGGGGGAAAGAAGGCCTACTCTTGCACAAATTTCGTACATTGAGCCTCTAGTTCTCACAGAAATGCCAATCTATTTTCGTTCATCAGCCATCCCAAGATACTGACCCACTCCAAGGCCACCACTGTCAGCATGACCAGCATATGCAGACAGGCAACGTAGGGTAATGGTTAAGCTCTGAAATCCTATAGCCAGACTCCCTTGGTTCAAATTCTGGTTCCACTATTTGGTAGTTTAGTTTCTTTATCTATAAAATGGAGATAAGAACAGTATCTAGCCCACAGAGTTGTTAGGAAGGCCAAATGAGTAAGAAAGTGAGATTAGATAGAGCCTAATTTATGGTAAATCCATCCACAAAAGTGTTCACTTACCATCACATGTATGTATAAGAACGCTAAATAAAGAATACTGATTAGAAGTAGTAGATTGTTATTCTATTCACAGAAGGAAGAGGTAAGTAATGGCTATATACAGACCATAACTGGTCTAAAAGTAACGTTACAGAAAAAAGTCTAAATAGGAAAATATGAGTCTAAAATAATTTCACACTAACTGAAAGTTTGGACCCATATTTTCAAGGAGATTTTAAGATAATAACCTAAGTTATGAAAATTTTACTTATTCACTCAAAGTTGTTACTTTTCTAATAAATAAACTTCATTTCCATATATTTCTTTCCAACTTGATTCACATTTTCATCACTTTTATTTCATATTGCCTATTAAAAATATATATTTGCTTCATTGATCACCTATAGGGCTTTAATATTCACTCATCTAGAAGAAAACATCATATACTTAAATTTATCACCACGATTAATGGTATACTTATTTATCTCTACCTAACATGCCAATTAAGGCTTATTCAGAGAGCCACTGTGGAGAACTTATACGGAATCCTACTCTTAGAGATTGACTCATTAAATAAAAAGTATTAAAAAATAGAGAAGTCAAAATATCTACAGAAAAAAACCACCTAAAATTTTTACCAAGGATAACAAGTAAATATTCTGTCAAAAATAAAATACTATAAAATAAAGACTATTTTATACAAAATTATGAATCTGGTTTTCACGTGTGGTAGATACAGGATTTTGGACTTTTATCTTTAAAAGAAATACCTTATGTATCTTCTTTTGAAGACAACAGCACAAAACTGTGCCAAAAAAAACCCAAAGCTTGCTAAAGACATCTGTGCTTCTCCTGCCCACTGCTGCCTACATCCTTGGGAAGACAACTCAATTGCTTACCACGCATGTCACATTTTATTATGCTTCAATTACACACTTCCTCTGATCAACCCCATTAGCATTTAATTACCACACAATTAACTCGCAGCAATAACACATGCTCATGGGCACTTCTGCTTTGGCCACGGAAATCATAGTTGACCCAAAGCCCTACCTGCATGGCCCCACCCACCTGTGCTCTGTCTCCCAGGTATTTGCTGGGTCATGACTATGAAAGTTCGGCAGAACACCAAGTCTTCCACAGCCTTAGCCATGGCAGCCTGACAGAGCAGCAGCGGAGGTGGAGGGCTCACAATACGCGCACCCCTACGCGATGGGGACTTGGTAACAGGAGGAAGACAACTCAAGCATCAAATGGGGTTTTCCGTCAGGTGAGTGGTTACCAGACTTTGGTATTCTACAGCAGAAAAGCCCACCCTCCCTAACTGGATGGCTGAGAACTTAGTCTTCAATATCCTCCTCACCTTGGAAAAAAAAACACCACAAACCATCTTTTTATTAAAAACAGCCACTTTGAAACTGAAAAACTAGGAAGGATAATATCTTTCAATAAAAGGCAATTCTTTAAATAAATTTATTGTAATAAAAAATATTTTATTTTTCTCCTGTTGACTTTTAGACCAATTCAGGGATTAGTTCTTTGGGAAACACTGGATTGAATGGTTTTTAAGGTTCCTGTTAACTTTTAAATCACTTAAAATAGCCCAGCAAGTGTTTTTAAGCTAAAAAGAAGTAAAGCTATTTAACTGTCACAGGTAAATACAAACAATAATGTGTAATTCATTCATTACACATATGCTAAAGTGACAAACACAAACCATAAAAGGTGGGGGGGGGGGGCGGTGAAAGAGGAAGCATTCTGCTTTCCTGGTATAATTTCTAGGAAGATTAATTTCCTGTCTGAAAGCCATTCTGCTCACACATGATTTCAAAAAAATGTTTTTCTGCTCTATGGTAGGAGTGGAATCAGCTGTTTTAACTGGGGGCCCTAGAGTGCAACTCTCAAGTTGCATAGTTATTTATAACTTCAGAGCAATGCCTGTTTCTGTCATATCAAAGTATGCAAGACCCCAGGGAAAGGTCATGAGACAATGTCGCCTGTTTGAGACACACTGCCAATTTCAGACTCCCCCCACCTCTGGGAGAGCTTGCATAGTCAGAATGCTCCAGAAATGAACTGAAGGCCCCCCTGGCAGGAGGGCTCTCATCTTACCTCGTTCCCAGGAATTCACAATGTTAGTCTGAAGAGGTGGATTCCAGTGGGTGTTTGCAGTACGATTCATGTGATTATCCCAGGCAGATGTGAATTTGCTCCATAAATATTTGCTGAACATCTCCTACTTAGAAGGCACCCCTGGAGTCTCCTCACTTTCCCCCCGTCACCACACCCGGAAAAGGTGTGACACGGTCCAGTGTTCTGGAGGGGAGCCTAAGCCCTTTCACAAACGGCCACGCGATTATGTGCTGTGACAACTGCCACACTCAGAACCTGTAACACACACAAATGCTCTCAGAGGACAGAGAGGTCCCTTCCTCCTGGAGAGGCCACGGTTGGCTAGATGTGAGCAGAGCCTTTGAGGAAAGAGACAGGCAAGAAAAGTGCCAGGAAGCCTCTTCCCCTGGAGCATAGACTCCATTAGGGCTGGATCTCCACAGGTCTCATTCATAATGGTTTTCCCCGCGTCTAGGACAGAGCCCGCCAAAAAGTAAATGCTTATGAAATACCTGCTTGATAAAAGATAAGAAAAAGGAAAGAATGTTCTTAGATCCATCATTAACTTAGTCAACATGTAAGTGGCTTCAAGTCATTCAATGACCTTTGTTTAACCTACCAACCAAGGCCAGGTTACCCAACGCAGCTGATTTCCCTTCCTCCACAGATGCAGACACGGTCAAACTGTATGTCACAGACGGGGTTTAGGGAAAACTTCCTTCACCCTGTCTCACCCATCTGTTGTAAGTTTCTTAATGTGCTCCCAACCTACATTACAAAGCAGTCCTTAACCAGCATGTGGAAGAGGGAGACAGACTCGAAGTTTCTCCTAACATCTAATGTTTGTGCCTAAAATGAAACAGAGCCAATACTGTAGTTTTGAGAAGTCCAGGAAGTGCTCCAGCCTGGGGCCACCAGATAAATTACAGAGCTGAGGACTCGCCCATCAGCTGTGCTCCCCGTCCTGGACCCCAATTAGAGGGCAGATGGGCTCCAGAGGGCAGAACTTCAGGACAGAGCTGCCGGAAGAACACTGGCAAACAGAAGGGTTCCTTGCTTACCGACATGATGCCACAGGATTGTTTAAATGTCAGGATTTCCTAGTACATTTTAAAATAAGTTTGTTTAAGTGAATGTAAACCAGATTTAAGACAACGTTTTATGAGCATTGTAAAATCAAGTAAGATTTGCTTGCAAATAAGAGAGGAAGACAAGTGGAGAACCCAAATCTACCCTCTGAGGGTATCACCAAGAAATACGGCTTTGTTTGTTTATTACCCAACAAAAAGTGGGCAGTGTCAAGAACGGTCCAAAGTCAAAAAAGAAAACACTTAGCACACTGCCTCTCCCTCATGTTAGTTATAATAAATAAATAGCCTCAAGGAACGATCAGGCTTTTATTTTGAGTCTGCAATCTATCTCAAGTTATTTTATATGGCGCTAACCTAAAGATCAAGGTTCCTTTTTTTTTTTTTTTTTTTTTCCATGTAGATTCCCAACTGTTCTAGCATCTCTTTTTGAAAAGTCCATCTATCCTCCAATGAATTACTTTGGCCACTTTGATGAAAATCCATTGACTATATATGTGTGAGTCTATTTCTAAACTCTCTAGTCTGTTCCATAGATCGGATGTCTATCCTTACACCAATGCCACACTGTCTTGATTTTTGTCACTTCAGAGTAAATCTTGAAATCAGGTCATGTAAGCCCTCCAACCAAGTCTGTATTTGTGTGTGTGTTTTTTTCCAACATTGTTTTGGCTTGGCTTACTCTGAGACCTCTACATTTCCATGTAAATTTTAAAATCAGCTTGCTGATGTCTTAGTAAAACATTTTTAATACCCTTCTGGGATTTTTATTAAGACTACATTGAAACTTTTAGATAAATTTGGGGAGAAGACATTTTAACAATGTTAAGTCTTCCAATCCAAAAATATGGTATCTGTCTCCATTTACTTGAGGGACCTATTAGAGTTCAACAAAAACAACATAAAATCTAGAGCTGCTACCTTGTGTGCCAAGAAAGGAAGAACAGTTGGAAACCGGAAAATCTCTGCAGAATAATTTACAACTTTACACAGTTCTTTCATGAGCTTTATATGGAGTAGATTCTACTGATGGATAAATAAAGGTTCAAAAATGCACAGATCAAGAACGAGGCAGACGTGGAACCCAAACCCAATTGATTCCTCAATTTGATATGCTACAGCTTGCTGAAAAGTAGGAATATAGGGGAGGGTGTCAAGAGAGAGCACCTGGGGGCCGGGCCGGTGTGGCGCAGTAGTTGAGCGTCAACCTATGAACCAAGAGGTCATGGTTCAATTCCCAGTCAGGGCACATGCCCAAGTTGCAGGCTCGATCCCCAGTGTAGGGGATCAATAATTCTCTCGCATCATTGATGTTTCTACCTTTCTCTCCCTCTCCCTTCCTCTCTGAAATCAATAAAAAATATATTTTAAAGAGAGAGAGAGAGAGAAAGAGAGAGAGAGAGAGAGAGAGAGAGAGAGAGAGAGCGCGCGCAACTGGGGGGAAGTGGTATGAGCCAGCCACAAGAAGACCATCTGCTCCTGGGAATTAGGTAAGACTTCCTTACTCAGTCCTTGTTCTCAGACACGCTCACAGGACAGAGGAGAAGGAACCAATAAAAGAAGATGAAAATAAATTCCGAGCAGGAAAAAACCCTTCCAGGAAGGCCCCAACTGGAGAAGAGCCAAGAGAGGAAACAGGGCAAGGCACACGATGGAGCTCCACAGAGCATAGCCAAGGGTGCACGCACATGGCCACTGGGATGCCGGGGAATTTCCACGGAGGGAAAGCTGAGGAGAAGGGCATGCAGTGTAATTTCCCTTTCACTCCACAGAAGAAAATCACTTGCCCAAGAAGCTTTAAAGGGCAATGGCAGGGAGTGAATCCACTAATCACACTTTAAAAAGCCTCTTAACGTATAAACACACATTTGGGTTAAACAGAGAAGTCAGTAGTGAAAGTTTCAGTGACTGAAGGATTCAAGCTCAGTGTAGATTAAACACAAACCATATCGAGATATGAGCATAAGCCCCTGTTGATCCCTGTGTCTGTGGGGGACTCGTCCGAATCTCAGTGCTGCTAACAGAATGCAGGCCAGCTCCTTAGGAGGGTCAGCCCCTCTGCTTTACTATCAGTGGGTGATTTTTATTCTTTTCTCTATATTCTTCTACATCTCGCAGATTATCTACAATAAACAGATGTTACTTCTGAAATTTAAAAAATAAATAACACATTTTAAATGGGTATCAAGGGAGTCTGTTATCTCTGTTGCAGCAGAGCTCAAACACCGGCCACGTGGATGGAAGACAATATGGATAGAAGTGGCCAGACCGTGAGGTAAGACGCACTGGGCCTTGGAAGAGTGAGCAGCTACTTAAGCGGTGTCTGAAAACACAGCAAACAGAGCTATAAAGTGAAAACCTCCCGGGCTTCACCAAATTGTTTTTCTTCAATCCATCTCTGGGTTCTATGACAGCGAAAATGAAAGGATTAGTCTCAATGTTGTTACCAAATGTACAAGCGTAAGGAAGGGAGGCAGAGGTGACAAAAACAGAGGAGTCCGAAAGGCACCCTCAGACACTGCTGGTAGGAATGTGAGCTGGCACAACCATTATGGAAAACAGTATGGAGGCTCCTAAAAAAATTAAGACTAGAGCTACCCTCCTTCTGAGTCTCTATCTGAAAAATCTGAAACCATTCATTTGTAAAAATATATGTACTCCTATGTTCATGGCAACATTATTCACAGTAGCTAAGACATGGAAACAACCTCAGTGCCCTTGGATGGATGATTGGATAAAGAAGCTGTGGTACATATATGCAATGGAACACTACTCAGCCATAAGAAAGGATGAAATACTGACATTTGCAACAACATGGGTGGACCCTTAGAGTCCAAATGAAATAAGTCAGATGGAAAAGGACAAGGACCACATGATTTCACTCATTATGTGAGCTATAAAACAGAAAGCAACAAGTGAATAAATAAAACAAACAAACTCAGACACAGATAACAGAGGGGACAGGGCAAGCAGGGAAGTCCAAGACCATTTACCACCCAGCCTGTATATTTCACACTGACTAACATTTTTGCAAGTGGCAATTCTCACAGCCTGCCTGTGCATTCAAATTTCCAAGTTCCAACTCCAAACCTGGATCTAGAGCTACAGATAACATCCTCTGCTTTCTCCTCCAGCTGGGCCAGAAGCCAAGCAACAGAAGATACAACGTGAGTTTTTATGGATCAACAGAGTGGTGATTACCAACTTCAGATGGAAAGTGCAGTATCTGATTCCTTTCTGAAATTCATGGTTTAGCAGGGGTGGGGGACTTTTTCTCTGCTAAGGGCCATTTATAACATCATACAACAGGCCATACAAAATTATCAGCTTTAAAATAAGCCAGCTTTATTTGGTCAGACACATAATTAATCCACCCCTAATGCCTTGGCAGGGCCAGACCAAATGATTTTTCAGGCTGGACATCCCCCACCTCTGGTTTAATTAAGGGGAGCCCGCAGATCGCCAGGCCAGGTGCTTCTGTCAATGAACCTGACACTTAGAGCCTAGAGCGAGCTGTCCAACCTCAGGCACCAGTGGGTAGCACAGGCTTGCTATCCTGGCTGACCCCCTACCCACTGCTTTTCCCGCTATGTCACAAAGGCAGGCTTCCTCCCTAGGAACTTCAAAGCCCAAAAACTAATTTCATATCCTTTCAAGAGGAAGGCAGCAACTCAAGTATTTGTTTTTGGCAACTCCTTGTTTTGAAGGCATTTAAGAAAAGCTGTCAAACTTAGTAAATTCAAGCTACCATGCCTTTTCCTAGAAAAACAGTGCTTATTTTGTCTTTAAAAAAAATAAGGAAGTAGCAGCCTTACCAAGGGGACTAGGCCCCCAAAGTCTGTGAAGCTTTATTCAGCTGCAGAAAGTAGTAGCCATGCCTTCCAATTCATGTATTAGACCAGCAGTCACTGGGCCTCCCACTAGGCCCCATCAAAAGCATAGACAAACAGAGCAATACAAATCACAAAGCCATGCCACATGCCATGCTCTGCTGACCCTACTTTGCCCAAGCTATGCTTGATTGTTTTTCAGCTAGTGTTTTAGTACTCGACCTCCATGGAAATAATGCCCATTCATGTCAAAAGTTAGGCATAAGGCTTATGAGATTCTTCAAAATAGATCTTTAAAAAATTAAGGATATGAAAAAAAAATCACTAGGCACAGCATTACAATCATTTACCATTTTTAAATCCTGCTGGTATAGAACCATGTCCAGTTAACCAACTTCCAGAGGTTCACTCACATCAGTATGGATGGATCCCACAATGATGCCCCTTCCTTCCTGAGTATAACTTGCGGTCACTTCTGCCATTCAGATATCCTGCCCCTAGCAGGTGGCCTAGCTCTTCAGAGGATGACAGAATCGTGAAAAGTTCTAACCAAGAATCAGCTTTTCCCAAGGCAGTGTGAGTGCAAGATTCATTTCTGCTAGAGCCACTCAAAGAGCAAAGGGTGCTTTCCAGCAACCTCGTGGGAGGCCCCTTCAGCACGAGCCTAGGGAGGATGGAACTGCTGGGCATTCTCAGTGGCCAGTCATGGATGTCTACCCAAGCCTTCCCCGTGGCCTCAGCTGAAGGCTTGCTTGACAAATCCAGGCAAAGAGAGACACATGTGACCCACTCAGGAGCTAGGGGAGCAAAAGGGACTTGTCTATAGCCCTGAGACTTGTATAGCTCTGAGTGTGCCGATAGATGGCTCAACCCACTACTTTCAGCCAAGCTCCTTCTTTTCTTAAAAAAATGCACAGAGGGAGGCTTACCTGTCCTAGACTCCTTCACCCTTTTGAAAACCATCATTGTCCTGTGCTCACGTGGGTGGTCTATAACATGCCCCCTAGCACACTGCCCCGTTAAGCAGAATATTTCTAAACACCCAAATTTGCACAAAAAGCCTTTTTCAGTGGCACTGTTAGGAAGAGAAGTGCTCTGGCAAGACGGCAAGCCCCCTCAGTTACCAAATTCTGAACATCAAATTCATGTTGATGTATAGACTGTGGCAGGGCCTGCGCGTTCAGAAAAGATGGCCAAGAGCGGCCTGGGAGAACTGTCTTTAACAATGCTGCCTTTCTTCTACATCTTTAACTGCTCCAGAAGAGTATGCATATTAAATAGCAGGGAAAAGTTACTCAATTGAGGCAAAAATTCCTTTCCCAACAGCACTCCCTCAAGAAGGAATTTCACATTGTGCCCAAGTCCAAGTGAGTACTGATGGCGCTGCAGATTGCCACCACAGATATACCGGGTCTTTCTTGGCCATTTCTAAGGGCATTTTGTTTTAATGAAATCTCTCTTCCCTTGCCTTCTTTATGAGTGATGCTACTTACTATGAGCTGGCTCTGTTTGGGCACCAGGAGTCCAGAGGCAAGTACTGCCCTTGCCCAACGGGGACCCTGTTTAAGCATTTTAAATCCATGACAAAGGTATCCTCTTGTTCTGTGGTATGGAGCCCCCCACACACACATACACACATACACAATGCCTCCCTATACACTGAGCCCATTGAAGACAATGAATATGTGTGCCCCACAGTGGTCTGTGGAGCCCTTTTGGCCAGGAAAGTCCTGTTGCATCACTTTAGACCTGAAAAAAAACCACCAATGGCCACCATCCATTTTAGACATTCACTCCTCTTCTTCTCGCCTGCATTGAAATTTTGAAAGAATTTTCAAGAAAAGAATGTTTAAGGAATGGAAAATTATGGCAAATTACACCTAATCAGCTGGCACATTTGCACCACCTTTTTCTCAATTTCAAAATATATTTGCTTAAAGGAAGCCTGGTTTCAAATTATAGCCAGGCCATTTCTCTGTTCAATTCTTTGTAATAAATAATGCCCCAGGGAACAGAAAGATCAGATTGCAACTAGAAATGTAGCTCTAGGGGGGAAAAAAGAAAGTGTTGAGTTATTCCTAGTATCTTCCATAAGGTCAACATGGCATGTCTGTAGTTCTGTCTTAATAAATGCTATAGCCAAGATCAAATCCTCTTGGTCTTTCACTGGTTATTTAATCACCAATGACTTTAGACTCCACTGCATTCCATCATCAGAGCTCTCCTCTGTTTAACTATAATCCTCACCCAGCTCTCTCCAGAGTAAACCAATTCCTTTAGTAGTTTTGCCAAATTTCTTTTAACAATTTTTCATGCCCTTCACATACTCCCTGCCCCCTTCCTAAAATGTAATGGATTGCTGACTAATACTGATCCACAAAAAGATGTAAACTAAGAAAAGTAAGCAAGTTTCGTGGAAAACATTTCACCAGGTGCTGGGGTCATTTGACACCTGGAGCTACCTCACACTCCTGTGAGAGAGCCTTGGAATCAGGTCAGACATGTGGCCATCTCAGCTCTGCAGGGCACACCACCAACCAATCCAGAAACATATTTTTTAAATTTTCTTCTGGCAGTTGAAGGCATTGCCCAACAGCCCCCATTCTTTGCTATGAACGCCGGCCCCTCTTGCCTAAACCCAAATCCTCTGATCATTGCATTTGCCTAATTCCAAAAAACCTTGCCAAGTGGCCCATCTGCCAAATAATATGCCACTAAGGAGGCAAGAAAGGACAGGCAGGTTGGCACAAGGGAGCTTTAAAAAACTCAAACATTCAGCACTAAAACTGCCCAAGAGGTTTGGGGCCATGCTTTGTAGGATCAAAGAGTTCTACTCAAATCACTCGGTGTGCCACAGTAGCGTGGAATGGTGATGATCCTAAACTATGGGGGAAAACATGGCTCTAGTGCACTCTTTGAAACAAAGAAACAAGAAATATTTAGACAGATTTCTAAAATGGTTTAAATGAAATTAGTTGAAAGACTTTTAAGAGTAAAAATCTGTCATCTGGTACGTTTATTCAATTTGAAATACTTCATGCCACAGTGAGACTGGATAAAGGAAGTATTTCTGAGACAGTTTTGAGGTTTCACCTTGTAGTATTTATTCTTCATAGTAATTTTGCTCAATATCGCCACTTCACATTATCCCTTGGAAAGCCAAAGCTGCCTATCGGTCATTCCCACCATGCCAGGTTTGTCCATGGTGGTCTAATTTATACCATTTATACAGGTGGCCTAAAGATAAAGAGCCTGCGGGACTTCACATCACCTCACAGACACACAGTCTTAACATAATCTCTCAGCCTGGGCCAGTGGGTGCTGCTAGCGGCTGCTCCGCGGTGCCAGAGAAATTCAAACAAAAGTCATAAGCCTACACGAGGGATAGTTAGAAAGGCAAGTCCAGGTTAGATGGAAGAACTAGAGCATTTACTTTAAAAACAAAAATATAATTCTTATTTATACTGTTAACAGGTATAAAATTCTAGGCTGTAAATTTCCCAATTCAGACGGTCGCTTGGGGTTCTCCTTAGTTTTCAAACAGCAACGTGAGAAGGCACCCAGGCGTGGGTGTCAGCAGAGAGGGGCCAAAACGTGGTGGGTAGCAGGCGAAGTGCCCACAACCCCACCACCAAGCAAAGAACGGAGATGGCACTGGAACGCATACCCTTCTTTACAACTAAACAGCAAATGTGTCATCTCAATTATGAACGGCTTAAAGGTATATTAACTTGACTGTGGCGTCCCTCAGCATAAAACTATCCACAGGGAAACAAGGATCTTGCTGTCCCTGAGTGACCCACGGCTAGGTCAGTGGTCAGTCCTGGGGGCTGTGACATGAGGACGGAACTCTGGGGAACCATTTTCAGATGTCATCAACCAAAGATACTTCTGGATCTGAACAGGCATACAAGCCACCCAGGGATGTTCGAAATGGCCACCCCAACACCCTAGTTGAAGGTCCATCCATTCAGTCTCATTTTGTTTCACCTCTAGAGTCCAATTTCCAATAGAAAATGAAGGGACCCTTGCTCTCCACCCCCAGATATGTTGGGGAGGGAGTAATGGAGAAAATTAAATGCACTGATGTTATCCACCCTCAGAGGAGGAAGCTGGGAGCCCTGGATCACTGATGCCACTCACTCATTCATTCCCCCAGTGAACGTTTATCAAATCTCTACTACACATCAAGTGTGGCCTAGACACAGGAAATGCAGCTACAGAATAAAATAAGGGTCTCATTCCCACAGAACTGTAAACAAGAATTCCAGCATGCTGGGGCAAGTGCAGTAACAGCCATGCACTAAGGGGAGATCATAACCGGAAGTAGGAGCAAATCACCTTCCTCTGGGAGAGGAAGACACAGCCAGAGGCTGCTCACAGCACAAGGAACAGGGGAACAGAGGCAAGGAGAATAAAGGCAGAACACAAAAACCCTCCTTGTTTGGCTACAGAGCACAGTCCATCTCACAGATAAAGTGTATGTGTGCACTGAACAACAGAAGGTAAAGCAACTGAAAGTAAAAGGCAATCAGTCCTAAAAGGTGATTCACATATAATTCCTAAAAAATTGGATGTATGCCAATTACAGCTCATTCCATAAGAGCAAAGGCATTGGTCAGCTAACTATGTGCATGTGTAGAGTCAATATTCCATTTCCAGGAACAACTGAGCACTAATCATACTGTATATTCTGTGGGAGTGGTGCTTCTCAAACTTTGATAACAGCAGGTTCCGGTGCAGGGACCTGCGGGCGGAGACGGAGAGGCTGCACTTTGAACGTGCTGCCAGCGAATGCCCATGTTGCTGGGCCTGCGGCCTTCTCTGAGCCGTGAAAGTGAGGAGGGCCAATGGTGCCCAGTCCCGACTGACAATCCTAGTCACACATGGGGCTCTTTAACAATAAAAACTCCTCTCCTTATCTCAAACCTAGTAAGCCAGGTCTTAGGAGTGGGGTCGCCTATAATTTCTTTTTAAGCTATACAGGTGGTTCTGGGGTACAGCCAGATTATGAACCACAGTCAAGCAGGCATTCTGAGACACAGGCCTCCAGCACACCGCACCCCAGGATACACACTGAGTGGCCAGATTATTATGACCACCTGACGTTTGTAGGCAAATTAGCTATAATTTCATACTGAAGTTGCTAGAGGGCCAGACTATTATAAATAGGGAAGCAGGTTGTTTACCATGACAGTAGAAGTGATTTTTTTCTGAAGATATGGGTAAACAACGTGATTTAACAGCCTTTGAATGTGGGATACACACACACACACACACACACACACTGAGTGGCCAGATTACTATGACCACCTGATGTTTGTAGGCAAATTAGTCGTACACTGACTGCATCGTATGGGATATGGAAGTCGAAGGCCTGTTCAAACACCTTTGCTATCTGCACTTACCAAGATAAAACATCTCAAATTCACACAGTAACACAAGGATTGGACAGTTGAGCATTGGAAAGAAGTCACGTGGTCCGATGAATCACGTTTCCAGTTGCATCATGCAGATGACAGAGTGAGAATTTGGCGGAAACAGCATGAAAGCATGCACCCCACATGCATGAGTACAACCCTTCAAGCTGGTGGGGGCAGTGTTATAGTTTGGGGCATGTTTTCCTGGCATGATTTGGGCCCTTTAATTATGTGGAACAACGTCTGAATAGCACAACATACCGAGGTATCGTTGCTGATCAGGTTCATCCTATCATGTTGATGGCGTATCCCAATGGAGATGGCTTCTTCCAACAAGACAATGCGCCATGCCACGGTGCTCATGTTGTACAGGAGTGGTCTCAAGAACATGAGGGAGACTTTACCTTGCTTAGGTGGACCCCACAATCACCAGATCGCAATCCAATGGAGCATATGAGGGACAAAGTTAAAAGAGCCATCAGGCAGCTGGTTCCACAACCATCAAATCTCACAGAACTGGACAGTGCTATTCATCAGGCATGGTGTCAGATTCCTCGCATCACCTTTCAACATCTCATGGAGTCAATGCCAAGAAGAATCGCCGCAGTATTGAAGGCAAAAGGTGGCCCAACAAAGTACTGATGGGGTGGTCATAATAATCTGGCCACTCACGTTCAAATATATCTCACGTTCAAAGGCTGTTAAGTCTCATTGTTTACCCATATCTTCAGAAAAAAAATCACTTCTACTGTCGTGGTAAACAACCTGCTTCCCTATTTATAATGGTCTGGCCTTCTAGCAACTTCAGCGTGAAATTATAGCTAATTTGCCTACAAACGACAGGTGGTCATAATAGTCTGGCCACTCAGTGTATATATCTCCATTCTCTGTGTAGACAGATAAAGCCAGCAGCTGTGGAAGACATCCATGGAGATAGAGAGTCAAGAAGACGATGCCCAGTCAAAGCCTGCAGGCTAACAGCTTTCGTAGAATCCATCCTGACCCTCCTCATGCACTATAATTGTTTTCCAAAGCCAGTGCTTATATCATGATCATAGTCTACTCAGCTCATAAAACACACAAAGAGGCAAAGCAGATTTTTTTTCCGGGAGATGGGGGACGTCTAAAAATTATAGATAAGGGGTCATCCATGATGAAAGGCTGGAAAGAAGCCAAAAGGCAAGCATGCAATTAACCAGCCTGATGCCTCCAGGCTCCAATCTTGAAAGGACTCTCTGGCCACACCCACCTGGCTGCAAAGTAACAATTCTGTTAATAAAAGGCATCAAGTGGAATGTGGTCCTTCAGGAAAAGACAGTGACTCTCTCCAGGCAGGAGAGGTGATAGAGCTGGGCCCATTGGAAATACCAGCATTTCAAATTTCACTATATCCGCTATCATTTAACAAGGCACTTCGAATGCTGTCCCATGTATTCAGCCTTTTGCTCCCAATTTCTACCCATCTTATTGCAAGTTGTCTGTCCTAACCCCTTCTCTCCCTGGCCCATTCCCCTGGTCGTAGCTGGCAGAGGGCAGCAATTCTCATGCAAGTTCTTGCCTTTCCCTAAACTTGGAAATACCCTTCCCAGGAGAGGCTTTCCTAACCCTGGCTTCCCAAGTGTCGCAGTCAGCAGCCCGGTCCATGTGTTGCTCCTCTCCAGTGAATGCTCTGGGAAGAAAGACCCAAAACTTTCTCACCTATGTGAGGGGGGGAGGGGGGGGGAGGGAGAGAGAGAGAGAGAGAGAGAGAGAGAGAGAGAGAGGCTTGTCATTCCTACCACGTGCCACCATGTATCATGCTCACCTCTCTATTCTTGGGTCCTACGAGAGTAATTGTATAACAGAAAGGAATGACTGGAAATGACAGATGAACAACATCCGGTCCTCCAGAAGTCAGTGTTCGATCTGGGAGACTGAGAAGACACCGCAGTGTCCCTGCCAGTGCAGGGAAGACATTCAGACTCCCGAGCCCAGAGCCGCACAGCTAGGAGGCGGCGAAGCCCGGGCCAGGCCTTCCAGGGCCACACCAGTGCACTTGCCTGTAACAGTCTCTTCTCGGTAATACCCAGGCACAGCCTTCAGGGAGCACAGAGCGAGGAGGGCTGAGCTGGGAGGGTGACTGGGGAAGGGGAGCATGCATCTGAGTCAGGCTTGGAGGAGGAGCTGCCGGGCGGGAAGGGCTGACGTCACCAGTTCCACTGTCTTGGAGTGAATCTGCTAGACCCTACTCAGCACTTACTAGTACTGAACAAGCGTGGGGTGGGGGCCTGGGGGAGGGGACAGGTGCAGGGCAATGTCTTTTCAACAGAGTGTCCTTTGTCATCTTCCTTTTTTAAAGAATGCATTTATCCTTGTCTGCTAAGGCTGGGAAGGAGGGGACAAAAGCTTGGGATAGGCAAGAAATATGGATCGCGATTTTATTTTTCAGCTGGGAGAGGATGAGTTGGGAGCAATCAGAAGTTACTGATAATTTTATCTCATCTGTGGAAACATGCCTTTTAAGGAGGAGAACCGTCCAGGAAGTACCCCGTGGGGCCTGAACCTCTGCCAGATAATGATCACTGCTTCCTAAGGGAACAGCGTTAACAGAGCAGAGCCTGTTCTCTAACTAAGCTCCCACGGTCCCTCTCAGTCAGACATCAGCTGTCAGAATTACTGGGCACAAAGCCCCTGCTGGAGTACACATCTCCCCAATCTACTGCTGGAGAGGCAGTGCTTCTGTTTAAACCCCCCAGGACCCTGCCGGCTGAGGTCCAGCCATAAGTGGAGGTTGTAATTACATTTCACCAAGAACCCAGGACCCCAGCCCTGGGGCAGGTCAGCCCCAAGCGGAAGGCTGCAGGACAGGGTGGGACTGCACTGTGCCCATCCAAACTCCGAGGGAACACATCGGCTTAGGGGTTTTGGTACCCTGTGGATAACTGAAGACACTAAATGCATTGAAGATAACAGTGCATGGAAACCTACTGGCTAGTTTCCTGTCTTTTGGCCTCTTGCCACATGTCCCCTTAGGAATAAAGGAACCCCAGCATCACCTGGGCAGAAGAGAGCTGCAGCCCCAATTTAGACAGATCTAAATGCAACCTCTTCCCCAGTACCCTCCCTTCTCTTAGACAAGCAGGCTCAGTGTTATTTACTTACATTAGACGTAGCCTGCCCTGTGTTGCACCAGCATACTATGTGGGACAGTATGGATTTGGGGGACATTTTCATAAGGCAAGCTTAGAACAGATTCACTCCTGATAGTAACTTGCTCAAACCCTCCCATACTCAAAAATAGTAAGAGTGAGGAGACAATAAATTAGTTGAATGATTATTATGAGCTGGGCATGGTGCTGGGTGCTTTGTCTGCATTATCTATTTAATGCCCTCCTCGCAATTCTACCAGGTGGGTACATTACCAGCTTTTTATAGGTGAGGAAACTAAAGCTCAGAAGCCTTACAACTGGTCTGTACGCACAAAGCCATTAGATAGTCCAAGCAGGATCTGAACGTAGGTCCACGTGACAACTGTCTGAAAGTATGGCTCTGCTGTTTCTGAGACCATGTAAGACTCTCAGAAAGTTCACTTTCATCTGAGAATCTGTTCACTGAGTTACCAGCTCAGCAGCTGGCCAACAGCTGCTCAGGGACCAGACTTCCCAGATCATGATTTATGCCCATTATTGGCTCTCCGGCTAGGAACTACAAACATCCCACTTGGCATCTCGAAAAAGCAGGCAGCAGGGCACACGAATCAAATTCAAGTCGTTGTTTCCAGATTCCCAGTCCTTCCAATCCTCAACCCCTACCAGGAAGGCCACGCCAACGCTCTGAGTCTCCAGTGCGACACAGCGGGAAGGTGGTGGGACCTGGGCCTGGGCTATCAACGCCTCCCAAAGCACCACCCTGAATCATCTCCCTAAGGTCATGAGAGACCTAAGACTTTACAAAGTTCTCTGGGATTCCAGGAATTCCACCAGAACAGAAGGCAGCTATTTGGAATACATTAATGTAAAATAAAGCTTCGTTTGCACATTTTCATTCATGAATTTTGTAATTTGGGAAAATCTGGAAGCTATGGGAAAAAGTGTTTTTAAAAATATAAAGGGAGCTTACATATAGAAGAGTTCATTTGTTTTAGAAAGAGAATATTGCCAGATGGCAGGATTGTAAGAGCAATTTTTATGGACTGGAATTTTCTGTAGTATCTGTAATAGCATGTATTACTTATGTAATAAATGAAGGTGTTAAGTGGCACCTGAATAACCTAGCTTGCTTGTAAGATGACTGTGTGTTAGGCATTTAGTAAATTGAACTATATACATAACACACCAGAAACGGGGAGGGGAAACCCATTCCGCACCAGCACTGCCTCCCCTTCTGCGACGCTGAGAGGCAGGGTATTTGCTACCTTTCCCTCTGTGAGTCGAAGCTTTCTCTATCTTAAAACACACTCGCAAACAAGAACAAGAACAGGAGGCTCCCTCCCCTGACGGCGGAGACACCTCTTCCACAGAAGCAGCTGTGATGCAAGACCCCACAGACCCCGGAGTCAGAGGCTCCCACTGTCATAGAGCCTCCAGGCACCACAGACTTTGAGCTGAGGGTGGGAATGACCCCAAAGCACTCAGACAGCCACAAGGCCACGGCTCTCACTGTGTTGTCTTAGATCCTGGAATTGTCTATGTAGCATCCATTCACCAAGGAGCCAATTACATTAACTCTCTTTTCTTTTCTCTTCATCCTTTTCTTTTTTTTTTTTTTTTTTTTAATATTTAGGACCTTTATTAACAGGTGCTTGCAGTTTGTTGACTTTTTTGAAAAAAAATCAAGTGGTAAACATTTATTACAAATTAAAAATGAGGTTCTTAAAAATCTCAACTTGACCAGATATGAAACAATTTGAAAACCTTTAAAGGTGTATTAAGGAAAATCAGGCTTTTTTTTTTTCCTTAAAAAACACGTTTGTCATTACCAAAAAGAGACGTCTTTAGATAAAAATAATAAAAACCCCATCTTGACACTCTGGTATTTGGGGGCCTTTCAGTCCCTGCCCCAGGGAGAGACTGCCCCTCCCAGGACGAGCCAGTTCTTAGAGAGCACGACTCTCATATACAAGCCAACCAATCTGGAGTCTACATCCCCCAAGTACCTCCTTACCTAACTCTCACACACCAGGCCCTCATATCCCCTGCCCTAAACCACCCCAGGGCCAGGCACCTGGAGACCACACCTCCAGTCCAAAGCCCCCTGGAATTGTATTTCCTCTGCCCTGCCTTCCCTCCCTGGAGACTCAGTTAAGGCTCTGGCCAAGGCTTTCTCCTGCCTCCTGACGACCTAATGCTTCCTATGTGTGGCTCCTTGTCTCAAAAAAAAAATAAATAAATAAAAATCACTTTCAATGGCACTGGTCTCTCTGTACCATCATCCAGTCCTACCTCTATACAGTAAGACCTGGGCTCAGAGCAGCCACCAAAAGAGGCTGCCAAGTAGAAACTAAGTAGCCATGACTAAGCCCAGATGCCTGAAGTCATCGAGGGAGCAATCCCTGCGAGAGCAGCATCTACCGACTGGTTCATGGGTATACTCTGGGGACCTTCGTCCTGCTGAAGCCATGGTACCATCTGCACAGCACAGGTACAGGAGATCCCGGGGCGCAGGAGAGGGGATCAGGGGAAGGAGAACGTGCCAGACAGAGGCCCAGCCCAGGCCCCCTCACAGTCCGGAGAGCAGTGACTGTTTCACCCCAGAATTCTGAGTCACAGGAAGAGGTAAAATTATGATACTCACCTGCTACTTCTTAAAGTGGGAAAGTACATAACGTGCTTCAGACCTTTTCAAAAAAAACTGAACATAGTTTCGCCTGTAATTGGGGAAAACTGCAATAACTTAGGAAACTCACTCATTCTGAATCCCTCCTGCCCAGAAGACAACGAAGTAAACGAGGCATCACTGTATGTTTGTCATTTTACTTTTAGTTTATTCTAGCTCTTCTCTAAATCTTATTCTCTGCATTTCCAGGACATCTTAGCCCTATTCTATCAACTTCAGCCTCATTCCCCACTCCCTCCCCAACATCTGCTCTCCACCATGACCCCACCAGGACACATTTCCCTAGCATTTCTGTACAAGGCAGCAAGGACTCAATGCAAAAAAGGTGATGCATGAGCCAAAGCCCCTTCCTTGAGCAAAAATTCCAGAGGAGAAGAGCTAGTAACACATATCAGTGCCTTTGAGAATCAAAGAACATACACAACCCTAAAAAGCTTCTGCTAACACCACAGCGCAGGATAAGGAATTAAATTATTAACATCCTTTTAGGGGAGATGGAGTGTCTCCAAATCTTCTGTTCCTCAGGCTGCCTGTAACTTTTACTCCAATTCAGGCACAAGCACAAGCTCTGGGAACATTTGCCCAAGCATATTTATTTTCTCAACCGGCTGTCGTTGGGCTGTGCTCAAGGCCGGCTGTCACTGCCGATCCTTCTGAGGATACAGACAAACATGTCCCCAGTCATGCAGGGGTAACCCCCACAAGTAACCCCCACAGGCATTTCAACTTCCCAGAACAAAGCAAAAAAAAAAATTTTGAGAAACAAACCCATAAATCAATTTAATAGTAAAGGCCCCTTTAAAAGAAAGGCCATATCCTTGAGGTCAGGGGCTATGTCAGACTCCTTTATATGTTTCCCACCTTTTTAAAGCATACCAGGTAGGTCTGTCAAGATATACTATTGCTCATAATGAGTACTATTTCATTTTTTGTAATCATGTGTATTATTCCTCTTCAGAGAGTGTCATTTCCCCTATTCACCCTAAAGTGGATTGCACGTGGTCATTTTGTTGGCTTCTGTAATGACAAGTGGGAACAGCACCTCTAGGGGTAAGGTCAAATGTCCAGCAAAACAGTTCCTGAACTGGAAGAGGTCTGAGAAGCCTTAATCCAGGATAATACTGACCACAACTAAACGGAAAATCTCTAGAGATCTAAGCAGCACGTCCTTCCCACACGACAGCCTCCTAAGTTCTGAGAGAGAAATCTACTAGAAGTCCCAGCTGGCGCAGGAGCAGCGTCCTGGGTCTTACTCGCATGGTACACAAACATTACCCGAGCTGACCAAACGGGCCCAACAAGTCAATGTCAGAGGAGGAGATCCTCAAAAGAGAAATGCAGTGGCAGCAGCGGGACCGCCGTCTTCAGCGACTGCCAGATGTGTGCAGGGAGGAGATGTCTCCAGGTCCTAGTCTATCTCTTCCACCCCTACGCAATTCAGGGGCCCCCAGGACAGTCCGAGGCAGTCAGAGGACACCCACTGTTCACACGACAGTTTTGCTTCTGTCTCTAGGATGGAGCTTGCTACTCCGGCCGCAGGAGCAGAGGTGATGTTCTGTTCCAACCTCGGATGATTCCTTCCTCACCATGAGCTCTCTGTGGGCTCTGAGGGTGGCAGCCCTGCTGCCTATATCCAAGAGCCCACCTTGCCCGGGACAAGGGTACCCACTTCAGCAAAATCCCTGCGCATACAAAAGGCACTTGCGAACTAGACATTAACTGTAAAGGCGGAGAAAGTCATCTTCTTTAAATGCCCAACTGTAAACACTCAACTCCTCTAGAACAGAGAGGTTAAATTATACAAGTTCAACACCACACCATCCGAAGGATCGAAGCTGGGCTCACCAACACTGGCACAAAATGACGCCACGTGTCTCCTGATGTGATGTGCAGAGAAAGACGCAAGTCATCATTTATATAACATCCCAGACAAAAAGTACATCTAATTGTGAGGCATTACCATACAAACCCAAATTGCTAGGAAATGACTGGCTTATACTTTTCAAAAACGTCAACGTCATGAAAGACGAAGAAAAGCCGAGGAACTGTTCCCAAGTAAAAGAGACTTGAGACATGACACCTGGATCCAGTTTGCAGACCTGAGACTGAACCCGAGGTCGGGGGAAAGAGCTGCTCGAAAGGACAGCATTGTGCTAAGTAGCAAAATTTGGCTATGAAGTGCGTATTCAATAACAGCACATCAATGCTATATGTCCCGTTTTTGCTAAATGGCCGGTAGTGATGAAAGGACGGCTCTCGTTCCCAGGAAAGACTTGCTGAGGTAGTTAGAGGGAAAGGGGCATGGTGTGGGGAACTTTCACATGGTTCAGGAAAGAGCATCTATACTATGGAGAAGGATAAAGCAAAGGTGGCAAAACAAACAATCGATGAATTTAGGTCAGGCTATAGAGGAGTTTTTCATATTCTTGCAACTTTTCTGTAAGATGAAAACTATTCCAAAATATTTTAAAACAACACAAATTCAGATTCAATTTGCAAAGCATTTTCCATGGTAACATCTGTGGAATGAGGCGGGGCCCCGATCCCCATCTAGAACTCATTGGTCAGGGTCTACCCACTCACAGACCCAGCGGACTGTGCTTCTTTTTCACCTCCAAGCCAACAGGACACCTGCCCCGAGCTCAGCCGAGACTCCATTGGAAGTTTAGGCAACAGAGCTGATCTAGTTTTGATGAGCAGGGGAGTGGTGGCCTGTACAAAAATAGTCCAGAGCCCCCAGAAGGAACCCAGCCCTGCCCACACCTTGATTCTAACCCAGTGAGACTACTATCCGGTTTCTAATCTACAAAATTATACGACAATAGATTGGTAGTATTTTAAGTCACTATGTTTGTGGCCATTTGTGACAATACCAATAGAAACGAATACAGACCTTAATTCCCTCAATTGAAAATGAGTGGGGTTTTCATCCTCTTTGAGAAGTGGGGTTGGTGGAGCCTAGAGTCTGCCCCTTGACCTCCCAGAATCCCTCGGGACACCCTTGGAAAAACCTTGTCCGTTGACCAAGGGATCCCTAAAGGTAAATGACAAAACAAATGCCCACTGTGTCAGACTGAACTTACTTGGATCAGAACGCTAATCTTTTCTTAGTAATAAAAATAAACTCTGTCCCAAGTTACGAAGTAATTAGCAGATCCCAGTGTCCCAGAGCACTAGCATCCAAATCCGTATGCACTTCATCAGTAAACTCTCCCCGGCAACCACGCCCACCCCAGAGGGCTTTTGTGCTGCCTCTGATCTGGTAGTGAAATCACCAGGGCCACCTTCCAGATTTCTGAGTCATCCACCCCACAGCAGGTCCAAGCAGCAGCAGCAGCTGGATCGTGAACTCAAGGCAGCAAAGCCCAAACCCTGCCCTGGAAATTCAGCTGCCGCACAAGGGTCTCGCCCTCCCTCCTCCCACCTCATTACTTTCCCTAACATCTTCATGCAATTGCCCTTTCGTCTCCTGGGAGCCGTGCAGCTGGCTGAAAGACACGCTGCCAAATGCAGTCCATGGGTGCAGGGATGTGCTCCAGCTACATAGCAGCAGCCACTTAACTGATTGCCTCTGCTCTCAGAAGGGCGTTTGAGAATATTTTTTTTTTCATCGTTCAAATATTTCCATTGAACAAAACATCTGGGGGAGACAGCTACTGTCCTAACTACTATGTGGTCTCACTCAGAGGCCCATGTCAAGCCCTGTGGCTGTTGTCAAGATGGTTTATTTTAGAGGAGGGCCTCTTTGGAGCTTCCACTTTTTCATTCTTATCAGCATTTGCTGGAAATGAGTGGGGTTTTCACTCAGGGTGTACCCCTACCCGCACTCTCAGCAGTTCCAGGGTAAGGAGGGCAAGGCAGCCCCAGGCTGACCCAGGAGGAAAGAGCTGCGATTGCTTTTGACAAATTTTGTTGCATCTACTCAACACCGAAGCCCACCAGGTAGGCTGCCCAGGCGCTCTATCCAGAGATAGAAAACATGACTTTTAAAGGAAAGAGCACAGATCAACTGAGGACTTGCACTAGAGATGGTTCTGACTCCAAATAGAGGTCTGTTCTACGCACTCGGATGCAGAAATCCGCCAGACAGGGCACCGGCCGCCACACAGAGGAAGCCTGTTCCAAGGTGGGCAGGTCAGCAAAGCTCACCCCACAGGGAATTTTATCAGCCTGTTATCACCCTGTCATCATCCTCTCTTGTTAAATGCGAGACCTGCCACCGATGCCTGCCAAATGACAGAGGGACCATGACTCTGACTCGGAGAAATGTGCTTCTGACAAATGTCACAGAGTAAATTCAGGGTGCCTGGGAGACCCCGGCCACAGACTGCCCAGCGTGGCCACAGCAAGTGTGCCAGAGAGCTTCCCTCTGAGCAAGAATGGAGGGAGGGGAACCGGCAGGAGAGGCTAAGGTTGCCATGGGCAGCAAGGAGCAGCCTCCGGCCTGACCCACATCTCCTCTCTCACATGCGCTTGAACAGAAGCGGCTGCCTCTGAGCATCTATCAACAGCTCAGCACCACTGGGCGCAAACAAGACCAGGAGGGAAGCAGAGGCAAGGAGCCCTCAGAGAGAACCGTCCAAGCCCAGGGAACCTTTGTGATGAGGTCTTGGAGGCTGAACCAAAGGACCAGAAAGGTTGTCCTGGCAACCCCCGCTGGTCAGAGACTTGGTTTGAAGCTCTCTGAACTCCAGGCCTGGCACGGTCATATTTTTTAGAAGCCTGTATATATTCATTTAGTTTTCAAAGAAACAAAAATTGTATAGATTAACAACAGTCTGTGCTAGTGAGGGTCCCCACACAGTTGTTGGGAATATAATTTATATCCTTTCCTAAAAGGTAGATTTTTAAAGGTAATATCTTTGGACCTTGAAATTCTACAGAAATTCCCACATGGCCTACAAATAAGTATTATAATAATGCTCACTGCATTATTACCAAAAATAAAAGAAAAAGCAAGGGGAGGGAGGAAAAGAAGCCCAGCAAGCAACAAGAAAATGAAAACGTGTGTAATGTAACTTTTCATGTAAAACACATGTAACAATTAATGCAAACAAATAATATGCAGTCTTTCGACATGGAATAGGTTTATATTAGCATGGAGTCAATGTCTATGATATTAGTTTCTTAAATATGTTTCACAGAACATTGTTATACTATATTATTTTATTTTATAAAAAAATAAGCATGCTTTCTCACACACAAAGGGTCAGGAAGGCTTTATTTTTGGAGTTCTGATACCATCTTGGAAATATTTTTCCTTCTCTGCAAAAACAAATGGGATTAATATAGTTTATTGTTCTTGAGCCAGGTAAGAGCTCTGTCTGTGAGGAGGAGAAATAGAAACTGGCTAATTCCCAGCTGACTAGAAATTCCTTCAATTAGAAATCATGTTTTTTGAGCTTTTCTTTTTTAACAAAGAGAAACCTCCCTCTGCAGGTCCCAAGTGAGAAAAGAGCTGTGAATGGATGTCACCATGGACGCACAATTTCAGACAAGGAATACAATGGATCAGAATCCCAGTTTACAGGCACTGAGCGCGGCTGCAGGCTGCAGCCCCAGCCCAGCTGCCCAGTAAGCAGTGCTGGTTCTGGGTTGAGACATTTTGAATGACGGAGATAGACAGAGTTCTGCAAGCAAGGCTGGCAGGACCGTATCTGAACACTGTTTAGCCATGCATTTGAAGGGGGAAGGGGACTGTGTCTCTGTCCCCTGGCACCCTAAAATGTGTCACATTGTGGTTGTTTTTAAAAAGATACAATCTGGTACAATGAGAGGAGCCAGTCCCAAGCCTGGCCTGTAACATAGGCCGAGAGGCTGAAACTTTGGCAGAAGTTGCAGCATGAAGAATATTATGAGGGAAACTGCTTTCTTCCCTTTTTATAAATCCGTTCCCTTCATTTCCTTCTGTAACTCTGTAAAGTAAAAAGACATCTTAAAGAAATCCAAAGAAAACCTGTTATAGGACGGAATGTACTTTTTCTCCCCTGACTGCAGATACTGAAGGCCCCGGAGAGGAGGGTTTCTGACGTCCACAAAAGGCTAGGAAGCACCTGCCGTGGGCTTCCTTGTGAAGACTTGTCACTTGACCACTGTGATCACCCTGTGCTTGTGCAGCGACCCACCAGCAGTGCCTATAATCCACTGCTCTTCAAACAGGCTGGATTGACTTTATTTTTTTATTGATTTCAGAGAGGAAGAGAGAGAGAGCGAGAGAGAGGGAGGGAGAAGAAGAGGGAGGGAGAGAGACAGACAGAGAGAGAGACAGAGAGATCAATGATGAGAGAGAATCATTGACCGGCTGCCTCCTGCATACCCCCTACTGGAGATTGATCCCACAACCTGGATATGTGTCCTTACTGGGAACCAAATTGGGACTTCCTGGTTCATAGGTCGATGGTCAACCATTCAGCCACACTGGCCAGGCTAAGCTAGCTTTAAGTCAGCAAATGGAAGAAGGGAAATGACATAGTTGGGAAATTACATTGTTGCATTCATTTAACAAAGATTTGAGCTCAAGGCTGAGGGCTAGGCCCTGGGATATAGGATGGATGAAACATAAACCTTGCCCTCAATGAGTTCATTTCTACAGATGGAGAAATTGGCTTCAGACACAGGAAAAGTGCTCAAATGGAGGGAATTCAGCCAGACACAGGTGGAACGAAGAATCAGTGGCCAAACTGAGTACACGGTGCCCTAAAAGCATCGCATCTAAAACAACTCTCGCTGCCAAGTACTAGTATTCTCCCTCCTTTCACTGTTGAGAAAATGGGCCCAGAAAAGAGAAGCTACTAGTCGTTGTGCCTGTATGATAAACTGAGGCACAAGTGCTACACCATGGAGCTGGGAGGTGTTTCCCATTCCCACTAGCTTTGGAGTCTGGACTCTGGGTGGAAAAGCAAGCCTAACCCCTGAAGCCTGAAGAAGCAAAAAGGAGCTGCTTTTAAGATCTAATTCCATCCCAGTGTGGAGGTGAAGGCATGGATTTAGTAACACAGAGTTTGTATTCAGTGGAATAGCATGGCTCCTGTCGTTGCCCAAAACATAAGAATCAGAGTGCACGCCGTGCCACGGAAGCCTAGCTAGGTGGGTTCACCTTAATTCTGCATTGGGTGCAGAGTGGCTCAGGATATACATGAAGCCAAAATCGAGGAGCCTAACTGAAAACCCTGAGAAGAGCATATCTGATGCAGAATAGACCAAATAACCCTGAGCACAGCGAGGTTATTTGGAGATTGTCTTTGATAAAGAAATCCCACAGAGTGGCCAGAAAATGGCTTTCAGGGGAGAGGGAAGAGATCAACCAAAGGACTTGCATGCATGCATATAAGCATAACCAATGGACACAGACACTAGGGGGGTGGGGGCTTGTTCTAGGGGTGGGGATGGCTGTGGAGAGGTCAATGGGGGGGGGAGGAGACATATGTAAATACTATATGTAACACTTTAACCAATTAATAATTTAAATAAATAAATAAATAAATATAAATAAAAATCACAGCATAAAATAAAAAAAGAAAGAAAATGGCTTTCAGAACACACTGAATGAACCAGACCCCTCGGCTTCTGCCTCCCAGCGATGAGGACCAAGCTGGCTCGCAGGCCCCACCGGCAGTAATCACAGTCCCCATGCAGAACTGTCCCTGGGAGGCTGGCTGGGGCAGCAGAGCTGGGGTAAGAAGTTGGCCTCCAAAATGAACACACACTTTTCTCTTCCCTGGTCATCTTTGCCCACATTGACCAAGCTCGTCCCTTAACTCAAGGGGCTAAAGTGCTACAGAAACAATACTTTAGAGTTGCCACAACAGGGAAGGCTCATACCCCAGGGTATAAACAGGGGTGGAGGGTGGAGACAGACGGAAATAACAGAAATAATCAGCCACCCAGGGCCCGACAGACAGGCTGAACCCCTGACCCTGACTGTACCTGCTGTGTGACCCCGGGTGAATTACCTCACCCCGACCTCAGTCTCGTCCTCTGTAAAACAGTGACAACCTGCCTAATGGGCTATGGGGAGGCTTAAAGCACAAGACCCTGTGTCAGGCACTTTGCCCAGTGCCTCGAATGTTTTAAATACTCCGTAAATGGCTGTTAAAACTATTAACTACTCAAGGGGAGACTCCAGTTGGCTTCTTGTGAAAACCGAAACCGATGTTTGAAAGGTCTGACGGCAGCAATGCCATGGGGCCGAGCCTGCAGCCACACACAGGTGTCTCAGGAGAACCCCCAGGCCCGTTCCCTGCCTGGACTCAACACACCTCTTCTGCAGGGGTGCCTGGGCTCCTCACTCTGCCTGCTCTGAGGTTTCTGTGGTCAGTTCGCAGCTGCCAGCATGGTCTCTCTTCTCCACACCCCACTGAAGTGCCACATTAGCCCGACTGGCACAGCCTACTCTTAGGAACAAAGAAAACACCTTCAGTCTTTTCAGAAATACTGACGTATGGAGTAGCCACACTGTAGAGACCCCCACAGGATTTCATCTCATAAATCTAAAAAGCACATTATTTAAGGTAGAATTTCATTGACAAAACCACAACCTACAATAACATGAGGCACAAGCCCACAGGCACAGGTGCGAGTAACAGGCTCCCATACTTTCCAGCCAGGCTCATGTTCCAGACCACTCAGCCTCACGCCGCTGAAGCCAGACACAACCCTGCTGGGCCTCTTGGCGGCTTTACCGATACACAGCTCAGGCAGTTCACCAAGAGCCACACACAAGGCCACGTCTCATATGCATCAGGAGGCTTAGACCTTCCTTCTCCAAGTGTTTATCTACAAACTGGCAGCATGGGCATCACCCGGGGCTGGTTAGAAATGCAGACTCGCAGGCCCCGCCCAGACCTACCCAATCAGGACCTGCATTTTAAAATACCTCCAGATGACACTGCTTTCGAGCATTTACAACATTCTACCCAGACACACTTGCGATAATTTGTTTAGGTTTCTACTCGACCTTTTTCTTTCCTCATGGAAATTCCATGACAGCACAGACTGTGCCTACCATAGCCACTGGCCTATAATGCTCAAATAGTCGTTGGCTGGCTGGTTGAATGGTTGGATGGATGGATGGTTCGTATACCAAGTGACTGAAGAGACCTATCCTGTTGTAAATGCAAAGAAAAAAATGCAAGCAAGGGTCTAGGGAGAGAATACCTGGGGTTGGGGGGAAGATGTCTTTAGACAAGGCCATTAGATAAGGCCTTTCTAAAAAGGGCTGGCATTAGGGGTTGCATTAGGACATGTCTTGGTGAATGAGAAGGAATATGCTGGAGAAGATGATAGCAGGCAGAGGGAACAGCACCTGCACTGGCCCCCTAAAGAGACTTTTCCTGTAGGCCAGTAAAGAGAGAGAATCATGTCTGGCTCTCGCGGTGGAACAAAGAAGCTCCAAGGAGGCAGATTCAGAAGGCCCCATGACGATCATGACTGCTGGGGGCAGAAAGGCTGTGTCTGCAGTCACAGCTGCCTCGCCAAGGCTCTGGGAGCTCGGTGTGAGGGAGGCTGGCTGTAGAGGGAGGCATCCATCAGCCGCCCTGGTTGGACTTTGCGGCTGCTGGCCACAACCCCTCCAGCCTCAGATTTCACTGGTCTACAGTTGCTTGCAAACTAGAAACATGGAGATTACTTACTGCTTTCAACAAGTCAATCCAGGAACTTGTGGGTAGGGTAGCCCAGCATCCAAGGGTCCAGGAGCCCAATCCAGATGTTACCCTGCAGCAGCACACTGGCAAGGAAGAGAAATGACAGGTGTCAGTGCAGGGGAACACATTAGCAGGTGACCAACATTCTCCCAGCACTGAATGACACTGAGGGGGTTCGGGTAATAAAAAGGGTGAACAAGGGGAATGTTAAGGTGGGGTAAACGACCTTGGGGCACCGTGCAGTGACGCAGCTGGCAACCCTCGGCCTCCAATCTCAGGAGAGGTACCATCCTGCTACCAGCGGCTCCAGAGCAGCCTCTCTGCCAACTCCACAACGTGGAGTCCAGACATAGGGCTGCAAAGGCCCCTTGGAGATCATCAGGCCCAACCCCTCTCTTTACAGATGTCAAGAAACAAGGCTCAGAGAAAACAGGCCTTGTCCAAAATCAGCAGCGAGTAATGGCACGTTCAGGAATGGAATCCAGAACCAAGTCCATAAAGCTTAAATTTACCTGTAAATTACCTTCCTTAATAAAACTCAGTCTCTAAATAAATGTTATTCTTACTCTGTCTGGCTCTTAACCGAGGAGAAGAGACAAGGCAGCCTGCAGTTCCAGATCTCAGCCATTCCCCTAGTTCCCTCTTCTTAATCCCCAAGGACCTTCAACAGCCAAACTGAAACTCCTGGTTTTCTGCACAAACAAAACTTTTAAAAAGCAAAAAGAACAAAAACCACAGAATTGTTCGCATTTGACTACAAGAAGAAACTAAAAACTTTTGAGAGAAAATAAAACAAAGACCTAAAAATTCTTAATTTATGAGATATAAAGAACACAGACCGAAATGAAAGCTCCTTTTGCATACATTAGGGTTCCAGACCCTGAAAACCAGATCACTCCCCTCACCCCAGGAAATGGTACATTTCAAAGAGGGGTGGGTCAAGACTGTGGTCAAGGGTCATTTTGTTAAAATGAAATGTATGGTCCAAATGAGAATTCCCTAGGAAATGTCTTTTGATTATGATTTCTTAAAATTAATCTTCATCTAATTATATATTTAAACCATAATCATTAAATAGCTGCCTCTTCCGCTGGGGTACTAGGTCCAGCTGAGCCTGACAAGTTGAAGCAACTGTGGGCAGATGGCATCTAGCCTTACAGCCCCTCGGTCAACTCACCTGTAACAGGAAGATGGACAGCATAAAACTCAGGTATCTCTCAGCTAGAGAATCCTACAATTCCCTTACATGGCTGAGCAAAGCTGAAAGTCCCTCACATTAAGTCAGCTTATAGAAAGCATAATGACTCGCCCACTTTGAAGAAGTGAATGCCTGTTGTTATAAATTTAAATTGCCATATCTCTTAGGAAATAACTACGAGGATGGTGTAACAATAGTTGTATTTTGTTTCCAGGGAGTTAGCTGCAGCATTGACAAATCTGTTCCCACCCTCACTAAATGGGCATTTGGATCTGTTTCCGCAAAGATCCATTATATTTCTAAAGCAAAAGGGTTTCTTTTGCATAAAGTGGAATTTCATAAAGTGGAATTTAGGCAGTGAGGTCATCTGTTTTGAAACTACAACCACCATTCCAATTTCTTCCTCCACTTCAGCATTCTAGTTACTCTGGGTCAAGAGAAGGAGACGTAGGATTCAGAGAAAATGCAAAGCCTGCGAGGCCACCCACAGCATAATCAGGGATGCCACCCTGGTAACTTCCGGCTCATTTCCCTTTCAACAGTGAGGCACACTCAGAGGTAAAAAGTCAACGCAGACTCACACATAAGCAGATAAAACACGTTTCAAGAAATCTGCAACAGCCTCAAGATTCACTTAAAAACAAACACACACACACAACCTACCACAATGGCCACATTATTCCTTATCCTTATGGGGGAAGAGGGTCCACAAATTTCCCGGGAAATGTGATGGACCCTCTCACCCCAAAGAACGAAACGCCTTCAGTTTCAAAGGGTTTGTGAGCCACCTGAAATTTCTCTCTGTGCCTCTGGTTAAGGACCCCTGCTTAATTAAAATGTTGTAAGGAGTCCCCTTTTATAATTCTCTGAACTTCCTAGAACCCCTTTGTAAATGGGACCGTGCATGGAAACTCCATGAACAAAGTGATCCACAAATGCAGGGACCAGTGAGGACATGGGCTTCTTGCAGCATTTATGGCGGAGAAGTATGACTAGCAAGGCTGACAACTGCTGGGGAGCCTGTGCTTCTCTTGGGATCCTTTGCATAACAGTTTCAACAGGGAGCTTGTTTGTACTTGGTACTCAATTTCCAAAACTTAAATATATATATACTAGAGGCCTGGTGCACAAATTCGTGCATGGGTGGGGTCCCTTGGCCTGACCAGCGATGGGGGCCGGCCGGCCGGGGGAACTGCAGGAGGGCTCCAGGGCATGTCCAGCCTTCTCGCCTAGTCCCAATCGGCTGGACCCCAGCAGCAAGCTAACCTATCAGTCGAAGCATCTGCCCCCTGGTGGTCAGTACACATCATAGCAACTGGTCGAGTGGTCAACTGAACCATCGAACACTTAACATATTACGCTTTTATTATATAGGATTGTTTAGGAATGCATATATAGGTAATAAAAATAAGAACAGCAAGGACTGGTTAAAACAAAAAGTTGGAAACACTCTTTATTTCAGAGGGAATGGGGGAGAATCTAAGGTATTCATAGTGTTGATTTCTTAATTGGATGTTGGCTTTACAAATGTTCTTTTTAACTCTTCAAATTATACCTATATATGCATATATATATAATCTGCCAGAGTAAAGCAATTAAAACAAATGACAGATGCATGTCAGTGACAGGGGCCTCCAAGAGTTCTCAGCCCCAATTTAAGACACACCAGTAACTCTGTAGAGTCCTGTGCTGATCAAGGGGTGGGGCCTGACAGGGAACGATTACAAGCTCTGGCCCCAGGGGCACCGTCTATAAATAAACTTCGTTTTTAAAAGTCCACGCCCTGGGACAGTCCTGTGCTCTGGGCTGAGGCCACAGTGACCTCTGATGCCTCCTGTCACTGTGGGAATAGCCAGTGTTGGGTTTCGAGAAGCCATTGGTCTTTCTCCATACACGCCCTGCAGGGCTATTTCCTGTGGCACATTCTGTTACGGTGAACAATAATCACGGAGTCTTCTTAAGCAGCTAAGAAAGGAGCAATGGCCCAGACACTTGTGCAGAGTTCAGATGAACGTCTGGGTGGGCATCTCCTTCCTCAGGTGGATACAGGCTGGGGTTTCTTACATCTTCTCTGTCAGGTGCCTCATCAGTATCTTCCTTGGGAGAGTTCTGCTCATTCAGTGATTGGTCAAGTCATCCACTGACCAGAAAATCAGGTGAGGTGTATGGAGACATGACCAGTATGTCTCAATTCCTAGTCCTTGCCACCTACTTACCAATAGTATCTTGACCAAATAAGGAAAGTATTTCTTCTTTCCTAATAATTTTTTTTAAATATATTTTATTGATTTTTTACAGAGAGGAAGGGAGAGAGACAGAGAGTCAGAAACATCGATGAGAAAGAAACATCAATCAGCTGCCTCCTGCACACCTCCTACTAGGGATGTGCCCGCAACCCAGGCACATGCCCTTGACTGGAATCGAACCTGGGACCTTTCACAGTCCACAGGCCAACGCTCTATCCACTGAGCCAAACCGGTTTCGGCCTTTCCTAATAATTTGAACAAGAGTATGCCCAATTATTAAGGGAAGGACTTTTATTTTTGGTGTAATCTCAGTAGCAGACAAAGCTGTCATTTTTATTTTTAGTTGCCACAGCCAAACATTGACACCATGACATCAAACGTTTTTAATCTGATTTTGGATAGCCTGCACCATACCCTGTGCTGGACCCATGCATAATGTGAAACATAAAGGAAATACTGTAGCCTGGTCAGTGTGGCTTAGTGGTTGAGCGTCGACCCATGAACCAGGAGGTCATGGTTCGATTCCAGATCAGGGCACATGTCCAGGTTGTGGGCTCCATCCCCAGTAGGGGGTATACAGGAGGCAATCGATGATTCTCTCTCCAATCATTGATGTTTCTATCTCTCCCTCCCTCTCCCTTCCTCTCTCTGAAATCAATAAAAGCATATTTTTTAAAGGAAATATTGTAGTCCCTTATCTCTTGCTAATGGTCTTTTCTATTCTAACACAAGTCTGTAGTTAAAAAAAAAAAAAAAAAGGCAAAGCCAAATTAAAAATGCAGACCCACTCTCCAATATCACCTTCAAAGTAAAACATCCCACTGGACACTGCCATCTCTGCTGAGTTCAAGATGGTCATGGCTTTCCTGTGTGCATTGTGAATGAGTCTGTGTGAGTGTCAGTGTGTGATACTGTGTCAGTGTGATTGGGTGAGTGTGTGAACATGAGTGTGTCCATGAACTTTCACGGGAGTGCACACACGCACATACAAGCCCAATGTTCTTTTTGATCGACTCTAAACAATAGCTTACAGGGAAACCATCAGTAAGGACTCAGGAAAAGTGCAAGCCTGCCAATTCCAGAAGGACAAAGGGCTTCAGAAACTAACATGGGAACAAAATGATCTCATGCCCCTTTCCCAGTGAGACTGCGCCTAAGTGGGATCCTTCTCACATTCGAGTGCTCACTTCCAGGCAGTCACTGCTCCCACCCTAGGGGACCGTTTGGGAGGATGGCCAAGCCAGGAAACAGATTCCAGAGGTAGGTTTTGATGTTTAACCCAGGCAATCCACAGACAGGGCTCCTCAGCCCGGGAGGGGGCTGAAACTCCCTGCAAGAAGCGAGGCCGTGGCTTATGCTAAGGGCATATTAGTCACCCTGACCAAGAGCTAGTTCTTTCATGAGGGTAGGGAATATCTGGCCCGAGGGCCGTATGGCCCGAGAAATCATTTGGAAGGGCCGTGCCACGGCATTAGGGGTGGGTTAATGAAACCTTTGACCAAGCAGGATAATTTTTAAGTTGATAACTTTGTATGGCCCACGAATTATGTTATAAATATCCAAATGGCCCTTGGCAGAAAAAAGGTTCCTCTTCCCTGCTTTAAATCAAGGGCCAGGGTCGGGGCTGAAAGTGGTCCCTCCAATAACAGACTTGCATCTGGGGCACTAGACTGTGCTAAACGTTAATTCCTACCTGCTCTCAGAGCCTGGGAGAACACAGGCAGGAAAGGCCCCAAGCCCCAGGCCTTATGGTGCCTCCTCCCCATTATCACAGCAGTGCAATGGGAGTGTGGTGTTCAACCTAAGGGCGTGGTGGGTCACACGAATGGGCTCTGTAGGTAGCTCTGCTCCTATACCTGATCATTTGCCCCCGTTCATTTATTTGATATACGCTGAAGTGCCAGGCTCTGTGCTAAGTGCTGGGAGAGGAAAAACGTGGTACCTTTTAAGGTCAAAAAGTTTTGCAGACACCCCACCCCCACCCCCACCCCCACTGCCACCAGCCCCAACACATACACACAATAGTTGTACTTCTGGTATCCTTAGAGAGGGGAGATGTCAAGACGAAAAAGCTCTTAAATGAATTAGTTTTTAGTTCATCTCAATAGCTGCTACATTTATTTTTTAAATAGTGAAAAGTATTTCCAGGACATTATTAATTTATTCTATAGGAAAATACTAGATATACACAGATTAATAACTTCAACACAATAGGATAGTCTGTATTCTGCCCCAAACTGGTTGTAAAAACTGGGGGTGCAAATAAACCTATATAATAAAGAGCTAATCTGCAAATGGTCGTCATGCCCTCACGCCCTTGCGCCCTTGTGCTGGAGCCAGGGGACCTGAGGCCAGGCCAGGGGACCTGAGGCTGCACCCCCCTACTCTGATGCCGGGGCCGGGGGTCCTGAGGCCGGGCTGGGAGACCTGAGGTTGCACCACCCACCCCAGTGCCAGGGCCGGGGGTCCTGAGGCCGGGCTGGGAGACCTGAGTTTGCACCCCCCACCCCAGCGCCAGGGCCGGGGTCCTGAGGCCGGGCTGGGAGACCTGAGTTTGCACCCCCCACCCCAGCGCCAGGGCCGGGGGTCCTGAGGCCAGGCTGGGAGACCTGAGGTTGCACCCCCTGCCCCGGGCCGCACCCCCTGCCCTGGGGGGCTTGACGGAGGTGGGGCTGGCCGGGTCTGGGTCTCACATGATTTTTTTTTTTTTTTTTTTTTTTTTACATCTAACGTGATTTTGAGGCACACGCAAATGGGCAGGGACTTGACTCTGGGTCCCGCGGCACGCCCCAGACTCTGACAGGAGGGAGATTTTCATATACATTTTACTAATTTTCTTCCATCTCTGATACTTCTATTACAGAGAAAGGGCAAATAGCAATATTAAAATATTTCCTCTAATTAATTCGATTTTAATGTACATGAATTTCGTGCACCAGGTCACTTGTCTATATAATAAAAGCCTAAGCAACCTTTACGGTGGGACAACCGGAACAACTGGTCGCTATGATGTGTACTGACCACCAGGGGGCAGACACTCAACACAGGAGCTGCCCCCTGGTGGTCAGTGTGCTCCCACAGGGGGAGTGCCACTCAGCCAGAAGCCAGGCTCACAGCTGGCAAGCGCAGCGGGGGTAGCAGGAGCCTCTCCCACCTCCGCAGCAGTGCTAAGGAGCAGCAAGCCAAGCGGTAAGGAGCAAGCAGGCAGGTGGTAAGGAGCGAGGGGTCCCAGACTGCGAGAAGGCGCAGGCCAGGCTGAGGGATGCACTCCCCCACCCGTGCACAAATTTCGTGCACCAGGCCTCTAATACAGTGATGGCGAACCTATGACACGCGTGTCAGAGGTGACACGCGAACTCATTTTTTTGGTTGATTTTTCTTTGTGAAATGGCATTTAAATATATAAAATAAATATCAAAAATATAAGTCTTTGTTTTACTATGGTTGCAAATATCAAAAAATTTCTATATGTGACACGGCACCAGAGTTAAGTTAGGATTTTTCAAAATGCTGACACGCCGAGCTCAAAAGGTTCGCCATCACTGCTCTAGTATAAGCATATATTTGTCATACCTAGAGGCTATAGTGTTTCAAAGAAATTTTAAGTCACCTGTGAGGATAGGAAATATTTAAGTAATCCCTAACCTTCATCACCTCCCACAGCCGTGTGGTGACATAGCTACTACCCCAGCCAGAACCCCGTATTCATTCCCTCTGCAGGGAAACCCCACCACCTCACCTCCATCCTGTCCCGGAGCCCTCTCTTCTCTCATTTGCCTCAGCCTGGAGCTCCTTGAAAGCAAGGTCTTCCCTTTCCTGCTGGCACCCCTAGACCTTTCACAGAGCACCCAGTCAATTTCCAGTAAGGAAAGAGAGAGAAGGTGAAAGATGATTCTTCTATATGGAGGACTTTACAGGTAATGAAAACAAGTAAGAGAGATTGGGGAAAAGGAAGGGTGTGATTGGACCTTCTTCCAAATCCAGTATAACTCCATGATTTCACATTCAGGAATAAAGATATCTCACAGTCTATAATAAAGATATGAGAAAAAATTCAACAGTCTTCCCAAAGTTCCAGCCCACATGAGCAGCCCGGCTTCCCCCATCAATCAGTCTGACAGCAGCAGAAAGACAGGAATCAGACTCAAAGGTGTTCACGCTCTTTTTTTTCTTTCTTTCAATCCTTACTCCAGGGTATTTTTACCATTGATTTCTAGAGAGTGGAAGGGAGGGAAGGAATGAGGGGGGAAGGAACAAGAGAGGAGTTGGGGGAGAAAGAGGGAGAGAGAGACACATCAGTTGGTTGCCTCCCGCATGTGCCCCACCAGGGCTGGGGATCAAACCTGCAACCCTGGTACAAGCCTTTGACCAGGAATTGAACCCAAGACCCTTCGGCACATGAGCCGACTCTCTAACCACTGAGCCCACATGCCCGGGTTCTTAGGGCTTTCCTTTCTGTGCTCCTTACAGTACTGCCTTTCCTCCTTCTCCCCTGCACTCGGGATACGGCTCTAATTTCTTACTTCGGGGTAGGAGGCCCTGTACCCTTAGACCTGCACCTGATCTCCCCTGACTCAGCCTCTTCCCATAGACACACACCCCCCCACGAACCACAAACCAGTCCCAAGAGTGTGTCTGAGATTCTCCCCACCCCACGCACCACATCCTGTCTTCTACTTACCCACTTGGAAATCTGTGCCCAAGTCATTCCTCCCAGCAAAGTCCAACCTCCTCATCTAATGGAAATCTACCTTCCCCCCCCGAACCCAGATCACACCTCTGGCCTCCACGTCGACCCCTCTGATCATCCCACCAAATAGTCTTCCCTTTCCCTACATGCCCTGAGCCTTTGTCTCACCGTGAGAGACCTCGTACCAGAAAATGGGGCTTCTGTGTGCCCTCACCATCCCCAGACTGAGCTCCTGGGAGGCAAGGATGCCACCACCTTTATTTTTGTACCCTAGGTGGCATCCTACATAAACCTTGGCAACAACAAACCTTGGCTTAGTGTTTCAAAGGTTCTTGTGGGTGGCTCTCTGGAATCAAATCAAGCGCACAAACTGCCTGAACAAGAGGATACACTTTTGTTTGGGGGTGTTTTTGTTTTGTTTTTTGGAGCTTTTTTGCACACCGCACCAGTACAAGTATTCCATCACATTAGTCCATCTGTCAAGACTCCATGTCCCAAGGGACGAACAACCAGACTTCCTCAGCAAACCCTGCGCTCCTCCGGGAGCGACTGAAGAAGCCCGTGACCTCGGGACGCACAGGCACGCTTTTCCATAGGAAGGACACTGCTTCTGGATAAGTAGCCTGGTTAAAGGAATGCAATTTATAAATTCCCGCTAAAGCCATATATTTCTTTTGAGACAGATCAACCCACACGCTTTCTCTTCTGATTCATTGCCTGTGTTATGTGGGTCTCGAATTTAGACAATTCCCTATGGTCAGAAAATGCATGTGCTTATGACCAGATAGACACGGCAATGCTGCTAATGCTCGTCCCAGATCAGTCTGCTTAAATGCTCCAAATAAAATAAGAAATATTTGACCCCAGTAAAGAAGCCTCTGGAATCTCCCTCCTCCCTCCCACCACCCACCGCCGCCCCCAAACACAAATGTTTCTCATTTGGCCCAAGCTGTTTCAATTACATGCCAAGAAAAGACAAAGAAAAACCCCACTATTACCCATTCCTGCTTTCATGAAACGTTATAAATTATCTTTATTACATCATATAGTAAAGTTGCCTCACAAAAGGTGATGCTGACAAATGGCTACAGGGGCCTTTCCTCAGCGACAACTTTATTCGTAGGTGTTCCTTCGCTTTTTTTTTTTTTCCTTCAGAAACCAGAAGGCAGGAGGATGTGTCCCATCTGAAGCCCTGATGTTCATTTCTAAAGAGCTGTCAGGAACATCAACATCTAAAAAAACAACTCCTTTGTGACATGAAATAATTTCAGAAACAAAAAAATGACTGGAGGAAGTACCTTCATCTCCCCAGCGAAGTAAGTCCCGGCTATGAAGGGACAGCAGTAGTTTAAATTATAATACTGACCCCATGGGCCAACCGCCTTGTCACCTTCCTGTGGTGAGGCAGTTCAAGGAAATTTATTCAGCATGCTACCTCCTCCGGCACATTTCTTAGATTAGGCAAATTCTTAGGTAACAGGCATAAGCCCTGAGGGTCCCACAGGTGCAGGAGACTCATCCTCTTTTCTGTTTTGGTTACAGACTCACACTCCAGAATGAAGACAAAAGCTTTCCCATAAAAACCAAAGGAAGGGAGAAAAACTTGAAGAGCTTGAATTCTTAAAGGCTAGCCAACCTTTACTATTTATTATTGGCCATTCTTCCTGAGGTCCGCTCTGGTGGTGAGGGTGTGAAGTTATCCAAGATTCTACACCAAAGGTGTCTGTTTTCTGCTCCAAGCAGAAGTTTTAGAAGTAAAGGAACTCTGGAACTCTCCAGGCTCATCATTTATCAAGTCCTCCTAGCAGAATCCCACCAGACAGAGGGGTGGACCACCTGGCACTGGGAAGCCCTTCACAGCAAGCATGAGCTTTCCCCCTGTTATTCATGAAGTTCTCCCTTCTAGCTTAAATTCATGTCGTGCAAGTTTTGCACTTATTCAATATGTGCATCCTGTCTTTCACACTAAAATAACCTTTGTCTTCCAAATTCCCCGTGTAAAACGAAGGCTCCAAAGAGAGTCTCGGGTTTATCGGGTTCACCACCCAGCACTTCACCTCTGTCCAGGAAGCAGGAATCTTGGCTCTGCCCTTCCTCCTACAGATGAGGAACCTGCCGCCCGAGTGTTTGGAGACTTGACCAAGAGAGATGGGGGCAGGCCCAGGTGTAGAACCCAGGTCTCCAGCAGCTCAGTCTGGGGCTTTTTATCCCTTTGCACCCGTCAGTTCACAGCCCCTCCTTAACTCATAAGGTCATGATCCCCATTAACATCTGCCCCCACATCTGCTCTAGGTTTAAGTTGATGAGTGTCCTCTTCTGAGCTTAGCACAAAGTTCACAAAACAGAGGCCTCATTCTTACGTGGTTTCAGATTCCTAAGATCTCCTTGGCCTTTGGAGTATTTTCACTCCTCGCCCATTAGCTAAAATTAAAAGTACAAGCTGCTGCCCTGGCCCAGTGGCTCCGTTAGTTGGAGCATTGTCCCATACACCAAAAGGTTGAGGGTTTGATTCCCCATCAGGGCACATATCTAGGTTGTGAGCTCGACCTCTGATTGGGGTGCATATGGGAGGTAACCAATCGATGTTTCTTTCTTTCTTTCTCTCTCTCTCTTCCTCTCCCTCTCCCTCTCTAAAGAAACATCCTTAGGTGAGGATTTAAAAAAAAAAAAAAAAGTACAAGCTGCTTAATGGAGACACGTCCTCAGCATCCAAAATCTAAAAGGAAAACTGAAGTTCATCTATTTGAGGGAAAGCTGTCATCCCAAACACAGTGCAATTCAATTTAGAATGGCGTTGGCCATTTTCCTAGACATGACCTTTGAGCCAGTGTATCTACTATAAGAGCTGTAGTGATCACTGTTTTGGCTGTATATCTCACATTTCAAAGCAAAAGGGGAAAGGGGCCAGGCTCACATAAAAATTTATGAATTCCAGGGGACATTGAACTCCTCTAAAGCAGTGATCCTCAATAGGGAGCCATCTGCCCCCTCAGGGGGCCCTGGGCAACATCTGGGGACATTTTTGCTGTCACAACCGAAGGAAGGGGGGATGATAGTGGCATCTAGAGGACAGCGAGGCCAAGAAGGGCACTAAACATCCTGATGCACAGGGCGGGCAGTCCCACCACAGAGAATCGCCCAGCCCAAATTGTCCATGGTGCCACGGCTGAGAGCCCTTCCTTAAAGCAGGAAGCAGGAAGAACTCTGGGGCAAAGGCCTGAGTCCTCATTCTTCCCCTTGTGGGCTGCTTGGTCTGGACAGAGCACCTGAATTCCTGGGTCTCTGCTTCACTGCCACTAATGGGGAGGTGGGCCTGCTTTCAACCCATGGTCTCAGAGCCACAGAACCCAGGAGCCGTTTTACAAGTAAAATTCTCATTTTCAGGTAAAGGAAAGTAACTTGTCTGCCTGGGGGAAAGGTTAACATCGTAGACTCCATAAACTCATCATTGTTTACTGATGTGCACACTTTCACTCTTCCTCTGAATCCCAAGAGCGTAAAGCACCTGCCCAGCCATGCGGCATAGGAATCCCATCGTCTCCGTTACACACGAGGCCATGGGTTCTCCAGATCCTGAGCGGCTAGGACAGAGCAGCTGGCTAATGGGAAAAGTGGGAGAAGACGCCTAAAAGAGAAATGAGAGGGAAGTGGAACTTCTAAGGCTAAAAGGCAACAGCACACACCCCTGCTAAGAACTAAAGTTTAACACATTTCATTTGCCTCAAAAAAAAAAAAAAAACACAGCAAAAATACCCCCCCAAAACACACACACACACACACACACAGCACAATACCACCCACTGACAAGTTTCCCAGTACATCTATCAAGCAAATGAGACCGGAAATCCAAATCATTTAAGGGGGAGAAACAGACTAGTGAAACTCTGCAGATGGCAAGAGAGGGTTAATGTCCTGGAGCAAGGCTTCCTCTCAGCAAGTACAAATCCGAAATCATAATAAAGATGCTGAAGGATTTAGTCATGAGCCCTCCCCTCGGCCATCAGAAGGAATGGCAAAAATGCAGAGTGAGTGCTGGGAGCCAGAACAATTCCATTTTCCTTCTAACTGTGCACAGAATTTGCATTTAAAATGAGCAGTTCATCAGGCCTTCTAAGAATGCTCGATATTTGGCTGCTAAGAATAAAAGTGATCCTCCATAACATCAAATGTCTAATTACTTAATTGCAATAGGAGTATCTGGGTTCCCGAGTAGACTGAAGAACACTTCTAGCTAATTATATCTTTCCATGTCAGGTTTAACTTAAAATATAATCAAGTAGAGACAACTCTTAAAACATAGTTAAATCACATTAACAAAAAGAAACAAGGACAAAAAGGTGCCTCCCTGGAGGTGACTAAACTCAAACTTTGCTTTCTATATAATTTCACATTTGCAAGGAAAGTAGTACAGGAAATAAAGATTCGCATGAGAACTAACGAGAAAACTATTAGGAAAGGCTTTTTTTTTTTTTATTCAGCAACTCAGCGTTGAGTGCCAACCAACCGTGAGAAGCCTGGCAGGGGAGCGTGATGGAGGCGGGGAGCCCAATGGCAGGAAAATGCATGAGAGGCTGCCCAGCCAGGGCGGTGACTGCTGATACCACAGGACCTGTAAATTATTAACCCTGATCCTTAGCACCCATATCCCAAAAAACAACTGGATGTGATTTTTGAAGGAAGGGAGAAAAGAAGGGAGGGGGTTCCTGAGGGGAATACCAGCGAGCACCTCCCGACTCCTCAGCACCAGAGGCGGGGGCAGAGAGAGGGGAAGTTGGTGGGTGGCTTTCGCCTGGCTCCCACAGAGGGACTGTTTTAAGTGGTTTATTAAATACACAAGAGCTTTTTATCTTCTTTACTCACTAATAACATGAGAGTAGAAGGAAATGCTACAAAAACGTCCACAGAAGCTCAGAAGAGGGTTCCCAGGGCCATGGGGCTGGGGTGGGGGGTGCAAGAGGCACCCCTGTTCTGAAGGGGAATCAATACTCCAGCCAGCCACAGGGCTCTTGCGGCCATCGGCCAAACTGTACAACACAAAGAGAATTCCTGGGAGTCTGAAGTTGTTCGAGTGTCTCCTTCCACATCCTCCCTCCTTATGGGGGTGGCTGCTCTGCGGTCAGGATAGCGTTTCACCAGAGCTCGAAGATTTCCTAACAAGGGCATTTTAATTAAAGATGAGACACAAGGCAGTGCAAGAAAGAAAGAGAAGTCACCAGAGGATGCTGTCCAGCCTGCAGCCTCCATGTGGTTCCCATTCCCACCAGAGTCTGCTCCAAGCTGGCTTTGTATTTGATAGTCCTGGAAGGGAGGCCTGGACCAGCTGGCAAGAGCCACATCCACAGCGCAGGGCCATTGCTTCCGGCTGGGTCTCTCATTACTCAGCCTGAGAAACCACCCCACCCTTCTCCTGAAGACGGTGTCCCCTGGGCCTAGGCAGACTCCCCTGCACCCCTAAGACATCACACCTCTCTATCATCCAGGCCTGGTAAATTCCCAGGCTGGGAAGCTGGATCCTGAGGGTCTGGGAAGATGAGTCACTGGCTAAACACCAGGAACCCAACCGTGCTGTGCTGGTTTCCAAAACAAAAGGCCCTGACAACACAGGAACTGACCAGCCAACTCCATGGCTTCCCTCAACTGGACCTCATGGGCCTTTCAGGAGACCAAGGGCCAGCTGGGGACAGCACAGCGTAGTCACCGAACATGGCCCTCCTGGTGACTTCTGTGAAACAGTCCATGCAGTGCTCCTTCTTCCATCATTAATTTTGTTTTTTTTAAAAAAAAAAACAACAACCCTCTCTCCTGACTCCTACAAAGGAAGGTGTCCCGGGCCATTACTTCATTAGCTTGGGTAGGGTCTAGCCAACACTTGGACTTAACCATGCTGACCAAGCCAGTCTTAAGGCAGCAGCAACCACCATCAGAGCTTCTGCCCGTGTTCCTCCCTCTGCACAGAGTATTCCTTCCCAGGCCACTCACCTGGCTGGCTGGCTTTCAACCTTAAAGTCTGTTTGAATTTCACCTCTTCAGAGACCCATCCAAACTAGCTTGGCTCTCTGGCACTCTTCCTCCACCAGGCCTTGCTCCTCTTGCTCCCTGCTGTCACCAAGCTTGTCCCACGGTGGATCCCAGTATTTACTCAACGAACGAGTGCACGAGCAAAAGTAAATCAAACCGTATCTGAAACGCTGCTCCTAGGTATAAAGCCACCCACGACAAAGGGCATGTACAAGAATAACCATATTGGGTTTCTTTGTAAGAGCCCAAATCTGGAAACTACCCAAATGCCCATGGACAAAAGGATAGATAACATGAATTTATAGGTTTGAGAGATGCTCTAGGAATGGAACAGAAAAACCAGAACCAACTAGACCCATCTCTTTATTAACAATTAATAAGTGTGCAGTTTCTTATTAGGCTCAACTCAGAAGGTAGAATCACAGATGGACCTGGTTCCCAACATATAAGAGACTACAGATTTGCCATTTATAATATCCATCCCAAGGAACAGGGGAGGAGGGTGATCCTGCCTGACCCTCAGAATAGAGAGAAACTGGAAAAAGATCCAGGCACAAGAGCAAGCTTTGTCCCCAGTGCCCGTCCCTCCACAAGCCCTTGCTCCAGTGGTGATGCCAGCACAGCCCCACGGCAGAGCAGAGCGGCTCCGGAGCTGCCAGCCAAGAAAGGCTCCATTGTGGCCTCATATGAATATTTCCAAGTCCGAGAAAGGAAGCCAACGACGACAACTGTTGGTGAGGAACAGTGGGTCAGACATGACTGTCACTCACTTCATTTGAGAAAACATTTACTTTTCCAGCTTTCTGGTAGACCTGCTTCTAAACTATAGCTATTTATATCAAACAGGTAGCACGAGTAACTACCAGCCACGTGAGAAAAAAAAAAAAAAGGAACAGGGAATCTATCCTGGGCACTTCAAGCAGGAAGTGGCAAATGAGAGAGAACTGCCTGAAGGCAAGCAGTGAAGTGGGTAAAATGTGACTTGGCCACCTCCCTTGAACCAACCAACCCAGGGCTCCTTCACCTGGCAACTGGCCCCACAAAGGCCCAGGAAAGCCCCCACACATCTCCCCGCTGCCAGGTACCTTGCTTGTCAAGGCTGTATCATTTAAAGACAATAGAAAGTGCCAACGCCAACTAGCCAGCTTCCTGCCCCGCCACATTCCATATACCTTGTTGCAGCTGGAACTCTCCCTGGGCAAGCCACGATCCCAGGGAAGCAGGTCATTTAAAAGGCTCTTCTTCCAGCAAGGTTTAACACCCGCCCCCCCCCCACCACCACCCCAAGGAAGACAAGTCCCGGCTCCTCTGCAAACACCTGTGCCTTAAAGAATTGGCAGCTCAAAAATCTCCAGGAAACCCTAAGGAGATCCTTCAAGGGTACCACAGGTAGGCAAGCTAAACAGCATGTCAAATATTCACAGTTTAAAAGACTTAGTTTGTAAAGCATGATGTTCTACTGTCAAGTCGTCTCCCACCTTGAGCCCCTATCTCACAGCTCCGTGACCTAATGCTAGGATGCCAAGGAGCCCTGTACTCCCTCTTTCCTGCCAGAGGAAAGCAGGAGGGGCACAGTGAGGGAGAACCTGGGCAGTGAGACAATGTCCCCAACAATACCCTGGGGCTATGCCAAGCCCCAGCAACAGAAATGGCCATAAATGTCTGTCCTTCCAGTCTCCCAGGGAGATCAGAGCCTCTGAAAGCATACTGACTATGTGATAAGCCCTCATTCCCAGCCCCAACACTGGGGACCTAAAATTAGCCAGGAGAAGGGTGTGCTCAGCCCTGTGGCTCCTACACAGCACCTGATAAGTGTCCCTACCTCCGTTGGCAATAACTTGTCTTGGGGAGCGCTATAAATACCCTTCCAGCCTACCCGATGTGAATTATGAATACCAGGAATAGTTTCAGGGTTTCCAGGCACTGGCGATGTGACAGGGGTGTCAAATTCAAAGTCGCCTGTGCAAGACACAGACCCAGAGAACACACAAATCCCTCGGGCTCAGCCCTGCATTCTGAACTGACGGGCGGCCCCCACTCAAGCACACCTCCGCCTCCAGTGCTGCTGAAGCTGCTGCAGCTCTAGAAACCGAGGAGACGCTCTGCATCTCCTATCACATTACTAGGAAGTGTGAGCCTAAGGGACATAGTTGGAAGTTATAGAAAAGGACTAGTAGGATTTTAGCCTTCTGAGAGATGTATATGTCATTCAGAGCTTTCAAGGGATGGGGCCATTAGACACAGAAGACCGGAGGGAAGCAGGTATTGGCCGACGATCCCAGGCTGCTGGGATTTGTCTCTCCAGAAGCTTGCACCCAGAGGGAGCTTTAATAGATGTCTGTGGAATGATCTTCAGTTCTCTGGCTGTTAGGGGCCCACAACTGCAGAATCCCAATCCCCCGGAGCTGGGCTGGCCACACTGGTGTGGACAAGGGAATTGCCCACACACAGAGCGCCAGCCACAACAGCCCTGGACCTGGGTGAATGTAGGTCCACACAGGAGACAGGGGGACAGCGGAAATGGAGCCGTCCCCGGAGAAGGTGGTCAGTACAGGAAGGCATCCCAGAGGCAAACGGGAGAGAGGATGTCGGGAGAAGAGGATGCTAAACAGCAAAATGTGCACGCAGCCCAGGATCAGGGCACCTGGGAACAAGCTGGGAGACTGGCCCCCGAGGGGCTGTTGGAGGCCTTCCAGAATGACGTCCCCCTACAGCGCTAACTCGGAAGTTGAAGTATAGGGGCAAGAGGCATTGGTTACTATTTTTTAAAGTTTGCTAACAGACATCTAACTTGACACTAGACTAGTGGCAAAAAATAAAAATAAAATAAAAACCACACCCCACTGGCTCACAGCCCCTGTCTTTATACAATCTTTTCACAACCAATGTTCTCCCCCTGGGCCGTTCATGCATCTCTCCCACCCAGAGCACCCTCCATCTGCTTTCTGATACCGTACAGAACTCTCAAGAATCAGCTGACACGGCACTGCCATGAACCCATCTGAGCTCCAGCCCTCTCACTTCCCCTGCCCCATTAGGTCCCCCTCTCCTGACCCACAAACTGAAAACTGCAGAGATTTTGTGCTCCCGTCTCATCACCAGCTCCTGCAGGGGAGCCAGGGCCTCACGGTTTCTGTGTTTCTCTCACCAGGTGTCATCACCTTTTGCCCATGATAGATCCTCAAAAAAGAGCAGTAAATAAGGCTGTTTTGTTTAAGAACTATTATCTTCCTCCCTCTTTTCCTCAAAATCTTTGTGCTTAGTAACAGACACAACTGCCCACACGCCACTCCTATGTCAAATTATTTCCCCTGCATGTAAGATTCTGTCAGCCCCTCGGGAAAACAGCAGAAAATGAATCTGTCTAGAAGGACTGGGGGGTGGGGGTGAGGGGGCAGGGAGAAAACAAGATGCTAGAGGCTCTCTGTTCTCCCCAACCCCCCCTGCCGCCCCCCCAACCCCGCCCCTATCCCACATGGTCCAAGGAAGGCAGGGAGGGCCTTGGGAAGACTCCTCTGGAAGCCATCTCCTCAGACCTTTCTCCCACAGAGCTCAGTCCCTACCAGCTACCCTGGGTCACTTTCTCCGAAGGGCTGAGTGAAGGAAACCCGTCTTCTAGGGTCTAAGCCAAACTAAGGAGCTGGACTTGAGTGCTCAGAGTAAACCCTCCTGCCCAAGCCCCGCCCGCCCAGTGTGAGGCTGAACTCCTACAGAGGCGGGGCGGATGCAGCACCCCACTTCTGAAACATTCGCTCTGAGGCTCCTACCAAACACCCCACCCCTAACAACCAGACCTAAAAATGATCCCACACCCCCTGAAGGCGTCTCCACCTGGGATCCCCACTGAGGCTCCCGACCAGCAGCCCTGCAGGAGACAGACCCCCCCCCCCCCCCCCCCCCCCGGTGCCATTCATCACAGCCAACCCGGCTCCTCCAGCAAGCCTGGAAGCAGGAAGCACTGTGCATTAACACGTCAGGGCTGGGCCTCCCCAGTGCGTGGGGGGAGCAGTCGAAGCCCACTCTTGGGGTCCGGGAGGCCTCTCTTCTTCCATTTCTGGCCCTCCCCTCCCTCACACAAACACTGGCTTTGGGGAGTGCTCTGTAAACTGACATCAGTGGAAAAGAAACATCCGGAGTATAATCAAGAGTTGAGTCATTAAATATTGCATAGTCCCTTGAGGAAGGAAAAAGCCAAAATGGGCCACAAAATTACTAGTGCTTCAAAACCCCAAAATAAAGTACATATGCTTTGCTGTATAATGTATACCCACGTCCTTGGAGCCCCGGGAGGCCCCTTCCGCAGGCAGCCCCCTCGGCGCTCCCACAGGCTGCTGGGGGGCAGCCATCACATCTGTGGGTGGGTCTGGCCCCGTGGAGAATAGCACCAAACACTGATTTTGTTCCACCTACCCACCAGCAGCTCAGGAAGGGCTTACGCTGTGTATAAATCCTAAAAAACGATCATTGTCTGTCCTCCACAAGGCTGGCGAGAAAGCAAAACCAGGCCCCAGGGACCTAAGTCCGAGGGGGGAGGGGTCAGTGAAGACAGCCCCGGAAGACACGGAGAAGGCCTGACTCAGTGCCAGCCTGACTTACTGGGGCAGGCACTCCACATCTGTCGCGTTTTTATTGCGTTCTCACGTGGAAGGCTGATTCAGAGCACCACCAAAGGGGGCACAGCTGAGGACAGTGGACTGCTCAAGGGACCAGAGGGAAACTTGGAGTCGAGTTTCAGTTTTCACACAGCACAAAACCACCTCTCCGCAGCTGGCTCCATCCGTCAACAAGACCGACCACAGCCAGGCACACGCGCAGCTCTCGCCTCAAACACAGTCTCTCCGGATCCCTGCTAGCAGTCGCGTATCAAACCTGCACAGGAATCAGCCACCTAGGATCAGGGCTCCTACTGACTGTGGGTACCTGTCGTGTGCAGGTCATCATTTGATTAGCAGGTACCTTCTGCCTCTTCATCTGTGGACACAACAGACAGAAGTCTATGCTATTACTTTAAAATCCTACTTTTAGGATCCAAGTTTTTAATATTGTACCAAAAGTAGGTTGACAATGCCAAATCAACTTCCCACCCTCCCTAAGTCCCAACCCCCTCTTCCCACCCCCCCCCCCCACTCCCATCATACGGCCACTTTATTTTGTGTTTACTGTTGGGTTGCCCAGGTTTAGCAATCGATAACCTATTTAAATTTGACTTGCAGAGAAACCACAAATAATTCCTTAGGATAAGTATATCCTGTGCAATATTTGGGATATACATATAATTGGGATATACTTATACTAAAATTAGTCACAGTTTATCTGAGATTTAAATTCAACTGGGCAGCCTGTATTCTATCTAAAATCGTAGTTCAACATTCAAAAGCACACGCCGAGGCCTGAGAACAGCTGGAAGCAAATTTCATAGGCCCCAGTTGTCAGCTCATTCCACCCAGAGGATTAGCTAAAGCAGCGGCCTGGCCTTGCTACTCTGGACAACAAGGACAGGCATCGGGCAGGGAGGGCTGCTTCCAGAGAGAAAAGCCGAGTCCGTTCCTCGCTCCCTTACTCCGAGAGCTTACTTAAAATCTGCACATAGAAAAATGTGAACTGAAAAGCAAGCCAGATACAAAAGGGAAAATATTTTATAATTCCACTTATATAAGGTACATAGAGAACACAAAAACTCATAAAGACAAAGTAGGATGGCGGTTGCTGGGAGCAGGGGTGGAATGAGGAGTTAGTGTTTAATGGGTATGGAGTTCCAGTTTAATGAAAAAGTTCTGGAGGTGGAGGTTGCAAAACAATGTACTGTACTTAATGCCACTGAACTGAACACTTAAAACCGGCTAACGTGCTGCCCCAGCTAGTCTGGCTCAGTGGCTAGAGTGTCGGACCTCGGAACTGAAGGACCTCAGGTTTGATTCTGGTCAAGGGCACGTGCCTGGGTTGCAGGCGCAATCCCTGGCCCCTGGTCAGGGTGCCGCAGGAGGCAACCAATCGATGTGTCTCTCTCACATCTACGTTTCCCTCCCCCTTCCAACTCTCTAAAAATCAATAGAAAAAAACATCCTTGGGTGAGAATCAACAACAACAAAATGGCTAGCATGCTAAATTTTATGTTATATATATTTTACTAGAACTTTTTTTAAATTAGCCCATTTTCTTCCCATCTCCACATTAGCTAGGTTTTTCCCTCTCATGTTTAATTCATCTCTAACTTGGTGCTATTGGTATCCCCTAAGAATCTTAACTTTAAGAGGAAATCATGAAACTAAGATGGCGGCATAGATAAACACCGGGAAATAGTCGCTTCCCACAACATTTGAAAAATATCCCAAAGGACGGAGCAAACATCGTCTAGAACAACAGGAAGGCTGGCTGAGTGTAATTTCTACAACTAGAAGAAAAGAAAAGCACGCTGAGAGCCAGAGGAGCTGCGGAGGCTGAGTGCAGAGGTACGGCGGCGGCTCGCGCGCACGGAAAGGGGGTGGCACCTGAGGACGCGGCTGTCTTTTTGAATCACAAGCTCCCGACTGCTCTGAACTCCGGTTCTGGGAAGTCTCTGGGGACCCAGGACTCATACGGGGAGAGGCTGGTCTGTCAGGCGGCAGCGGGCGAACTTGAGGGCGGATTTCCCTCAGAGGTGCTTGCAGCCGTTACACTGAGACGCGCGACTCGGGGCGCGGAGAATCAGCCATAGCTTCTTTCCCCGCCCTTTTGACTCCCTGAGACCCCGCCCCACCCAGGCTGCAGCAGAGGCTTTTGCATGTGAATGTACCTAACTACAGCCCAGCCAAGCAGACCAGGAACTTCCAAGAGAAGGCCCAAGGCCCTGCAGCGGCTTGCATTGCTTCACAGCTGAGCATCTTCCTGGCTCCTCCGGCTGTGTGGCCTCAGGCAGGGGCTGAATTAGCACCTCCTTAGATCCAGGAGCCACTGTACCCAGTGGTCAGAGGGGGACCATTCTCCCACTTCAGACACAGCTGCTTCCCACAGCCAATTGGCCTGGAGGTCAATTCCTCCCACTGATCCTACAACAACCAAGGCACCAAGAGTGCACCAAGAGTGTCCACCCCAGGTAACTGGGGAGGCTGAGCCACTGGGCCCTACAGGACACCTGGCGTGCAGGGCCACTCTATCAACACAGGGAAGCAGCCAAAATGCGGAGACAAAGAAACAGGTCACAATTGGCAGAAACGGAGGAGGGCAGACGACTGGACATAGAGTTCAAGGCCACGTTTATAAGGTTTGTCAAGAATTTTATGGAAACCGCCGATAAATTTAATGAATCCCTCAAGGAGTATAGTGAGACCATGGAGGACATGAAAAAGGACCAACTAGAAATTAAGCATACACTGACTGAAATAAAGAATAATTTACAGAGATCCAACAGCAGACAAGAGGATCCCAAGAATCAAGTCAAAGATTTGAAATACAAAGAAACAAAAAATACCCAACCGAAAAAGAAAAAAGAAAAGAGATTCAAAAAATATGAAGATAGTGTAAGGAACCTCTGGGACAACTTCAAGCGTACCAACATCAGAATTATAGGGGTACCAGAAGGAGAGAGAGGGCAAGATATTGAAAACCTTTTTGAAGAAATAATGACAGAAAACTTCCCCCACCTGGTGAAAGAAATGGACTTACAAGTCCAGGAAGCGCAGAGAACCCCAAACAAAAGGAATCCAAAGAGGACCACACCAAGACACATCATAATTAAAATGCCAAGAGCAAAAGATAAAGAGAGAATCTTAAAAGCAGCAAGAGAAAGACAGTCAGTTACCTACAAGGGAGTACCCATCCGACTGTCAGCTGATTTCTCAACAGAAACCATGCAGGCCAGAAGAGAGTGGCAAGAAATATTCAAAGAGATGAATAGCAAGAACCTGCAACCAAGATTACTTTATCCAGCAAAGCTATCATTCAGAATGGAAGGTCAGATAAAGAGCTTCACGGATAAGAAAAAGCTAAAGGAGTTCATCACCACCAAACCAGCATTATATGAAATGCTGAAAGGTATTCTTTAAGAAGAGGAAGAAAAAAGGGAACTCTTACCATTTGCCACAGCATCGATGGAACTGGAGAGCAGATAAATACCACAAGATCTCACTTATTTGTGGAATATAATGAACAACATAAACTGATGAACAAGGACTGATCCAGAGATGGAGAGGCTTTGATTGGACTGTCGGGCCTTGGAGGGAAGGTAGGGGAGGGTGGGGGCAAGGGGGAAAGATCAACCAAAGGACTTATATGCAAGCATATAGGCCTAACCAATGGACACGGACAACGGTGGGGTGAGGGGATGAGCGGGGGGCGGGGGGGGTAGAGGGTACACATATGTAATATCTTAATCAATTAAAAAAAAAAAAAAAAGAGGAAATCATATCAGCAAGACACAGATGAAAAGACCAGGGAGGAGCAGGTTTGTTGCTCCTGCACTCACCCATCTGTCCAGGCCTCGGGGTTCCCTGCAGAAGAACCCCTCCCATACACTTCTCCCTCTGCGTTCTGAGGGCCCTGTCATCATCCTATGCTCAGCCTTTAACAGGCTCTAGAAACCTCCCAGTAACAAAATTCAGAGTCAAGAAAGCTCATATCTACAGGCTTCGGGGATCCTCCAGGCTGGAGGAAGCCATTCCCCCTGACCTCATACCATCTCACTAGTGGAAGAACTCCCTTTTCAGAAGAAGCAACCAGGCCTGAGGGCTCTGAACTCACCTTCCGGCAAATGAAAAAGCTAGACAGTAGATGAAGAATGAGGAAAAGAAAAAAAACAGTTTGACTTCCTTTGGACCCAGAAAGAGTTCTTTCCCGTCCCCTCACACAGGATATGACCTGCTCATGCATCCCAATTCGGGGAGCCTCAGAACAGGGGTCATGTCAAAGATCTGACTAAAGTTGCAGGTCACCTGCCTTGGAGGGGGTTTGACACAAAACAAGATTTGGGAACTTTAGATATGGCTCTGACGTGTACAGTGAAAAAAAACATAACCAAGGCAGAGTCAAGGGCTAGAAAGTATTATTCAAGTCCATCAACCTCTAAAAGGTTCAAATGTTGGTCAGAGGCCGTAGAGAAGGGTCCCCCCACTCAGCCCTGGTCAGTCCCTGGCCCAATAATCAGGGTGTGTAGACAACTCCTCATAGAAACCCTAATTCTCCTTAGATCTTACTTGCCCAACCAGACCTGGCCAGGCTGCTAACTGGCCACGTCACCCCTCATACCACACACCAGACTCATGGGGTAGCAGGGGCACATGTGGGAGGGCTTGACGTAGAGGTTCTGTAACCACCCTGGGCCTCAGATTCACACCAGTGATTCCCATTTCACCTCCACCACCACCCGTAGTCCACTTTTGGCCAGCAGTGGGGCTGGGGAGTCCAGGTTTGGCAAGTACCCCAGGCAATTCTAAGAAAAGAGATCCTCAGACCACACATACAATACTTCCTCGCTCTCTCAAAAATCAATACATTTTTAAAAAAGTTTTAGAAAATGTATGAGGACTATTAATAATGTGGGGAATGTTCAAAAGATAACACTAGGTGGAAAAAAAAAAGAAAAGGCTGAATACCCAGCTGTATATTCTATAGGATTCTCAGCTGAATATGTATTTATTTATTTTTTTTTTAATTAAATCTTTATTGTTCAGATTATTACATTTGTTCCTCTTTTTTCCCCCCCATAACTCCCCTCCTCCCAGTTCCCGCCCCACCCTCCGCCCTTACTCCCCCCCCCCCACTGTCCTCATCCATAGGTGCACGATTTTTGTCCAGTCTCTTCCCGCATCTCCCACACCCCTTTCCCCCCCAAGAATAGTCAGTCCATTCCCTTTCTATGTCCCTGATTCTATTATAATCAACAGTTCATTCTGTTCATCGGATTATTTATTCACTTGATTCTTAGATTCACTTGTTGATAGATGCATATTTGTTGTTCATAATTTGTATCTTTACCTTTTTCTTCCTCTTCCTCTTCTTAAAGGATACCTTTCATCATTTTATATAATCCTGGTTTGGTGGTGATGAACTCCTTTAGCTTTTCCTTATCTGTGAAGCTCTTTATCTGACCTTCAATTCTGAATGATAGCTTTGCTGGATAAAGTAATCTTGGTTGTAGGTTCTTGGTGTTCATCACTTTGAATATTTCTTGCCACTCCCTTCTGGCCTGCAAAGTTTCTGTTGAGAAATCAGCTGACAGTCGTATGGGTATTCCCTTGTAGGTAACTGAGTTTCTTTCTCTTGCTGTTTTTAAGATTCTCTCTTTATCTTTTGCTCTTGGCATTTTAATTATGATGTGTCTTGGTGTGGTCCTCTTTGGATTCCTTTTGTTTGGGGTTCTCCGCGCTTCTTGGACCTGTAAGTCCATTTCTTTCACCAGGTGAGGGAAGTTTTCTGTCATTATTTCTTCAAATAGGTTTTCAATATCTTGCTCTCTCTCATCTTCTGGCACCCCTATAATTCTGATGTTGGTACGCCTGAAGCTGTCCCAGAGGCTCCTTACACTATCCTCGCATTTTTGGATTCTTTTTTCATTTTGCTTTTCCGGTTGGGTGTTTTTTGCTTCCTCGCATTTCAAATCATTGACTTGATTCTTGCGCTCCTCTGTTCTGCTGTCGGGAGTCTGTATAATATTCTTTATTTCAGTCAGTGTATGCTTAATTTCTAGTTGGTTCCCCAATATAACATCGAGGGTCTCATTAGTTTTCTTGTAGATCTCATTAAGTTTATCGGCGGCTTCTAAACAGTTCTTGAGAGACCTTAAAAGTGTGGTTCTGAACTCTATATCTTCCATTGACAATTTTGTCCTGTTTCTTTGTCTCCGCATTTTGTTATGCTTCCTTGATGCACCCCCTAGTGGTCTTTGTTCGTGGTCTTATAGTTAAATTTTGATTGTTGTAGCTAATTCCAGGGAGGGTTTGACCTCCAGGCCAAGTGGCTATGAGAATCAGCTGTGTCAGCAGTGAGAGAACTTCTGTCCTCTAGGGAGGTGCTAATCTAGCCTTTGCCTGAGGCTATCCGGCAAATGCCTCTGTGCAGGGCTTGGGCGGGGCGGGTCGCACAGGATCAACAGGGTGGGCTGGAGAGAGCAGTTATGGCCGCTCTCAGTCCTGTCCCCAGGGGCTCTGCCTCTCTGAGTCCCAGCAATGGCTGCAAAGCTCGGAGAGAAAGCTGCACTCGCTCTGACCGAAGCCAGGCAGACCCGCTTCTCCCGTTTGATTCTGGGTCCCTAAAGACTCGCCTGTATCTGGAGCTCAGAGTCTGCGACTCCCTCCCGATTGAAAACGCACTCCGCACCTCAGAATTTGACTTCAGCACTGCGCCTCCTCTGAGTGTCCGTATGCGTTTCTCTTTCCTCCTAGTTGTAGGACTTCCATTCAGCCAGCGTTCCAGTGGTTCTGGGTGATGTCCCTCCGTCTTTTAGTTTCACTTTTGAAGTAGTTGTTCAAAGCAGCAAACTCCGGCGTTAACCTATGCCGCCATCTTGGTTCTCCCCAATCTGAATATGTATTTATATACAAACTGAATTTGTGCCCAAGTTAACTTATGGAGTAAGTCTTCTATAAATATGGTGATGTTGCTACCCCCATCAGATTCTGAAATTGCCTGCTCACTGAACTATACCTGTGCACCTGCCAGGCTCCTGTCTCCACCTGTCTGAGAGTAGGATCCGGTTTCTAAGGGAAGACAGTGTTTGGTGGGAAGAAGAGGGTTCTAGCCAGGGGTCTTTCCTGAATAAAAGCTAAAAAGTGAGGACTCCAAAGACACACTGAGAGGTCAGCTAGAAGACTGGCTGGCCAGAGATCCCACAGGCGGTGGTAGAAAACAACATTAGAAAGGGGAGGTGGGGTCCAGCTCCAGAGGCAACTGGGGCCATCGGAGGTTGTGTGCAGCAGCGCACGCATAACTGTGTGGCAGAACTCAACAGGGAATCCAAATCTTTTTACAACCGCAGATGGAAGAAATGGCAAGGAGGGGGGCGTCGAGATTCAATCAGAAAAGACAGGAAAATCGTGGAGCCATGCACCTTTGGTTACGAATACTAAGCCTACATACACAGCCACTTTCCAATTCCCTCTCATCCTTTCCACACACAGCTTTGGCCACAGTTCTGTGTGTCTCTGTTTTTGAAGGGAACCTCGGCCAGTGGCTCTGGACGCTGCACTGGTCCTGATGCAGCTGGTGATAGGATTTCTAAACTCCTCTGCCTCTACCAGCTAACCTTCTTTGGGCCTGTCAAGCACCTACTTGGGCCCCAAGGCCCCTGAGAGGAGAGAGAAGAGCAGAAAAGGAAGAATGCGAGCATCAGGACCCACCTCTGGCACAGACCATCCTTCAGAAGCAAAGGATTCCGTTATGTATAAGACTTCCACAGACCCCTTCAGGAGAAACTACAGCACCAGGCACCCCTCCACTTAGCACCCACCATCCATCTGAACCCCCTCCGCACAAGGTGGTGTATCTCTAAGGCTCCTCCTGAGAAGTTAAGTGGTTCATTTCAGGCCTTGACAACTAATGCTCTGTGACACTATTTTTCCTACTGCCAAAGAGTTTAATAACCAGCATTCAACATTTTACATTAAACACGGTTATCATTTTTGCTACACATCAAAAGCCAATTTCCCCCTAAACCATAAAGCTGAGACACCATCAAGGGATGCAAAAAAGAAAAAGAAGCCAGTTGCCCTGCAAAGTTATGCAAATATTGCCCTCTCTCCCTGAAGAAAAAAGAAACCCCCTAGACAAATAAAGGAGAAGGAATTGAAAAAGAATGCTCCATCTTAGTCATCTGCTAATAGGATAAGTTGCATTTTAACATTTTAAACTAAGTCAGTACTTGGGCTCTGGTGTTGGGCTTTTGAAGTATTGTTTTGCTTCAGATTTGAAATAACATTCTGGTGACTCTAGAGACTCCTCCCTGAATTATTACTCCTAACAACCAAAACTTATTTCTAATATTTTGTAGCTGTTAAACAGCTTGCTGCCCTTTAAAACAACAATTAAAAATGATTAAAAATGAGCTGTACCATGTGATAGAAACGTGTCTTTTCCTCCCATTGATTTCAAGTGCTCTAGCCCTTCATCAGAAGTAATCAACCTGTCATCTCTCTGTAATGAGTATTCCACGTGGGCTTTAGAAAATAAGCATATGACAGAGGACGCTAGAGGGAAATGCAAGCACACACACCATAAAGAGACAAGGCCCATTCCAGCCTGCTCAGTGCAAGCCCAATTCTCCCCTCCCTGGATTACTCTAACTTGATCATGCATTTCTATAACTACATTCGCAAATGAGTGACTCAATTCAATAACTGCTACCTAATTCTATAAAGACTTGGGATGTACTTATTTGAGGGGAGCTGTATGGAATTAGGGCCTTGTAACAACTGGGAACTCTGTTATTCTTCACTGCTATGGGCCTGGAGGCTATAGCACTCAGATCTCCCAGGTCTTTCCCAAGAGAACTCTGGACCCAAGGGGTTCAATGGAATCTAATGTCAGGTGAGTCTGCAGACTTCCTGGACCCAACCAGAGCCAGGCTGGTTCAGCTCCATCCAAGCGCATTACCAATACCTTGGCCTTAAGCCTTGTAGAAAATACTGATTCCTGGGCCCCTGTCACCAGGCCCCTGTTTCAGTAGCCCGGAGAAGGGTAACCCCAGGTAATTCAGTACAGCCAATCCTCGGGGCAGCCTTCCCAGCTCAGTCCTGGCCCACTGTGGGGAGAAGTAGCCAAGTTCTATTTCGGTGCCACAAACCCTGCACAGGAGCAGGGAAAGAAATCAGCCTATTGTGAGGAGCAAAACCAGAAAGGCACCCAAGTGAGAAGTGGTCGGAAGTGAGTTCCCCTAATGCCCTGGGGGTATTTGGAACTTGATGTGAAAGGAGCACTTCTGAGAAGGAAGGGTGAGCCTGAGAGACTGGGGAGAAAGTACTAGAAGCCCTTTGTACCACTCCAATCACTTGTCTTGGCAACTTAGCCACAGGCCAGTTTCCACAGGTGCCCTCATGCTCCGCAGCTATGCAAACCCACCCCAGCATTCCAGGCTCAGTCCAAACCCCACCACCTCCTTAAAACTTTCCCTGGCCACCCAACCTTGAAGCCAAAACTCCCCACTTTCAACTCCTAGCATACTTATCATTAATACCAACTTTTCCAAATTGTATTACTTAGTGCATCTAAAAAACAAACAAACAAACAAACCCTACGGTTTCCTGGACAGTAAAGTCTGGAGACCAAAGATTATGCAGATGTGCATTCATTCAGGAGATTAAGATTCTGAGGTCTTTAATAGATAAACTGATTAATTTTGTTGGACCAAGCTTTTTTTAAGCTCAACTGACCTAGGAACCTATTAGTCAAGGAAAACCTATTACCATCTTGCAGAACTGATGACCCACAGAAGGGTTTGGGGAATGCTGACCTATCCCATTCATCTAACAACTAATTATGTCAAGTCTTTAGTTTGCTTTTTAATGGACTTGAACAATTACTTAATCTTCTGTCATTTAGCTCTGTGTGCATCTGCATATTATCTTAAATACAATATTTGTTTGAAGTAGGAACATGTCTTACATGTCTTTGAATTTCAAGCAGCCCCAGTCCAGCCCCAATATAGGAGAAATACTCAAGAAATTATTATTTTTAATTTGAAAGTGTTGGATCTGATGTTATAAAGTTAGAATGCTCAATTTTAAAAACCTCAGAGATCAACTAAGCTTTCATTCATTTTTTTTTACATAAGGAAAGTGAAACCCACAGATGTAAAATGAATTGTCCAAAGTCACAAAAAGTTAATAAAAGAACCATTTAAATAAGCCTTATCCTCTTTCAGCCTCCAGCAATTTTCCAGCAGGTAAAAGAATAGAGGTAAAGGAAAACTTTAGTGAGTTGAATGCCACAGGCAGTATGACACAATCGTATCATGTACAAGGAACTGACTGAACACAAGAAGAAGATCCAAGAAGCCCCAGAACTCACTAGACAGGAGTTAGGCACTCTTTGAAAATTCTAGAATGTCTAATAGGAGTTTAAAGCTTCAGAGACTGGGATGAAGAATATCAAGAAAAGATGGACATTTGCAGTTTGTAGAACTAAATAAGATGTGACTATTGTCTTTTGGAACATCACATTTAAATTTCAGCATTTACTTCTTAGAGAGCTACATTTACACATGTAAAGCATGATTTCATTCCAACAAATGCTACCTTAAGTGTGTAAGCATCCGTGTCATGTGCCTGGGTCTGTGTGCATGCATATGCACATACATGTGTGAATCCCTACTTACTCCCAAAGACGTCCAATAATGAAACCATGATATCTCAGTCTCATTACAGGAATCACCTCATCATCCACAGAGCTTAGTGCCTTAACCAGTAATCATTAGTGAATCAGTACTGAACATGGCTCAGAATTGGTCTGACACATTAGTGAGTCAGGCCTCTGTGGTTAAGGACTATTGACTTAGCTAGTTACTAAAAGCCTTATGCTGGTCTTGGAAACAGACAAAGTAAAGGGGAATAAGAAATGATGGTCCTTACAAAGTAAAAATAAATTGATTCAAAGTCTATATTATTGCATTTAATGGGATAAATTATATACTATGGAACTATTCACAAACTTGTTAATTCACAAAACCTCCAAGACAAAGGCCTTATAAAAATCAAGATTACTTAGTACAATGCTTCTTTTATGAAACTGATCTCTTACATTATGGTCAAGAACCACACCATCATTGGGGTCAAAGCCACCTGAAGATAGAGGTCCACATGGGATTTGTCACCTCCATGGACACAGATAAGGTAACCAATGACCTCAGGTCAATAAAGACAAAAGCCATTTCTCAAACGTCCTTGTCTGTTCTCTCAACACCTACAATTCCTAACCTCCTCAACACTCCCCCCAGGCCCCACCTTTCCTCCTCCCTCTCTGGCCACACCTTTTTAGTCTCTTTTACAGGTTCACCTGCTCCACCCATTAACTGTGAAGATCCTTCCAAGGCTCACATCAGTAGGCGCTTAAGAAAGGTTTCTTGACTAGATGGTGAATTCTGTTAACACCGATGGATGAACTGCTAGAAACGAGGGAATCCCACTTTACAGCCACCTACAGACTATTCCAACTCTCCAATCACAAGTGAAAACAAGCACAGCATCTTCATACCCAATTCCCTTCTCTTCCCAATGCTACTTTTTGTTTTAGGAACTTCAGTGGACTTAGATTACTTACATTATGAGGTAGCTCATAATGAAAATTGCTGAATAAGAAAATAAATCCCCCTTTACAACTTTAATAAAGAGTTCATTCATAGGCCAGCATACTTTCTTTTTTGCCCAAGCTTTAACATTTCAACAAAGGATACAGAGCTTTTACCAACAAAGGTCACAGTCCGACAGAAATTGTTAATGGTGATGAAACAAACTGCAGTTTTATATTAGAAACAGTTAAGGAAGTAGGAAGGGCATGGACAGAAACCAAACACTGAAATCAAAAGAAATACCAGAGGTCATTTACTAAAACTCACCTTTTAAAGAATAACTGTAACAACGTATTAACTGTGGTGGGCTGAACATGGGCCTCCCGAAGACATCTACCTCCTAATCCCCGAATCCTGTGACTGTTACCTTACGTCCCTATGGCCAAAGGGACTCTGCAGATGTGATTGAAGACCACTGGGGCAGGCCCAGTGTAATCACAAGGTCCTTAAAAGAAGGGTCAAGGGCAGAAAGAGGTGATATCAGAAGCAGAGGATAGAGAGCAAGCTTGGTGCTATGCTGTTGGCTCTGAAGATCGAAGAAGGAGGCACAACCCAAGGAATGCCGGGGGCTAGAAAAGCAAAGAAATACAATCTCCTCTAGAGCTGCTTGAAGGAACCAGCCTTGTTGACACCTTGATGTTAGAACTTCTGACCTCCACAACTATAAGAGGATAAATCTGTGTGGCTTTAAACTACGAAGTTTGTGGTAATTTGTTACAGTAGCAAAAGGTCTTATTTTGACTTCAAAGGTTGAGTACATATCTGAAATACTTATGGTCATTTTCAATAAGAAAAACGTAACTTTTCCTCTGGGAAGCAGGAAGTATCACATCCATTTTTTCAGAAGAAAAGAAGTACTTTAATAAAAATAACAATGCCACCTTGTCAGCCTGCATGTGAACGTTGTTTAAAGTCATTTATGCCCTTCGTGTGAACAGGCATCACCTCCTGATAATGTCATCTGCTCCTTGAGTCAATTAAACGGGAAGCCAGGTCCTGCCTGTGGGCACGTTTGCAGATTCCACAGTGTGAATATTCTCACCATGGCCAATTCAAGCTACCAACGTGTCACTGAACACCAAACTGAAAAGAGATGCAGTCAGATGTGCTGGTGTCAGCCAGCAGGGCAGTTAAACCTGCAATTTTCCTATTCGCAGAATAATTAATACATGCCTCATTCTGAGAAATGATAGGGTACTATGAGATTCTTTTGCAAAGAAAGTATTCTATAAAAAAAAAAAATTGGGGGAAAAGAGTATTATATCCCTCTACTCAGACAGTCATACATTAAAGACTCTGACAAGTTCTGCAGTTTTTGAAAAAGCCCAATTATCATAGTTAAGCTCAGTGTTTTGTACTTGTACTCAGGGGTGGGTTTCCCTGAAGTTCATGCAAGTTAGAAAGCCTGTTTTAGGAGAAAATACAAAATTAGGAGCGGAGCGTGAGAGGTTCTAGAACTTTAACTTCATAGCTTCATGGCAATCCATCCCTGCATGTATTGTAACCCCCTTGTACTTACCAACATCTGACATGTCACTAATTCAATGAAACACACATCAGGAAATGCTGTCCTAGAGCATGAATGTGAAAAGGGCAGGAAGCTGAGAAAGTCCTGTTGAACAAGCTATCTATTATACACCAATGTGTCTCTACCCAGAACCTAGGTTTGTTTCCATGGGCCATTTTCCAAAAGATAGAAATAGCCTTGTTTTATAGACTGCTTCCTTCAGGGAAGTATTCACTATAATAGTCATTCATTCATGGCTTCAACATTAGCTGAGCAGCACCTGGGGAGGATACAAAAATGGCTGAGATTGCCTCAAGGAGCTAAACTGCTGAAGGCTAAGAGGTGTGCCCCTGTGTCACAGGCTGCCGTGCATGACAGCTCCATGTTAGAAGAGAAGTATCACTCCCAGGCAGAAGGAGGGTGGTCAATAATTCCTGCCATGGTGATCCATAGCCCAGGGCAAGATAGGGGTTTGAGGGAGTGGGAAATGAGAAAATAAAGAGGCAGCTGGGCAGTTAAAACCATATTTAAGGTCATTTAAGAACAAACACTCTCTAGAGCAGAGGACATTGTCCTCGGGCATGACACAAGCATCACTCTACTGTCCTGTAGGCTAGGGGTCTATTTCCAGAAGAAAAAAAAAATGCAATGCTTTGCCATTCAGGTATATTATGGATCTGCAACCAAAACCATGCTTGCCAAGTTCAAGACATATCACACTCAAGAAACGGAACCCACCCATATATGCTTAGGCTTGTGACATAGACAGGTAAAGATATGCAAAAACTGGGGACAACTTGGTCTCTAGTTCATGTTTAAATGTAAGGTGTCCCATAAACTTAATGGTTTAGTTCAACATTAGATGCCAAAATCTAAGTTACATACTGTTAGGTTAGGTGGCTCAGGAGGCGGCGCAAGAAATAGAGTCCAGTGAATCAGAAAAGAAAGGAAAGGAAAAGGTTTATTCTGCGTCCCCGGGAGACCCACGTACCCCCAGGACAGGGCACATGGATTCACGCCAACAGGGAGGGGGGTGCTTTTTTTATACTGCAGTTGGGTGAGGGGCGGGGACATGAGCTGAGGGATTCTCTGCTGCAGGGGATGGGCGGGGGTATGTGGATTAAGGGAGAAGAAGCCTGTATCTGTGTCTGGCACCTTGATCTGTGAGAAATTCCAGGGGAAGTCCATTATCTTGTTATGTCTGCATGTATCCGATCCTGGGCTCTCTCCGACCTAGCACATACTACCTCTGAAAGGTGGACAGAATCAAGTTCATGAGAGAACCAAACAGATTTATAGGACTAGAAGGCATATGAGATAGAGGAGACAGGTATGCAAAGGCATAAAGGTGAGAATGAACCTGGGACAGACAGCACAGTGTCTGCACGTGGTGGGTTCTTTATGAACATCATATTCAACCTCATGTTGTGTGAGTAAACACGAACATGTCCAGACTGAGGGAATGAAGAACCATCCAGGTTGTCCTGCCCATGTCACAGATCGAGGCAGTACCTGGAGTGCTGCCTTGCATGGATCAGAGCTCCTGTCCCAGCACAGGGAGTTCCTGTCCCTAGAAGAACCTTGACCCTGGTTAACCCTGAGACAGCTGCAAGAGAGAGAGGCACCAAACACCTTCTGGCCCCTCACTAATGGCTTCTGACTTCATCCTAAAGCAACTTTTGAAATTTCATATTCACCTAATCCAGGCCAAAATCTGTGTTCCCACAGGACAACTCGTCCCCTAAGGGAAAGAGACCAACACTAACTGGCCAGAGGCTTTTATAATCAGAGTCACTGACTAGCCATTTACCAGAGAGAAACACTTACTCCCATGTGGGGTTTCCAGAGGCTGGTGGCATGCTGACCCAACCTGTATAAACTGGATAATATAGGTCAAGAGTCCTGTACCTCAGGATCAGTCTGGGTCCAGAATGAAACATAGGTTTTATCACCCATGGCAATTCCCCCGATTGGCAGAGGCTGCCTCTCATAGGATCGGTGGTAAAGTGTCATGATTTCCTAGCAATGTCTGCTGTGGGTGCAAGACAAGGTGATGTTACATGAGCCATGCGTTCACTATATCTGACCTTAATTTAATTAGGTTACATATTTACATTTTGTATACAGGCATACCTGGGTGATATTACAGGTTCGATTCCAAACCACCACAATAAAGTAAGTATCATAATAAAGCAAATCACATGGCTATTTTGATTTACCAGTGTATATTAAAGTTATGTTTATAATATACTATAGTCTATTAAGTGTGTAAAAATGTACATAATTTTAAAATACCTCAGTATTGCTAGAAAATGCTAAGCATCATTGAGCATGTTGACCAATAGACTTGTTCAAAGCATGGTTGCTACAAATCTTTAACTTAAAGATTTAAAACAAAGCACAATAAAGCTAAGTACAATAAAAGCAGGTATTCCTATATAAATATATGTATATGCATACACATAATATGCACCACATACAATTTTTTCTGATTAACTTTAAAAACTAAAAGCTACATTACAAACAACTACGTAGATCTAAATCACAACCATACTGTTAAATCCTCCTAAACAAAAGACAAGAAAATTGAGAGTAGGAAGCATAACTTCAATCTGCGCCCAACATGTTCTGGCAGAGCTGCTGGTGGGAGAATCCGACTGTTCAGCCTGGCCAGCCAGGGGCCCCTCCCTCCCTAGAGGGGCAAGTCCCAGGATGAAGAGGAGTTTTGAGGGAGGCACTTTCCTCCCCCAGCACTCAGAATCCCCTAAGCACCTTTTCTGGCTTAAGTGTTTTACAGAGAAACTCAGCAGGACAAGGAGTACAGACCCTGCAGACTTACCATTTACTGCTTAAGGCACTGTTTGGGGGCCTCATGGGGTCTCAATAGCCCTATGATCATCCTTATTCCAAGGCTCAGACCTAAAGAGAAAGAATGCTGGCTCCAGGTAACTCCCAGCTTCCCTTTTGTCTCCCCTACACTGTAAACAACACGGGGGTGATCAATGATGTGCCAAACTGTATGGGACAAACAATAAGCACTGCAAGAGCCCCGAGGTCAGGTGACAACCAACTCCTTGATATTTAAAAGGATGGAACATTGCCCTGGCCAGTTTGGGCAGTTTGGGTCCTGTGTTCGATTCCAGTCAAGGGCACATGCCTGGGTTGCAGCTTAATCCCCAGTAGGGGGTGTGCAGGAGGCAGCTAATCAATAATTCTCTCTCATCATTGATGTTTCTATCCCTCTCTCCCTCTCTCTTCCTCTCTGAAATCAATAAAAATATATTTAAAAAAAAAAAAAAGAATGGAACATGTGCCCAGCCAGAGTGCTCAGTGGTTGAGTATCTACCTATGAACCAGGAGTCATGATTTGATTCCCAGTCAAGGCACATGCCCAGGTTGCAGGTTCTGTACCCAGCGGGGAGGGGGTGTGGGGGGGTGGGGGTGGGGGGGCGTGCAGGAACCAACCAGTCAATGATTCTCTCCCATCATTGAGTTTTCTATCTCTCTCTCCCTCTCCCTTCCTCTCTGAAATCAATTATATATATACATACACATATATATATACATATATATTTAAAATAATAATAAAATAAAAGGATGGAGCATGTGTGGAGCAAAACTCTAGCACATAAAGATGTGCTTCCTTCCATCTACAGAGGGAAATAAAGCTGAAGATGACCTGTGTGTAAAGCAGTCTGTCTTTAACTCATAATGAGACACATTTCCACACAGTAAAGTGGAATAACCTTCATTTAAATATCATTCTAAATGCAGGAAAAAAAAGCTAGATGATGGTCTGGCTGCTCCCCAGGCCCTGTGTTTTCCATGAAATGGCCAATACTCGATTATGTCATTTTGTTGACTATTTCTAGAGCAGCAAACAATGGCTTCCCGCCAGATATCCTGGAAGTTTGATTTTCTGATGAAAGCTGCCTTGTAATGGCTCCCAATGCTTTTTGGCTCTGAGCTCATCCCACTACACATCCTCGCTAATGCCTGTCTTCCCCATGAGCTGTGGGAGGCCCAGGCAGCTCCCACCAGAGGGTGGGTGGGAAAGGGGATGGACTACAGATGCCCAGTGCTCCGCCTACACCCTGAAACCAGTACATCAATTAGTGGCACTGCCAGTTATAGCATAAATGATTCATAGCTGTGTTAATCAATACATTTTTGCAGATGCTGCTATTAACTCTGATCATTTCCAGGGGAAAATATAGCTCCGGATAGAGAGGTCGCTGCGCCAAGTTGGTGGACACAAACACATAAATCCTGGCACTTACTGAAAATATGTAGTTATACCAAGTAAAAAAGATGAACATGACCTAAAACACAGGCATTAGTATCCTTAGGCAGGGACTAGGGTTAAAAGTTCACGTCAGTAAGGAGATGGCTCTATGTGCCCCCAAGCCAACAGCAACCCTTACCCAAATATACCTGTGCCAGACACCTAGGCGCAGGGTGAAAGAGCACCTTTCTTTATAACTAATGTTCCAGGCCACAAATGGCAAATAGGCAGCACCATGGCAGTCATCCCATTTTCTGTGCTGTGGCAGATATGATTAACCCATCACCACACTCTTAACCAGAGAGGCTGATCTGGCCTCATGACTTGTCTCAACGCTATCCTCTCAGAAGCAACTCTAACCACCAGGAGGTAAACTGAAGAGGAAATCCATTGCGTGTCTGCTTAACTCCTCATGCTGCTGTTGAGAAATGTACTCATCAGAAAGAATTCCTAGATCTCACAGGCTGTACACAGCATGGAAGATGTTCTCTCTTTTTTAAAAAATATATGTTTATTGATTTCAGAGGGGTAGAAACATCAATGATGAGAAAGAATCATTGATCGGCTGCCTCATGCACGCCCCACAATGAGAACTGAGCCCGCAACCTGGGCATATGCCCTTGACCGAAATCGAACCTGGGACTTTTCAGTCCGGAGGCCGATGCTCTATCCACTGAGCCAAACCAGCTAGGGCTAGATGTTCTCTGAAGAAGTCTCAGTATTTTTCCTAAAGCAGTTTATAATCAATAAGAGATTAAACAGAACCATGCAAACAACAAAAAGCCAAAGTGATAAAATTCCATTGAACCAATGTGTTGGGAATTCTATTGAGATGTTAGAGGATGTACATAAAAGAAGTCCTAGAATCAAAGAATCATGGGACAAATGACCAAATCTGTAACATAGCCCAGGAGACCCTGCCCAAACACCTACTCCTCTGAGCTCCTTGAACCACCTCTCGGGCTTATTCCAGCTACAGTGGCCTTTTGCTGGTTTCTCAGACACAACACACCACTTCCTATCCCAAAGCCCTTTCCCAGGCAGCTTCCTTGACATGGAAGATCTCTGGTCCCTCTCCACTGACACCCTGCCATCCACTCCCTAAAGCAGTGATGGCGAACTATTTGAGCTCGGCGTGTCAGCATTTTGAAAAACCCTAGCTTAACTCTGGTGCCGTGTCACATATAGAAATTTTTTGGTATTTGCTACCATAGTAAAACAAAGACTTATATTTTTGATATTTATTTTATATATTTAAATGCCATTTAACAAAGAAAAATCAACCAAAAAAATGAGTTCGCGTGTCACCTCTGACACGCATGTCATAGGTTTGCCATCACTGCCCTAAAGTCTTGGTAACTCCCACTCAGGCCTTAGGTTTCCATTCAGGTGCATTCTCTCAAGAAAGCCTTCCCTGATCACCCTCATGACCTCCCCCACCCCACATTAGGGTAGGACTCCCGATTCTCTGTCATAGCCTTCATTCCATTTTCAATGACTTTTGGAGTGAATCCCATATACTGATATGCGTTCAATGAGCTCTGTGAGGACAGGGAAGATGCCCCTGTGTTCACCACTGCACCCCCAATCCATGGCACAGTGCCTAGAAACTGTAGAGAACACTGAATCAACAAGTTGATAATTCAGTGGATGAATAAACAAATGACAAGGCAAGCAACTTAATTAGAACAGAAGGTCAAACAGGAGTTTAGTATATTTGTGATATACAGAGTGATGAGAAATCAGGAAACAGATGTGTCTGTGACATAAGTTTGAAACAATTAGGCACAAACAACATCCTAATGGGTCCTGGCCGGGTAGCTCATTTGGATAGAGCATAACCCAATGCACCAAGGTTGTGGGTTCAATCCCTGGTCAAGGCACATACAAAAATCAACTGATGAATACGTAAATAACTGGAACAACAAACTGATATTCCACCCCTCCCCCCACTCTCACAAAAAATCAACCAATAAATAAAATAAAAACAGTATCATAGAACATGACACAAAATCCAAGTCATACAAGAAAAGTAAAAGTAATAAATTTGACTACATATAAAAATTAAGTTTGGGGCAAGGAAAAAGTTAACAAGCGAAGTCATTTAACAAGCGAAGTCAAATGGGGGAAAGCATTTGCAGCATGTAACAATGCTAACTTTCATAATATATAAAAGTAAATACAAATCAATATAAAAAGTCCAACAAAATGGGCAGAGGACACAAAGACAATTAACAAAAATGCAAATGACTTAGCATACAAAAATATGTTCAACCTCATACACAATAAAATAAGTGACATGAGATATCATTTTTATCTAGAGGATCAGCAAATTATTAAAAAGTTAAATACAGAGAAACAGGTACTCATACAATGTTGTTTAGACAATTAAAATGCATACAATGGGGGGATGGGGGGATAAGGACACATATTTAATACCTTAATCAATAAAGAAAATAAATTAATTAAAAATAAATAAATAATTCATAAAAAATAAAATAAAATGTATATAACTTCTTTGAAGAACAGTTTGGCAAATATCAAAATAAAAATGAACATACTCTCCAACTCAGCCATTTCAATTCTAGAAATTTATCCCAAGATGTACTCATGCTTGTTTACAAATGTATGTGTTTGCATCAAAAGCATTGTGTAAAATAGGAAAAGACTAGAAATGCCACGTATTCAATCAATAGAAAGCCAGTTAAGAGAGCCAATGAACTATCATACAGCCACTTAAAAAGAAGAGGCTAAAAGAAAAGCAATGGAATATACATCCTTCTCAAGTGCACATGGAACATTCTCAAATACAAACCACATGTTAGAACACAAAATAAGTCAACAAATTCAATAAGACTGAAATCACACCAAGCATCTTCTCAAAACACAATGGCATAAAACTAGAAATCAACTACAATTAAAAACAACCTCAAGCCCTGGCCGGCTTGGCTCCGTGGATAGAGTGTCGGCCTGTGGACTGAAGGGTCCCAGGTTCGATTCCGGCCAAGGGCACATGCCTGGGTTGTGGGCTCGATCCCCAGTGGGGGCTGTGCAGGAGGCAGCTGATCAATGATTCTCTCTCATCATTGATGTTTCTATCTCTCTCTCCTTCTCCCTTTCTCTCTGAAATCAATAAAGAAATATATTTAAAGAAAAAAAAACACCTCAAAAACACTCAAACGCATGGAGGCTAAATAGCATGTTATTAAACAAAGAAAGGATTACCAAGGAGATCAGGAAAGAAATAAAAAATTACTTGGAATTAAACAAAAATGAACACACAGTGACCCAAAATCTCTGGGACATAGTGAAAACAGAGAGGGAAGTTCATAGCATTAACAGAAACTTCTTTTTCTCAAGAAGCAAGAAAAATCTCAAATAAACAATTTAACACCTAAAAGAACTAAAAAGAAAACAAGAAAAGTCCCAAGTAGGCAGAAGGAAGGAAATCATAAAGATCAGAGTGGAAATAAATGACAGAGCCTAAAAATAAAATATGAAAGATCAATGAAATCAAAAACTAGTTCTTTGAAAAGGTAAGCAAGAATGATGAGCCTTCAGCCAGATTCACCAAGAAACAAAATGAAACCAGAAATGAAAGAGGTGAAGTAGCAACTGACATCACAGAAATACAAAGGATTGTAAGAAAATACTATGAACAACTATATGCCAACAAATTGGACAACCTGGGCAAAATAGACAAATTCCTACATACAACCTTCCAAAACTGAATCAGGAAGAATCAGAAAACCTGAATAGACTGAAAACAACTAATGAAATTGAAGCAGTAATCAAAAAACCTCCAGTAAACCAAAGTCCTGGACCAGATGGCTTCATAGGCGAATTTTACCAAACATTCAAGAAGAATTAACACCTATCATTCTCTAACTATTCCAAAAATTTAAGAGGAGGGACGACTTCCAAACTCTCTTTAGGAGGCCAACATTATCCTAATCCCCAAACCAGATAAAGACAATATAAAGAAATAAAAGTATGGCTCAATATTCCTGATGAAAATAGATGCTAAAATCCTCAACAAAATACTAGCAAGCTGGATCCAGTAATACATTAAAATTATAATAGTGAGATTTATTCCAGGAATGCAAGGCTGGTACAATATCTGCAAATCAATAAATGTGATACATCACTGGAACAAAATGAAAGGTTAAAATCATATGATCATATCAATAGATGCAGAAAAAGCATTCGATAAAATCCAGCACCCATTTATAATTTAAAAAAACAACAACACTCTCAGCAAAGTGGGATAGAGGAATCATACCTCAATATAATAAAGTCCATATATGAAAAACCTACAGCCAATATCATACTCAATGGGCAAACACTAAAAGCATTTCACTTAAGATCAGGAACAAGACAGGAATTTCCCCTTTCACCATTCTTACTTAAAATAATACTGGAAATCCTAGCCATAGTGATCAGACAAGAAGAAATAATAAGGAATCTAAATTGGAAAAAAGGAAGTAAAACCCATTATTTGCAAATGACGTGATATTGTACATAGAAAAACCTTAAACACTCCACCAAAAAAAACTACCAAATCTAATAAATGAAATCATCAAAGTAGCAGGATACAAAATTAATATCCAGGAATCGGTGGCATTTTTATACACCAATGACAAACTCCCAGAAAGAGAAACCAATCCCATTTACTACTGCAACAAAAACAAAATAAGGCACTAGGAATAAACTGCGCCAAGGAGGTAGAAGACCTGTACTCGGAAGACTACAGGACACTGAAGGAAGGTAGAGAAGAAGCTGCAACAAGTGGAAGCATATACCGTGTGCATGGATTGGAAGGATTAACATCATTAAAATGTCCATACTACCCAAAGCAATCTATAGCTTCAACACAATTTCTATTAAAATACCATTGGCATATTTCACAGATCTAGAACAAATATTCCAAAACTTTATATGGAGCCAAAAAAGACACCGAATAGCCTCAGCAATCTTGAGAAAGGAGAACAATGTTGGAGGGATCACAATATTGCATATCAAACTATACTACAAAGTGACTGTAATCAAAACAGCCTTGTACTGGCATAAGAACCAACAAATAGATCAATGGAACAGAACAGAGAGCCCAGAAATCAACCCATGTCTTTATAGTCAATTAATATATGAAAAAGGAGGCAAGAGCAGAAATACAAACGATTCTAAGAAAATACGAGGCACTACTATCTAGTGATTCCACTTCTGGATATATATCCTAAGAACCCTGAAATACCAATCAGGAGGAATACATGCACCCGTATGTTCATAGCAGCATCATTTACAATAGCCAAGATCTGGAAACACCCAAAGTGCCCATCAGGAGATGAGTGGATAAAAAAGCTATGGTGCACTTACACAATGGAATACTATGCGGCTTTAAAAATGAAGTAACTCTTTCTTATTTTTGCAATAGCATGGATGGGCCTGCAGATTATAATGCAAGGTGAAATAAGCAAGCCAGAGAAAGACAAATACCATATGATCTCACTAATATGTGGAATCTAATGAACAAAATAAGCTGACAAACAAAACAGAACTAGAGGTATGGATACATGGAATAGCCTGATAAGTATCCAAGAGGAGGGCGGTGGGGAGGACTGGAGTAAGGAAGGTGAAGAGATTAGCTAAAGAACATATATGCATCGCCCATGGACACAGACAATAGTGTGGTGAGGACCAAGGTGGAGGGAAGGGGCTGGTGGAGGTGGGCAAAGGGGGGTTTGGGAATGGGGGATATCTGCAACAGTATCAACAATATAAAAATTAAATTTTAAAAAAGGATCATAAAAACCACTTCAAATATATATGTATATATACATATATATATGAATTTATATTGATAAGTAAATATAAATGCTTTTTAATAAGTACTTTTACTTAAAATATATGGTTATTCTTTTTTCTTTTAAAAAATACTTTATTTATTTCAGAGAGGAAGGGAGAGGAAGAGAGAGAGAATCGCTGATCAGCTGCCTCCTGTACGCCCCATGCTGGGGATCGGGCCTACAACCCAGGCATGTGACCTGACCAGGAATAGAACCTTGACTCCTGGTTCATAGGCTGACACTCAACCACTGAGCCATACCAGTTGGGCTGTAGTTATTCTTTAACTAAATAACTTTAAGAGCTCAAATTTGTATATTAATTTTTATTTTTTTAAATATTGTTTTTTATTTTTAAAAAATTAAAAATCAGAATAAACAACCTATTCTATGAGTAGACCCAGTGTAAGCAGGTATTTCAGCCTATAGTCAAGAGGACTTAAACATAACTTTCAAATACCTGAAATTTACTAACAATAAGACTAAAAATAGAGGCCACACCCCAGAGATCTGCACGGGTGACAGTGTTGGGAATTTGTCCTCTGGTTCTCAGCAGGCCCTATCAAGTTTGAAAACGTTGAGGGAATTGGTCCTCCTGGAGCACAGGAAACCATCAGTCTAGAGAGTTACCACAACCTTGGAGTTGATGTACTAAAGATGTAAGGAGGAGTTACAAAGCCAAAAGCCTCTGGCTTATGTAATAGGTTATCCCCTGAATTGCTGGGCCAAGAGCTACAGGTGACAGGCTTCGAATGAACTGCCCAGGCCAGAGCCTTGTCAGGGCTGCAGGCTCTCTCGCGGGCCACTGCTTAACCTTGAAGTTGACCACAGTAGAACCAGGTGCAGACACAGTTCTTTGCCCCAGGAGTACACCTCTCCCCACGTCTGCCCCTCCTCGACTTGGGGCCCGTTTCCCAATGCCTCTTTCAACATACCTATCTGAAAATAGAAACCAAGTGACATAAGCTGTGGGCTATTTCAGAAATTATGTCAAACACATTTGGACACGAACTCCCAAATGCCTGCCTGGCAAGGGCTTCTCCTTGGCACTAGAAAATAGACACAGACACTTCCCTCTCCCTTGCCAGTTGTGTGAGGGATTTCTGGAGTCAGCACGTTTCCCAAGCAGCACAAGAATTCTGTAAATACACGTTCTAGTGAACAAACCAAATGAACTTCGATTAGTCATGGCCAAGAAAGAGTTTCAAATACAGGTATTTAAATGAGCTAAACAATTTCTAGTTAGGTGCCAGCAACATAGAAGCTCAATAAAAACTCTCCTACAATTTCTTGGCCACTAAGAATCGAAACCTCAAAACATTTAAAAGTAAAACACAGAACACACATTAGCATGACTCTGCATGTTTCCAAAGTGCTCACACATGTTCTCTCATATGTATATGGTCCTTTATGTACTTCCAGAGAAGTACAACATCGGGGTGGCTGAAGCATAGTACATGGTACACAGGTGCCCGATAAGTGGTGGATAAATAAGTAAACAACCTGTCTTTCCAAAGTGCAAGTTTTCCAGAAATATGAGACAAAAAAACATAAACATCTCCCAGCCTGTGTTCATACAGGTTGGTTAAATTATGAAATTCACTCAGGGATTCACAGAGCAGACCCTAGCTTTCCACAGCTCAGAAACATTACTTTGGAGATTCTTAGAAGCTTCTAACTCGGTGTGACAGTGGAGAAAATAAATAGCACTGTTGTTTTCTCTTCCATTTGAGAATCATTTTTGCATAGTGTTGATTGTACTTCTTTCCACAGAGTCTCTTATAAAAAATCTAATAAAGACACTGTTAACATTTTTGTAAGTTTTATTAGCCACACACAGACACTGAACATAGCCTGGCTGCCACAACAGCGGGATAAGGCCTGCTGAGATTCTGACTCACAAGTGAATTTGTTACTTACATATCTGAAGCTAAAAGAGCAGTGTACCCCTTCCTGAGGTTGCTCCCCAGGGGTCCTGCTGACCCACAGCAAGGGGCAGGCCTAAGGCCTGGCTACGTTCACCTTCTGTGCACTCCTATCTGTGACATTTTGTTCAGTAGAGATCAAATCCCGAACACATTAACACCAAAGCCGGCAAGAGGCATAAAACTGGATATGCTCAAGTTTCAGCTCTTCCATTTCTAGAAATTTCTCATTTACTGCCATTTACTTAAGGACCAACTACTGCAATTTCCCCTTTCTCCCCTCAGAACATTTTTCCAAACAGAGAAAGCTACACGAATCCGTATTTGCTGAGCTCTTATGATCGCTTCAGCATCCAAACTTAAACCAAACTCAAACAAGACACTTGTCAATGTTTGGTTTCAAAATTCCCGAATCTGAGGCTCCATGTGGGTCTGTGGGCACAAACCTGGAGGAACCAAACAAACAGTGCAGCCTCAGTTGTAGTTACTGAACCTCGGAGGGTATCCTGGAGACATGGAATATTTCAATTGCCTAATTATGTAATTATCTAGCTTCATGTTTAATATGTCGTCAGTGTGTAGTCAAATTATAGCCACAATTACTCACATGAGAGTGTTGGTATTACCCCTAGGGCTGGGCTGCTCTGATTTCAGACTCAAAAACATCATGCTATTGAACTAGGTCTTTTTTAAATGTTCACTTTTAATGTATACATATACACACACACACACCCCCTTCCTCCAAGGGAGAACACTGCACGCATACTGCCTCATGTACCCACAAGCTGTGACCAAGGTTGGGGAGACTCTGGGTAGGCACAGTCCTCTGCTCAATCACACAGGGCCCTGCAGAGAGAGGTCTACCTGCTGAAGGAGTTGTTTCCCCTCAAGCTTCGTCTGTAGGCCTGGAGCTCCATAGGCAGCTCAAGGTCATTATTTCTCAAGAATCCAGATTGAGGTATCCAAATCTCCTCCCTTGTCTTGGTAACCCAAATTACCATCATCATCTTGAGAACAGTTAAAAAAAAAACAAAAAACTTTTCTCCTTCTTTACCACTTTTCTCATCTCCTCCAGAAAGCCTTTGAGGCTTCCAGGCCAAAGTGGTCTATCTCCCCAATGGCTAAAGCCAATAACTCAGCACCTGTCCCAAGCCATTTACTCTGAATTATTCATGTTCCTACATTACCTTGAAACTGTTCCCTCTATCTAACGATATCTTTGCTTTATTCTGAGTACTGAGCCGTTTTATTTAGTCTTTGTTCATTCATGGTCCACATGGGTTTAAATACAATGTGAGGAACGAGTAGATGATCAATAAATACTTATTAGTTCAGCTGATGGAGTCTCAAATAGTGGGGATGGGTTCTCTCCACTACACACGTGAACTCTTGCAGAAGCACAGCCATGGTGCCAAATCTGTGAATGCAAATCATTAACTCAAACAAGTTCTAAACTTCCCAAAAGATTGCTACCCCCAAGTAATAAAGATTAAGTGCCATTTCGAAGACAAGGCCTAGGGAAGAAGATAAAAGCTCAAGTCCTTACGGGGGGGCTCACAGTCTCCAGGCAGGTGGAGCTCCAACAGGAAATAGCCATTGTAGAGTCTATTTTGCTAGCTACTTTTTCTGTTTTAAGTTGAACCATGGATAATACAATAAAACAGATACAGTATTTTCAAACTCACACCAACTGGCTTTCCACTTAAAGAAACAAAGTAGTTGTTTAACTTTTCAGACAATGGAAAGTTTTCCAAAGTAAATAAAACTAATGGAATTCTCCCCTTTTGAAACACCACCAATATACATTATTGGTTATGCTAGAAGTCTAATAAAAGTGTTCAGAATGGGTGGACAGCCACAAAGACCTAATTTTTAAGAACTTGTACACTATAATTATACATATTCCAAAAAGTTCATACACAACTAGAATAAATTAGTTTTTTAGAATATCACTAGAGTAACCATAAAATTAAAACCTATTTTCTTATCAGTTGGTACCAGATTTCAGGAAATCTCTGCATTTATATTATGTAAAAACCCTAACCACTGATCTTAAGTAATTTAACTTCTAGGATGAAATAAAATACTTCTGGGGAAAACATCAGACTTATTGGCCTGGATCACCCTTGCCAAGAAAGTTGAACAGATGCAAACACTCCCACATTTAGTTATGTTTGCTTCTAGAGTGTTTCTGGTATTGCTGTTGTTGGTGTGCCACTGTTTTAGGAATTCACAATTTCCAAGCTGCTTTCTTTCTCCAGTTTTTCTGAAAATCGCTAGTAATTAAATACACTGACCAGAGTGAAGTTCCCCACTGAACTATGAACCTGGCATAGCCAAAAAATTAAAAGGTAACTAAACCCTGGACAGTCCAGATAGGTCTAGAGCAGGATGGGGGTGGGGCACATGTGTAACAAAGCCAGGCTTGCCAGAAACCACAATGCAAGTCTGGAGCATTACACATGTGCTGCTTGTCAATTTAAGACGTCAGCTATACAGCACCTAAAGGGAGGGGGTTCAGACATTTTCATAAGCATTTAGCGAGTTCATCCTCCTGGCTTCCCAGCAGAGTCAGGTCAGATATCCCAGGGGAGACAGACCATCACGCCCACCGACCCCTCCCCTCCGTTTGCTGCTACTGGGCATCTTCACCTCCTTCCTAAAACAGTACCATCACAGACAGCCATGCGTAGGGTAGCCTGGCCACCTGTCAACACGGCCAACTGCTCCAGGCCAGTGTTCAGACAGACTCTCCCCTAGCAAGCTTTTAAGAAAAGGATTGAGTGAATGTGTTGATAAAGAAAATGTGATATATATATATATATATATATATATATATATATATATATATTTTCAAATGGAATATTATTCAGCCATGAAAGAAGGAACTCTTGCTATCTGTGACAACATGAATGGACCTTGAGGGCATTAGGCTAAGTGAAATAAGTCAGAAAGACAAAAACAGTAAACCCTCAATTTTGCAGACCACGACTTAACAGACAAAATTTCCAGTCCATATGTCATATGTGAAAATTAACACCCTGTTCATTTTAAAATGCTTTTAACCAAGATTTACTTATAATTAAATTTACAGGGTTTTTTGTTTATGATTCACTGTTATTTTTAACAAATCTTAGCCAATAGGCCCTATGTTGGAAAAAACACTGTAGTATTTTGCCAACATAAATATTACATATCTACCACTATAGCCTACATATTTAAATGAGTCACCGCTCATAAACAATGTTCAGCACATGATTAGCACGTGATCATACCACATTGCTCATGGTAATTGGTTATGCTGATGTGTGGCGTAACTTTCTGCAGCAGTTTTAACTCATGCCAGCAGATGGTCCCACGTGCACTAAATCACGCCCCAGCTGTGTGCATTTGTTTCCTCTCAGTGACTGGTGAATGCATGCATTTACTAGACCTATTCAGTATAAATTAAAAATTGCAGTAATACATATAGAAAGCTTTTCTGTGAAATTAAACTTTTCATGCATACTTAATTTTAATTACACAAACATGTCTACATCAGTAAAGACAACTAATTTGTCAATTTTTAACATATGCATTCGGAAACCTACTTTATTATATAACAGACTTTTGGCTTTAATGGACATCCCTTGTCCAAATTACTCTGTTAGTTGAAGTTTTATTGTCCCATGTGATCTCACTTATATGTGGAATCTAACACAGAGAGAAAACACATAGATACAGAGAACAGACTGGAGGTTGCCAGAGGTAGGGGTTTGGAGTAGCAAAAGGGGTGAAGGTAGTCAAAAGGTACAAACTTCCAGTTATAAAATAAGTCTGGGGATGTAATACACAGCGTGGTGATTATAGTAAATCCTGAAGTGTATAGCTGAAAGTTGCTAAGACAGTAGATCTTAAAAGCTCTCACAAGAAAAAAATTGTAACTATGTGTGGTGATAGAGGTTAACTAGACTTGTGGTGATGATCATTTGACAATATATACAAATAGCAAATCATTATGTTGTGCACCTGAAACTAATGTTATATATAATTATCTCAAAAAAGGAATGAGTATACGTTATTTAGAAATAAATTCAAAAATCATGTTGGGGAGAGTCGTAATAAAGAGGTTAAAAAAGGTAACATTTTTAAAAATAAAAATAGAGTCCCAGTTCACACACACTCCAAGAAGCTCTGACTCAGTGAGTCCAGGTAGGTTTCAGAAGTCTGTATATTTTTTAAGATGTTTTTTATCGGTTTTTTAGAGAGAGAAGAAGAGAGAGGGGGAAATGAAACATCGATGAGAGAGAAACAGCATCGATCTGCTGCCTCCTGCACGTTCCCTACAGGAGATCAAGCCCGAAACTGGGGCATGTGCCCTGACCAGGAATCGAACCGGTGACCTCCTGGTTCATAGGTCCACGCTCAACCACTGAGCTAAACAGGTCAGACCAGAAGCCTGTATTTTTTTTTAATTAATTTGCTTTGAATTATAATTGACAGAGTATTATATTAGTTTCAGATATATAACATAATGATTCAACATTTATATTTCTATACCTTACCAAGTGATCACCACTGTAAGTCTAGTAACCATCTGTCACCGTACATACTAATTACAATGTTATTGACTATTCCTTGTGCTGTACATTACATCTCATGATTTATTTTATAACTGGAAGTTTCTATTATGAAATCCCCTTACTCTTCCCCACCTCTCTCCCCCAGCCCCTCATCTCTGGCAACCATCAATTCAGAAGCCTGTATTTTCAAAGTTCCCCCAGGTGATTTTGAAAGACCAGCCAGGATCAGGAATCAGTGCATACTAAATTCATATTAGTGATAACTCCAAGGACAGGTCATAACCTTATCTGCAGGAACAGGAAGTAGTGGCATTCTCAGAATTCCCATTCACAGGATATATGTATGATACTCAGCACATACATCAACCTACACCCACCTTTCCCAGAGGCATCTGCTGGGTGCCTTTTAGAAAAAAAAAAAAAAGCACAAATACTTGTTAAAAAGAGCTTTTTCCTCTTCTCAGAAGCACTTCCCATGTTCGGCAATGGGAAAGAATCTAAAGAGATTCTCCTGTGAATGTGGAAAGCGAGGCCTACTCAGCCCACTCTGGACATAGTGGGGCAAGGGTTGGAATTGCCCTTGAAATGGCCAGGGGACAAGGCCGGTGGGCTTCCCATGCTTTCTTCCTTGAACCAAGTTTACAATCCTGCACCTACTATTGTTCTTAATATAAGTTCTAAAGACTCACAAACATTACATCTACAGTCAACACACAGAGACCAAATAAAGAAGGAAGTGAAGAGAAATAAACGTTTCTGGTTGTAAACCTTTCTGCTTCCATTAACCCAACTCTAGTTGCAAGTTAGTTGTGAGCAGAGTTAAAGCCACCACGGCCAGATGTGACTCCCTCTCCCCCACCTCCTGTTACTCTTCTGAGTAACTCCCGAAATTCTCTAAGAATGTCAGTCTACCTAAGAAAGGTAACACTGTGAATTATTAAACATTATTTGTTGTGGGGAGCCAGCACGGCCATGGCATACTCATGCCAGCTCAGCCTGGTTCAGTGACCCTGAGTGGGGGCAATGAAATGCTTAGAAAAGACAGACAAGAGAATGAAGGCTGGGTCTCGGTGGGGCGCTGCTCCCTGATGAGGAGACAGCGCCAACACCCACAAGCCGTGTCTTTATTTTATAGCAGATGCCACGAGGCAAAGTAGGGGAGTGATCAAGATGTTTACAGCATTCTCGTGGGTTTCAATCCCACTCCACTACATGCACCTGAACTCTATGACAAGGCACGTGGGGCCACGTGTTCGGACCATAGGTTCGAGCTTACAACTACAGCTGTTGGCTATAATTGTGCTGGGGGGGCCCTGCCCTCCAGCTGGGACTTGCACGTGGCAATGAGAGGACTCTGCCCTCTCATCAGTCCAAGGCTTGAACCTGTCCAAACACTGTAGCCGTGCCCCACAATTTGTTTAACAAATGAGAGATTTTCCCATCCTTTCTTGGGAACAGGCTGTGAAATGAGTCTGGGGAAACCAGAATCATCCAGAATGGACCTGGGAGAATGGGGAGGGAAGATGGTGGTGAATGTTCAAGAAAAGGTGGCTGAGGATTCTGTCTCCCCCACTTATGAGCCCCAGGGATTCTTCCTTCCGAGAAGTAAGCTCATGGTGCAGTGAGGGGATAACACATGTCAGTCATTCCACAAGAACTTATTGACATCTTCCAAGCATTCGCCACCAAGCCTCGCCCTGGTAACAATCCTCGGGAGCTTCAGGGTAAGGAACTGGCCATTATAACAGCATTTGAAGGGCAAAGTGAGTGTGGTTAACAAGGCAGGGAGCCAGGGAGACTGCCCAAGGAAGATACCTGAAAGCCCCGAGATCTGATTGACCAGGCAGAGTGACAGGGACAGGAAAGAGCCAGGGTGTGGGCACAGAGGCAGGGCTTGGCTCAGCAGGGACCTTGATCCCAAGGTCATTGTCCAGAGAGGAAGGATGATCTGACCCAATCTGCAGGTCAAAGAGTCCTCTCTGACAGTGGCCTGGGGAATGAAATAGGATAGCTGGGGGAGGCAGCAGGGTCTTGAAGGTACAAAAAGACTGTGCCCAAGGTGGGACTGAGGGCTGGTTTCTGCTGGAAAGAGCCCCCCAAATTTGGTGCAAAACTGTAATTTGGCCACATTGCAAACAAGACTTGTTTTGTGAGTGTAGCATAAAGCTTCTCCTTTGAAAAGTTAGCATAAGCAGCGGCAAAGAAAAGCCAAGCTCCACAGCTCCAACACCATGCATGCCATGACCTGATTCCAGGATGAGGAAGACGGGGGAACACCTGGACAGACAGACACCCACATCTCATTCCAAGACTCCCCAGCCATGACGTCACTCCTGGAAGTCTAAGCCTCGCCTCCTTTGACAGTCTCTGCAGAACAGGCTCTGGTCTCCGCTTAGAAAGTGAGCAGGGCTGGGTTTGTTTACTGCTCTACCCCCAACGCCAGAACAGAAAAAGGGCGAGTCAATGTTTGTCAAATCGATGGTTTTCCACTGGGGTGACTCTGCCCACCATGGGACATTTGGCAATATCTGGAGACACTTCTGATTGTCCCAACTGGGGAGGAGGGTGCTACTAGCATCTAGTGAGTGGAGGCCGCGGATGATGCTAAATATCCTACAATGCACAGGACAGCCTTTCTTTCCCTGAACAAGAATTAACCGGCCCCACATGTGCTAAGGTTGAGAAACCCTAGGTTAATTCAGTAAATCTATGTAAGAACACTGGCGGCAGCTGGCTCAGCATGAGCAGTGGGACAGGCACCTCGGGGACACCAGGCAGGCTGGGCCTGGGAAGGGAGGGAGGAGCGTGAGGGTGCCAGCTGAGCTCACCCACCTCCAACCTGGCAGTGCCAAACATGACCAAGTTCTGCCCATCTCTTATCCTGACTATGGCCCCCCCTCAGCTGCCTCTTCCTCCGCCTTTAAGTCCCACCTGGGGGGCTTACCTCAAGTCACTCAGGAAGTAGAGGGTATCTCAGAATGGGGGCTACAGCAAGGCCAACATATAGCAGCTTAGCCAAGGAACATGGAAGCAAGGGACCCCATGTAAACAGAACTTTTTATGCCCCAAGCTATAAAGCTGACCAGGTCCCACAAATTAACCCCCACGCCCAGGAGACACACTATCCCAGCCCAACTCTTCAGATCCATAATTCCTTACACCTGTGCACAAGAACAGCAGGCTATCAGGCAAAGACCTCAAGATCAACGTGCACAGAACTGCCACCATCACTGATAATACCCACGGAAGCACCCAAGCCAGCAGCCTCAGGTCCTCCTGGACACCGTGCTCCTCAAACAGCCCTCTCCCCTCTCTCCAGCCCTTTTGCCACCATGAACCCAGGTCCCGATCACTTTTTCACCCAAGTGATAGCAACCAACACCTCTGGACACCGCTCTTCGAGCTTTTATGGTAAGCTGGGAACTCAGAGGAGGTGTCTGGGAGGCTTGTGAAAAATGCAGACTTAGTAGCTGGGGATGGGGACGAATCCGCCGTTTTACCAGGCACACGGGTCAGCCAGACATGCCCAGACCACACTGGGCCCTGCAGGCTTCAGATTCTCAGCCTCTGGAGAGCTGGCTCTGTGGTCAGTCTGTGTCCCAGCACTCACCACAAGTCAGGGCGTCCAGGAAAAATGTTTGCTGAGGGGGAAAAACAAACCAACCATGAAGCTACAGACCAACTGGAAACCACAGAAGAAAGACAGGGCTGAATGACCCGTTTCCCAGCATTCCCCTTCCAGGGAGGCCAGTGATGCGACCAGGAGCGAGTTTAGGCAAATGTCCACACGAGAGGCTTAGTCCTCATTATCACAGAAAGAATTCACCAGCCAGTCCAGGCCGAGGGGTATCCAGGTCTGAAAGGCTCTTGTCCACATTCCTCTTCTCCTCCCATCCCAACCCCTGCCCATGGCGGGCAAAGCTCCCTCTCCCAGACCCTGCCCACCTCCCGCACTGTCAGAGCCACGGCACTGAGGTCCAAGGCCCCAGGAGGGCAGCGACAGCTGGTTCCTCCGTCTCCCCAGGTGTCTGGTACAGGACCTAGTAGAGTTTGTTAAGATGATGAATGAAATGGGGAAGGGGGCCCAGGGGAACGTTCAGGTTGTACCTTTCCCCTACTTGAGCTATGACACAGGCAGCGCCACATAAATCATGCTTCTAGGACACCGGCCCATAGGCTCCTCCAGGGCCTTCATTAGGCAGGGCCCCGGGGCACATGCTTCCAGGGAAATGTAGCTGACTGGGTCATGTTTCAGTAGATGCCTCCGTTCACTATAGAAAGGCAAGTCCCCATAACCAACCCCCCCCCCCCCCATTCTCACCCAATAAAGACGAAGTTAACTGGTCAAGAGGCCTCAGAGAGAAACTGAAGACAGCATTCTGCTGGTGGGTTTTTGCCTCCCAACAGTTCTAGCACAAGTCTGGGCTAAAGGCTCTCTACGAACGACTCATTATACGTGGGGCAATGAGTAAGTTCTCCCCCAAAACAATGATAGCCAGTTAACTGCAGCTACTATTACTAAAAGCAACCAGAGAAAAGTTACACACCGAGGGGGTCCTGAAAAAGAAAGGCAGGCAGACTGAGATGCCAGCTCTGGTGAGCCAGCACTTCCATGAGGTTTAATTAAACCCAAGGAGGACATATCCTATGCAAAAGCTTTCACACAACTTACACATCAAAGCATGAGTACGTTCTTCTATCTACAGGAGGAGACAAACACCAAAGCCGGAAGATTTACTTCCTGACCCACAGTATTAACAGATTGAGACAACTGTGCGCTAGTCTCTCCTAGTCCTCTTGGGAACGTCCCTTGGGAAACCCAACACTCTCTTATAAAAATCCACCAGCCTCTGGGATGCTAAGAAGGGTTTGTCTTGTGACTGAATCCCACTAAAGTCAATGCCATTCACCTCCACTGTGAAGGGAAGCCAAGGGTCCCCAAGAGGGAAGGGGCCTTACCAGACCGCTCAGGAAACGCACACCTCAGGCAGAGAGCTCAGAGCACACCGAAACTGTACGGGAGGTCAGCAGCACGCAGTCGGCCCCACAAGTACCTGGCTGCACATTAAAATCACCTGGGGATCTTTTAAGACAAATAGCGATGCCTGGGCTATAGCCCTGGCGGTTCAGATTAAACCGATCTCAGGTGTGACTGGGCACCACGTGGTTTAACAGCTCCCAGGTGGCCTAATGAGCAGTCAAAAATGAGACTGTCTAGTCATCCGTCCCCAGGAGAAAGCCAGCTATGCAGCTAGAGGAGCTCAGGGACAGGCCGAGACGGCGATGTGGCTGGTCTTCTGCCAGCACCAGCATCCATTCCTCCTACTCCCTGCAGACTTCACTCAGGGAAGGCAAAATTAAGTCTGTCTGAGGCCTTCACCACTCAGCCTCCCATCCATCTTTCCTTCCGACAATTCCAGGCTCCCCAGAGAAGCCCAGCCCATGGCCACGAGTAGAGGAGTGGGGGCGCAGCAAATCACGACATAAGCGAGCTCCCGCAACCACCCCATCACTACCATCTTTAGGCCGAAGAGAAAGAGTCGGTGAGCACTCACTCTGCGCCAAGCCTAGTGCTGGGCGCCCTTTGTGCATCATTTCACGTAACCCACCACAGCCACTGGCACTCAGCAGCAACGCAGACCTGCCTTCCACAGGAATGAGACCATTACTGTTCTTATGCCCATTCATAGATGAGGAAAGTGAGGCTTGGACAGTTAAGGATTGATCCAATGCCTCCCAGCAAGTAGTGTCAGAACCAGGATTCAAACCCAGGTAGTGGGGCTCTAAGTCTGTGCTTCTAACCATTGTGCTACTCAAATAACATCTAGGTACAATGAACTTAAAGGTCGTTGTGGCCCAGAGAGAATGTTACCAAGTAAGAGTCCTTTAAAGCCCTATATTGGATGCCTTAAAAATCAGTTTCATCCATATAGATGAGGAGACCCTGATGTGACTGACACCTCATGTGGAAAATATTTGTGGGTTCAGGGACCATGCATTCATTCAGAATGTATTTGCAGAGCACCTGTAGGTCAGGCACAGGGCTAGGGGCAGGAGACATGGCGGGCATAGGCCATACCCGTCGGTGACTTTCTAAGAGCCAATGTGATCCTCGGCTTCATCAGGACAACCCCGCCCTGTGGCAGAAGCCCGCCCCACGCTGCTGCACTGGGAAGATCACGTCGGAAGCCTCTGAGGGCAGCTGTTTGCGGGCTTATCGGACTGATGGGGCAGTCACCTGATACTGGTCCCCACACTCCACTGGAGACCCTCTCAATCGATCTCTGGAGATGGTCCAAGCCCTGCCAGATAACAAGGTTGAGAAACAAAAAATGAAAGAGCAGATAAAAAAAAAAAAAATCCAGAAGCCACATACTTGAAGCATAGCTGAAGATGGGTTGAAAAAAAGTGACTTTATTTAGCCTGGAGAAAAGATGGCGTGAAGGATGGGAATGGGGCCGGGGGGCTTTCCTGTGGAAGGCACGGCTGCGTGGCTGCTGAGTGCCAGGGGACAGGACTAGGACCGCTGGTACACACAGCGGGAGGGAGACAACAGCTCTTTAAGAGGATGGATCCCATTGGAGCCAGGGCTCCTCCCACTCTGGTTATGATGCTCTGAAAAGCTGCGGAGGAAACTACCTACTGCTCAGATAATTCGAGCGCAGACAACTACTGTAATACACTAAGAACAAATTTTACATTAACAACTAACTGCTTTCAATCTTCTGGACAAGGAACAATCTGAAGTCATGCACCTAGTGAGTCCATTTGAGCAGTGGGGTGGTTTGTAAAATCACTTCCCAGGCCTCACCTCCACCCCAGGCACCTTCACTTTAAACAATCATCTCAGGTGATTCTCCTCTGATGCAGGTGATGCCTGGACTCTACTTTGAGGTCCCTCCGGATAGACAAGTCTGGCACACAGAATGAGTCTGCAAACCTTCCCTGACCACCCTAATCACTCCTTCTAAACCTCTAAGACACTCATTTAGTTTCCTACACAAGCTTATGTTGTCTTTCTTGGTATGCAGATATAGGTGTAGGTGTGTTAACCTCCCCAACCAGCAAGATGGCACTTTACACCCTTCTCGATGCTCACAAAACACCAAGCAGGATATCCCACACGCAGGGGTGCTCAAAGGATGCTTTCTCAATTGGTCATTAACACACATGCAACTAATTTTTAACGTCAAGACATGTTGAATCATTACCATCCAAAGTGACATGAAATTCTATTGAAAATATTCATCTCGAAGTTCATTACCTTTTAAAAATAAGCATAAAAAGAAATTTTTATACAATTCAACTAGTTGGCAGGGTACCTCCCCTGGCCCATGACTTCCTATGAATGCATCAAACTCTGGACCACCTGCCTTTCAGGCTGTCTGCTATACAGGGAGTCAATGTTTTGAATTTCCCAGTGTTATAAAGCTCATTGGCTTTACTGTCCTTCAACTGGGCACCTGACAAAAAAAAAAAACCAGAATGAAGCAACGTTGGATCAACAAGGAACCACGAGGCGTGCTGGTAGAACCCTGTCTTTTGGGAAGTAGGCCTGTTGTAGGTGAGAATTCAGGCTTCCTCCTGGAGCAGAGCAGCCTACAGGGGTGGGCAAACTTATTGACTCGAGGGCCACAATGTGTTCTTAAACTGGACCGGAGGGCCGGAACAAAAGCATGGATGGAGTGTTTGTGTGAACTAATATAAATTCAAAGTAAACACCATTACATAAAAGGGTACGGTCTGTTTTTTTTTTTAGTTTTATTCATTTCAAACGGGCCGGATCCGGCCCGCAGGCCGTAGTTTGCCCATGGCTGCTTTAAAGAAAAGGATGCTCTCTCTCTTTCCCACTTGCCCCCAGGAGGACACCGTATTAAGATCAGGAAGATGTGCCAAAGGTTTGCCGGCCACTGAGAAACACTCCAGAAGCACCACTCTCTCCAGGAACTGCTGGCATTAGCAGCTTCCTTGTGACCTTCAAGCCAGTTTCAGATACACCAAGGTCTAAGGCAGTAGAAATATAATATGAATCAAATATTATTTTAAATTTTCTAGTAGCTATATTTTAAAAAGTAAAAAAAGTGAACTTGCTTTTACTAAATTTTAATTTAATCAAATGTAGCCAAAATATTATCATTTCAACATATAATCAATATAAAAATCATTAATGACATAGTTTACATTCTTTTGTATGCCAAGTCTTTGAAATCTGGAGTGCATTTTTCATTTACAGCACAAATCTCAATTTGGATGCTAATTTTTCATCAGAAATGTTTGATCTACATTTCAATTTCATAATATTTATAGCTGAAAAAGCTGATTCATATATCCAAATTATTCCAAATGCACTTAAGAGTTTTCCAATAACCAAATTGAGAACTGGGTTTTAAATTTAAATAAATTAAATAAAATCAGAAATTCCTTCAGTCCCACTAGCCACATTTCAAGTGGTCAAAGGCCATTGGTGACCAGAGGCTACTGTGATCACACTGGGCAGGTCTAAGGTATCTTCTTTCCAAATCTCCCTCCCAAACACCTTCTGCTCTTAGTCATCAGGAGCTCTGAGAGCCCCCGGATGACAATAGCATGAGGATCTTTGTTATGAACAGCTGAAGGGCCTTTGGCAATAGAACAGTGTACACTGTAATGTTCTCTCTGAAGGATGAGGAACCACGGAGTCTCCAGGTACAACCAGGAGTGAGGAGTGGAAGCAGATTCCCAGAGAACCTCCTGTGGGCCAGGCACTGCTCTGAGTGTAGAAAAGCCAGTGTACGGTTGAATCAGGCAGAAAAGACCATTTTCAGATCCAGTAATTGGAGGGTGACCCATTAACTGAAGCAACAGCTGAGGGAATTTCTGCATATGGACACTGTCATTTAGCTCACAGGTTCTTTGAAGAGTCTTTCATAAGGCCACAGAAAAGTCATGTGCTAAGCTTCAGGCACTAGAAACATAAAGATTTTTCCTGATTCTGACTGGAAGAGAAAGCAGAGACAAAGGTGTTGAAGGTGGTAAGTTGGGAGGAAAAGAGATAAATTAGGTGATCTTAATTAGGGCGAGCCAGGTTCAAAGAGCAAGATCAGAGTAACTGTCAGATGCAGACTTGTCCCCTGAGATCTTCCTGGCTTGGGGGAGAAGGAGGTGGCCCTGCCAGCTGGTGCCCCTAGACCTGATGCCATCTCCAAGGCACTTCCCAGCTTGAATCCAAAAGCTGGTTTGTAATTCGATGATCTGCATATGTCTGGATTGGTTAGATTTCTGAGCCAGGCTGCAACCAGTGCCTGGCCAAGGTGTTCTGGGTGAGAAAAGAAAAGGAGAGGAGAGGGGAGGGGAGGGGAGAAGACAGAAAAGAAAAGAAAAAAGAAAAGAAAAGAAAAGAAAAGAAAGGGAAGGGAAGGGAAGGGAAGGGAAGGGAAGGGAAGGGAAGGGAAGGGAAGGGAAGGGAAGGGAAGGAAAGGAAAGGAAAGGAAAGGAAAGGAAAGGAAAGGAAAGGAAAGGAAAGGAAAGGAAAGGAAAGGAAAAGAAAGGAAAGGAAAGGAAAGGAAAGGAAAGGAAAAGAAAGGAAAAGAAAGGAAAAGAAAGGAAAAGAAAGGAAAAGAAAAGAAAAGACAGCTTGGGGAAAGGGATATGGGAGCAGACCTACAAGGTAGAACTCTAGTCTAATCAACACCTTTTTTCCGGTGAGGATCTTGCAGCCATAGAGATATTTGTCCTGTCCGCACAGACAGGGACACAGAGCCCTTTCTCCTAGGAGCCCCTACAAGCTAAGGGCAAGCCCTCATTCCAGGACACTTAAGCCACCCTCACCAGGGCAGGGCTGTTCCTATAAGGTCAAATGCTAAAGTAGTTGCCTCTTTGAAATGCAATCACCAAGGAAGATAACTGCTCTATCTCCCCATTTCCTGGCAGGATGTGAGCCAAACTGCAGCCTTCAATTGGACTCCAAATTATAAGCCCTACCTCCAGTAGTAAAGGCATGATAAAGTTAACAATTTTTATCTTGAAGCCATGACTATGACACATTGTACCCATTAAAAGAGTAAGATTCTACCTTTGCAATCTCCAGCATGGCGAGCCTTGCAGCGGCCATGCTACGCATCCCATTCTGGTTTAATACTGATTCAAAATAAAATTGTTTTTCTTTCTCTTCTACCTTTGTGGAGAGGTGTGCTGGGTTGGGAGGAGATTTTGCTTTTAATTATATTTCCCCAACACTCCTCACAGAATCACTTCCATCTCCATCTAGCCGTGACCTCCTTGAAGTTATTTTTAAGCCATCTTCAACTAAAATGGGTTACAACTATGGTTTTATTATGTAATTTACCCTATGGGCGGAGAGAGGCACCCCATGACTAGCTCAGAGGTCCTAAAAATATAGTGGGACTTGGTCTTTTGAACACCACTTCGGGACAGTCTCTTAGATCAGCTCGTACACACACCGAGGACCACAGAGTCCAGCAAGGCAATCACTCCTGGCACGTCCAGCCCTTAGGACACACCGTGCCCTCTCCCAGGACAGCCTTTCTCTGGGTGACCCCTATCAGTGCCAGAATCCGGTCTCATTCTGTTCAGTATGTTCCCCAGCACAGGGCAAGGCCTGAATGAATGGAAACCTTTAACTCTTTTCCCTCAAAGTCAAAATCAATACTATCTCAACACTCAAGTTTGTTTCCATTGGAAACATTTGTTCCACAAGGAAATGTTTCTCAAACAGAGAGCTCTATTTCAAAGGTTAAAATGAAAAAGGCCTTTCAAGAGAAGAATGCTCATCAAACATTATTGCAGAAACATAGGTGGAAAACACCCATGTCTCAGCTCCCTGAGATATTTCCTCAGCGGAAACCGGTCTCTTTGCAAGGCCCTCAGCCGGTTCTGAAGCCTCTCACCCTCTCCTCCCTCGGATCTGTCCATCTGCCTAGCCCTGGCTGGAACGTGACTGTCAAAGGCATCCTTGAGAGGAAATGTGCTTGAACTGACTCCTTCTCAGGTCACAAACCAGGACATGCTTTTTGCAGAGCCCAGTCAGGGGCGAGCTGGACTGACTGTCCATCTAGACTGCGGGGCTGTGATTGAATAGTACTGAGCACTAATGGAAATCTAACTTTATTTGCCCCAGTGACTTGGCCTGGGGTGCCAGAACAAGACACCAGCTGAACATGAAATGCTCTAGAAAAGGACACACCGGACAACAGCACATCCAAACAGCTTAAGGGCCACAAAGCAGTGGTCCTCAGACCTTGGGGTGCATCCGAATACCCCGGAGAACTTGTTCAAACTCAGGTTCCTAAGCCCCACCCCACGAGTTATGATTCAGTAGGCGGGGGTTGGGCTGGGTACTCTGCCTTTCTAAGAAGCTCCCAGGTGGCGCGGAGGCTGCTGGTCCCAGGATCACACTGGGAGTAGACCTGCTTAACACAGCACCTCAGCCACCGGTTGAACGACAGAGCCGGACCCTGGCTTCTTATCGAACTGACCTAGTAGTACGACTAAAGCCCCGTGGTTCTCAAACCCAGTTCCCCTACAGTGCTAGTCTTCTACCACAGGACTCAAAGCATGGAATCTCCCTCCAGCTTCCAAAGCAAATTAAATCTCTGGCACCACTGACTACTTGCTGCTATTATAATCCAAAAGAATTTAATTTCTCAACAAATGATATATGTTTGGTTAAGGCTACACTGAGTTCACCCAATATGACATATGATTGAGACATTGCAATAGCCTGGCTGATGCAGCCAACAACACATGGAAGGGCACCAAAATTCAGTGCACTTGACCTCCAGCTCAAGCCCGACTTCCCCAAGGCATCTGCTGTGACCCCTGCAGCCGGATGTGCTAATCACTTAACCACATACCCCTTGAACCCTGGACGAAAGGAGGGATTGGCTACCCTCAAAACTCAACCTAGTGGACAACATAAAATGGGCACACACATTCAACCATTTTTAACCAGAGCAACGCATATCTAAGGCCAAACTCTGTGGCATCAACATTACAGGCTTTAGATTTTCCACACAAGCAATTTGGCATCATAAACGGCTACATCCTCCACGGGTCTCTGCACTGGAGCCCTTTAGGATCCCCTACTTAGGCTAAAAGAATCGTTGTAAAGTTTTGGCCTTCCCACAATTTAATTTTAAAAAGTGAATACGCATTTCCCTGCAGACCTTGGCAGGAGCATATGAACCCACACCCTGACTCCGAAGACAAATGTTCTGCCCACGTGCAGTGCAGAGCTCTCCCCGGTCCTGTGTGCTGTACGGCACTCGATCTGGTGCCCCAAGCAGAGAGAAACAGCCTAGAGAAGCATCCCTTTCAACAGAGATATTTACTGGCTTGTGATTTTTCTTCCCCGACCTTTATCCCTTGTATGCAAGGGATAAAAAGACTAGCAAATGCAACTAGCACATTAAAATATTCTATTTCATAAAGAAAGAAAAAACACACCCCACCGTGTTAGATTTAAAGCCAGCACATCTGGATCCAATCATTGTAAAGTTTCACATCTCAGCATCTTCCTCCGCAGAGGGAAGGCAGCAGAGCACAGGGACAGAGCGCGGGGTGAACCAAGATCCCCGGACCCCGACCCAGGCTTTGCCACAAGCCCAGTGTATGACCTTGGCAGAGTCCTTGAACTCTCTAGAGCTGTTTCCTAAAGAGTCTTCCCAGCCACAACACCAGTGCTAACTAGTAATATGATTCAAGTGTTGATGAATTTATAATGACCTTTGCTTTTCCACCTGATTTTATCTGCAAAGATTCCAGTTCTCCTGGGAAGAGACATGGCCGTTGCTGCTTTTTCTCTGGGGCACATGGCTCCCTTTTCCTCCTCCCACCCTCCACTCTCCCAAGCCTGGCTGTCTCTCCACTTCCCCAGTACAGCTCCTCTGAGCAGGGGCTGTGCTGAAAAAGTGCCCCCGGGAGTTTCACAAATTGGCACTGAACTCTCCCCAACTCATGTCTAGCACAGCAGGCCTTTAGTTCCTCAAATAAGCTTCTAATTGTCTTTTCAGAAATGTGCCTGGGCACTTATTTCAAGCCATTTGGCAAGTGCCTCGCAGGGTTTTTTCTCTGACATTGTGGTTGGAGATGGAGGATTTAAACGTCTGGAGGAGCATCAGAAAAATTGCACTCCGTGTGATCCTGTCCTTGGGTGGAAATAAAACCACCTTTCCAGGGACCCATCAGTGGTATGATGCAAACTGCCACAGGTCTCCAAGAACTCAACTTCGCCGACTCTTACATTTGGACCTAAGTCTTCTCCCAGGGAAAGTGAGAAGGTCTCATAACAGGGTTAATAGAGGCCAAGATTTATGGACCACCACTCGGGTGATCCCAGCAGTGCCCTCCTGTCCACAGGCATCATTCTTCCCGGGTGCGGGATTAACAGAATGGTGATGACCCTGGCATCTGACGGGAGACAGACCCCAAGTCAGTAAGAACCACAGTCAAGAGGATGTGGGACAAGCACTCAATTTGGAGTCAGAAACTCAGGAACCTGAGGTCAAATTCTGTCCCTCCCCTCTAAAGAGGCCATCAGACCTGTCACCTGTCACCTCCCTGGTTTAACCCTTTGTACGCCATAAGCGTCTATAGACGCAAGCGGCGGATTTTTAAAATTAAATTCGAAATATCATGGCGTGAAGGGATGGTTTCCTTCTTGGCCGCGTGGCAGCTAACTGGTTAAAATGTTTCCAGGTGCCCCTGCATACACACTCGCCTCAGGATCCTATTAAACATGCTGATTCTGAGTCCGCTGTTCTGGGTGGAGCCAGAGGTGCCCAACAAGCTCCCCAGGCGGTGCTGACGCTGATGGTGCTGCTGGTCCATGGACCAACTGTAAACGGCAACTGACTCCAAGGCCCCAACGCAGGCCAGGGCAGGCCTGGTGAGCTGGTAACTGAGCAAGTACTCGGGGAGGCATTATTATCAGGGAATTTTGGGAACCCTGGTCTTGTCATCTGCATCTCTCATTTAAAACTCCCACATAGCCCGTGGGTGCCCTTGCTGCCTTTCCATTGTTCTCTTCAGTGAACTTAAAGTCTAGTAACCTAACACCTGCTTCTGGAAGCCCTGTAGAGCACATTTAGAGAGCTGAAGTTTCTCCAAGCCTTTCCCAAGTCCCGGCATGCCTGGAAAAGGATCATCTCCGTAGGGCTTAAGCTCTGGCAGCCCTGAGGACTGAGCTGGACTGGGGGCATCGCTGTCTCCGCACACCTGCAACCATAGCCCAGCTCCCTGACTAGAAAGCTCCGCTCCTGCCTCAACCTAATTAGTCAATGAGCAAAACCAACCAGCATAGCCCTTCAATGCAGCTCCCCACTGTTCTGAAGACGATCCAACACACAGAAGGAAAAATAAGCATATCAAACTCCCATCCTGAGGTTGTCTACAAGAGCCAAAGCAGCACAAAATGAGAAACATACACATCCATGCACTCACCCTCTCCAACAAATGACAGCTAATTGCCATGTGCCCAGAAGTAGGCACTGTTCTTTATAGGCATCATTTCACTGAGTCCTTGTAACAACTTCACGACGTAAAGACTATGTGTCATTTTACTGATGAGGACACTGGGGCTTACAGAGGTTACAAAACTCACCCAAGGTCACATGTAAATGGTGGCCGCTGTGGGACAGTCTCCCCTATGTGAACCTTTGCAACACTCATCCTTCTTCTGGTTTGTTTTACGGCTTCCTGCCCATGGGTGTCCTCCCAGACTGTGCTCTCCATGAGGGCAGGGCTCGGGTCTGCTTTGTTCCAAGCTTCATCTACCATGCACCTCGCAGACACTCAGAAAACGATTTGCCAAGCTGATGCATGACTCCAAAGCGAGGTCTCCTCCATGATAACAGGCTGCCTCCAAAATCACAAGCATACAGATGAACCCTGGTGTACGACCCCCAACTGATAAAGTATGAATTTACAAGGCATAAGTTAGAGAAGGAAGGTGAAAGGACGCTGGCCTGGGAGCCAGAGGCCTGAGGATTCTTTGCCCACTTCTGGCCATGCTGCCCTCACATCTGGACAAGCCACTTGGTCTCTCTGCATCTCAGTTTCTCCACGACATGATGGTTTAATTCATCCCCAACCCTTTGTGGACTCCTACCATACACCAGATGTGGTGCTAAGAAGTAAGCGAGCCAGAGGAATGAATAAGAGGCCAATTCCATCCCTCAGGAGCCCTGTGCCAATTCCACTCCTCCCACCCAACTAAGCATAAATGGAAATAAAGCACACAGAACAGTGTTCAAACAAGTATGGAACATTTGCATCACAAAAGGAATATTCACTTAGCAAATGAATTGACAAAAAGAATGGCTAAAGTGACATATTCCCCTGATATTTTTTGTCAGTTATTGAAGTATTATTATGTACAGTAAATTTCATTCTTTTAAGTATATAGTTCTACCAATTTAGACAAAGACATACAGTTCCTGCTACAGTGTTAAAAATTATTTATTTATCTCTAACTTTTCAAGAATCTATTTATGTATATAAAAGGCTAAGCGACCAGCTGACCAGCTGATGGGGACGCGCACTGACCACCAGGGGGCAGATGCTCAATGCAGGAGCTGCTGAGCGACAGCAACTTTGCAGAGTGCCCTCTCACACTCCGGGACCCCTCAGGGGATGTCGGACTGCTGATTTCGGCCCAATCCTCCCAGGCCAGGCATGGAGCACAGAGTATACGATCTATTTGTTGGTCAATGCAATTGACTCTCCTTTACTAATAGAAGAGTCCCTCGGCCCAGACCACCCCCTCTCATGTGAAAGCATTTACCAATTTTATTAAATATGCACACAGAGCCCCAAAACAAACATATTTCTATCAAAGGCCATCCTAAACCACGGGTGCAGTTTAAAACCACAAAGCCTCCTTGAATTAACTCCAAAAATCTCTAATAAATGTCACATACCAACGGAATTTACCTGGACAAGGAACATAACTTTTGTTTTGGCTTGTTTTAGGATGTATCTTTAAATGAACTGCATAAGCGTATGTAAAAAAGGGAGGAGGTGATTATTCCAACAGAACTCTCCCAATCCATTAAAATTACATCTCCACTGCAGAGTGAGGTCCTGGTAACTTCAGACCAGAAAGCTGCATTACAAACCAAAGGGAACAAACGCTGCTGTAAACAATCTACCAGTGTTTTTAACCTTGGCTACGTGACCGATAAAAGGCAGAACTGATTTCTAAGCCCTAGCTCAGTGTCACTCAAACTTCAGTGTATCTAAGAATCTTCTGGTTATGAAAACTACATATTCTTGGGCCCCACACAGAGCTGCAAAATTAGAATCTCTAGGGATTAGGCAGCTATAGTGTTTAACCTTAATCCCAGGTAATTCTGATGTGGTGATCTAAGAAATGCAGCCTTAGCTAAGAGATCATGTGCTTTTGTTATCTATATCTATATCTATCTCTATATCTATCTATCTATCTGCCTAAGCAACCACCACGACCAAACAGATGACCGAACAGGCTGTGTGGGGCAACCATGCCGGCAGGGGGTTAGTGAGGGACGAGCAGACGACTGAGCAGCAGGCTGCATGGGCAACCAGGCCAGCAGGGGGGTTAGTGAAGGACAAGCAAACGACTGAGCAGCAGGCTGCAAAGATGGGGGGGCCGACAGCCAATAAGGAGGGAGTATGCTAATTGACTGTCATGCCCTCAAAGATGGTGGTGCCCATAGCCACAAGATGGCTGGCAGAGGAGGGCAGTTGTGGGCAATCAGGCCAGCAAGGGAGGGCAGTTAGGGGTGACTGGGCCTACAGGAGAGGGCAGTGGGGGGTGGGGGGGAGACCAGGCCAGCAGGGGAGGGAAGTAAACAGGCAGTCGGACATCCCCTGAGGGATCCCAGATTGGACAGGGCGCAGGTTAGGCTGAGGGACAACCCTCCCCACCACCCCACTCCAGTGCACGAATTTCATGCACCAGGTCACTAGTATAATCATGAAAACAAAGTTGAGATGGTGGTAATGTGGACATTGATCCTGAGTGTGGGCTATAATCTACAGGCTAATGGTCCAGGCTTAAAATGTTTTCATTATTCAGAGAGCTTGCCATTGCAATATCAACAAATGAACTACACAGCATTAATCTTTCATTAATGTTTGGTTACCTGCTCTCAAGTGTGATCACCAGACCAGCAGCTCAGAATTTTTGAGTCCCACCTTAGAAAGAAAATCTCTGAGGGTGGGGCCCTAGAATCCCTGTTTTAAACATTTCTCCAGGTGATTCTTCTACACTATGCATGCGCCAGCGTGTTTTAATGTGCATATATTTTAAACTGACAAATACTTACTAACCACAATTTTTTCTTGTCTTGTCTTCTTGCCGCTTTCATTTTTGCATTGATAACGCATGCAATGTTCGTTACCACACCGTCTCAACTTACCTCCCACCACCTCCCCACTGTGGTGCAAGGAGCACAGAAAGTTCAAGCCAGATTTCTTTTCCATTAGTCAAGGGACAGATAGCACGGCCTGGGCAGGCAAAGAGCTCAGACCCTGCCCATCAGTAGAGCAGCAGGGATACTGCATCAGAAGGGCCTCCTGATGGATTCTAGCCAGCACCTTCCCCTGATGCCTCCAGGGACCTTGCATGCAAGCCAGCAGAAAAAAAAATCAAATGGGAACTTGGTGGTGGTGGTGGGTTTCTCTGCCCCTCCCCACCACCCACCCCCCCCCCCCACCTCCCGCTTAACTATTGTGTCCATGCTAGGGCACATTAGTTCTCACATTTGGGAGAACATCAAAATCTCCAGGGGAAACAATAAAAATACAGATTCCTTGGTTGCAACATCATCTTCTAATTCAGTAGGACTCGGGAGAGCCTCCCAAATCTGCATTTATAAGTTTCCCCAGGAGATTCTTATGCATATCAAGGTTTGAGGATCACTGGTATTTGGGGAGAAACCTATGACATGGAACAGAAAATCTGAGCTTGAGCCAAACGTACCCAGTATGTAGTATGTAAACCTTGGTATGTGTCAACTTCCTCAAAGTAGAAATAATAATAACTGCCTCACAGGGTTGTTATAATAGCAATATATATGCAATGCCTTAGTAAAATGCAAAATGCCAAGTATAGCTCAGTAAAACTGTCAGGTGTAGAATTCCTCAGCTATTGCTGACTATGCTTGCCTAAAAAGGTAACTTTCCACCCGGCCAGCATGGCTCAGTGGTAGAGTGTCAACCTAGGAATCAGGCAGTCACGGTCCAATTCCTAGTCAGGGCACAGGCCCAGGTTTTGGGCTCAATCCCAAGGCGGATGGGGGGGTGGCGTGCAGGAGGAAACTAATCAATGGTTCTTTCTCATCATTGATATTTCTCTCTCTCTCCCTCTCCCTTCCTCTCTGAAATCAATAAAAATGCATTTTTTAAAGGTAACTTCATTAACAAGCATTCCATATCAGATTCAGACTCTGAGGCACAAATAAGTTCAACAATCTGTGTTATTCATTGAATTGTGTCCCCTCAGAAATGATATGCTGGAGTTCCACACCCCAGAACCCCAGAATGTGACTGTATTTGGAAATAGGGTCCTTACAGAGGTAATCAAACTAAAACGAGAACGTTAAGGTGGGCCCTTGTGGGGCGTGGCCAGAGTGTTTGGACAGGTTCAAGCCGTGGACTGAGGAGAGGGCACAGTCCTCTCATGGCCACGTGCAAGTCCCAGCTGGAGGGCAGGGCCCCCCCAGCACAATTATAGCCAACAGCTGTAGCTGTGAGCTTGATCCTGTGGTCTGAACACGTGGCCCCACGTGCCTTGTGATAGAGTTCAGGTGCATGTAGTGGAGTGGGATTGAAACCAATGAGAATGTTGTAAACATCTTGATCACGCCCTTACTTTGCCTCATGGCATCTGCTATAAAATAAAGACACGGCTTGTGGGCGTCGCCGCTGTCTCTCCATCAGAGAGGGCAGCGTCCCACCGAGACCCAGCTTTCGTTCTCATGTCTGTCTTTTCTAAGCCTTTCATCACCCCCACTCGGGATCACCCTTGGCCGTGCCAGCGCGGCACAGGCCCTAATTCATTACATCTGCCGTCCTTATAAAAAGAGGAAATTGGGACATAGGAACAGACACAGGGACGAGACAGCCAGCTACACACCCAGGAGAGAGGTCTAACACAGACGCTTCCCTCGCAGCCTCAGAAGGAACCAGCTCTGCTGAAACCTTGACCTCAGACTTCTAACCTCCAGAACTGAGACAGGACATTCCTGTTGTTTAAGCCATCCGTTTGTGATACTGTTACAGCAGTCCCAGCAAACTCAAACAATCTGTCAGTTTCCAATTAAGGAGGAAAGTGTTCTTCTCTGGTTTCTTTTGTGAGGGATACTGGCCACCTGATGCTTCTCAGATTCCCCCGGGCTTCTTCTAATATCTTCACCACGCAGGTCCTCAAGGCTCCGGATAAACTCCTGTCAGGCCCATCAGAGAGGCGGCCCTGGGAGGCAGGGCATCACTGCAGGGTTTGCTGTGCAGTCTTGAGACTGGAGCAACTGTCGCAACATCTGCAGCTCACCGGCGAGTGATTTACCATCCCGATTAAACTGTCTGAACCTACCCCTGCACAGCCAGCTCACACCCTCTTCCTTCCGTCAGAACAGCACTCACGGGTCCCTCCTGGCTTCCAGCTGGCCTGAGAGCTGGGGAGCCACTGTCAGCATTCAGACAACGAGGGACCCTCAGCCAGCAGACCCACCAAAACCCTCAAGGAGATGGTTTTCTTAAACGGAATGCAGCTTTTATTCTCGCTGAAGTGGGACAAAACACACTGGGAAAATGCCCCAAAGAAAAGAAAAAGCCCTTTCAATATGCATTAAAGCTGGACCGTACTTGGTCTCATTCAGGAACCAGAGGGGGTGTGAGGGAGAGGCAGGCTGACCCTGTTGAGATGGCTGTCCTGCGTGAGAAAGGAGCCATGTCTGTGCACTGTGCAAAGCCAGCAGGCATGTCCCCTGCAGGGTGACCGTCTTCCGTGCCCTGGCTACCTTTACCCACTACAGACGCCGCCTGGGCCACCTGTCCTAGGAGCCTCCCTAGGGAGCTAAAAAAAAAACCAGCAGGTGTCCGGGTCCCCCTTTCAGAGATTCCAATTCAGCAAGTTAGGTGGGGTCGAGGTAGTAGCACTTTGTTTTTAAATTGTTTATTGCTGTTAATCCTCACCCCAGGGCATTTTTCTATTGATTTTTAGAGAGAGTGGAGAGAGGGAGAGACAGAGAAATATCGATGTGAGAAATACATAACAATCGGTTGCCTCCTGCTCACGCCCCGACCAGGGCCTGGGATCTAGCCTGCAATCGAGGCATGTGCCCTTGACCAGAATTGAACCCAGGACTTCAGTCTGTGAGCCGACACTCTATCCACTGAGCCAAACCGGCCAGGGCTAGGAAGCAGCATTTTTTAAGGAGCTTCCCTGGTCATTCTGATGCACATGCAGGTCCAAGTACCATGCAGGCCTGGCCAGGAATTAAAGTCAGGGTCCAAGTGGACATCCCAAGAAAAGGAGAGAGTGCCCAGTGGGGGTCAGGAATGTGAGATTCCAGTGCCAGGTTTGCCAAGTAGCCCCAGAAAGTCTCATCCTTCTGGGCCACAGTTCTTTCCCTGTCAAAGGGAAAGGCTGACCTAGAACAATTCAGGCATCCCGTTTTTAAAAATAAATTTCCTCAAACCATTCTAAGATGTCCCACAACGACATCCACCCTTTCTTCCTCTTGGACGTGCTGAACCCAGCTGCTTTGAGCCTGCGCCTCCGGATGACCTCACTGATCTCTCTCCCACAGGGAGGGCTCCTTAACCCCGTGGGGCAGGGCCCAGGACTGACAGGTGCTAAGCCCAATAGAGAGCCCTTCAAGGAGAACATTAAGCCTCTTACAGTGCCCTTGATGTAATCTCTCAAACCCAGGAATAATCCACACTCCCCGTGAAGATTTACCAAGCGTGGCCTGGGGCCACACTCAGGAAATATCTTCATATACATCAAACTGGGTCCTAGACTGACGTAATTAAGTGGGCTGTCTTGAAGCAATATAAACGAAGAAGAGAGGCGTTTTAATCTGAGCACCGAACCTTTGGGGCTGTCTAACCTGGGTGCTTGAGCGCAGTGCTGAGGGAACCCTGGGACAGCCGCACGGATCTGCGGGAACGCGCTGTGCCGCGGGGGGAAAGGCGACATCGCTCTGTGCTGCCAAGTGGATTCTGGGGACAAGTGATGCACCAAAACAATTCACCAGAACATCAAGGTCAATGCGAAACCCTTCAGACAAGCGAATTTACCATCTTCAACCCAGTGACGAAAGTTACCATGCAGGCTGCTTAAGTGCCCTCTTCAGAGATAAAAGCAGAGAGGCAACCATTTGTGTCCATCTAGCTGTTCTCTGCAGGTGCCTTCCGTCACTCAACAAGTAGTTAGCAGGATGTGCTTCACGCATTCAACACTTGAACCCCTAACTCTCGACACGTGACCTTGAGACACTGCTTTTCCACCTCCACATAATCCTCTCTTCCTTAGCTTGCATCTGGGGCTTACTTTTCCTCATCCAATGGTAGCTTCTGTAACCAGCAAGCTTTCTTCATCAATTACTCATTTAAAATGTTTTTGATGCGCACCTACTATGTGCTGGGCTAGACACTTGGGGACACAGTTCCAAAGATGGTTTCTCTCATGGAGCTCACATCTAGTGCATAAGACACACAATAAGGGAGTCATGGATATAATATCAGGGAACGATAAATGATACGAAAACAAAATAGAAAGAGGCTGAGAGCGGGGCCTGGGGGATGCCAGGGAGACCTCTGAGGAGGTGGCACTGAGGCTGACTCCTAAACAAAGTGGCGTGTGAGAGAGCGCCTCCAACCTTCACACGCTAGGCAGAGGAGATCGGGCAGGAGAGCTGGAGCTGGAGCGGCCAGGACACAGGACGAGAGCCCACTGAGGACGGTGGCGTGGGACCCAGGTGGAGAACGTGTCCCCAGAGAGCGCGATCAGCTGGCTAACTGGTGCTGAGAGGCGGCAGAAGATGGCAGCTAGGGGGGCCGCCTGGCTATCACTGGTGGCTTTGGTGAAGGGACGGGGCGAAAACTGAACTGGAGTGGGTTCCAGACAGAATGAGAAGGGAGGCAACGGAGCAGAGAGTAGGACAATCCTTTCAGAAGTACTAGTAGGTACTGGAAGGGAGAGCCCAAGAACGGGAGGACAGCCGACTGGGACATCAGGTCAAGAGGTGCTGCTGTTGCTGCTGCTGCTTTTTCCTTGATGAGCAACCACAGGCATGCTCCTCACAGGGATTATCCGGCAGAGGGGGAACGGGGGATGCGTGCGTGAGCGAAAGGCCTGCGTGCCCACAGAGAACAGGGCCACCGCAGATGCGTTACAGTGCCCGTGTGCGCATGGTACAGGGCGGCTTCCCGATTCCGCGTGGGCAGATGATGAGACTAGTTTCTAACTGCGTCCTTTTCTCAGTGAAATAAACCAGGTCATCAGCTGAGAGTGGGTGGGGACAGAAACATAGTGGACCCAGCTGTGCCAAGAGTCCCCTGGAGGTGTGTGGTCATAAATCAAGTGCAAGACATACAGACGGCCACATGTTTTCTCCACCCAGGGTCCTCAGCCTGGGGCGGGAGCAGGGTGGGCAGGGGGTGGGGTTTTCTCCAGGAAGATGAAGGGAGGAAGGGTCAAGGGAGTTGACAGGGTATATAAGTCCCTCAGCTGGGGGCGGGGGGGGCGGTGATGAGGACAGGAGGAGGATGACGGACAACGAAAGTGGAAGGGTCAGAGGTTGAGGCCCTCCCCGGTTGAGGGTGAAGACTAGGTGGAATTGGGTGCTACAGGGAAGTAGATGAAAGAGAAAGGGTGAGGGTCAGCCTGGAATGCTGGCCAAATGTTGGTGGAGGTACAGTTATTGGTTTACAACCATCATGTTTTTCAAATGAGCTGCAAGTTTAGTGGGCAGTAAAATCAACTTTGTGAATCATGATCCCCGTTTTTTTTATGAAACAATGAAAAGTGTAAGTACATTATACTTAGTAAGGGTAAATACTGCTCTGGGAAACCTGTTTTAGTTGTATCTGTGTGTTTGCATGAGGGCATCACATAAGATGTTATTTCTCCTGTAAGTTGGGGTTACATAAAAATTCAAGGACACTGAGGCGAGCTTTCTCAGCGTGGCACTGCTGGCGTTTTAGGCCACACAGTTCTTGTTGTGGGAGCCGACCTGCGCATGGCAGGGTGTGTATCAGAATCACTGGCCTCCACTCACTCAATGCCGGCAGCACCCCTTCCCCTCCTCAAGTTGTAACAGACAGAAATGTTTCTAGACGTTGCCAAATATACTCCCGGTGGCAAAAATGCTGAGAACCAGTTGTCTAGAGAGAACGAGGAGAGGAGCAGCTGAAGCAGGGTAGAGAAAAAGGTAACTGGAAGAGAGTTGGTCAAGGGACTGAGTTGGGTGGACAAGCTATACAGATGTTCAAGTCACCAAAAATATTGATGGGGGGAGGGACTGTGGGCCAGATGAATAAAATCTTCAAGGAATGAAGCAAAGTGACCCAGATGACTGTACATGACTCTTCTCTACCCTGGCTACACATCAGAGTTACCTGGAGAACTTACCCACCAAGGCCCAGGGCCCATCCAAACCAACTAGATCAGAATCCCCAGGTGATCGCACTGTGCAGCCAGGATGCAGAAGAGACCTATCCTGTGAGGCTCAGCTTAAGTGTGCCCTCCTTCAGGAAAATTTCCCTCCCATTGTGCTTTCATGCACCCCACTACTGTGGCCAATTCTGCTTTGTTTATAACTTACATGTGAAAATCATTAGAAAAGAATAAAATGCACTAAAATTAAGTAGCTAAAAACAGAACAAGTGTTTATTTACTAAAGAATTTTGGAATTAGGGAATCCGCTAGTACTACAGAGGGGAGCCTTTTAGGGAATATTGTGTCCTTGAGCTTTGTGTCATCCAAGCTTCTCAAGGGCGTCCATACAAGTGAGGGGCCCGAGGGAAGCAAGTGCTCATGTGTCACTGATAAGCATTATTAGAAATGTGTCCCCTCTGGCGACACCGTAATAAACACTTGTTGAAATTAATGGCTATTCACTTATCTCCTCCAAAAACAAAACAAAAATGTGCCAAATGATCAGATTACAATGCAATTTAAACAACATTTATCATATGCTCACCATTTTCTTCACAATATTCTTCACAAGTAGCCAACTTTTTATTAAAAGAAATCAATGACATCAAGTCTTAAATATATATGTATGTATGATGAAAAAGCAAAAAACTGGAATCAGAGAATCTCTAACAGTCCTTTCCACTTTCCCATGGGAATCCATTACAGAATAGTTAAAACAATATCCATGGACTTTGATTTACACTGCTGATTAAACACATATATCTATCTATAAAATACCACTAAGCCCTGGCTGGTTTGGCTCAGTGGATGGAGCATCGGCCTGGGGACTGAAGGGTCCCGGGTTCGATTCTGATCAGGGGCACATGCCTGGGTTGTGGGCTGGATCCCCAGTGGGGGGCGTGCAGGAGGCAGCCGATCAATGATTCTCTCTCATCATTGATGTTCCTCTCTATCCCTCTCCCTTCCTCTATGAAACCAATAAAAATATATTTAAAATAATAATAATAATAATAAAATAAAATACCACTAAAGTCCACAAACACCTACAACAGATAAAGACAACAGTTAAGTATTATAACCTAAACATGTATTTTCCCCCAGCTTGGTGAAATTGATAAAATTGACCAATCTTGCTGTGATTGGCATTCTAACTTTTGGCCGTGATAGGGCAGAGCACTGGATGAGAACACAGATTCTGCAAAACAGAGGAAGCGGTTTCTCTAAACCAGTGGTTCTCAAAGTGTGGTCCCGGACCAGCAAGATCAGCATGACCTGAGAACTTATTAAAAATGCAAATTATTAGACCCCACCCAGAGGCTCTGAAACTCTGGCTGGACAATCTGGGCTTTTACCAAGACCTCCAGTAACTCTGATGCCGTCTAGCTTGTGAATCTCAGCCATGGTTGTCAAACTGTGCAGCAGAGTCCTGGCTCCCCATGGGTCCCCCGCCAGCATGCATAGGGTCACGTGGTATGTACTTTTTTTAATATAGAGGGAGGTTCCCCTGCTTTTGAAAGTTTGGTTTTAGCAGTAACTGCCAAGAACGCATACATTTTATCAAGTTCCAAAAATCACATTAGAAGGCAGGATTGAGAATGGTCCAGGCAGAGCAATCAGCTAAGCTCGGGAGAGTGTGGAAGGAGACCTGGGTTCCAATGCCAGCACAGCCATTACGGTGAAACTGGCCTCTCTGGGGCTCAGAGGGGAACGCCCAGGTGCTGCTACGAGTCAGACCTCCGCTCCAAGGACCACCCCTGGTCTTCCCTCCGAGGAGGGTGAGGAGAGTGCCGGCTAGAGCTTCTGTGATCTCTTATGCTCACTACTCTCCTGGGGGGCTTGAGGTCAACAGCTTTTCCTGAAGCCACCCTTTTCACTGAAGAAATTTACTAAAAGTTGGGAGACTCAGGATTTTAGAGTATAATTAACTGAAAGGTTCCAAAGAGATAAAAAAAAAAAAAAATGGTTGCAGGCATCAGAGATACTGACCAGTTTCTGTTTCCAAAATGGTTCCGGATGAGTTACCTATTCATTACCCAAATAATATTTTAAAGTGCTTTTTTTATATAGAAAAGCCTGTATGTTTGAACAAATAAACCATTCAAGGTGTAGATGGAGCAAATTAATCACCCACGCTCTCCACTGCTCATTTTAAACAATATTAAGTTTTGCATGTCCTTCCACATCTTTCTCCAAGGTCATACAAATAGGGCTGCTTCTCTTTAAATCAGAAATAGGAACATATTATATATAATACTCTGCAACTTCATTTTATTTACATTTAGTATATCGTGAACACCCTTCACAAAGCAATCCACAGTATGGATATAAAGGTATACTCTATTTTATTCATTCTACTGATGGCTATTCATGTTGCTTCTAGTTTATTTACTTGAATAATCTTGCAATAAGCATTCTTACACAGAGATCCTTATGTGCTGAGTTTTCGTTTTCTGTAAGACAGGACTCCAAATATGACATGCATGTTCCAAACTTTCACAGAAACTGTCTGCTTTCCCTAAAGTCTGCAACAATTCATACTCCCACCAAGAGTCCGAGAGTTGCCCCCCAACATCCAACAGAGAATGCTACCAACCTTTAAAATATGGATCGATGGGATGGACAGAAAACTAATATCTCTTTGTTTTTTCACTTGCATTTCCCTGACCATTATGGAAATTGAGAATCACACTTATGGACCATTAGCATTTCTTCTTTTGGAAACTGCTCATTCCCATCCTCTGCTCATCCTATTATTGTGCTATCCTTGAAGTGCTGTTTAATCACACCCTCATCCCACCCAATCTATTAGATACATAAAGCACAAAGAATGTTGCTGCCTAACACTGTGTGTAGGGTGAGGGCAGGGGATGTCTTCTTAGCATGAAGTCTACGACAAGCCCTCAAAAACAATTGCTGAATAAGTGAACGGCAGACATGGAGAATTTTGTTAAGACTGCAGTTAGATGAGTAAAAAGGAAATACAAATATTCATTACTTGTTCTACATATTCAGAAGAGCATCACTTTGGCTGAAATTAAAGTATTGGTTAAGAGAAAAGCAAAGCCATAGTGCTGGCACTGACTCTGAAATCCACTGTGTAATGGGTGGCAAATGAGCCCAGCCTTAAAACTCAGAGTGACACATAAATAAAGGCTCTTAGAACCAAAACATTTTGTACTCAGCCTTGTCCACCAGTTGTCATTCAAATGGCACCTGCCATTTAGCCCAGGTTGTCAGGATGGTCAATGGACTGGAGAAGCCAACTTTAAACATTTTGTTTCTTTTTTGTTTTTTTATCTCCAGTCCACCCCCTCACCAGATTTTTTTTTTTCCTTTCAAAATCTCTTGCTTATTGGGGAAGGAGATGTGGGGAGGGCCTGCAGGGCAAGTTTGAAAGAGTTCAGATCCTTAATTCTTTTAACTTTAGGCAAAACATCTGGTTATACCCACCATTTATCCCCATTATTTGTAATAGTTCTGTTTGGTTTATGTTTTAACTAGTCTCCTCATTAAGTATAAAAGTAATAGGATAAAAAGTTCTGGGGGAAAGAACTGTAATTAAAAAGGCACCAGTAGGATATGTTGAGCTGTAATTCTGGCCCTGCTTATTAAGTTTTCCTTCTTGTCTTTAACATTTTTTGTACCCAATAAAAATAACTTTGAATTATTTAACACTTTTTTAGTACTTCCTGTATTGGCCAAACACCACCCAAAATCTCCAAGCAAACATTATGACTCAAAAGTTCTGGAGCAATCATGTCACAGATCACAAGTTTTAGACACTGTCCCAAGAGTCTGGGCATGCCACATGCACCACAGCACACACCACACAGCCTGGTAAATCGGCAGGCAATTCTCCAAAACGCATAGGGGTTTTCTAACCTTTTGAAGTTACAAAATCTTCTTAATAGGAAAACCAATGCAGGAACTTTGATCAAGCCATGAAGTTATAATAAGATTCAGGCAAGAGGCAACAAAGCACAATTTATAACACTTTGTAAGAGAAGCAAAAAAAAAAAAAAAAAAAGATATCAGTTGTGACATCTCTGTTACAAAGGATCAGAAGAGACCACTATGAACAATTATCTACCAATAAAGCATCCCTTTGGCTGAAATTAAATTATTAGTTAAGAGAAAAGCAAAGAAATAGATCAATTCCTAGAAACATACACCCTACCAAGACTGAATCATGATGAAATAGAAAATCTGAACAGATTGATTACAAACAAACAAATTGGATCAGTAATGAAAAACCTCCCCAAACCAAAAGTCCAGTACCAAAGAGCTTCACTGATAAATTCTACCAAGCATTCAAAGGAGAATTAATACCAATCCTTCCGAACTCTTCTAAACACATTTTATGAGGCCAGCATTACCCTGATACCAGAACCAGATAAGGATGTTACACAGACACATACACACACACACACACACACACACAAACACACACACACAATTATAGGCCAATCCCTGATGAACACAGATGCAAAAACCCTCAACAAAATATTAGTAAACCGAATTCAACATGTTAAAAGGATCATACACCATGATCAAATGGGATTTATTCTAGGGATACAGGATGGTTCAACACTCACAAATAAGTCTTGTGATACACCACATTAACAAAATGAAGGATAAAGATCATATGATCATCTTGATAGATGTAAAAAGAAAGCAGTTGGCAAAATTCAACATCCATTTATAATTTTTAAAAACTCTCAGCAGCACAGCCATTGTATCTCAGGGTTTGAGTGTCGACCCATGAACCAGGAGGTCATGATTTGATTCCTGGTCAGGGCCCATGCCTGGGTTTCAGGCTCAGTCCCCAGTAGGGGGCGTGCAGGAGGCAGCCAATCAACGGTTTTCACTCACCATTGATGTTTCTATCACTCTCTCTCCCTCTCCCTACCTCTCTCTGAAATCAATAAAAATATATTTTTTAAAACTCTCAGCAATATAGGTATAGAGGGAATATACCTCAACATAATAAAGGCCATATATGATAAGCCCACAGCTAAGGTCATACTCAATACTTTCAGCTTTTCACATTGAGTAACAGGAACAAGACAGGGATATCTACTTTCACCACTTTTATTCAACATAGTTTTGGAAGTCCTAGCCACACCAATCAATCAAGAAAACAAAATAAAAGGCATCCAAATTGGAATGAAAAAAGTGGAACTGACATTGTTTGCAGATGACGATACTATTGTGAGAATCCTAAAGATTCCACCAAAAAAAACTATTAGATCTTTAAATTAATTCAATAAAGTAGCAAGATACAAAATTAATATTCAGAAATTAGTTGCATTTTATACATGAATAAAGAACTATCAGAGAGAGAAATTAAGGAAACAATACCATATACAATGCATAAAAAAAAACATAAAATACTTAGAAAGAAATTTAACCAAGGAGGTAAAAAGCCTATCGCTTGGAAAACCTTAGGACACTGAGGACAGAAATTGAAGATGATATAGAAGTGGAGGGAGGCACTGTGCTCCTGGGTAGGAATAATTAGCATTGTTGAAGAGTCCATCCTGCCCAGGGCAATCTACAGGGTCAGTGCAATCCCTATCAGGGTGCTAATAACATTTTTCATAGAACTAGAACAAATAACCCTAGGTTTATCTGGAGCCACAGAAGACACTGAATGACTACAGCAATCTTGGGAGGGAAGAACAGAGTTGGAGGTGTCACACTGCCTGATGTCAAACTATATACTACAGGGCTATAGTGGTTGAGGTAGCATGGTACTGGCATGTAGACAGACACATGGATCCAGGGAACAGAATAGAGAATCCAGAAATAAATGCACACCTACATGGTCAATGACACTATGACAAGGAGGCAGGAATATACACTGAGGTAGAGATAGTCTCTTCAATAAATGTATTGGGAAAACTGGATGGACACATGCAGAGGAGTAAAGCTAGATCACTTTCTTGCACCAGATGCATGGGTAAATTCAAGATGGATGAAAGACTTGGATATAGGACCCGAGGCCATAAACTCCTGGAAGGAAACGTGGGGAGCGAATCTTTGACCTCGCTCTCAGGAATATTTTTTTGGATGTATCTCCTCAGGTAAAAGAAACAATAAGCCAATGGGGCTAAACAGTATTTACACAGCAAAGGAAACCTTCAACAAAACAAAAAGACAACCTACTGAATGGGAGAAGATGTTCACTAATAATGCATCAGATATAAGGTCAATATCCAAAATTTACAAGGAACTCATACAACTTAACACCAAAAAAACTAACAGTCCTATTTAAAAATGGGCTGAGAACCTGAATGGGCATTCCCCCATAGAACTCATGCAGACTGCCAATTGACAAATGAAAAGATGCTCAACGTAGCTGGTCATTGGGGAGGTGCAAATTAAAAGCCATGGTGGGATGTCATCTCAAACCTGCCAGAGTGGCTATCATCAATAAATCAACAGACAACAAGTATTGGTGAGGATGTAGAGATGGTAGGATTGTAACTTTATGTGGCCACTGTGAAGAACAGTATGGAGGTTTCTCAGAGAGTTGAAAATAGAACTACCATATGATCCAGCAATTCCACTCCTGGGTATTTATCCAAAGAAACCCAAAACATTAATTTACGAAGACTTATGCACCCCTATGTTCATTTCAGCATTATTTGCAATGGCCAAGATATAGAAGTGACTTGGGTGTCCAATGATAGACAAATGGGAAAAAAGATGTGGTGCATATATCCAGTGAAATATTGCTCAGCCATAAAAAAGAATGATAAAATCTGGCCATTTGCAACAACATGGGTGAACCTAGAAGGTATTATGCTAAGTGAAATGGGTCACACAGAGAAAGACAAATGCTAGGATTTCACTTACATGTGGAATCTAAAGAAAAAAAGTACACAAACAAACCCATAGATACAGGGAACATTTTGATGGTTGCCAGAGGGAAGAGGTGTTGCAGGAATAGGTCAGGAAAGGGATTGAGATGTCAAACTGCCCATTACAAGAGAAGTCATGGGGATATGGAGTGCAGCATGGAGGATATAGTCAATAGTATCGTGATAGCTATGTATACTGTCGGATGCTAGACTTGCCAAGGTGATCACTTCATTATAGATGCCTGGTCACTATGTTGTTCACCTAAAACTGACGTGGTATTGTGTCAGCTGTAGTTGAAAATTATATATATGCAACTGTGGTGTATATATACCGGGGTGGGCAAAAGTAGGTTAATAATAACAATAAACAATACAATAATTAATAAACAATAACACAAGAATAAACTGTTTTGTGTACTCACAACTGTAAACCTACTTTTCCCACCTCTGTATACAATGGGATTATTATTCAGCCATAAAAATAAAATATTGCCCTGGCCAGTGTGCTACGTGGTTAGAGCTTTGGCCCGCAGCGGCGTGTCCCTGAGTTGCAGGTTTGCCCCTTGGTCTGGGCGCATTTGGGAGGCAACCAGTCCATGTGTCTCTTTCACATCAATGTTTCTCTTTCTCCCTCCCCCTCTCCTTCCCTTCCACTCTCTCTGAAAAGCAATGGGGAAAATATCCTCTGGTAAGGATTAACCCCACCAAAGGAAAAAAAGAAAGAAACCTTGCCATTTCTGACAACATGGATGGACCTCATAGGCATTATGCTTAATGAAATAAAACAGAGAAAGACAAATACTATATGATCTTTCTTACATGTGAATTAAAAAAATTAATAGATACAGAGAACAAATTGGTGGTTGCAGGGGGTGAGGGTGAATAGGATAAATTAGCGAACTTTTTTTTAGTTTAAATAAATTGAATAAAGAATGTTAGTAGTGAAATATTACAGTAGAAAACTTGGGAATACAGATTAAAAGGTTTATAGTAGAACTATTTCAGCTTTACTGCAAAAATTTCCCCCTTTAAAGTTAATTTTTATTATATAACTAGAGGCCCGGTGAACAGGATTCGTGCACTGGTGGGGTGGGCGTGGCCTGTGGGGATCGGCCTGCAGTGGAAGAACCACTCATCCCAGTCAGCCAAGCGGCACTCCCACTGTGAAAGCACTCCTACTCTGAGAGTGTACTGACCACCAGAGGGCAGCTACTGCATTGAGCATCTGCCCCCATGGTGGTCAGCGCGCGTCATAGCAACTGGTCGACCGGTCATTCTGGTCGTTCTGCTGTTTGATTGCTGGGCTTTTGTTTTATAGGATGTTTAACACATGCACATGTGACATGTATGTAGTTATAAAACATAATGCTAAATGAATAAACATCTGTAGATGTGTAGATTCTTTTCTGTGCACAGTTGTTAAAAATTTTTATTGTTTACCACCTGTAACCATCTTTGTTGTTGTTATTGTTGTTAATCCTCACCTGAGGATAGTTTTTCCATTGATTTTTAGAGGGTGGGGGATTGAGCCTGCAACCAAGGTACATGCCCTTGACCAGAATCAAACCCAGGACCCTTCAGTCCAAGGGCTGACACTCTATACACTGAGCTAAACGGGCAAGGGCCTATAACCACCTTTAACTGCTTTTAGGAACTAATGATATGCTGAGAAGGAGTGGGGAAATCACTATAATTTAGATATATAAGCAAAACTGGACTCAAAAATAACACACACACACACACACACACACACACACCTCTTTATAAAACTTGATTTCGCTTAAAAATAACCTAGGGAAGTGTTTGAAAAACCCTGAACAAATAGTTTTATCAGCAGGTGAATTAAAGACACACACATATGATCCTCTGCCTGTAAGGAATATGCCCAGTACTCATACAACAAGGTCAACTAAAAAGGCTCACTTTCCCTGCAGAGGAAGAAGTGCAACACCAATACCAAAAAGAGGGGGCACAAAGGCAGAGGGAAACCAGTGACTCCCCCCATCTGAGGAGCCCTGCGTTTCTGTGATTCAAGTGGGAACTTTACAACATGGATGGAGGCTTTCTGCAACTGATTTCTCTCCTAAATTAGTGCATTAATGCTAATTTTAGAGACATGTACCTTGGGCTCTGGGTGCTTTCCACAGTCCTAGGGCTCAATGAAAACTCCAGCATCCACGCAGGTGTGCCTTCTCTCCTCATGGCCGCTGGTCACAGCCAGGACCTCTCCTCGGTTTTTGTATGGACATCACGAATCAGAAGACGGGCTGACATTCACAGTGGAGGCACTTAATGAAGTGGACAAGGAAGGAGCAGCCTAGCCCCTGACATCACAGGGCACATCTCCCAGATAGAAGCTTTCCCACCCTCCTCCCACCGTATTCCCTTTCTGTGATCCCTGGAAGCCTCTCCAATGACGAAGCCCCCAAGTGCTGACATGATCTCAAATACTGTGGCAACATTTCAGTAAGAAGCCACGGCTGGTACTCCTCCATTCAGTTGATTGCTGGTCAGCAAACACACACTTCCCCTGCCCCTTCGCAAAGCAAAAGTCACAATCTATTTTAAAAGTAAAAATTCTCGCGTGGCTTAGCAGTTGAACATGAACCTATGAACCAGGGGGTCAGGTTAGATTACAGGTCAGGGCACATGTCCAGGCTGTGGGTTCGTGGGACGTGCAGGAGGCAGCCAATCAATGAGTCTCCTGATCATAGATGTTTCTATCTTCCTCTCTCTCTCCCCCCTTCCTCCCTGAAATCAATAAAAACATTTTTTTAAAAAGCAAAGATTCCTCCCACCACTCATTCCTAAGAAGTCGCTAAGTCCAAGCTCCAGAGAAGGGGCGATAGCGCACAACCTGGCGAGTGCCACAGCTCAGCACACCCAGGTACTATTAGACGCCAAAGTGAGTGGGACTTGAGTGCCAGGGTGCTTGTCATTTGGGGCTCCATTTCGCCAGGACCTCCTCCCTCCCTCCGGTCTTCAGCTGAGTCTTGGACAACGCCAACACTTCAGCTCATTCCTCCCTCACCTTCTGGAAATAACCGGAGGTGAGTTTTCACAAGACACAGGGATTCTGAATCAACTCCCCTTTCCCAAGTCACCTCGGCAAAAATCCAAGTTTCCCCACGCATCACCTGAAAACCCAACTTCTGGAAACGCCCCCTTACCTCGCCAGCGCACGCTGGCAGCGCGGCGACAGCGGAGCACGCAGCCGCGGGCGCTCCTGCTGTCCCCGCCGCAGCCTGGGAGGCGGTAGGAGGCTCAGGCTGCTCTGCGGCCGGGATGACTGCCAGCCAGGCCCTGGGCCCTGCGCCGCAAACCGGGGCGCCTCTTCTCCCGCAGGGAGGGAGCTCCCCGCGCCCTGCGGTGCGCCCGGGCGAACCCAGGCGCTGGGGCAAAGCCCTGCACCCCGCGCCCGACCGGGGGACGCCGCCAGGCGCACGGCTCCGGCAGAGCGCCCGGGCGGCGGGAGAGGGGCGTGTTCCTGCGCCTCGGAGCCCAAACGCCCGGTCCCGGCGGGACACGGGAAGGAGGCGAGCCGCGCGCGTGTCCCTGACGGCGGCTCCGGCCCTCACCCCCAGCCGGCCTGGAGAGCGCTGCAGCCGCGCGCCCCTGCGGGGACAGCCGCCGGGCTCGCCCTGCGCGGCCGCCTCCGCGCGGGCCTCGGAGCCAAACTTTCCCGGCGAAAACCGCTCGTGCGGGGGCGCCGCACTATCTCCCGGGCCCCCAAACTGTGCGCCCCCTCCCCTCCGCAGCCAAGACCCACTGAAAATATGGCGCCCTCGAACATCGTTCCTCGGTCTCCTCCGGGAATCCCGAAATGCCCGTCTCCGGGACCCCGGGTCCCAGCGGGCGCGAAATCTCAGCTCGTGGGGCCACGGAAGGAGAGGCGCCGCTAGTCCAGTGCGACACTGAATCCAAATCCTGCTCTCGCTCTAGGCGGGCGCTGCCCCCGTCCCTCAGCGACCAGCAGTTTGCTGGTGACGAAATTGCCAAGTAAGGGGGAGTCGTGGAATAGGCAGGTACGAGAGTCCGGGCTGGGGAAGGGGCTGGGCACCCGCGGGCTGTCTGTGCCCGAAGCCTGGCCGGAGACTTGTTTGCAAAGTGGCGCTGGAGTCGGGGCGGCCAGTGCTGGAATGAAGCCGTTCCGCCCGCGCCAACTCTCCTGGCACGGGGGCCCGGTCGGGGCCGAGGGGACACTCCAGGCGGGCGAGGCCGCTTTTCAAAGCCCAGTTACCGGAAACCCAGCGGGAGCTCCGGAGGGGACCGGCTGCCCGCGGCCAGGAATCCGCTCTGGGGCGCCGGCTGCGAGGCTGTTTGCAAACCGCTGCGCCCGGGTCGAGTGCAGTGAAACATACATGTGCAGTAGGCAGGTGCATTGATTTCATTTTATTTTTATTTTCCTGCAGAAAGCCCTCCTAGGACATCACATCTGGGAGGTTTGCGGGGTTTTTTTCTGCATTGGCATCACTCGCGAGAGGCAAAAGGAAGGGAAAAACCACCCACATTTTCCTTCTGTCGGGAGGGAAAAGACAGGAGAAATTCATGCAACGTGCATGCAGCTGGAGGAGGAGGAAAACCCGAGTGAGCCGTGCGCCTTACCGGGGGATGCATTTACTGTCTCATTGCAGAGCGCCTGCCCGGGAGTGCAGCCGGCGTCCCCCCGCGCGCCCGGCGACCGCTCCGCTCCCGCAGCCGCCTCAGCCCCAGCCGCCGCCGCTGGCTCCGGGCGCGGAACACGAGCCGAGGGCGAGCGCGAGCGCACGGCCCGCGAGCGCGGGGAGGGCAGGAAGCGCGTCATCACTCAGGGACGGCGCGGCCCCGCGAGTCTCCGCACGGCTCCGCTTTGGACGCGGCACCCGGCAGGGCCAGCGCTGGCGCTCCCGCGCCCCTCCTGGGTCGCTGCCCGCGGCCGGTGCTGCAGGGTCCGCGGGGGAAGGCGGCGCGCCGGCCGAGCTGTCGCGGGAAGGGGCTGGGCACCCGCGGGCTGTCTTTGCCCGCAGGGGGACCCCGGCTCCCCAGAATTGGACCTCTGCTGTGTAAGGGGAGTTGGGGTGGGGTGGGGTGGGGGAGACTGGCATCTTTGGGAATGGGGCCCCTGGGTCCGCAGAGCGCTTCTCCCCACCGCTGCCCAGGCCCCGGAGAAAGCGTGGTGCGGTTCCCGCGTGAGGACCTTGCGGGCTGTTCTGCTGCGGGAACTGGCGGCGGGACTCCGCACGTGTTGGACACGCAGACTCTGAAAGTCTGCTGGTCAGTGGTCACTTAGGTCTTTTTGAGAACAGTCATCAGGAAATGATGCAAGATGACCTGGAGCGATGTGAAGGTTACGTGGGCGAGGAAACGAGTCACAATACACTATAGGATTCCAATTTAAAAACATACATGGAGGCAGAAAAGTGGGGGACAGATAAACACCAAGACGTTAACTAGGTCTCTCAGTGATTGGTGGGATTGTGTGTGATTTTTCTTTTTCTGCTTATTTACTGATTTTTCGGTAAGAAGCACATTATTTTAGTAATTTCAAAAAAGTTTTAAATAAGAAAAGGCCTGGCTTTTTGTCCCCTTAATGCCGGTACCAAAGAACCAAAATAGACCCCTCTTCCTAAGAAATAGATAGCAAATCTCTCCAGTTACTCAGAAATTAAACTGCTTCAACTTTTTGATGTTTAACAGAGCACGAAACTACTGTTGCTCTCTGAACTAGAGAGTGAGTTGATGTTGTAAATTGAAACTATCTTAAGTCCACTGGGACATTGGATAAGACTGGACATTCTGTAAGAACAATAGCAAGTCTTTTTCCAAGCTGATGAACTTGATTTTGTGATGACCACAGAGATCTGTATAACCTTAGAGTACAACTTTGTTACTTAGAGTAGAGAATAAACTTTATAAATCAAAAAGCACAGTCAGAAAACCAGTTAATTGGCAACTTGAGAAAGTCCTCAGAATTGCAGGGGATAGACTGTTTCTAATTGTACAGGTAAAATGTTTCTGCTCACCACCGCTTTTTCAACATTCACCAGTCTAACAGAATAACTGGTGGTGGCAGCAAGCCACCCCGGAGGATGGTTAAGAAGTGAATGTTTATTGATTACTTAAGAGATCGGTACTAAGCTCATTAAATTATGCCACCTAACTTGTCCCTGGGTTTACTGACCAAGAGCAACCATATTGTTGTGTTTCACATGCCAGGTTTACATCAAAAGAAACTCATCAAAATAGAAAAGTTTTTGCAAAATAATTTTTCTCTTCATTTATTCCTGGCTGGATAGGGCCCAATGGCTTCCCATCAAGCATCTCAAAAATCGGTTCTTTCCCCCAAAAACTGGATTTCAAGATTTTCCGTCACTTAATTCAAGTATCCCCATGATCTTCCACAGCCTGCCAGTGAGGTGCTGTCTAATGATAGAAGGTAAGCCCCATGACAGCAAGGACCTTAACTGCATCTTCCTGCCTACAGAGGGCCTGGCACAGAGCCGGTGCTCAATAAATATTCATTTCATGAAAAAAGCATATTTGTTTCCTATTTACTTGGCTAGTTCCTAAGATACTTGAAAAGGTCTTTCTCCCAGTAGACTGTCAGCATAATTCTGGGATGCTAAGAGCTTGTAGGGTTAGAGCATTGCTTTAATCTAGTAATTTATTCTTTTCAAAATAGCAGCCAAACCCTAGAACATGCAGAGGCGCAAAGTGCAGGTGCCTGTGTGTCTGGGAATTACTAATCTAATTAGCACTATTTTTGGTTCTCTTGACATCAGTCAAACATTTCCCCCAGTGAGAGAGAATATTAATCCTAGAACTCTCTGCTTTAGTCCTGACCTCTAACCAACTGACTTTGGACATTTCACTTATTTTTTATAATACCTCAGTTTCTCTAACCTCTTAGGACCTCAAAGCCATTTACTATTTCTTTAGAAACCCCAATTCCAACTATTCTATTGCCTAGAAGTACATTTTTCAACAATTTCCCAATAGATGCAAAATTGCTTTTACCAGTAACCAAGAAGTGCTCTGAAAATGAGACTCCTCCCTGAGGTCTGAAAAGATGTATCATTTCTAAATTTAGAGTTGGCTATTAGTCCTCTCTCTGTAGTAGTCACAGTGACCATAGTTCACTGTAGACCAGCAAAACATCTGACTGAAGTTCACATTCTTCAGCTTTGTCTCCACCCAGCCGAGGAAAACATGGTGGCAGTTTATTTTAGATGATCTAGGACCGGGGGTAAAACTCATTCCATCTAATCAATTTACCAAGCCTTCAGGCTGTCCCTTTTCCTGCCAAGCAGAGCATCAGGAACTGGAAAACAAAACACCACATTCTGTGTGAATAAAGAGTGCAGCATTTGGGGGAGAAAACCATTATAAATACATCTAGAACTAAAATCCATTTTTTTCCACAAGCTAGAGCTCTAAATACCAAACCAGGTGTTGATTGGTGCTAAAGAGCCAAATGATATGCAATTGCTCCCCTCCCCCCAGTGCACTATTAGTCTTAACCTCCTGACTTCCTGTGAGCATATGTGTATAATACCTGAGCAAACCCATTGTGTCCATATTGAAGAGAAAAAAGAAATTCTACCAAATATTTGTTCCACATTTGTTATAAGATCGTATTTTGTGTGGTGTTGTGATATCTTCTAATGGTTCTCTTACTACAATACACCAACAGTTTATGACATTATCCCCCTTTCAGAATTGTGTCCACTCCCTGGAGAAAGGTGGATGTGGGAGCTACATTTTCTACAAATTGCCTATACTCAGAACCAAGATGAAAGCAAGATGCTCAGGCTTCTATTACCATTTGACATCTTTAGCTTTACAGAAACCTCTCCAACTCTTTTTTTAATTATAAGTTCTAGGAGAGAATATTACCTAATAATTATAGAGGGAATATTATCTGAGTTTTGGTGCAGCATGTAATTAAGTTACTTTCATTTTATTTGAAAAGCAGATATTTGACATTTTGCAAGGATTAATATATTTTGGGTTTTTTAAAAATATTTTTTTATTGATTTTTAGAGAGAGGAAGGGAGAGGAATAGAGAGAAGGAAACATGGATGAGGGAGAAGCATCTATAACCTGCCTCCTACACGCGCCCCTCCCACCTCACCTCCACCCCCTTACTGGTGATTGGGCCCCAAACTAGGCCTGTGCCCTGACCTGGAATCCAACCATGACCTGTTTCATGAGTGGATGCTCAACCATTGACCCACAATGGCTGGGCTATATTTTAGGTTTTTAGCTATCTCTAAGCATGGGGTCTCACTTTATTCCTGACTATTCAGGATGGAATGATAGATACAAACTTAAATGTCTTTTTAAGAGAAAATTGCTTACATGGATTCAGGAAACAATTGTTATTATTGTACCCAGCGCAGGACATGCTAGAGATTAATTTTTCTTTTTCTATCATATATAAAACACACTATGGAAGGTTCTTGGAATGTCTGAAGAAACATGGGATCTAGAAGAGTACCAATAATAATGCTAAATTGGATTCATCTTAAATCGAAGTCAAATGGTTCCTATAAACAGTATGTGAAGTAGGATGTTTCTCTTTTGGTCACTTACTCATTGATTTGAGAAGGGTTATTAATTGATTAAAAATGTTTTTGATGCCCTAACCGTTTTGGCTCAGTGGATAGAGCGTTTGCCTGCGGACTGAAAGGTTCCAGGTTCGATTCTGGTCAAGGGCATGTACCTTGGTTGCGGGCACATCCCCAGGTGGGGGTGTGCAGAAGGCAGCTGATCGATGTTTCTCTCTCATCGATGTTTCTAACTCTCTATCCCTCTCCCTTCCTCTCTGTAAAAAATCAGTAAAATATATTTTTAAAAAAACATGTTTTTGAAATATTTTTGTGGATCATCAAAACTCTTACTAAACATGAAACTTTTAAGTCTCTTTAGTCATTTGCCATTTTAAAAATTGTTATATAGATAATCATGCTTTTCTTAAATGGTCTGTAATAGCAAGGTATTATAGAAAGACACTAAAAAAAATTTTGTTAAATCTGGGGTCATAGTAAATTGCCCCTCTATCACTAAACTATGTTGAATAGATTGACTTCTTTGATTCTGGAGATGTATTTATTTATAGGTGCCACAAAACTCTTAAAACAGTTTGTCTAGGCTAAGACCTACTTTAAAACTAATATATTTATTGTCATGTATGAAATATCATTCTAAATCTATCTGAAACGGAATAGATATATACTAAACAAATAAGACGATTAGCTCATATTTGTCACTACGTGTTTTTATTACATAATTAAAAGTGATGAACTGAAATATAGTAAGTGTTGATAGAAATTACATGAATATATTTGTTTTAACTTCAGAGAGATAAGTGATGGCTTTGGGTCTACATCAAAGACAAAATAAATAAGTCCCGCACAACTGTTACTTGCCTATTTCTTTAAATCAATTTTAAAAATATTTATTGGGTTGGTGCCAGCACTCATTATGAACAAAACACTCTTCCTCCCAGCTGTGCAGAATCCTACTGAATAAATTACAGCCCTTGCCTTTCAGGAGGGTTGGAAAGATTAGAGAGGCCACACCTGATATTCAAGTTGATTCTGTTGATAAGAGGTCTTTAAAGGTCTCCTTTCATCTAGTCACTCCCTCAGAATTATAAGCTTCAGAGGTTTAGAAGACACCAAAGAAAAGGGTCTTTGCTACCAAGACCAGGCACAGTGGAACAGCTGTGGTCCTGGTAGCCCTATGTTCTGTTGCTCAAACCAGCCCAAAGCAGGTGTCTTAGGTTGGCCTGGAACCTTTAAGGTCAACTACAGTGCAGGATTTCTGATGAACTGCCTCATACAGTATTTGTCTCACCATTTTGAATATATTTTAGTTCCCTGCCAGAACCCATCTCCTGGAGCTCCATCAGTTTAGGAAGATTTGATTGTCCTCAGTTTGTGATTCCATTGAGATTTGTCCAACTTTGGGCATTTTCATGGTATTCTATCTTTATTTTGACAAACTCAGAATTCTCATCATTAGTCAGAGCCACTTTGCAAAGACTGTAAACTTGGCATGATACAGTGCCTTGTCAAAGGTAAGTTAGAGGGGAGCTAGAAAGGGACGGAAAAAGAAGAAAACAGCCATTCAAATGATTTGTAGTGCATCAGCTCTTACCATTATTCTTTAAATATTTCCCCAATGTAATCTGAATAAGATTTAAAACAAAAACCTTCAGCACCAATTCAATTAGCTTAACTTTTTTTCACCCAAAGATAAAATAGAAATAAGGGCATAAATATTTCATCTTCTATACCATCAGAAAAATTACTTGCAAAAACATTTTGGTCTCCTTTGAATTTAAAGGATTCTATCTTTTTTAATGTATGTATATGTAGCTCAGAATCAAGCGGCTACTATGGAAAAATAGGGCTCTTTACATAATCAATGGAATGATGTGGTATTTATTATCACTTAGCTCTCTAATTCCACTTCATGCTATTCTCTTATTTAAGGATTTTGCTACAGTAACTAAGAACAATATCCAACACATAGTCTCTGTATTCACTGAGATTCCGTCATACCTCTGACTGACAAATCTTTATTATTCATATTACTTGGCACAGATAAATACATTCCTTAATGAATCAGAAAGACAGTCAAAATAAAAGTAGTCATCCTGAGGTTTCTCCTTTTCATGCTTAAAGTAAAAAAGAAAGCATTAGTAAGTTGATGTTAAGCCCTATCATTTTAATAACAAGTGTCTGACTCATCTTTTTTGTCCCCTAAAGCCTAGCACCCATAGCAGCATACAATGAATACATGTTTATTAAATAAATTTCTCTACTGTCATTTAAATAAGTTAACTCAGTCGAATGTGCCCCACACATGCCCAGTTTACAACTAATATATGACAAGGGTATTGGGAGAAATCAATCAAACTCATAAGAGCCAAGTGTATGAAAACTAATTTCACTCCTTTTGTAATGTCTTCATTACTTCTTCAAGAAGTTATTTGAATGGTTTCCATTCCACCCCTGTCCTCCAATCACTCAGTTCCTCTCCAGAGGCGATCACTTTTACCAGTTTCTTGCATATCCTTCCAGGATATCCTATGTCTATAAAGAATAAACAGGTTCACTTTTTTCTCACAAATGGTAACATACTATTCTGCTGCTTGCTTCCTTTGTTGTCCTTTGTAGGTAGAGGGTTTTTTTAAAAATCATAATATGCTTTTTTGAAAAATTTTAAACATATAACAAAGGTAGAGAGAGTGTATAGTGAACCTGGTGTACTATCATCCAATTTCAACAATTAAAGACATTGTATCATTTCACCCCCTACTTCTACAGGCACAATGCCACTGTCACAACGAATAAAATTAATAATTCCTCAGTATCATCTAGTCCCCAATCGATACTCAGCTACCTCTAATTGTCTAACACAGTGGTGCATTAGACACTTCCTAATGCTGCGACCCTTTAATACAGTTCCTCATGTTGTGGTGACCCCCAATTTCATTGTTACAAATTGAACATAAAGCATAGTGATTAATCACAAAAACAATATGTAATTAATACATGTGTGTTTTCCGATGGTCTTAGGCGACCCCTGTGAAAGGGTCGTTCGACCCCTAAAGGGGTCACGACCCACGGGTTGAGAACCGCTGGTCTAACACATGCCAAACATCAGGTTTGTTTTCTGTGTTTCTCCAGTCTCTCTTCATCTAGACATCTAGAATATCCCATCCTTATTGTTTTCTATGGCACTGACTTGAAGAAAACTGATGAATTGTCTTGTAGAATATTTCACACTCTGGATCTCCCTTGTGGCATTGTTTAACTTCATCCTTTAGTTCCTTATTTCTTGTAAAATGGAAGTTGGTCTGTCAACTTAATTAGGCTCATCTTTGGGGCTCAGGTTTAACTTTGGGGCAAATATACTTCTGAGCTAGTTCTGCATGTCTCATATTGCCTCCCATCAGGGGGCACATAATGTCAGGTGGCCCACATTTCAGGGAAGCTGAGATTGACCAGTGAGGTCAGGGGGTGACATCATGATCTGAATATTGTAAAGTTCCCATCAGCCTTTTATCAAGTGGTTTCATTCATTGGTGACTGACTGCCGCCTGAATCAGTGATTTATTGAGGGCTGCAAAGTGGGGGTATTCTAGTTCTAGCATTAGTGTGTGAAAGAATAGCTTTCCCTGAAAAAATCCATGTAGTCTTAGAATCCGTTGAATTGGAATATTTAAAGCAAAGCTCATAGAAATATAATCATCACAAGAATTACCATTAAGAAGGCTCCAGTCTGGCCAGCATGGCTTAATGGTTGAGCATCGACCTATGAACCAAGAAGTAGCTGTTCGATTCCCAGTCAGACCATATGCCCCAGTTTTGGGCTTAATCTCCATAGGAGACAACTAATCAATGATTCTTTCTCATCATTAATGTTTCTATCTCTCTCCCTCTCCCTTTCTGAAATCAATAAAAATATATATATTTTAAAAGGCTCCAAATCCCTCTAAATTGCATCAAATAAAAACTGAGCCCTAACTGGTTTGGCTCAGCGGAAAGAGCGTCGGCCTGCAGACTGGAGGGTCCCAGGTTCGATTCCAGTCAAGGGCATGTACCTTGGTTGCGGGCACATCCCCAGTGGGGAGTGTGCAGGAGGCAGCTGATCGATGTTTCTCTCTCATCGATGTTTCTAACTCTATTCCCTCTCCCTTCCTCTCTGTAAAAAAAACCAATAAAATATATTTTTAAAAAAACAAAAACGGAAAACCTGTAGTTTGGAAAGCTTTGTTTTTTAAGGTTTAAAAAGTCTAGGTCTATTCAGAAGCAGCTGATACTGTCATGGGGGCTGGGGCTTCTACAGTTACATAACATTCTAAATATAACCTATTGGGAGTTTTCTCCATTTGCATAATAAAGCCCATTCATATCTACAAAAGAAATTATTCTTACCTAATCTGAAATGTATTATAGAATCATTCCCTTTATAAAATATTAGAAAGATGGAAACAGTCCTCTCCGGGGAGGAAATCTCCAGGGAGACAGAGTATTCCCTGAATTGCAGATAAATCCAAGCAGAGAGGCATTGTGTGGCTGAAAGGCTTTCTAAGCATTGGGCATTTCCCTACAAGGAGGTGTGCCTCCCATTAAACAGAGGCTTTCAAACTGAGACTCACTGGGCTGCTCATTCAAACGCTTATGCTTTACACCAAGAGATCCATATTGACCGTGTCTCTTCCTTTGAAATCATCCCAGAGACCATTTGGGGAAAACCCTATTATAAGTGCTGAGGGTTCTGAGCCTCACATCCATGCCCATTGCACATTGCCTCGGAAAGATGGTTATTATAGCACTACTAGGGGCCCAGTGCACGAATTTGTGCACCTTGAAAGGAACTGTGGGCCACAAGGCTGCAGTAGGCACAGGGGCAGGTCTCGGCCCATCCTCCGTGACTACACCCGGCCCCTCCCACCTTGGCCCCTGGTTCTCTATCTGCCAGCAGCCCCGTTCCTGCTGCCGCAGCTCCCATGCACTGATGGCGCCGGCCCTGCTCTCACCTACTGATGGCGTGGAGCGATTGGGGCTGGCGCTGTCAGCGGGTGCGAGCGGCGGCTGCTGCCCCGATTGCCCCTCAGGATCATGGGGAGATGGAGAAGCCCCCAGGGGCAAGCAGGACCTGCAGCTGCCACTCGCACCCACTGATGGCGCCAAGTGATCAGGACCGGCTCTGGTGTCAGCTGCTGGTGCAAGCAGAGCTGGTGCCAGCAGCAGGTGTGAGTGCGGGGAGGGACCGCAGTGTGCAGAAGCAAAGAATTTTCAGTAACCATCAGAGGCTCACTCTGATGACAGCAACCAGCGCCCCACCTTGGTCTGGCGCCCCCACTCACCTGCTCCACCATCCCACCGAGGCCAATGCCTGCCACGTACCACACACACACCCTGGTGGTCAGCACATGTCATAGCAACCGACTGTTCGGTTGTTTCATTTGTTCCGCTGTTTGGTCTATTTGCATATTAGCCTTTTGTTATATAGGATGTGTCTCTGAGGTGTTTCCTTATGAAGTCCACTCCATTAGCCGACACTATAAAGATGTATGCATTCCTCCATACTCTTAATACAAGTCAATGAGAGCACCCTCATGACAATGAGCATCAGTACAGCCCGTGGCAGGGACTGGTCATGCTTGTACTTCACCTTGCCTCCTTTCTGCCCTACTTTTTGTGTTCTGGAGAAGTTTTAACTCATGATGGGCTGACAAAATGTGCCAGTGATAGTGAAAGACCCATCATGGGTTTGCAAAGGCAGCACACATGTGGAGGTGAGAATGAGCACTGTACAGGGGCTCAAGGGCTTCCTAGGGAGTGACTGAGAAAATGTAGGGTAAAGAGCTGTGGACAGTTACAGACTGGTGGAAGGAGACTTTCTGGAAGATGCAGGATATTGAGAGCAGCAGGGGTGGGTGGCCCAATAGGAATCTAGGAGGGGAGGCCTGAGATTTCAGAGATTGGAGGGAAGTGAGGCAGGACCACCAGTATATGAGGTTGAAAATATTGATCTCCTCAGGGACTCTATGATAACAACCTCATTCAGCACTGAGTTAGGGAGGCAACCCCACCCTGGTTCACCCCTATTTTCCCACAAAACGGTTATTGGTCTTTGGGCTGGAGAATGAACCATTTATGAAGGGAAAAGCTCCAAAGTGTCAAAAGCGTGTGTGTACATGAGCCTTTTCATTCTACCCTCATGCTCTCTGCAGAGACAGGACACAGGCAGAGACACGGCAGGGGCTTGGCCTAGCTTCCCCTAGGATGGGTGTGGGGGACTGAACTGTGGCTAAGTCACGGATGAGAGCTGGGGGGAAACTGTCCATGATGGAATATTATTGTTTATTTCCAGGCTGCACTGAGGAACTCAGATTCCAGGTCAGTGAGGGAAGACGAAAAGAACCACTAGAATGACCCAGCAGCTAAGAACTGGGAGAGTGTCCCCAGTCAGAGAGGCAAGGGCAGAGGAGATGCTGAATGAGAGATGCAGGCACCTGGGTCAGGAAGAAGCCAGCCAAGCTCTAAATCACTGGAGTGACATGGAATGGATGGAACATTTGGGTTCCCTCACCATGTGTATGCTTCAGAAAACAAAGCAAGACAAACAAATAGATGTTTTAATGAAAAGTGTTCACTATTAAGGACTTTCTAGAGAATAGTGCCAGGTCGTTCAATCAGATGTGTTTCTAGCATCTAGCACTATGCTAGGCACATGGAAAGCTCCCAATAAATTTCCAGAATGCATAAACACACCATGAGTGGGGTCCGAGCCAAATGATGTGCTATGCCAAACAAAACAAACAACTGGGACTCTTTTAGCCACAGGCAGCTCTTGGCTATCCCACCACTGATGTCTCCATTGTGTTTTAATCATAGCACTTCCACATGGCTCATGTTCACACATCTGTCTTGTCCACCAGATCGAGCTGCCTGAGGGCTCGCTTCCTGAGGGGCCATGTCTTATGAATCTTCAAGCCATCATACCGTAGCACTTAGTACACAGTAGGTGTTGAGCAAATATCCATTAAAGGAATGACTGAAGGAAAGAACAACTTACCGGGGAACTCAGATCTCTAATGTCGACTCTGTTCAGTGTTATCTAAGCTGCCCTTTCTGTCCCCTGCCAACAGAGCACCCTGCCTGTTTGAGGACGTCACTTGCACGGATGGGGAGAAATGAGCTGGCAGTTCCTAGAGGAAAAGGAGACCCTTAGCAAGTCATGCTGTCATTTGGAAGGCAGCACGACGAGAGACTGGAGTTATGGCTTACCAAAAAACCCGACGGAGGCTGGACGTCACCAGTGTGGTCTGGTGGTTTCTCGTTTCCACAAAATGAACATGGCTGGGCTGGCCGTTTTTCAGAAGAGAGTAGCCTCCCACATTGCCACAGCAAACAAGGGATGAAACGTGAAATTACTCATAAGCTAAGGGAAGCTTTCTAGTCCCCAGTCTTGACTGATAGTTTTCAAGATTAAGACTAAATATATATGTTTGAATTTAATTCTTCTGCAACTGAGGACCTATCGGGGGAGTTCTGTCTTCTATCTTACCTGGTTCTATTCAAGATTTCACAGATCAGCCCTGTCAAAAGTAAAATCACTTCCAATGGGAACATTTTATTTTATTTATTTTTAATTTTTTTTTGTCATTCCTCACCCAAGGATATTTTTCCGTTGATTTTTAGAGAGACTGGAAGGGAGGGGGAGAGACAGAGAGAGAAACAATGAGGTGAGAGAAACACATGGGTTGGTTGCCTCCCGCACAGGAGCCTGCAACCGAGGTATGTGCCCTTGACCGGAATCAAACCCAGGACCCTTCAGTCCACAGGCTGACACTCTATCTACTGAGCCAAATTGGCTAGGCAGTCAACAGGAGCATTTTAAGGAGGAGGAGGATAAGGATTGAAATGGGAATCAGGAAACCTAGGTGACTCCACAGTAGATGCGTGACCTTGGAAATGCTCCTTCACTTTTAGCATTTGTAAATTGAGCAGGTTGACTCTAGTAATCTATAATTCCACTTCTAGATTTCTATCATTTCTCTACACACCGACAAAGCATATAATCAATGCCATTCATCTGACACTTGTAATCTCCTAGAGGCCCGAAGCATGAAATTCATGCAAGGGGCTCATCCCTCGCAGCCCCGGCTGCCTCAGCCAGCCCTCGCAGTCTCAGCTGCGTGGCCCGTCCTTACATCCCCGGCTTCATCCAGAAGGTCATCCGGATGGTCGTTCTGCTGTTTGCTCTAATTAGCATATTAGCTCTTTATTATACAGGATTGCCTGGTGCTATAGTTAATGCGCATGTCTTATTCCCCCGACTAGAGTGTAAGCTCCTTAATGTCTGAAACACATCTTATACTCTGCAGTGGCCGCTGCGGTACATCCACTGAGGCACTCCTTCCCCCGCCTGCTGGGAGTGTTGAGGCTGATGACTCTTATCTGAGTCCCTTTCCACCCCTACCGGGAAGTGTATGTGTCAAGGGGCTGGAAAAGCCAGTGTCCAATGACTAGATGGTTGATATGTGTGTGTGTGTGGGGGTGTCAATAAAGGCCAAAGGGAGACAACTCTGAAGAGTTTCCCCGCAGCAGAGCTTCCCTTAGGATCTCAGGCCTTCGTGTGACTGCATCACCGTCCAACCTCTTCCTATTTATCCTGCTTTCCTCACTCCCTGGCAGGTGTGGTTCTCGAGAGCATTCCCCAGTCAACCTCCTGCATGCAAATCTCAGAGTCTGAGTCTGTTTCCTAGAGTTTTTAACTATGTTCCCTGCTACCTTCCCATCTTTTCCCATGTATTCCCCCCGTGCAAGGTGGGCTCAAATGAGCTGAAGTCCACAGGGACCGCAGCAAGGTGGGCGAGAAGCCCACGCTGGGAGAAGCCCTGTTCTTTGTCTCCACAAATACTGAAACTGACAGTGTTTCTCCCAGGGTGCAAGTCCCCACTAGCAGAGCCAAGAACCGGGGAAATGTTCTCCATCAGGAAGGCACTGGGAGTGTTTTGTTGCTGCTCATTTCTTTTCATGTGTGTGTCTAATTCCTGGCAGCAGTGAGAGTGGAGGGACCAGGCCCTACATACGTTGACTGAGATTAACAGAATATTTAAAAGTTGGCCAGTCTCCTTGTGCCTCTAAAGCCAGACAAAAACCTTGGTTTGCAAACTGCTTCCTCTTTTAAATGAAAACCAGAAGTAAACTGATCACCCCGTGATGGTCTGGGATCCTTCAGCATAGGTGGTGTCAAGGTGCTCAGTCAAGCTTGCTGTTCCTTTCCACATAAAGGGGGAGATTGCTTTAGGTAACCCTTGCTCCCCACATGTTCTAAGACATTTACTTTGTTGTTGCTGTTATGAGCAATAGTGTCATTTTAACTAGATTAATTCACAGTCTACACACACAACCACACATATGTCTGTACCTTTGGAGCCAACTCACTGTGTTACAGCGTGTTCACATAAACCTTTCAAATGAATATTTGCTTTTATTATGCAACTAGAGGCCCGGTGCACAAATTCGTGCATGGGTGGGGTCCCTTGAGGTGGCCTGTGGGGATCGGGCCCCAGCTCACACCCCCAGCCTCTCAGCCCTGTAGCCCCATAGCCCTGTAACCCCGCAGCCCCACCTGGCACCCCACCTTGGCCTGGCACTGCCCCCTCACCTGTTCCACCATCCCACCTATGGGGTGATAGCTTGGGGCTGGGTCTCCCACCTGGCTCCCTCAGCACCTGGGAGCCAGGCGGTGGCCCTGCCCCCCATTGCCACTGCTGGTCACCGTCTGCAGGGCGATAGGTGGGGCAATCAGGCCTCTGCTCACACCTGCCTTGGTCTGCCACTGCCCTGGTGCTGCCCTGGCACCGCCCGCTCACCTGCTCCACCATCCCACCACAGTCCTGCTCTCGTCAGGGCCCATTGGGGCTGGCAGCACTTCCACTGCCGCCTGCTGCCAGACTGTGTAACCGACGCCCTCCTCCTGGTGGTCAGCGCACGCCATAGGGAGCAGTGGAACTCCCAGTCGAACTCCTGAGGGGACATTTTACATATTAGGCTTTTATTATATAGGATTCCATTGCAGTTGTGCTGTGCACTTTCCTGGGATAGCCAGAAGTATCTGTCCCTGATTTTTTTCCCTTTCTCTCTCTTTTTGGTTAGAATCTCAGACATTCAATATGATTTATAGAAGCACAGTCCTTTGAAATGATAAGAGGATGGACCGCAGACTTGGGGCATATTTAAATAATTAAAACATTGTCTGATACTGTGCGGTTCCAAGGGAAAAGAAGAATAGTCGACACCAGAAAATTTCCTGCTGGAATTCTGCCAGGGAATAGCTGGCCGTCCTGGGGAGGTCTGTCGTTATGAGACGTTGCTGTTTGTAAATTTAATAAACGGCTCACATCTGCTTATAATATTATGGAAGTCTCGGCTAGGAGGACTTCTTACATAAAGCACATGGTTTATTTTAGAAACCAATCCATGCTTTCTGTTTGTAGGACTTGTCAGGGTGTATAGGAAAAGCACTACACCTGTATTTACACGTCAGAGTCTAGGCCACAGCATTCATATCCTGCTTGTGCTTTGAACCACAGCGTGATACACCTGGAGCTGGGAAATCTAGTCCTTCCCCAGCAGGGTACAGCTGAGGCCCCAAAGAGGTGAGGGGCCCTGGGCCAGGTCCCCAGCGTTAGTGACAGAGTCAGGACTCAGAGGATGTCACAGCACACCCTCTGCCCCCCTCCCCCCTCCACTCCTGCCTTCTTTCTCCTTTCTCTTTTGGACTCAGCTTACATATACTCCTCAGTCTGTGGCCCATTAGCAGCATCTTCGGTCTGAGAGTGGTTCCTCTCACATTTGCTCCCCATGGACGACTTCCTTGTTCCCATAAAGGCAACCATTCTGATGTTTTTAATGTGGATCCTTTATATTTTTATGAATCTTGAAAAATGAGCATTCCCCTTCCCCACCTCGACACAATGTAGTGAGACCCTCCTGCTCTGTTATGGGTGTACCTCCAGCCCATTGCCTCTGGCAGCTGCCCGGCTCTCCAAGGCCACAGCTGTTCCCCCATGTCACCCCGCCTCTGCGTCACTTCATCCACAGCGGCTCCACGACAGCCACTCTTGGCTCACTTGCTCTCTCTCAAGCAAAAACCACATTTTTCCTCCTTATTAAACTTATAAGGCAGAATATGTCCAAGGAATATAAGCGATTTAGCAGTGGCTTCAGTAACCTTTCACCTCTAGATAAATCACTGGTATGATTTAATACAATACAGGTGGAAAGTGTTCAGAAGCTGTTTTTATTCCATCCAAGTGGGCAGAGTGCTTTTAAAAATGTTTTGCCAGCACTAACTTCAGTTCTCCAGAGAAAAATATCTTCATTGTGTGTGTGTGTGTGTGTGTGTGTGTGTGTGTGTGTGTGTGAGAGAGAGAGAGAGAGAGAGAGAGAGAGAGAGAGAGAGAGAGAGAAAGTGGGCAGGAAGATGGGGGAATGGACCATTTTTTCTGAAGGGCAATTTGGCAATATGTATCCAAAGCCTTTGATCTAGTCATTCCACCTCTAGGAATTTATCGTGAGGCAATAGTAAGGAGTAGGTACAAAGGTTCACTAAAGAAAGCTCATTGCAGCATTATTTATAATTGGGAGAACACTGGAATCAATCTCACTGTGCCACAAAAATGGATAAGTTATTCTAATAATGGATGAGTATCCTACTAATTAATTTATTCAACACGGTACTTACTGAGTTCCTGCTGTGTGCCAGGCACAGTGCTGAAGACTGGGGACATAGGAGGGCTAAATAGGCAATGTCGCATCCTGGAAAACGGTGAGCCAGGAGACCCAGTGCACTGGGAGTACTCCTGCAGCAACGGTGAAAGCAGGTTACGAGAAAAAGCATTATTATTTCAGGGTACAATATTTTACTTTTAGATTTATAATCATAGAAAGTTATATTTTTTAAGAGAGCAAAGGTTTTTCTGTAAGTTTGGTATAAAATGACATGGTTTTTAAAAAATGATTACTCATGGCAGCACCCTGTCAGTGGAGAAGCCAGGCTCCCCCTCAGAGGCAGTAGGGCCCCAGGAGTTGCTGTTCTCCTGGCAGGTTAGCGCCAGCTCCATTGTTATGAAGCAAGTAATCTTCAGTGGCTGCTGAACTGGGGCTGGGAGGTCAGAGGGCCAGCTAGGGCCTCATAAGGTTACAGCCAAGCTTCCGCCTGTTCAGGACTCCGTTTCCCACCTATAAACTGAAGGTGCCCGACTTGGGTCACCCTATGCCCCCCTTCAGTCTTTAAGTTCTTCCTTTTCTCCTGATTGCATTGCACATGCTCTCATTCTCTCTCCCTTTCTCTCTCTCTCTCTCCCTCCCTCTCTCTCTCTCTCTTCTCTCTCTCTCTCTCTCTCTCTCTCTCTCTCTCTCTCTCTCTGCCTGTGCTGTGACATGTTTGTTTTTTCGCTCACTGAGTGACTGAATCGGGTCGCTGCTCCACAATCCGATTGTCAGTGTGTCACCTGTGAGAGTGATGGACGCTGCTGGGGCTGAGAACGGGGAGGTTGTGCAGGGCCCGCATGTCCTTAGGGTTCTCTTCGCCCAGCTGCGTGTGCTGCTGATACACGTAATCCTGAGGCTGCCGATTACACACAGCACAGCTGAGATTTTCTAGTTACATCCCACAAGCTCTTGCTATAAAAATGTTTATTTACAAAGTTAATCTTTTTTCTTTTAAAGTAATCTTATCTTTTACTTTCATTTCTTTTTACATTTAATATTATTTTGTATTAGTTTCAGGTGTGCAGCATAGTGGTTAGACTGAGTCTACTTTACAAAATGGTCCCCGATAGTTCAAGTACCCACCTGGCACTGTGCGTAGTTATTACGATATTACTGACTCTGTTCCCCATGCTGTACTTTACAGCCCTGTGACCATTTTGTAACTACCAATTTGTATTTCTCAATCCATTCACTTTTTCACGCAGCCCCCCAACCCCCTTTCCCTCTGGCAACCATCCGTCCATTCTCGGTATCTATGAGTCTGTTTCTGTTTTGTTTTTTCCTTTATTTTGCTCTTTAGCTTCCACATGTGAGATCATATGGTATTTGTCTTTCTCAGTCTGACATTTCACTTAGCATAATGCCCTCTAGGTCCACCCATGCTGTAGCCAATGGTAAGATTTTATTCTTTTTATGGTCAAGTAATATTCCATTGTATATGTACCACCCTTTTTCCCCTATCCACTCATCTATTGATGGGCACTTGGGTCGCTTCCATGGCTTGACTATTGTAAATAACACTGCAATGAACATAGGGGTGCATATATTCTTTTGAATTAATGTGTTGGGTTTCTTTAAATATATACCCAGAAGCAAAGTTACTGGGTCATAGGCAGTTTCATTTTAATTTTTGAGGACCCTCCATACTGTTTTCCATAATGGCTGCACCAATATGCATTCCCACAATGCCCGAGGGTTCCCTTTTCTCCACATCTTCCCCAGCGCTTGTTCTTTGTTGATTTATGAATGATAGCCATTCTGACAAGAGTGAGGTGGTTTCATTTGCATTTCTCTGACAATTAGTTTATTTTTTCTAAAATGGATTTAAAATGTTTTTCCTTTTTATTTTAGAATTAGCAAGTCAAAATACTATTTCAAAGTCAGAGCATATTATTCCATAAAAACCCATGAAAACATTAGGATTATCTTCCTTAATAATAAAATTATTTTTAAAAACTCTTGCTGACCGCTACCATACAAAGTTAAAATCAAACACAGTTTCATTTTAGGAGATGGACAGTACATGGGAGCATTCAGAGCAATGGAAACAGCTGGCGCAAATGTCCGGTGGGCACTTATCAGTCTGACATTTCACTTGCTTCTTTGCTGTCCAACCTTTGCCTACTATTTCTGGACTTCCTTGACTACTCACAATTTTGACCAATACAGTATTAAAAGTGTAGTGTGCAGACCTTCACAGTAGAAACAACTCATTGTGCTAATTAAAAATAGAGATTCCTGCCCTAACTGGTTTGGCTCAGTGGACAGAGCATCTGGCTGTGGACTGAAAGGTCCCAGGCTTAATTCCGGTCGAGGGCATGGACCTTCGTTATGGGCTTGATTCCCCCCACCACCCCAGTAGGGGTCCTGCAGTAGGCAGCTGTTTCTCTCTCATTGATGTTTCTAATTCTCTATTCCTCCCCCTTCCTCTCTGTAAAAAAGTAACATATATATATATATATATATATATATATATATATATATATATATACACACACACACATATATATATCCGATCTGATAAAAGAGAAACATGGTAATTGGCGTATGACCACTACCCTTCCCATTGGCTAATCAGCGAGATACGCAAATTAACTGCTAGCCAAGATGGTGGCCGGCAGCCAGGCAACTTGAAACTAACATGAGGCTTGCTTGCTTCAGTGACGGAGGACTCCAACGTTCCCCGCCTGCTTTGCCGGCCTCTGAGCCTGCAGTTTAAGAAACATTGTAACAAATATAGAAGCTAAACAAAACCCCAGAAACCTGCTTTCAGCGAGCTGGGATCTCAGAGCTGGAGTTATACATTGTTTCGATTATAGAACCGAAACAAACCAGATACCTTCTTTCAGCAGCAGAGGCCTCAGAGCTGGAGCCAGAGCTAAACCTGGCCCAGAATAAAACAAGAAAAAGAAAAAAAGGAGCAGTTCGGAGCTTCAGTCACCCATCAGCCTGAAAACAACCCTCAGCCCCTCACCCAGACTGTCCAGGCACCCCAGTGGGGACCCCCACCCTGAAGGGTGTGTGACCAGCTGCAAACAGCCATCATCCCCTCACCCAGGCTGGCCAGGCACCCCAATGGGGACCCCCACCCTGATCCAGGACACCCTTCAAGGCAAACCAGCCAGCCCCAACCATGCACCAGGCCTCTATCCTATATAGTAAAAGGGTAATATGCCTCCCAGCACCGGGATCAGCATGACAGGAGGCAGCGCCCAAACCCCCTGATCGCCCTGCGGCTCTGTGTGTGACAGGGGGCGGGGCCACAACCTCCCTATTTGCCCTGCTCTGTTCATGACAGGGGAAGGCGCCCCAACCCCCTGATCAGCCCTGCTCTGTGCCTGATAGGGGGAGCTCCCCAACCCCCTGATCACCCTGCGGCTCTGTGTGTGACAGGGTGCGGCGCTCCAATCCCCCCCCCCCCCCCCACGGGCCCTGCTCTGTGTGTGACGGGGTAGAGCCATAACCTCCCCATCGGCCCTGCCCTGAGTGTGAGAGTGGCGGTGCCCCAACCACCTGATCAGCCCTGCTCTGTGGGTGATAGAGGGTGGTGCCCCAACCCCCCCCCCCCCCCCCCGCCACGGGCCCTGCTCTGTGTGATGGGGTAGAGCCATAACCTCCCCATCAGCCCTGCCTGAGTGTGACAGTGGTGGCGCCCCAACCACCTGATCAGCCCTGCTCTGTGGGTGATAGAGGGCGGTGCCCCAACCCCCTGATCCGCCCTGCCCTGAGTGTGACAGGGGCCAGTGCCCCAACTTCCCTATCGGCCCTACTCTGTGAGTAACAGCGGGGAGCTCCTCAACCCCCTGATCGGCCCTGCTCTGTGCATGACGGGGGGAGCTCCCCAACCCCTTGATTGACCCTGCTCTGTGCGTGACAGGGTACGGAGCCCCAACCCCCCAATGGGCCCTGCTCTGTGCGTGACAGGGGGTGGCACTACAACCTCCCCATCGACCCTGCCTTGAGTGTGACGGGGCGGTGCCCCAACCCCCCACTCGGCCCTACCCTGAGTGTGACTGAGGGTGGCATTGCAACCTCCCAATCTGCCCTGCTCTGTGCATGACAGGGGAAGGCGCCCCAACTCCCCAATCGGCCCTGCTCTGAGCCCGACCAGGAGCTGCACCTAGGGATTGGGCCTGCCCTCTGCCACCCGGGAGCAGGCCTAAGCCAGCAGGTCGTTATCTCCCGAGGGGTCCCAGACTGCGAGAGGGCACAGGCTGGGCTGAGGGACCTCCCCCCCCCCCCGAGTGCACAAATTTTTGTGCACCGGGCCTCTAGTATATATATATATTAAAAACATATATATGTTTAAATATATATATATATATTTATATATATATATATATATATATTTATATATATATTAAAAAGGTTCCTGGACATAAGCCTAGACCTATAACATCAGAACCACTGAGGCTGAGGTCTTGGGATCTGAATTTTGGACCAGCCTCCCCTCACTATGTGATTCTTATGGCACTAAAATTAGCGACTCTCAAATATTATATTTTCTCACTTGTAGTCCTATTTTCCTTTTGCTCAATGCATCATAATTCCCAGGAGTGATCCTTGAAATAGTCTCCACAATGAACCTTTCTTCCTAGAAAACTGGCTATGAATTTCCACTATGAGTGTGCTGTGTGTGTGTATCTACTTTTGTCCAGAAGATCCCATGACAAAATCTCATTTCTTTTGTGGTTGTTGTTAATCCTCACTGGAGGATACTTTTTCCATTGATTTTTTAGAGAGACTAGAAGGGGGTGAGGGAGATAGAGAGAGAGAGAGAAAAACATTGATGTGAGAGAGACACTTCAACCCTGATCAGAGCCAGGGATTGAGCCTGCAGCCAAGGCACATGCCCTTGACCAGAATGAACCTGTGACCCTTCAGTCTTCGTTGGACCACTGAGCCAAACTGGCTAGGGCCAGATCTCATTTATTACCAGCTGCTGTTTGGCCTTTTTTTTTTTTTTTTTAAGACATTAAGGTCCTTATGAAGACAAAGCTGACTTTTTTTCTATGGTGGATTCTGGAATTTTAATGTCAAAAGAAAGAAAACAACTCTGCCCTTCATTCACAATCAAGTACTTCTCCCGTGACAGCTCAGCAGCTCCAAATCCAAGTGAGGTGTGCCCCCAGCCAACCTCAGCCCGCTTAGGTCCCATTTATGGAAAGAGACAAGAGACAATAACAACATTTAAAGCCAAAGAACAGATTTACGTTATTTTAGAAAACAAATAGTTCATGTGAAATATAGTGATCTTCCCTTTCTCACTACAATCTCCCTCTTCTGGGAGTGAGTTTAGCAACTAGAATCTAGTGGTTCAGTTTCTAACCAAATCTAATTTATTATTAGTTACATATTCAGGTGACTTTTTATATTAGTTGCCCATTGTTATTATTTTTAAAGATATTTTTATTGATTTTTAAAGAGAGAGGAAAGGAGAGGGTGAGAGAGAAACATCAATTGGCTGCCTCCTTCATGCCCCCTACCAGGGATTGAGGCCACAACCTGTGCATGTGCCCTGACCAGAATAGAACCAACAACCTTTCAGTGCATGGGATGGTGCCCAACCCACTGAGCCACACCAGCCATGGCTAGTTAACAATCTACACTAATAAAAGACAAAGATGCTAATTGACCGTACCTTCGCTACACCCAAGCCATGCCCACCAGCCAATCAGAGCGACTATATGCAAATTAACCCAACCAAGATGGCGGCCGGCAGCCACAGAGCTGGAGCAAGCAGGAGGCTTAGTTGCTCCATCAGCAGAAGAATCCAAGCTTCCCGCCTGCCCTGGCCAGCTGTGGCCTCTGCTCAAGGCAACAAAGTTTCAATTATAGAAGCTAAATAAATCCCAGATACCTGCTTCCAGCCAGCCTCCACTGGGAGCTTGGGTGGCTGGGGGCCGTGGCCAGCCTGCAAACAGCCATCAGCCCCTCACCCAGGCTGGCCAGGTACCCCAGTGGGGACCCCACCCCGAAGGGGCTGTGGCCAGCCTGCAAACAGCCATCAGCCCCTCACCTAGGATGGCCACACCCTCATGGGGTGAGGGCCCCCACTGGGAGCCTTGGCCAGCCTGCAAACAGCCATTAGCCCCTCATCCAGACTGGCCAGGCACCCCAGAAGGACCCCCCCCACCCTGAAGGGGCTATGGCCAGTTTGCAAACAGCCATCAGCCACTCACCCAGGTTGGCAAGGCACCCCAGCGGGACCCCCACCCTGATCTGGGACACCCTTCAGGGCAAACCAGCCAGCCCCCACCCATGCACCAGGCCTCTATCCTATATAATAAAAGGGTAATATGGAAATTGACCCTAACAGCAGAGCAATGGGGAATCACTGGTCACTATGACACACACTGACCACCAGGGGGCAGACACTCAATGCAGAAGCTGTCCTCTGGTGGTCAGTGAGCTCCCACAGGGGGAGCTTTGCTCAGCCACAAGCCAGGCTGATGGCTGCCAGTACAGCGGTGGTGATGGGAGACTCTCCCACCTCCTCAGCAGTGCTAAGGATGTCCGACTGCAGCTAGGCCTGCTACCCGCTGGCAAGTGGACATCCCCTGAGGGCTCCCGGGCTGCCAGAGGGATGTCTGACTGCCAGCTTGGGCCTGATCCCCCAAGCAGCAGGCCTAAGCCAGCAGGTGGTCATCCCCCGAGGGGTCCCAGACTGCAAGAGGGCACAGGCCATGCTAAGGACCCTCCCGAGTGCACAAATTTTTGTATACCAGGCCTCTAGTTGTTATATAACAAGTTATCCCAAATTTAGCAGATGAAATAGTAAATGTTTAGTATCTCACCGTTTCTGTGAGTCAGGCAATTGTCTGGCTCAAGGTCTCTCATGAGGTTGTAGTCAAGCTGTCAGCCAGAGCTGCAGTCTTCTGAGGCCTTGACTGTGACTGAAGGATCTGCTTCCCAAGAGGTGCCTTCCCAAGCTCAGCAGATCAGTCCCGGTTGTTGGTAGGAAGCCTCAGTTCCTTCCCACATGGACCTCTCCATAGGTCGTCTTGAACGTCCTCGCCACATGTCTTCTTCCAGAAGCAGATACCATTGGCAGACACAGGGCAGAAGCCACAAAGCCTTTTATAACCTCACCTCCTCGAAAATCACCCCCAAACATTTCTGCAATCCTCTATTCAGTGTGGAAAGGAAATGAACACCAGAAATAAAAGAACCAGAAGGGAAAGGGCCCTTGGTTGTGCTGGGACAGGCAACAAGTCGGAGGGGCTATTCAGAGAGGAGTGAAGGAAGAAGCATCCGGGACAGGGAGTAGCTTTGGAGGTTTTCTCAGACTCTCCTTCATTTCTAGGTCTGAGGTTATGGATGATGGTTTTCCAAACTGTTTACCAACAGTGGCACTAGAAAGCTGTTGGGGATTTTGTTTTTTAAAGATGAAAGTCAAGTCAGGAAAAGCATCCTCCTTTTTATGGTCCCTGATGGCAAAGTGGGAAAGTAGAATTTTTTAGTTCTGCAGAGAAGCATGGATCACATGTAAAAATGCAATGTGATGTATCTGGTTTGGGATAAATAATCTCCTAGGCTTGCCTAAGTGTTGTGAGGTCCAAGATCGACTGGTTGTGAGGCCAATTCTTCTGGCATCTTTCGGAATCAGAGGCATGGGCGGGAGGGATCATCATAATAGAAATATTTTTCGAAATGGATTAGAACTATATTTGTAGGTTTTCCTCAATTCTGGGCATTTTGGTTTTTAATAAACTATTTACTTTTGCTAAGAAAAAACCTGGGAGGAAACAAAACCCTGGACTAGCCCTCTGGAGACGGGAGGTCTAGTCTGATGGGGCCATGCACCTTGGGCCTCTCTCTGCTCACAGTGGCACATATTTTATTATGCTTCTCTTCTTCTGTATCAAGTAAGAGTTATAATGTCAAAGGGTTCTATAATCCCTGAGTAGCTTACCCAAAGATTAAAGAACAGGCCTGTTTAAGACTCTGGAAGGAATCAATAGATACACAGAAAAGGGGTTGGGGAAGGAAGGGAGAATTACAGAAACATGCAGGCCACTGGCTGTGAGTAAGCAGCTGACTCAGGAGGTGCGAATATGGAAAGAGCTGAAAAAGAATGCTTTCCTCCTCTCAGCATGGTGGTGACCGCACACTAAGAGAGGACAACCAAAAGGAACAATGTCCAAAGCACTCACAACGCCTTCAGAAGACTGCATTTCTTCACAGGCCTCTGTGGCCAATGTAAGCTTTATTACTGACTTTTACTAAAAAGTTGGTCAGTAAAGTAACCAGTGTAGTTCATTTGCTTTGCATAGGAGAATTTAGTAAAAGGTTAGGAGTATTGCCTGGCCCATGTGGTTCAGTGGCTGAAGTTAACCTATGAACCAGAAGGTCATGGTTCCATTCCCAGTCAGGACACATGCCCAGGAATGTGGGCTCAATTCCCAGTAGGAGGCCTGCAGGAGGCAGCCAATCAGTGATTCTCATCAGTGATGTTTCTATTTCTATGTCTCTCTCCCTCTCCCTTCCTCTCTGAAATCAATCTATATATTTTAGAGGACTGGTGCACAAAAATCTGTGTACTCGGGGGGGAGGGGGTGTCCTTCAGCCCAGCCTGTGCCCTCTCACAGTCTGGGACCCCTTTGGGGATGACCACCTGCTGGTTTAAGCCCACTCCCCGGAGAATTGGGCCTAAGCTGGCAATCAGACATCCCTCTGGCAGCCTGGCAGCCCTCAGGGGATGTCCACTTGCCAGCGGGGAGCAGGCCTAAGCTGCAGTCAGACATCCTTAGTGCTGCTGAGGCTGGAAAGGCTCCCACCACCACCGCTGTACTGGCAGCCAACAGCCTGGCTTGTGGCTGAGCAGTGCTCCCCCTGTGGGAGCACACTGACCACCAGGGGGCAGTTCCTGCATTGAGCGTCTGCCCCCTGATGGTCAGTGTGTGTCATAATGACCAGTGATTCCCAGTCTTTATGCTGTTAGGGTCAGTTTGCATATTACCCTTTTATTATATAGGATAGAGGCCTGGTGCATGGGTGGGGGCCGGCTGGTTTGCCCTGAAGGGTGTCCTGGATCAGGGTAGGGGTCCCACTGGGGTGCCTGGACAGCCTGGGTGAGGGGCTGATGGCCGTTTTCAGGCTGGCCACACCCCCTTTAGGGTGGGGGGGTCCCCACTGGGGTGCCTGGCCAATCTGGATGAGGGGCTGAGGGCCATTTTCAGGCTGGCCAAGCCCCCCGATGATAGAAGCTCCCAGCCTCTCCTTTTTTTCTTTTCTTTTTTTAATTCTGGGATTTATTTACCTTCTATAATTGAAAGTTTGTTGCCTTCAGTGGAGCTCAGAGCCGGCCACGGGAAGCTTGGCTTCCTCCATCTCTGGGGCAACCAAGCCTCCTGCTCACTCCAGCTCTGTGGCTGCCGGCCGCCATCTTGGTTTGGTTAATTTGCATATAGTTGCTCTGATTGGCTGGTGGGCGTGGCTTAAGGTGTAGCAAAGGTACAGTCAATTTGCATGTTTGTCTTTTATTAGATTAGATATATATATTTAAGTGTTAGGAGTATTAAGCAAAACTCAGGCTTTTATATGCAGTCTTTCTTAGTTCAGTCTACTCCTGGAGCATATTTCTGACATATACAAATGGTCTTTCATTTGATAGCTACTATGGAGCACTCCACCTTTTGATGTGTCTATGTATTTTCTGTTTATCTGTATATTTTTAATCACTAAGCAGTTATGGCTATGTCTTGATTGAAAGTATTGGACTTTTAACACATAGTCCTTTTGTGTGTGTCTGAGACAAGTCCTGAAAGAAACCTAAAGTAATAAAGAAAAACAGGGGCCCAGCTCTGCTCTTGTGAAGCTCTGGTCATGAAACTGCCCTGAACTCAGAAGCAGGAAACCTCTGTTTCTAAACCCTCTATGCCACCTTGAACACATCACATAACCTTTCTGAGCTTCAGCTTCTCCATGGAAAAATGGAATTACAGCATCTACCAAACAGGGATGTTGTGAGGATCAAATACAATGAATAGACCTGGCATGTTCCCAATACATGGCTGTTGGATTAATTCATGGCCATTAAATCCGAGTCTCTATTTTATTTAGAGGGCTCCCAATAATTTTTAATTTTTTTCAACAAGTTGTTATTTAGAAGGACCTTGAACCAGGCCTGTGCTGTGTGGTGGGAGAAAGCAGTGAACAAGATGGTCACTGCCCTTGTTCTCTTGGAGTTTACAGACTAGGGAGGAATACACACTAGTAAGAGGAAGTTATAACCGAGTGCTGTGGCAGGAGAAGACTTTGTTAAGGCTCATATTGTGTTCACTGCAAATCTTCAGCTATGCAGCTTTCATAATCTGTAAACCCAGGAAATGGAAGTGTTGGGCAATTTCAGGGCAGGATATACTGCCCGACAGACCCATTCCTGGGCTTGAGGAAATGATAGGTGCCCCCTATGACCCAACCCAAGAATGGTAGAATGGCCACGCCTCACCCATCTGAGAAGCTGCTGTAAGATTTTTTTCCCTCATGAGATTTTTTTGGAGATTTTTTGTGCCCTCAAGACCATAGGCTAGCGTCAGCACTCGATTTATCTTTTTTTTTTTTTTTTTTTTTTAAAAATCAGTTCACTGAAGTAAAATGAACACACCATAAAATTCACTCATGAGCCCTAACTGGTTTGGCTCAGTGGATAGAGCATAGGCCTGCGGACTGAAGGGTCTCAGGTTCGATTCTGGTCAAGGGCATGTACCTTGGTTGCGGGCACATTCCCAGTAGGGGGTGTGCAGGAGGCAGCTGATCGATGTTTCTCTCTATTGATGTTTCTAACTCTCTATCCCTCTCCCTTCCTCTCTGTGTAAAATCGCTAAAATATATTTTTAAAAATTCACTCATGATTTTTAGTAAATGTACACAGTTATGCAACCATCTCCAAAATCCCAGTTTGAGAGTCTTTTCCATCACCTTAAAAGAAACCTCATGCCCATTTGCAGTCATTCCCTATTAATGTTAATGAGAATAAGCTCCATTAAGAGTTCTGTCTTGAGTTTCTTAAATTAGAGTTGAGAAAGAGTTGCTGGTCCAACTTAGACAAATGTGTTCCCTGGTTGCTGTGTTTGACAGATTTGTCTCTGATGACACATGCCTGGCTGGCCTGATGGAATGATGCAATATCCCTCTTCTTGCCTGTTCTTCGTTTTGGCTGCTAACTCAGCAATAGGTTTGAATTTCTGTGTAGGTGTTCAGCTTTCAGGTTTTTCCAAGTGTCTCCAAAAATGTGATAAAAACCCCTAATCAAGTTTTTAAAAATATGTTTTTACTGATTTCAGAGAGGAAAGGAGAGGAAGAGAGGAATAGAAATACTGATGAAACAGAAACATCAACATTGATCTGCTACCTTCTGCACACCCCCTACTGGGAATCAAGCCTGCAACCCGAGAATGTGCCCTGACCAGGAATTGAACCAGAACCTCCTGGTTCATGGATTGATGCTCAACCATTGAGCCATACTGGTTGGGTCTCAAATCAATGTTTTAAAATAATTTAAAATGCAGTGTTTTCTACTGAAACAAGCATTGAAGAATGTTGCTAGATTCCTGCCACCCTGTGTGTGGGGGTGGTAATGGGGAGGGACAAGCAGGGTCTGTTGTTTTTCACACAAGGCTGAAATCTTACAATACATGCCATGTACCCTGGCTAAGGACAAATAATCCCGATGAATAAATGTATTGTGGATTGACCTACATTTCACATTAGATAAAGCACACTTAAGTCATTAAATGAATTTCTCCCTCTGGTTCATTAGTTCTCAGCATGCTCTGATCCTTTCCCCATTTGTCATATAGCTCCTGAAAGCTGAATATGGAAAAAAGAAAGTAAATCATTTTATCCATCCCTTTACCAGGTCAGGACATGCTCCCCACAGAGGAATTATTACCATGTTGGAGATGGACTGGTTCTCCTCTTGATCTTAGCTAAGAGACTGAGATGCTGCACTTGACGTATTGGCCTTATGGCATTCTGCCAAATACTGTGCACATTAGCAATAATGTGCCTATGCTCACATTTACCCAGGAGTCTTCAGTGCTCAGAGCTTAGATTCGGCATTATGAGAGCCCTGGAGAATAGATCTAGTGATAATTCTGAGCATCAGAGTTGATTAAAGAGGTTGACTTTTTAAAATTTTTCACTTGGTAGCTCAAACACCCTTCCTTTCCTCTCTGACTATCCTCATTGAGTAAAGGCATATAGAAAGGAACACTGCGGGTCTCCTCGGGTAGTATTTGCCACACCAAGTGGACTTCTTTTTAAACCGCATTATCCTTCTTGTTTTGGAACCCATGGAGTTTCCTGAGGCTGCTGATCAGGCTTTGGAAAGTGTGAGAAACAAATTGATATAACATTATCAGTTGAGTGCAATATCTTAATAAATAAGGCCAAACATACAGTAATGCTCTACAGTACAGACACAAGCTCTGCAAAGAAGAAGAGAAGGAAAGCAATAGAAACCATACTCATTAGGTGTCATCAAGGGCTGTTCCCAAAGTTCGTGGGATCTTAGTTGATATTACTAGAGGTATAAACAATGGAAGGAAGGAGGTGCACTGCACAGGCCAAAGCTTCGATAACTGTCCAGAATTTTGGCCAGTACTATAAGAGGTACACAGGCAAAGTGGAACACATTCAAACGTAAGTAACACAAGATGCCACATAAAAAGGTAATTCTTTTAAAATAACATGTGATAAGACAAGCCCTGATGGAGGCTAGAGATGCAGGGATAAATATGATAGCTCTCCCTGTCCTCAAGGAGGTCACAGCCAGTAATGGCTGAAAAAACAAACAAACAAAAACAAAAACCAGAAGACTTGTAGCTAAGTAAAAAGAGGACTATGGGACTGCAAATACTTGAAAAATCATCCTATATAATAAAAGGCTTATGATGCAAATTGACTGAATGGCTGAACAACTGGTTGCTATGATGCGCACTGACCACCAGGGGACAGACGCTCAACGCAGGAGCTGCCCCCTGGTGGTCAGGGTGCTCCCACAGGGGGAGCACTGCTCAGCCAGAAGCCAGGCTTACATCTGGCGAGCGTAGCAGCGGTGGCGGGAGCCTCTCCTGCCTCCACTGCATGTGGTCAGTAAGAAGCAAGGAGTCCCAGACTGTGAGAGCCCCAACTGTGAGAGGGATGTCTGACTGCTGGCTTAGGGGGATCAGGCCTAAGATGGCAGGCGGACATCCCCCGAGGGGTCCCGGACTGCGAGAGGTCGCAGGCCTGGCTGAGGGACCCTTCCCCTCTCAGTGCATGAATCTCGTGCACTAGGCCTCTAGTAATATAGAAAAGGAATTAGTCTTGTTCTGTATGTTACTGAGGGTAGAATTAAATTCAATGGGTAGAAGCTACAAATTTAATATGACAATATTAATATGACAATATGAGGTTGAAATTTCCAGCAGTGAAAGGTATCTAAAATATACAATGGACAGCTTGAAGAAATGGTGAGTTCCAGTGTCTTAGGTGTTTAAGAATAGGCTGATGACCCACTGACAGGAGTGCAGGGGTAGTGGAGGTGGTGATGGGACCATGGGCTCACCTACTCATTCACTATTTACTATGCACCTAGCAGTATCCCAGGTGCCCTACTACACCCACATTTTAAGGATATACTAGTGAGCAAAACCAAAGACCCTTCTCTCAAGGAGCTTGTGCCTAGTGGGAAGAGACAAATGCGAATCAAATAATCACAGAAATATATATATTAATAACTACTACAGACAAAAGTGTTTGGATGGAAAGCCACATGGAATTTAAAGAGCTGGTATTAAAAGAGTAGTTTGACCTTGTTGGAACGGTCGGTCAGAAAAGACTTTGATGAGGAGCTCTCAACTGAGCTGAGATCCAAAACAGGAGTGGGAGTAGAGAAGCTTGTTCCAGGCAGGAGAGCAGACAGTCAGTGCAAGGTCCTATCACGGGAAGGACTGGATACCTTAAGGTCCCTTTCTTTTTAAGGTTTTCATTGATTTATTGAACAGGTAATACACAAATGGAACAAAAGTTAAAGGTAGGAAAAGGCATGGAATGAAAGTAAATCTATCTTTCTGCTCTGACTCTGCAGAGACAGAAACAGTCTCCAGGCTTTGCTGATCCTTCTGGAGTTATTATTAGACACATCAACCAATGTTCCCTTTTCTTGCCTCTATAAAAATGTAGCACCCTGTACACCATGCTCCATCTTGCTTTATTCCCCACAGGGTAGATTTTGAGGCTCTTTCAGTACTTTTAGAGCTACATTGTCATTTTTTTAGTAGCCACCCTGCAATCCATTGAAGGAGGCACCACGGTTTATTTAACTTCACCTTTGCTGAAGCCAGTTGGGAGGACTGCAAGCTATGCAACAATGAGTATATCTATAATGCAAATTTTGGGGGTTTTCTTTAAATAATCCTTCATACCACTTCTGATCCCAAAAGTCATACATGCTTATAGGGAAATATTTAAACATTGCAGAAATACATTATGCAGAATGTGAAAGTACCCGAGAATCCCACCTTCCATAAATAACCACGATGAATATCAGTTAGCTTAGATGATTTCTAATCTAGAGTAACTGTGAAAGAAGGGATGGATGGCACAAAAAGCGGATTATAGATCCAGAAAGTATGGTTGGGAATCCTATAGGGAGAAGTTACCAGAGATACTGATGCATTCCTCTGCTGTATTTAGGGTTTTTAACATGGTCTCTGCACATTGCTTCTGGATATAGATTAATTTATCAACGTATGTGAATTTTCCAAAGAAGGAATCTAGAGCTTTCATCAGATTCTCAAAGGGGTGTATGACCTCTAAAAGCTAAGAGCACTTGCGGACAGAGAGCGGCCAGCAGGTAAGATTTATTTTTGTTTAAAAGTGATATTAAAATTTTAAGGTTTTCATTGATTTATTGAACAGGTAATACACAAATGGAACAAAAGTTAAAGGTAGGAAAAGGCATGGAATGAAAGTAAGAGGTTTCTTCCAAGAGTTCTGAAATTCTTGTAGGATTTGGACACATTTGTTAGCCTCATCTAAACAGTAGGAATAATAATAGTAAATCATTATTATAGGGTGGTTGTGAGGATTAAATAAGTTAATACTTATAAGCGCTTAGAAAACTTTCTGTCAAATAACAAGCCTTACATACGCATCTATACAGTAAGTATGCCTGACCCCAAGGAGAAACCCAGGTCCCTCAGTGAAGACGGGCAGCCTCTTGGCCAGGAGCTCAGACCTCCTGAATGATTTCTAACACAGAACCTTCCCCAGGGCCACCTGCGACCCATAGCCGGGATCAGTGTATCTAGGTCATTGAGGAAGCAGCTAGGAAAGAGGATGTTGAAGCACTGCAGCAAAACTCCGTGGTAAAAAACTCCGTGGTAATTTTACAGCTGGCAAGGACAGCCTTCCATGGTTAAAAAAATTCACATTAGCCCTGGCTGGTTTTGCTCAATAGTTAGAGTGTCATCAGCCTGAGCACCAAAGGGTCACAGGTTTGATTCCTACCTAGTCAAGGGCACATACCTTGGTTGTGGGCTCGATCCTCAGTGTGGGGTGTGCAGGAGGCAGCCGATCAATGATTCTCTCTCATCACTGATGTTTTTATCTCTCGCTCCCTCTCCCTTCCTCTCTGAAATCAATAAAAATACATTTAAAAATAAAAAAATAAAAACAATGGAAAAATATCCTCAGGTGAGGATTTTTAAAAATGCAAATTATATGGCATAGATATATGCCTACATATGCCATATTTCAGTAAGAAATGATTTAATTTTCAATTGAGAGATTTTTTCTTTTTTTCTAACAGCAAAAGAAGGAAATACCTCTAAACCAAAATATCTGAAAATTCACAGTTAGGATATGTTACCAGCAAGAATTCTGATTGCCTTACTCTTCCCTCACCACTAGCCGCTCGCCAAATATATATATATCTAATAAAAGAGTAATATTCAAATTGACCTTCACTCCAACACACAAGATGACCACCACAAGATGGCCTGCAGGGGAGGATAGTTGGGGGCAACCAGGCCTGCAGGGGAGGACAGTTAGGGGCAATCAGGCTGGTAGGGGAGCAGTGAGGTGTCGATCAGGCTGGCAGGGGAGTGGTTAGGGGCAATCAGGCAGGCAGGCAAGTGGTTGGGAGCCAGCAGTCCTGGATTTTGAAAGGGTTGTCCAACTGCCCGTTTAGGCCCGATCCCACCAGGATCAGGCCTAAACGGGCAGTCGGACATCCCTCAAGGGGTCCCAGATTGGAGAGGGTGCAGGCTGGGCTGAGGGACACACACACACACACACACACATGCACGAATTTCATGTACTGGGCCTCTAGTATACATATATATATACATATATATGAATATATATATATATATATATATATATATATATATATATACACACACATATATATGTATATATATATTCATATATATGTATATATATATAAAATATTATTTATAGAATAATTCAATTTAATTATGTTATCTAAAGGCACTTGAATATTTCAGAGACTTGAGGACTGCTGGAAAAGCACCTGCACACTGGACTCCCTGGCCCTTTATTTCCCCCTCTGTCTCCCATGAGGTGCAGGGGGCCCCAGCCCTGCACTGACTGAAGTCTCAGCAGGGGCAAGATCCAGTTCTGCCTCTGCTCTTCACCTGGTCTGTGCCAGGATCCTCGCATGAAGCAAAGAGAAATCCCATGGAGTCCCTGCCTGTTACCGCTTTTCTGTAAAAGAAGATGCTTGCCTTAGATGACCATTCCCAGCTCTGAGTTCTGTGATGTTGAAGTAAAACCAGGCCATTGTTTGTAACACAAAATTCTTCAGAAATACTTATCAATCGCCTTCCTGATGATCACATTGCTGCATAAACCCCATCCCCTCCTTGTACAGTGCTCCATGATACCAAGAACTCATCACACCAATTATAACCCCATCCTCATCTTTACAGATAAGGAAACTGAGGCTTAGGAAGATTAAAGGTGGCAGAGCAAGGACTTGAACCAGTCTGACTTCCGGCGAGGACTCTTTCTGCCCACACCGCCATTCCACTTATGAAATGCTACTGGGCATGGACCCTGCTGTGTGTCCAAGACTTCCCTCACTCCCTCATGGACAGGCTCAGTCCTTTATGCTCCCTTTATTGTAACCACAGCATCCAGCACACATCTGCTTCTTGCTGGCGCAGGCCGCATCCCATATCTGGCTGGCTGCCCTGGGAGCCCGCTCGCTCCTGGCCAGGCCCTGTGGACAAGCTAAAAAGACTCCTGCCTGCCTGCTTCCTAGGCCCCGGCCACCTGCTATGGCAGCTGTGCCCCGGCAGGACGCAGGAGTCCAGAGTTCATTGTCCATGTTATCCCAGCATCAGCATCAGGCCCTGAATTGTTCATTTGAAACTCCCTGAAGGAAGCTTCTTATCATTTGAACTTGTTCTCTTTCAGGTTTTGATCTCAGCAGAGATGAACAGGTCACTTAGAGTGCCTCTGTGTGTGTGGCTCAGAGAGACCTGCCGCCAGGGCTGCTGGGCCGGCCACTCACCCTGCCCTGCAGGAGGAGCTCCTGTCCTGACCCACCTGCGGCCAGTCCCCGTGGGAGATTCCCAATAATCCCAATAACAAAAGGTATTTGTTTTGCTTCTTTTACTTTATTTATGGCAGTGGGAATATTTTTCAAAGCACAGCCATACTCAAACAGGTTGGGGCAGGTGTGACTGACCCTCCTTTATGGCTGAAAGAAGGAGGATTAGGCATGGGAACTCAGTGCTCATAGAGCTATTAAGTTGCAACATTGAGACAGGAATGCAGATCTCCCCATACCAGACCCCGTGATGTCTGCGTTCTATCAGCCTTAGACCACCCTGCAGGGCCGGCCAGGTTTATCTTGGAGACGCTTCTGGCCTTTGGTGATCCAATGCCCTTGAATAACCAGCCAGGAAACCCCTGCCTCATCATCAAGCCCAGACCTGTCTTCCCCGGGTGAAAGGCGCAAGTTCTGAAATTTCCCTCTTCTCCATCTACCTCCTCAAATCTCTCACTGTCTTTCTATAAACAGATCACAGCTCCAAGGGGAAAGGGATGGGATTAGATGCATTTTCATGTAGATGTGAATTAATGAATAATTATTTAATGTGCTTGTCAGGGATACTTGCAGACTCCCCAGACACTGGCCCCTGGAAAGATGGAATTTCAGGAACTATTTCTAGACACACAAGATACGTTGCAAGGTTTCTGCTGGCCTCTTAAACACCATTCTCAATGCCCCACGGTAGGGATGCCTGGGGGGCCTGGGAAGAGGTTCTCAGGCCCAGCACATCCTTTCTGTTCTGAGCCCATGAGCAATGACAGCATGAGAAGTAGGCAGGATGCAAAAGAGCTGTGACCCATTCTAGTACCAACAATGAATTAGCCTGTGAGACATGACTGCTGAGCACAAGACACTGAAGATCGGTCCCCACCGATGAGCCTGCGCTGCTGCCCTTGGCTGAGTTGTCCTAGAATTACTCTGTGTACCCACCACTGTGCCGTCCAAGGGGTAAGGTTCTTCTCCTGTCCCCTGTCTCCCTCACTCCCTACCCTGCTTATTCTGGAAGCCCAGCCACACTTCTGCAAGGGAGCGCAAGATAATCTACTTGGAGACTCTGGGGCTCATGCCAGGCTGCTAACTTGTCAGCAGGAATTTTGGGGCTCCACAGCTGACATAGTCCCCAATCAGAAAGCCAAGAGTCCCCGTATTCTTTCTCCCCGCCCACCATTATTATATGACTTTCCACACCATCTCTGAGCTTCCAGCTCCCCTCCCTGCTGTGTTTGAAGTGCTCACCTCAGAAGTAGACTCATCTTCTTTCAGCTTCACCCCACATTGATCTCCCTTCCATGCTAGGAGGCCTGCCACTAATGTACCATCAGAACCCCACTATCCATGGGAACATGCCTAGCTGGGCACTGGTCACAGCTCAGGCACGGTGTCAAGTGCGTGGCTTGGGTTATCTCACACAATCCTCCTCACAAACTAGTGATGTAGGTATGACTGTGTTATTACCATTTTCACATGTGAGGAAACTGATGCACAAGCAGGTTGAGTAGTTTTCCCAACTCACTCAGCTGGAAAGTAGAAGAGCCGGTGTGTTCTTGCCAATACACTGCTTTCAGTTCATAGCCCGGTGCTTTTATTTTTGCAAGCTGTCACATAAATTTATTGAAGTGGAATGATGGGGGTCAAGCAGAAAATGCATTAACTATTTCAGTAAATCTTTCCAAATTGCCCACCAAAATGATTGTACAAATTATAGCGCCATGAATGTCCTTGCCAATACTCTGTATCTTCAATCTTCTCTCTGTGTCGATGTGATAAGTAAATGATCTTATTTTAACTTCTATTCTGTAGTCAGTGGTGAGGTTGAGCATATTGTCATGTTTATTGGCCAGTTATAGTTGTCCGCACAGCTGTAAGTGTTAGTAGTTTTATTAATCAGAACTGATTTCCCCCACAACATCTGCATTTCCTTTATTCCCTGTTAGTTGATGGCAGGATCATCCTCCAGTTACTGAAAACAGAAAACAGGAATAGACTTTGGTACTTCTCTTCCCCTTTCCCTCCACAGCTGGTCAGTCAAGTAGCAAGGACTCTGCCCCATGAATGCCTCTCGGATGGACTCCTGGTTGCCCCCATGGCCTCCCCATGGCAGTCCCTCAGCACAACTCTTGCAGAGTCCTTGGGGGCTGTTGCTGAGCCAGCTACCATACAGGTCTTGTCCTACGTCATCCCTAGTATCCTCAGAGGTGGGTGCTGGTATCCCTATTGTACACGTGTCCCTTCCCCCACTCTACCTTCCCTACCACGCGAGGATGCATTTCCTCAGCCCCTTCTCCGTTGTCCTGGACAGCTCCCTCTCCTGGCCTTCTGGTTTCTACCTTCTAGAGGCCTTCCCGCATGGCTCCATTTCTGTGGTAGACTGCCTCACTGCCGGCCCACTTCAACCTCCCAGGACCCAAGGAAGCCCCTGCGAGGCCAGAGCGCCATGGCAAGGCCACCTCGACCTACAGCTCAGATTGTGATCCCAGCCCCTCCTGGGCTCTGACCAGCTTTCTTTCTCTTTCTAACTCTGGCTGGCTCCTTCTTTCCCTTCTGTACCTAATCACCTCTCCCTTTTGTTTGTGCTCCCCACTCTTCTGCTCTTACTTTCCTGCTATCTCTGCCTTACAGCCTTTCTTCATGTTTCTCCACTTGTTTCTCAGTCATTCTTCTCTGGCCCCAGTCACTTAATCGCCTTCTTGCTTCTCCCCAGAGAGAACAGGATCTCGAGGCCCAAGAAGGAGGTGGGAGGGAAAGGCACCATCAATCCTCCGCTGAGGGCAGGAAACAATGGGTACTTTCCCTTGTGCCACTTCTAGGGATAAGCAAGTAAACCCAGTTGCCCCTCCACCTTCCCTAGACCCCTACCTGCTGGCCCTGAGGCTCGCCTGTCACCATAAGTCGGACCCTCTGTTCTCACCATTACCCTGAGGTGGCTCTTGGCCCCATTCCTGAAACCAGCCAAAATGACCTTTGTCCCTGAGCACCCCTGCTGTGGGGAACCCTCAGCCACCACACCCGCTTCTCCACCCCAACCCTAGTCCCAAGAAAGTCCAGGACTTCCCCGGCAATCTGCACCCACTCCTGCCTGGAAGCCACACAGAGTCCAGGCTTTCTCAGAAAACCTTTCAAACTGCACCCCGGAAACTGGCCTCACCAGATAAGAACCTCAGAGATTTGTCAGATAAACCTTTAGACCTTTATACCATAGGCTCTCTAACCTTCCTCAGAGAGAGCGGACTTTCATTATGGTGCCAACTTTTAAAAACTTTCTTAAATACATATAAGGTAAAGAACAGGGGAGTCTGGGTGATGCTAAGAAATGAGGCAGGTGGGTTGGAGTAAAATGGGGTTCTTCCTGCCTGGGCCTGGAGCAGATTCTGTGGGCGCGAGGGGCTGTTTCTGGGGGAAGCAAGGCATCAAATGGAATCCAGCGAACTGAGATCCGATACCTGGCTCAGAATCTTTGGCGATCCTCCACCCTCCTAAGCTCAGTCCTGCTTTAGTGAGTGCGTCTGCAGCCAAGTGAGCTGGTTTAGAGAAAACCCATCAGGTCCTCCTGCGGGGCATTTGGGGGGCGTGGAGGGGGGAAGGGTGAGCACCCTGCCTGCGCTCAGACTCCCTTCCGACCTGCAGGGGCAGGGGCTGCCAGGGCCCTCCCCAGTCCAGGGCTCCTACCCCGCCTCTCCCCTGCAGCTGAGCACAGTGGGCATCTTCAAGCTTTGGAGCGCCCACAGCGAGGATGCACAGCACCCACCTCTTCCTGCCAAACAGCTGTCCTGTGGCCTTCTTGTTCCTGCCTTGGCTCAAGAGCCTGTTTAGATCAGGTTTCCTTTCTGTTATGGATGCGTTTACTCTCAGTTTGGTTGACTTTAACTGAGGTTTGGATGTTTAAAAACAAAGCCAACATCTGTTTTGTGCTTCTCCGTTTTAAGCCTCTGCAGCTGGCTCCTGTTTGCACCAAAGTTACAGGGTCTCCTCCACACAGTGTTCCTAGAGGGGCCCTTCTCAAACGTCGGGGTGCCCCAGAACCATCTGGGGTGCTCCCCACTCCTGCTGAATCAGAATCCCTGGGTGGGGAGACCAGGTATGTATATTTTTAACAAGTTGCCCAGGGGAGCAAGACCAAACCAGTGACTCCTGGGGCGGGGGCGAGAATGTGGGCTCTGGATAGAAGGTGTGGGCTGTAATCCTGGTTCTGCTGCATGACTGCGAGTTACTTAACTGCTCTGAGCCGTTTTCTCCTGTAGGTTGGGGCTGGTAGTACCTCCCTGGGGATTGTTAAAAGGAATGGACAAGAGAATGTGTGCAAATCACTTCTGGGACAGTGCTTCACGCAACACGTGCTTAATACAATTATTCTCAAGCCCCGATGTGGTGGGGCATGAGCTCCCAGGGTCTTGTCTGCTGTGATTAGGGGGTTTCGTTATCTGAGCAGGGTCTTTGTGAATGTGACTGAGCAGGGCTGGAGGCAGGAGTGACGAGTCCTGCTGTATTTTATCCTCCACCGATGGGCAGCTCCTCTGGGCAGGGTCTTGCTCTGGCCTCTGCAACCCTTACGACCCCTAGCAGAGGGCACGGGTGGGAGCTCAGGAAAGTGAGTTCAGTTGCCCTGGCCCTTTCCTCCCAGCAGCCCAGGCCAAAGCATTTCTCTCTCAGTATTTGGATACTGAACAAAGTCCCCATAGACCCTTTATTTCTGCCTCCTCGTGGTCCAGTCACTCTTTGCCCCTCATCTCATAGTAAACTCCTGGACCTGTATTTGACAATCATGCCTGGCACAGGCTAAGCACCTCACATATATCTTGCCAGCAATTCCCCCAAACAGGTAATGTCATTATCCCCATTTTCAGCCAAGAAATAAGGTTCAGAAAAGTGCTGCCATTTGCTCAAGTCCTGGGTGAGGATTTGAACCCAGTGTCTACCCTTCACCACCACGGTCCTCTGAGCAGGCACCTGCCTCTGTATCCCCTTGCAGCACGTGGCCAGTGAGCTACACTACAGGTGCCACTACAGGAAACTGTCTGGGCCTCGGTTTCCTCATCCGTAAAAGCAGACTCATAAGCTGACCTACTCATGGGCTTGTGTGAGGATTCTATGTAGGGCTTACCTCAGTGCCATACCTAGTCATTTATGATGTCATTTCTATATGGCAGGATAATCTATAGGGCCACAATGATTATCCTACAACTTCCTCTCTTTTTTAAAAAAAAATATATATATATTTTATTGATTTTTCACAGAGAGGAAGGGAGAGAGATAGAGAGTTAGAAACATCGATGAGAGAGAAACATCGATCAGCTGCCTCCTGCACATTTCCCACTGGAGATGTGCCCGCAACCCAGGTACATGCCCTTGACCGGAATCGAACCTGGGACCTTTCAGTCCACAGGCCGATGCTCTATCCACTGAGCCAAATCAGTTTCGGCTACAACTTCCTCTCTTAAGGCGTAGTCTGTGGGCCAAATCTGCCCTATTACATGTTTTTGCTTGGCCCGGGAGATGGGAGTTGTTTTTTACATTTTGAAATGGTTGAAAAAATCTAAAAAGAATAATGATGTTTCATGACATCTAAAAATTATATGTAATTTAAATGTTAGTGCCACCCCCCCCCCCCGAATAAAGTCTTATTGAAATATGTCATCATCACACATATTGCCTGTGGTTACTTTCACTCTACAATGGCAGAGTTGAGTAGTTGCAACAGATTATACGGTTGGCAAAGCCAAAAATATTTATGATCTGATCGTTTACAGAAAATGTTTGCCAAATGTGTGCATGAAGGGCTTATTCTGAAGGCTTCTGCACAGTCCTAGCCTGGGCTGTAAGTAAGAAGGAGCTCTTTGAACCTGAGCCCCTGGCAGTAAACAGAGCAGCAAGGCTCCCATGTAACTGCAGACCTTCTGGAAGAAGCGGGTGATGGCGTGTTGCCATATTTAGGTTTGGGACACCATGAGGCAGAGGATGAGGTGAAAAGAAGACAAGGTGCTTAACTGGGACTGAGACCCACCATCCTTGCCCAGCAGACACATTCCATCACCTGGCTTCCAGAATTTCCCAGCCTGCCTTTCGTCCAGCGGGGCCATGTGATTTTCCTGGACAAGGACCTGTTAGAAGGGTGGCACAGCTTCCAGATCACTTCCTTAAAAGGAGCTAGCATGTGCTCCTCACCTCTTGGCGCTTTTCTTTACCTGGTTGCCTGGGAGATGGCTGGCGTCCTAGCATCCAGTTGGACCCTGGAGATAAGAACCACTTCCTAAGGAGGGCAGAATAGTGACCTGGAAGTAGGCTGGACCACAGGGACTCTGAGGACCAGAGCCACCGCTCCAGCCTGAATTGCTTACCTTTACACTTTCACACGAGGAAGGAAAAGACAACAATTTTTGTCTTGAAGTCGCCATTATTTTGGAATTTGTATTCTGAGTCAAAGTTAATCCTGATAGTTCTCACGGTGTCTTTTGGTGAAACTTCCTCTTTTCTTCCCTTTCCAATGATCCTTGACCTTCATTTTAACAGGGTTTCCCTCTATCAAAGTGTGGGGAGCTACGGGATGGGGGGGCAGCCATCCTTGGTGAGTGAGGGGTAGTGCAGGAGGGTGGTGATGGGCACAGGCTTGCTAAGGGCCCATGGGCCGACTTCTGTACTAAAGTCCCTCAACCTGGCCAAGGAGAATGATGGTAGTACCTTCTCTCAGCTTAGCCCTGAGCCGGGCACATACAAAGAAGTTTTGGGTTATTTATTTTAATTTATTTTTTAATGTGTTTTATTGATTTCCAAGAGGAAGGGAGAGGGAGAGAGAGAGATAGAAACATCATTGATGAGAATCATTGATTGACTGCTTCCTGCACGCCCCCTACTGGGGGTGGAGCCCACAACCTGGGCACATGCCCTGACCAGGAATCAAACTGTGACCTGGTTCATAGGTCGACACTCAACCACTGAGTCACACCAGCAGGCAGTTTTTATTTATTTTTATTTTCTAAGCTAACTATTTTCATTACCATCATCATTTATCCTCTGATAGCTACACAAGTACTGAAGGCAAGCATTGCCTTTATTAAATGGAGAACTGGTCATTTCCCACTACTTTAAATCTTTGTTACCCAACATATTACATTGCCAGGAAAGCAAAGACCTTAGTCCAGCCCCAACCCCCTCACAATCTGGCTGAAGCCAACCTCTTCATCTCCCACCTCCCTCTCCCCACTGGAGGTAGCTACAAACGTTAGCTTTCCAGTGCACTGTTCCCACAGGGTATTGTATAGGTTGACCACTAGAGGGACCCCTCTCAAAGTTAACAACCAGAATGAATGCTTGTGGGGGAGTGGGGAGCTCAGGGGTGGGTGGGACGTGGGTGGGTGGGTGGGGGAGTTCAAGGTTTGATTCCCAGCTTCCTCACCTAAGAGCAGGTGTGGAAGATGCTGAGCTGGGGCCCCGGGTGTTTACTCAGACAGGCTGAATCAGGCCCTCAGAGGGGGAGGAAATGAGGGGTGGAAATGTGGAAGGGAGCACAGGAAAATCTGGTCCAGATCTCTCTGGATTGCGATATTTTTTTGAGTTGGGCTCAAATCCTTTGCTTTCCAAACTCAAAAACTCAGGAATCAAATAGATTCAAATATCATAATATCCTTCCCTATCTAAATTCATTTTCCAAATGCAAAAAAATTAAATGGATTAGGATCCTGAGGGATATTTCATTTATTGATTTGTGTGTGTGTGTGTGTGTGTGTGTGAGAGAGAGAGAGAGAGAGAGAGAGAGAGAGAGAGAGAGAGAGAGAGAGAGATTTGTTGTTCCACTTAGTTATGCATTCGTTGGCTGATTCTTGTATGTGCCCTGACCGGGATCGTACCTGCAACCTTGGTGTTATCAGGATGATGTTCTAACCAACTGAGCTACCTGGCCAGGGCAATGAGGGCAATGAGGGATATTTATATTCTATATTTTAGGAGGAAAAAATACATTGCGATATAAGATACTAAAATTTTCTATTTGATAATGTGTCAGTATTTTATAAAAATATAATTATTAAGCTTATAGAATTAATACATTTATTACTTAAGAGTCACATTTATTGAAATATTTCATCTTTTAGGTTGCTTATATGTTTTGTTCCATAAAACCAGAATGATGACGTGATTTATAATTGTAATTGTTTTCATGACCACATTTAACTACTATAGGACCAAGTTGAATTTCCTCAAACTGGTGTTCAAAACCCTCAATAATATTACCCACATTTCCTTTCCAGCTAAATAGTCTTACTACCTGCCCACATATGCCTGTTCATTTCTTGCCTTTGCTATCACAGTTCTCCATACTATTAACTCATCTTTCCTCTCCTTTGCCTTCCAACTATAATCCCTTCTTAATAGAGAAAAAATTGCTTTTTTTCTACTGTAATTCTCAGAATGTATGCCACAGGCTTTAACACTGTAGAATATACTCTATTTGTTTTCTGAAGCTGCATGTGCACAAGCCGCATTCATTATCAAAAATCCTAAGCTACTTACAGATGAGGACTGGGCCATTTTTCTTTTCTTTTTAAATTCTTTATTCAGGGTCAGGCCAGTAGCAGACTTTCAATAATATCTCAGAATCACAGCTAAATTTTCCACTTGTTCACAGGCTACATTTGACTTAGAAGTGCACCAGGAGCAAATGTGAACCAGAGATAGTAAAACCCTACGAAATGCAATTTCCTGTTTTGTGTGGTGCTGGAGCTGAATATTTCTACCATATCTCCTAGGAAATAGAGAATGAATCAAAGGTGGAAGCTGTAAAAAAGCCAAACTGAATGGCTGCTAATGCCACAAAAATAAAGGGCAGGTTTTTCTAACTGTAGACCCTCTCTCCCTACCCCCTCCGCCACACACACAGACAAGTCGCAGAGTCAGACCACCCTTTCCATGCAGAGCTCCAGGTGAGTCCACAGCGTGCCTGCACCTGCACAGGTGTAGCCTCTCATTCCACCCTTTGCTTCTCTTGACCTTTCCACCCTCTGCAGGTGGGAGGCTGTCTGAAGGGGCTCTCAGAGCAGGCAAGGCACAGGGCGGAAGCGGTGCAGTTTGCCACCCCAAACGATGCCTTTCAGGGGATTATTTTAGGCTGGTTATTTTAAGCAACAAGACTCAGAAGGAACCTTTGACCTTCCCGCCTACCTGCCGAAAATAATTTAGATGGAGGACCCGCTCCAGGAAGGCAGCTACTTTGTAGATAAGGAGTGTAATGTGAACGAGGTGTGACAGGCAGGAGGCACCCAGCACGGCCTCTGATCAAGGTCCCCTCTGGGTCCCATTGTTAAGGATGGCCCAGCAAACCTTTGTTTACCAAACATTTGCTTTTCCATCTCTACTCGAATTGCCTTTCTTCTCTTTGATGTCCCAAACCACAACCCCCCTCCTACCCTCTCTCCTTAGCTCAAGAGGCATACAAGCCTCAGTCGCCCAGTTTGTCCCATATTCTCAGAACCCCCCAAAGGAAGGGAGAGACTGAAAGGAGAGCGATAAGCTAGCTATGTGGTGCAACGGAATTCCACCAGGTATGTATTTAACTCAACAAATTCCATTTCTGTGCTAGAAGCTGCAGGAGCGGGCGGAGCAAGAGCCAGTGTGAGAGGAAAAGCCCCGGTGCCCCGCCCCTCGTTGTTGTCCCCTGACCGCAGCCAGGCCCTTGAAGACAGTCCTTCCATTGAGCGCTGGTTAACACTCTTCATGCTTTGCCTTTTGTCCTTGCTGGGACCCTGACCCAGACAAAGGTGAGGGTAATTGGGACCATATGTGACAATGGCATCCAATGCATTTAGAGGAAAATATTACCCCCAAACTTGAAGGTAGTATTTTTAGTTAGAGCAGTGGTTCTCAACGTTCCTAAGGCCGCGGCCCTTTAATACAGCTCCTCATGTTGTGGTGACCCCCAATTTCATTGTTACAAATTGAACATAATTAAAGCATAGTGATTAATCACAAAACAATATGTAATTATATATGTTTTCTGATAATCTTAGGCGACCCCTGTGAAAGGGTCGTTCGACCCCCAAAGGGGTCGCGACCCACAGGTTGAGAACCGCTGAGTTCGAGACGGTGCAAATGCACCGTAGACTTGGTGAGCATTGGCTTTTATCAGTAGGACAGGAAAGCCAACCCTGCCCCACACTGGTGACTGGTTACTTTACTGCCAGTGTCCAGAAAGCTGCTGGGCCATGTGTGTTTGTGTGTGTTGCGGAGCGACGGAGGGTGGTGTGATGCACATTCTTCCAGGTTTGTGGGTTCCCTGCTCAGACCCAGGACTCTTCATACAGAGTTCTGGATGCTGCAAATGTGTTTACTGCCTAGGATTACAGACTAAACAAACTCTCCCCCCCACAGAGCACCGAGGTTACTATCGTTGGGGAGAGGTCCACGTTCACACCCCTCGCTCATGGGCGTGGGCTTCTGTGATACCCTGACTCGCACAGGAGGATGAGGTGTTGGAGAAAGCTTTATTTCTGTGGAATCAGAACCTCGGAGTTTCCAAGGTCCCATTTCCCTTTGTTGCCTTCAATGGGGCTAGATCAGCCATCAGCCGTGGGCAAACTACGGCCCGCGCGCCGTTTGAAATGAATAAAACTAAAAAAAAAAAAAGACCGTACCCTTTTATGTAATGATGTTTACTTTGAATTTATATTAGTTCACACAAACACTCCATCCATGCTTTTGTTCCGGCCCTCCGGTCCAGTTTAAGAACCCATTGTGGCCCTCGAGTCAAAAAGTTTGCCCACCCCTGGGCTAGATCAAAGCCAGTGTCAAGAATTTTCTCTCCATAGTAAAGCAGTGTCCAGTCCAGTGTCACACTAGCTTTGTTTGTGTTCCCTGCTGCAGTCCATGAACCCATTGTATGTGGGGACTGCAGGGTCATATGACTTGAAGGGAACACAGATAAATGCAAGGAATCCAAGAGAGAGCTCCTTTGTTTGGGGGATTATGTATCCCCAAATTTTCATGGGCTTGCAGTAGCCCTGCTTATTCTGGCCAATGACCTCTGTCCCCAGGTTTGACTGACAGGCACCTTCCCTAGTCACCCCAAATTCACTGCACATGTGTCTATCTCCCCTTTGTTGGAACCCTTTCCCCAGTGACATGCAGGGAATGGGCTGGTGAAGTTGCCCAAATGGCCATGCTTATCATGTCTGGCCTCCACTTTGCTCCTTTCCTGTTATTAATAACTAGCTAATTACAATGGTACCAAGGTTACAGTGCACCTGTACATACGTCAAAAGGGTGTATGCCAATTTTTAACAGTGGAGACCCCTGGCAGATGGACCTTTTTCTTTCTACTTTGTATATTTCCATCTTTGAAAGGAGTATTTAGGGGTGAAATAGGCAGGTTTAGGAAATTTTAGGAATTAAGGGGTCCCATGGAAAAAGCACAGGCTACAGAGCTGCAAAGGGTACATTTCCATAAGATAAGGGAGCCAGAGCTGCAGAAAGGCACGTATTTAAATAAAGGGAAGGAAGCCCTGAAAGGGCGAGACCTCAACCTAGAGGCCCGATGCCCAGCGCTCCCCAAGGTCGGTCCCGGCGTTCCCCGAGGCGGGCTCCCGCCAGCCCGTCCCCGCCTGTCTCCAGGCACCGGCGCTGGGTTGGCCGCCCCGGTCTGGTTTCCTGCCCGGGAAGGCCGAGGGCCGCGGAGAGGGGGCAGGCCCAGGGCTCTGGGGGAGCAGGGGCGGCACGAGCCCCCTTTAGCAGGGGAACGGCGCCCCGGGCTCCTGGGTGCTGGGGAGCAGCCTGCGGCCTTCGGGGAGGGACGCCTATCGAGGGGCGAGGACTGCGCCCTCCATCTTGCCCTGGGTCCTCCATTTTTGGGCAGAGCCATGTGCTCGGCAGGGGCTTCTTCCCGGAGCCCTAGGCCGCTGCTGGCCACGCCCAGGATTTCTCTGGACTAGCCAATGATAATCAAGGGAAGTGCACGTCATCACTATGACCACATCCTGTATAATGAGACACCGACGCGCCTGGCCAATCGGCAGGGCCCACAGTCCCCTCTCCTGCCCTTACTCCACCCTCCTATAAAACCCCCGTCCCATCAGGCTTCGGTCTCTCTCTGCCACCTGCTGCTGTGCCAGTAAGGGGGGCAGGGGAGCCAGACCTAGGTTTGAAATAAATGACTCTTTGCTTTTGCATCGGACTCACTGGCTCCCTGGTGGGCCCTTGGGAATCTTGAAATCTGGGCACAACAGCCCCTCATTCAGAGAGGGAAGAAGAAAGCCCAGAGGGAACAGAGAAACAATAAGGGAGAAGATGGAGGGACCCTTACGTACTGCACGTGAGGTTTGAGCTCTAGAGTTGTTTGGTAACCAATCTGAGGGTGACGGTGACCAATCAGAGCGGAATATCAAGGCACAAAGATCTTCAGCCTTTATTAGCTAAAGGAAAAGGGACTCCATGGGACTCTTTCCCCCTCCCCACGTGGGAGTCTGTGCTTGTTTCTCAATAAATTTCCGCCTTTGCTATACCATCTTTCGTCTGTGGTTTTATTCTTCAACTCCACCGGACAAAGAGCCCGGTAACCATCCTGCCCTGAGGAACACCACCCGTTCCAGTCCATTTTCCTGGATCATCTTGGTTGATTATTTAAAAATTCTTATAATATTTTTAAAATATATTTTATTGATTTTTTTTTACAGAGAGGAAGGGAGAGGGATAGAGAGCCAGAAACATCGATGAGAGAGAAACATCGATCAGCTGCCTCTTGCACACTCCCCACTGGGGATGTGCCCGCAACCAAGGTACATGCCCTTGACCAGAATCAAACCTGGGACCCTTCAGTCCACTGGCCAACGCTCTATCCACTGAGCCAAACCAGTTAGGCTCTTATACTATTTTTATAATAAAAATGATATTGAATACTATAGAAAACTCAAAAATTTAATTTGACTGGCATTCAATCTCTTCATTAATTTGAGTTCTCATCTCTAGAATAATTTATCTCCTCAGCCTGGACATGGTACTCAATGTTCCTTTTATGCTTTCTAATAACATTTGGCTATCCTGGTGTCGTGTGCCTGTGCACCAAGTGTCTTCTCTGTTAGCCAATGTTAACTCAGGCTTCACAATCAGTGGGTTCCCAGTCCAGATCCAGATGATACAAAAGCTTGAGCTCTTCTCTGGGACACCACGCTGCACATAAAGCTATTTCCCCTGTAGGCACTAACTACAACGTGGAACACACTACACATACATACATCAGTACGAAGTCCTTTAAAATAATTTAACTTCATTCTAATGACTAGACTAGCTCATATGAAATATTCTTATTTCAAGGATCCAGGACTTTAATTAGCATTAAAAGTACTCACTCTCAAGCACTTTTGGAATACCGTATTTTTCCATATATAAGACGCTATTTTTTTCTAAAATCATTAGACTGAAAATCGAGGGGCATCTTCTACACAGAAGTCCGCTAAGGAGGGAGCCACGTGAGTGCTTAGCTGCCGATGCCTTGTCAAACAGGCTTCCTCCAATCATGAGTCTTATTGTTACTAACGTCAGCTGATGCTGTAATTGGAGGTGGAGGTGGAGAGTGCGCATATGCAACAGGGACCAGAGCGTTCTGAGCCCATAAAGATGTCAAAAAATAAAAAGAGAAATACCGGTAAGCAATTATCTTATTCTGCAAAATTCAAACTGAATGTAATCAGCTCTGCAAAAGAGCATGGGAATAGAGCCGCAGAGAGACGATTTGGACCTCCTCCCACTGAGTGTATGATCAGACAGTGGAGAAAACAGGAAGAACAACTCCTTAAGATGCCAAAAAAGAAGAAGGCCTTATGAGGAAAACCAGCAAAATGGGCAAACTTGGAGCAGAGGCTTATGACTTGGATTATGGAGCAGCGCCAGAGTGGCTTATGTGTGTCAACCAAGCTTATTCAGTGTCAGGCAAGAATGTTTGCAAATGAAATGAACATTGTTATTTTACAGGGAAGGCAAAATGGTGCTTCAGTTTCATGAGGAGAGAAGGGTTGGCCATGAGAACACGAACAACGTTAGCTCAGAAAATGCCATCAGCTTATGAGGATGATCTCACATATAGACAGTGACTCAGAAGACAGCAGTGATACAATAAGAGTTGAAGAAATTGATATGTCTGGAACTAATAGTGAGGAAGAAGAGAACAGTGATGCATCAGAGGCTGAATAAAGTGATATGCTGCATACTATCATAGCACTTGTATGTAAACATTACCTGCGGTAATTAATAAATAAAAATGTATTCTGTTTTATGTTTTAAATATTGATTTCTTAATTTGGGGTTGGAAAAGTGGGGGGTGTCTTACATATGGGAGCATCTTACACACAGAAAAATATAGTATATCATAAAAATTTCCATTTCACAAGCCAGTAGTAATTTTTTTCGTTAAAGTTATTTTTCATGGTTATAAGTATACTAGAGACCTGGTGCACAAAAATTTGTGCACTTGGGGGGAGAGGGGGTCTCTCAGCCCGGCCTGTGCCCTCTCACAGTCTGGGACCCCTCGGGAGATAACGACCTGCTGGCTTAGGAATGCTCCCGGGTGGCAGAGGGCAGGCCTAATCCCTAGGTGCAGCCCCTGGTCGGGCTCAGAGCAGGGCCGATTGGGGAGTTGGGGCGCCACCTCCTGTCATGCACAGAGCAGGGCGGATCGGGTGGTTGTGATGCCACCCTCAGTCACGCTCAGGGTAGGGCCGATTGGGGGGTTGGGGCACCGCCCCCTGTCACACTCAAGGCAGGGTCGATGGGGAGGTTGCGGCACCACCCCCTGTCATGCACAGAGCAGGGCCAATCAGGGGGTTGGGGCACTGCCCCCTGTCACGCACAGAGCAGGGCCGATCAGGGGGTTGAGGAGCTCCCCTCTGTCACTCACAGAGTAGGGCCGATAGGGGAGTTGGGGCACCGCCCCCTGTCACACACAGAGCAGGGCCGATCAGGGGGTTGGGGCACTGCCCTCTATCACCCACAGAGCAGGGCTGATCAGGGGGTTGGGGCACCGCCACTCTCACACTCAGGGCAGGGCCTATGGGGAGGTTATGGCTCTACCCTGTCACACAAAGAGCAGGGCCCATGGGGGGGGAGGGGGAGGTTGGGGCGCCGCACCCTGTCACACACAGAGCCACAGGGCGATCAGGGGGTTTGGGGCTGTCCCCTGTCACGCTGATCTCAGTGCCTAGAGGCCTCTTGGCTCCGCTGATCCCGGTGCTGGGAGGCATATTACCCTTTTACTATATAGAATAGAGGCCTGGTGCATGGGTGGGGGCTGGCTGGTTTGCCCTGAAGGGAGTCCTGGATCAGGGTATGGGTCCCCACTGGAGTGCCTGGCCAGCCTGGATGAGGGGATGATGGCTGTTTGCAGCTGGTCACACACCTTTCAGGGTGGGGGTCCCCACTGGGGTGCCTGGTCAGTCTGGGTGAGGGGATGATGGCTGTTTTCAGTCTGACGGGTGACTGAAGCTCCCAACTGCTCCTTTTTTTCTTTTTCTTTTTATTCTGGGCCAGCTTTAGCTCTGGCTCCAGCTCTGAGGCCTCTGCTGCTGAAAGAAGGTATCTGGTTTGTTTCGGTTCTATAATCGAAACAATGTATAACTCCAGCTCTGAGATCCCAGCTCGCTGAAAGCTGGTTTCTGGGGTTTTGTTTAGCTTCTATATTTGTTACAATGTTTCTTAAACTGCAGGCTCAGAGGCCAGCAAGGCAGGCGGAGAACGTTGGAGTCCTCCGTCATTGAAGCAAGCAAGCCTCATGTTAGTTTCAAGCTGCCTGGCTGCCGGTCTCCATCTTGGCTGGCTGTTAATTTACATATCTCGCTGATTAGCCAATGGGAAGGGTAGTGGTCGTATGCCAATTACCATGCTTCTCTTTTATTAGATAGGATGTTTTTATTTTTTGGAAGAAGTGTTCTTGAAGAAAGCTAGACAAGTCTGTTTTCTCGCAGAGGCTCCAAGCCAGCTGCAGAACAGCTCTTACTGGGGTGGGTGAGAGCAAGCAGTCTGGGGTCAGATGGAGCTAGCTTTGAATCCCAGTTCTGCCATTTGGGGCTGTGTGTCCTTGAGTAATTTATTTAACTTCCTTATCAGTGAGGAAAATAGAAACCCACTGGCTATTTTACCAGAGAGAATCTAATATAGGGAATTGGTTAAAGTGGTGCTGGAGGACCACAAAAGCAAAAAGGCAACACGGTATAAAACTGCAGGAAGCAGCTATTGCCCCCGGGGGAGAGGAGGAGATGAGCAGAAGAAGCTGGAATCTAGAAGCTGCCAGCAGAGACCTTGTGGAGCAAGAGCCCAGATCTTTGAAGGAAAGGCTGTTGCTGGTGGGATGTCAATAGGAGCAGGAAGCAAAAGGAAAGGGGCAAGTCCCTTCTCCCTCCTCCTGGCACCCCCTGTTGGCAGAGCCTGACCAGGCAAAGTGAGGTTTGCAGAGTCCCAGACAGGGCAGAATAGAGGGTGGCTGTGTAGCCTGACGCCTCCCTGAGCTTCAGCTTCTTCAACAAGGAATTAGGAACGATCAGAGTGCTTACCTCAAAGCTTGTTATGAGAATATAAATGAGATAATGACTCTATGAGTTCAGCCCAGTGTCTGGCAATTAGCAGTGGTCCGTTTTGGGTGGCTTACTGTTAATAAATCACATTAAGGTCAAGACATATGCCTACGAAATCAGCGTCAGGGAATAACTGAGACATTTATTTTGCAAGCAAATTGTTTACTCACATGTGAGGGGGTCAGCTGTTAGGGAGAGGGGAGGAGGGGAGGAGAGGGGATGGGATGGGATGGGATGGGAGGGGATGGGATGGGATGGGATGGGAGGGGAGGGGATGGGATGGGATGGGATGGGATGGGAGGGGATGGGATGGGATGGGATGGGAGGGGATGGGATGGGATGGGATGGGAGGGGAGGGGATGGGATGGGATGGGATGGGATGGGAGGGGATGGGATGGGATGGGATGGGATGGGATGGGATGGGAGGGGATGGGATGGGATGGGAGGGGAGGGGATGGGATGGGATGGGATGGGAGGGGAGGGGATGGGAGGGAGGAAGGGAAAAACTGCCTAAATCTGAGAACAGCGCTTCTTGCTTGTTTGCACTTTTGGGTGCACTGCTTACCTGGCAGCTAGCAGAGGCAATGCTGGGCATTCTTCTTTGAGGAGGCTGACTAGGGGTATCAGTTTATGGATTTTTTAGAATACCCCAGCAGCTTGGCTGTGAGCACTGGCAGATGGGTGTGCCAGCCTCCTTCTGTGGGCACCACCTCCCTTGCTAGGCAAGGACTGCACTATTTCCCACTTTGGGAGGTCTCGCAGGGCCAGTGCTTTAGCCTGGGTCTCCCCCAGTCATTCTCAGCCTGAGCTGACATTGACATTGCCTGGGGGGTTTTGAGAAACTAATGCCAAGCTCCATCCCCAGAGATGCTGGAATAATTGATGATGGGGTGGTGGCTGGGCATCAGGGTTTCTGAAAGTTGCCCAGGTGACTCTGAGGTGCAACTGGGATCAAGAACCACTGGTCTAAGCAAACAAATCAATTTGTTCACATCAATTTAGTTTTTCAAATACGGCCAGTTTAATAAAGAAATGATTGGTAACAGGTCAAATTTTTAACTTAATAAAAAACAAAAATTTTTAAAAAAGAACAACACACTTTAGTAAAACAGGTCAAAGTAAGGAACAAGTAAACACGGAGGGGTTCAGCTCAGGCCTCCCCGAGACGAGCCGCTTTAGCCTGTGAGTTACTTTGAGCTGAAGGCAGTTGAGACCTTGCGGCCTTGCCCATAAGAGTGATTGCCAGAGACCTGTCTATATGGCAGGGCAAACTTCTAACTACTGAACATCTGCTCTTACTGTCCTGCAAACGACTTTTCTCCCCTCTGAAGCTTCAGGTAGCTTATCTCATTCCATAACTCAGGATGCCATACACACTCCATTTGCTCTTTCTGTCTCTGAACCTCTCACATATGTGGGTCTCTGATTCTCTCATGTATGTGAGTTTCCTGTACGTACATACGTAATTAAATTTGGTTCTTTCTCTTATTAATCTGCCTTATGTTAATTTAATGATTAAATTCGCTAAAAGAACCTAGAAGAGTAGAGAGAAAAGATTCGCCCCCATAACATTAAGTGCCCTTTCCTAGATCTATTGATTAGAATTGTGGTGATTTGGTTGGGAATCTGGAGTTTTAAAAAGCACCCCAGGTGATTCTGATGATCTGCCAGGGTGGGAAACCCTGCAGGTAAAGAACAATTCATTAACTTTTCAAAAATTCCTCTGGATATTAATATCAATCTTGGCTTAACTTGCCCTGGTGTTGGATCTGGGCTTAATTAAAGTACCTCTTCCCCCAATGCACTCTGCTTCTTTGCCCAAGATCCCTTTGACTTCAAAATCCTACAACTTTTGCCCTAACCGGTTTGGCTCAGGAGATAGAGCGTCGGCCTTCGGACTCAAGGGTCCCAGGTTCGATTCTGGTCAAGGGCATGTACCTTGGTTGCTTGCACATCCCCAATAGGGAGTGTGCAGGAGGCAGCTGATTGATGTTTCTCTCTCATCGATGTTTCTAACTCTCTATCCCTCTCCCTTCCTCTCTGTAAAAAATCAATGAAATATATAAAAATAAATAAATAATTCTAAAAAAAAAAAATCCTACAACTTTTTATAATCGCTGGCTGTGCATGCTTCACTAAAGGGAATATTTCCATGCTGGCCTTTGCTCACCCATGAGGTTGAAGAAATTAGAGCAGATTTCAGCTCCCCAGAGACCCAATTTCTCCCCAACTGCAAGTGCTGAGGGTTAGGTACAGGATCTGGTGACTTGAACAATGAACAGTGAAATGCTGGAAAATGACCCTGTTTGGGGGAGTCAGGGAGATCGGGCTGAGGAGGGGAAGGTTGACATAGCCCCACCCCTTTGACTCTGAGTTGGAGAAGCCAACATCCCAGCTGTGCCTTTATTCATTAGTGAGGGAAGGGATAAAAAGCATTGTTTCCCGCCCGGCAGGCATAGCTCCGTGGTTGAGCGTCCACCTATGAACCAGGAGGTCACAATTCTCGTCTGGGCACATGCCCGGGTTTCGGGTTCAGTCCCTGTGTGGGGCATGCAGGAGGCAGCCGATCAATGACTCTCTTTCATCATTGATGTTTCTCTCTTTCTCTCCCTCTCCCCTCCTCCCTGAAATCAATAAAAAAATATATTTTTGAAAAGCATTGGTTCTCAAGTTGATGAAGTAAACTACACCAGGGCCATTTCCAGGGCCAGAGGTTGCTGCATATACATTAGATGGCCTCCAGAGCTCAGATGGAGGCCCACCTACAGTTCCCTGATCACCTCTATGCATGTGTGTATGTTGGGTGTAGAATAGAGCAGCCCCACAGTGGGGTTCCTCACCAGGGGTCCTAGTAAGTTACAGCACGGGCTCAGTTGGTCGGTCAGAGGGCCAACATATACGAAAACACTTAGCTAAGCATAGAGCAATTCAATTTTGGGACGTGTTAACAATTTCAAAACGAACCTCAGTCAGAACAGAGTTCTTTTCTTCTGTATCTTATGGATCAGTGCTGTGGGGGGAAAAGGTGGGGGAAAAACACATTAAAAATTGTGTGTACTATAAGATTCAATTTGTGCAGAAAGGTATTTTTATGACTAGAAAAAGGCTGGGAGGATAGATTAAATAATGAAATGCTAATAGCAGTTATCTTTGGGTGGGAGACTTAAAAATAATTTAAAATTTCCTTTTTGTTAACCTACATTTTCTAAATTTTCTACCAAATATATTTACAGTAGTTCCCCCTTATCCATGGCGGGTACCCTATATGTACTATGTTTTTTCTATACATACATGCATACCTATGATAAAGTTTAATTTATAAATTAGGCACAGTAAGAGGTTAACAACAACTAATAATAAAATAGAATTATTATAATAATATATTGTAAAAAAAGTTATGTGAATGTGGTCTCTCGCACTTTCTCAAAATACTTATTGTCCTGTACTGTTCTTGTGATGAAGTGAGGTGATAAAATGCCTACATGATGAGATGAAGTGAGGTGAGTGATATAGGCATTGCGACATAATGTTAGGCTACTGTTGACCTTCTGATGACATGTCAGAAGGAGGATCATCTGCTTTGGATGACCCTAGAGATCATGGTTGGGGAGATTTAATATTTTCAAACTGCTGTTGGTCTCAGATAACTGTGAAAAGCAAAACCTTAGAGGGTGACTACTATAGTTATCAAAATAAAATGTAAAAGGTATGATGATAGTCTTATTTGTTTGTGAGCTATAGATGAGGTTGCTACTGAACATTAAACATTTCTTTCTCACAGTTCTAGAGGTTCAGAAGTCCAAAATCAACATACAGATTCAGTGTCTGGTGAAGTTAAATATTTTTATCTTGGCAGGAGCTTTTATTTTCTGAAAGAAAAGAAAAACAGAACAAACCTTGTTCATTGTGACACTCCCCAAGTGAATTTTGATCTTCATTCCTCCAAAGAGAAAATTTCCACAGTTTAGTTCTCTCTCTGTTACATGTGCAGGGCCTTTGATCTCCTCAAATCCATCCTTTAGGAATAGCCAACTAATTAATCTTCACCCAGAAGCAGATGCTTTGGAGAAATGATAATTAGGAGGTGAGCAAAAAAGCTTTCATGTCAAATATTTACTAATGAGTAGGAATGTTCATTTAACCTCAAAGACCTGAGACCCAAGGAAAGCAGAGCTCTTCCCATCCTAAGTAAGATTTCACAAAGCTCGTCTTTTTCCTTTTCCATCTAAATTTCTCATATAATGTTACATTTTGCTAAACACTGGGTTTTTGAAGTGCTCTTTGTTTTGATTCATGGTTTGCGATCCTAATTGTAATAATTAAGACAGGCAACACCACGCTGCCAGATGAGAACGATCACATCTTTTACTCTACTTAATTGGGTGCATCTGCTAACCAGTTGGGTGGCCATGAGCTGAAGGGGTTTCTCCTCCCCTGCAAGGCCACAGGGTCCCCTCAAGGCCCAAAGATGGGGTAGGGGTGAGAGGGGGTTTCCAAGGGGAGGTAAAAAATTATGTCAACCTTACTGCATAGGAACTCCCTTCTAGCCTTCTGAACATTTTCAAATTAATTATTTTTTCATAGATAATATGTACATGAGGCACAAAGTTCAAAAGGCACAATAGGATATACGGTGGTCCTAAATATATTTCATGCACGCACATCACATATGGCTGTGCGAGTATGCACTGCACTACTCCCATTGTTTACATTTTTATGTATTTATTTTTAAAAGATAAATTAGTTTGTCTTATATAAACAATATATCTCTTTGAGGAAAATACTGAAAAATTCAAAGCACATAAAAGTAATCTGAAATCCCAGCCAACTAGCAATAACATCTGCCTACATTTGGATATGGTTCCTTTCAGTTCTTTTAAAAACACATACATTTGCTAAGTGCATCATATCACACAATTGCATTAACTAATTGCATTTCTACTACCATCTGCTAGCCACTTCGACCCCCTCCAAAGCCCAGCCATAGCCAGGGCCCAGAGAAGGTTTCGTTTCATGCAAATGGAACAATTTTTGGATTGGGGATGCCTGGGACAGTGAGAATCCAACCTTTCCATGGTCATATCCTGTTATATGCTTTTCAGCTACAACCCTGTGGATTGGCCAGGGGTGGAGGTAGGGCTTCAGGTATGGTCAGGACTTTCTGGCCATGTTAAGCAACTTCTGGATGAAACCTATCCCCTGAGCTTCCTGAGGTTTTAAAAGGGAATGGTTGCCAAGTACCACACGCCCAGGAAGCGGTTTTCATCTACTCACACTGAGGTGAAAACAAATGGACAACAATATTTTCCAAAGAGTGAAATTTATTCCAGATAAAAGAATGATCTTTCCTAATGTCCTGTTTTTTTTTTTTTAATGTTAATGTAGGTTTTTCTTTTAGAAACAATGAAAGCTTAACGCCTATTTTCTTAAGATAGCAAAAAATAAGTTGCCAACTCTATATCAGTGCCCTAAATTATTTTTCTAATTTTAAAGTCCTGAGAAGTCTGAAAACCTCAGTCTTTGAATTCCATAGAAACTTCTGATTGAATGAAGATGCCCCAGGAAAGGCTCTGTTGTGTATCCATTTGCCTGGCTCACCCAAGCTGCTCACTGTACCTTTGCCAAGCTAGTGCTCACAAAGCCGGTGGGTCCAGGCTTGCGGTGGGAGGCTGACCCAATAGTATGTTGGCTCCCTGAAACACTATGACTGAGAAAGGCATGCACATTTGCTACAGTGACATTATTGCTTAACCCAAAGAAGGTGCTTTAAAGTCTCTGAATGGCTGATGAGAACATTATAAGCACTAGTATTCTCATTTTATGGAAGAGGAAATGAGGACTTTCAGAGATTAAACTGCCTGAAACCATACAGCTGCAGAGTTTAGATTAGAAGCCAGGCTAGCTAGATGCCAGAGACCTGACCTCACCCCTACACCACACCCCCATCACAGACCAGCACTTGAGGACCCCTGACCTGGGCACTTAGGAAATTTCTTTACCGACCTCTCTGGTCCCCCAAATCAAGAAAAAATGTTAATAGGTACCACTTTGGTTGAGTCTAAGCCCCTTAGACCCAAGTCATAATGGTTCCATTTAAAAATCAAATTGAACAGAAATCACAAACAGCTAACCCAATTTCACACAGGCAGAGCAGATAAATTATCCCTGCTGACTCTCAGGGTCCCTTTCTGCCATTCCCCTCCCCCTCTAAATTTATTGGCTTACACCCTAACCAGCCTCAGTTTCATTTAACAGAGTCCCCAAGGCTGAGTAGTGAATGTTAATTCACAATCATACGTACATGCAAAACACACAGTTAAGTTCAGGCTTCTTGACCCTTAAGGTGCAAACAGATCACCCATAAATCTAGTAAACAAGCAGATCTGATTCAGTGGGGCTGGGGTGGGGCCCGAGAGTCCAAATTTCTGTTGCAGCTGGCCCTTGGAAGACTTATTGAGTGGTGAGACTTTAGAGAATACTGATTTTTTTAACTAGGTACTTTCTGACTGAGCACCACCCTAAAACCCAGGAAGATTGTCTCCCAGGCGCTTCACCGTAGCCTGCGGTCCCTCCTGAGCTTTGTGGAGTGAGAGCCAGTGTGCACTGCACTCTGAAGGAGCGTGGACCCTCAGCCAACAATTGTGCAATATCTTTTATTTTACACTAGAGGCCCAGTGCGTGAAATCTCGAGTAGCCCGCCCACCCGCCCACCACCCACCTTGCTGTGATCTGAGCCTGTGGGCCATGGGGGAGGGACTGAGAGGTGCTCAATGCGCCTCATGGTGACCGGTCATTTGGTCGTCCTGGTCATCATGGACACTGGCTTTTTATATATATAGATAAGGAGACCTTCCTGGCTTTTGAAGCCACATCAACAGTTAGTTGTCAATTTGAATTCTATATAAAATGGCTGTTTGAGGAACCTCCACTTTCTTATTTGCCTCAAATACATAATTTAATTGCGAATTATGCACTTAATAAGAATGTGCAAGCTAGGCCTATCAATCTATGTAGTGGATTATAGTTTAGATTATATAAATTTCATATTTGCCCTAGGCCTGTGGTCGGCAAACTGCGGCTCGCGAGCCACATGCGGCTCTTTGGCCCCTTGAGTGTGGCTCTTCCTAAGCCTTAGGAGTACCCTAATTAAGTTAATAACAATGTACCTACCTATATAGTTTAAGTTTAAAAAATTTGGCTCTCAAAAGAAATTTCAATCGTTGTACTGTTGATATTTGGCTTTGTTAACTAATGAGTTTGCTGACCACTGCCCTAGGCCTTACTTCTTTACTTAGGATCACAGAATTATATTCCACAAAGAACTGTAGAGAGCGTTGCGCATTACTTTACAGAAGAATTATGGGCCAGAGAGAAGAGAGTTCCTGACTTGGCCAAGGAGACAGCATTCAAGCTGTGCCAGAACCCAGATCTCAGCCCGAGGACTCTGGGCACATGGGCTGGGGCCCAACTAGTGTAGGGAATCCAGGACGCTTGAGCTCTCCGCTTTCTGCACCCTTAATTACTTCCTATGAGGAACCTTCGACTTTCCCACCTCCATCTTCTCTGTGTACCTTTAAGAACCCACAGACTACAAGGAGTGGCAGGAATGGCACCTGCTCAGTGGTGAAGGTCAGGACAGTCAGGACACTTTACCAAATAATCTCAAGCTTGGCTGCTCAGGCTGATGTCAGCAGCTGGCATCTCTGAGGTCTCAGTGGTCGGAAAGGTAGGGGAAGAGGTAATATCCAGGGAGCCCACACTGACATCTAGGCAAGTAGAAAGCATAGCTGAGGCTGGCTCACTAACTGCCCCCACGTTTTCACCTTGTGAACGTGAGCACGTGAGCAATCAGTCTGAGGTGCTTCCACTTGTTTATGAATGAGTGATGGTGTTCCGGTGGGTTCTGTGTTTAGCACCACATGTCTGGATATCTGGCAATTACTTTTAAGAATTTAGAAAATAAATTGCTTGGGAAAGAAAATTCCCTTATGATAGAAGCAACTTTCAAATACTTTTTTGCCTTCAGACTATTTTTCTCTTTATCAATTACATAATTAAGTGCCTGCTGTATGCAAAATAAACACAAGGCCTTCCTTCCTTCCTTCCTTCCTTCCTTCCTTCCTTCCTTCCTTCCATCTCCCCATCCATCCATCCATTCATCCATCCATCCCTAGGTAATTTGAAATTGATGAGCTGGGGAGCAACAGTTAACCTATATGACATGCATGAAGCTACAATTTTTAAAGACTTAAAATTTAAGCTTGGCCGTTGCAGCTCAGGTGGTTGAGCATCATCCCATGCACCATGAGGTTGCAGGATCAATTCCCTGGGTCAGGGCACATGCCTGGGATTTGGGCTCAAGCCCCAGTAGGGGTGTGCAGGAGACAGCTGATCGATGTTTCTCTCTCCCTCTCCCTTCCTCTCTTTCTAAAATCAATAAAACCATATTTTTTTTAAAAAGACCTAAAATTTAACAAAACACACTTAAAAGCTTTTCTCAAGGATATCCCTTGGAACACAGACTCCATAGGATGTACTGGTAAAACCAACCAAAGGAATAGGACCTGAGCTCTTAGTTAATTGAGGAAGTGTCCTAAATGTTGCATGAGGAACCTCTCTCTCATAGATTTACTGTGCCCATTAGTGTATTACCATCTCTGAGAAGTACCTCAGTAATGAAACATTTATATGTTGTTTCAATTTAAAAAATGGTCTTCAGAGTTTGTCAGCTGAAGGTTTGAGTTATTTTCTTGTTGGTCTATGACAAGCACTGAAGCACACTGAATAAGTATTTAAAAATGTGGAGAAATTTGACAGAATAATGTAATGTTTGTGGACCCTAATAATAAAAAATTGAGTGAAAAAAATTTTGTGTGCTTTTAAATTTTTATTTATTTGATAAATTTTGAATTTATATTTTACCAAAAAAAATGGTCTGAGACAAATTAGAAGTAAAAGAAAAACTGGTCCTGCATCACAGAGAGTTTGAGAAGCCTTCTCTTAAACCAATTTTTCAGATCTGTTTGACCACGGGAACCCTAATACAGCCTAAGAAACTGGAGCTTCTTGCACACTGTATGTTGGAAGATGCTATAGAAAAAATTAACCTTACATAATCCAATATTTCTTTAATAATTTCAGAAGCACTTCAGGATTTTGAGGCTTAAGTTCATAATTCAGAGAAACAACTTTTACCATGCTGTATACAGCTGGGCTGTAGTTCTAATTATCACACATGTACACTACACAGATACTAGGCTGCAGTATTTGCCATGTGATCTGATGCATATTAAGGGTTAGAGACAGCCCCTGGTAGCCTGAGCCAGGGGTAAAATTTGCAAAAAGTAAAAACACTTAAAAAATACAGACATGAGATGAAGTACTTAGTGCCAATTAAAATTTCATGATTAGTCAAATCAAGTGCTCATATTTTAAAGAGATTTCAGGTAATGTACTTATGAGATGTTTAATTGTATCATTCTTTGAAATCTGAGTTGAATTTTTAAAATTTCCTTATTCCCCCAAATTGCCCTAGCTCGCTGTTAATTCAATCTCTTCATTATTAATTAAAATTTGCAAAGTTAAAAGAAACCAGTTCCTCTGTTGATTGTGAGAGGAAAAAGAAACGGCTTTATTTTAAAATGTACTCAAAAGATTGCTTTGTAGGGAGAAACCAAGATGGCGGCATAGGTAAACACTGGAAATTGCTGCCTTGCACAACCACTTCAAAAATACAACTAAAAGACAAAACGGACATCATCCAGAACCACAGGAAGGCTGGCTGAGTGGAAATTCTACAACTAGAAGGAAAGAGAAAAGCACACTGAGACTCAGGAGGTGTGGAAGTGAAGTGCAGAGGTACGGAGGCGCACGTGGAAAGGGCTGGCAACTGAGGACTCAGTTGTCTTTTTCAATCAGGAGGGAGTCTCAAGCTCCAGACTGCTCTGAATTCCAGTTCCAGGCCAGTCTCTGGGGACCCAGACTCATACGGGGAGAAACTGGACTGTCTGGCATTGGTCGGAACTCGAGGGCGACTTTCTCTCAGAGGTACTTGCAGCAATTAACAGGACACTGAGACCCAGGGCCTCTTAGGGTAGTACTGAGGAGCAGCCATAGCTGCTTGTTCCACCCTGCTCATCTCCAGAGACCCCGCTCCACCCAAGCTGTGCACAGAGGCTTTTGCATATGAAGGGCCTGGCCCTTTGCAATCTGAAAATTACCTAACAAACTGCAGCTGGGTCAGGGAAACCCAGAACTTCCAAAAGAAGGCCCAAGGCCCCACAGCAGCTTGCATTGCTTCACATCTGGGCTCCTGCTGGGTAGCCTCAGGCAGAGGCTAAATTAGCACCTCTTTAGAGATCCAAGTGCCAGTGTACCCAGTGGTCAGAGTGGGACCATCCAGATTACAGCTCCTCAGATCCTTAAGGGACACACTCAGGGGCAGACTCAGTGAGCAACAAAGCACCACTGAAGCAAGTCTTGCCCCAGAAGGGTGTCTCCAGCACAGAAGTTCTCCCACTGCAGACACAGCTGATTCTCACAGCCAATTGGCCTGGAGGTCAATTCCTCCCAGTGATACCTACAACAATCAAGGCTTAACTACAACAAGACTGTGCACAAAGCCCACAAAGGGGTGCACCAAGGGTGTCCACCTCAGGTAATTGGGGAGGCTGAGCCACTGGGCCCTCTAGGACACCTAGCACAGAAAGCCACTCTATCAACACAGGGAAGCAGCCAAAATGCAGAGAGAAAGAAACAGGTCACAAATGACAGAAATGGAGGAAAGCAAACTAGTGGATATAGAGTTCAAAACCACACTTTTAAGGTTTTTCAAGAATTCTCTAGAAACTGCCAATAAACTTAGTGAGACCCTCAAGAAATCTAGTGAGACCCTCGAGGTTATAAAAAAGGACCAACTAGAAATTAAGAATACACTGACTGAAATAAAGAATATTATACAGAGTTCCAACTGCAGACTAGAGGATTGCAAGAATCAAGTCAAAGATTTTAAATACGAAGAAGCAAAAAAGACCCAACCGGAAAAACAAAAAGAAAAAAGAATCCAAAAATATGAAGAGAGTGTAAGGAGCCTCTGGGACAACTTCAAATGTACCAACATCCAAATTATGGGGGTGACAGAAGAAGAGAGCGAGCAAGATATTGAAAACCCATTTGAAGAAATAATGACAGAAAACTTCCCCTACCTGGTGAAAGAAATAGACTTACAAGTCCAGAAAGCGCAGAGAACCCCAAACAAAAGGAATCCAAAGAGGACTACACCAAGACACATCATAATTAAAATGCCAAGAGCAAAAGACAAAGAGAGAATCTTAAAAAGCAGCAAGAGAAAAAAGTCAGTTACCTACAAGGGAGTACCCATACAACTGTCAGCTAATTACTCAACAGAAACTATGCAGGCCAGAAGGGAGTGGCAAGAAATATTCAAAGTGCTGAATAGCAAGAACCTACAACCAAGATTACTTTACCCAGCAAAGCTATCATTCAGAATTGAATGTCAGATAAAGAGCTTCACAGATAAGAAAAAGCTAAAGGAGTTCATCACCACCAAACCAGGATTATATGAAATGCTGAAAGGTATTCTTTAAGAAGAGGAAGAAGAAGAAAAAGGTAAAGATACAAATTATGAACAACAAATACACATCTATCAACAAGTGAATCTAAAAATCAAGTGAATAAATAATCTGATGAACAGAATGAACTGGTGATTATAATAGAATCAGTGGCATAGAAAGGGAGTGGACTGAGTATTCTCGGGGGGAAAGGAGTGTGGGGGGTGCGGGAAGAGACTAAACAAAAATCGTACACCTATGGATGAGGACAGTGGTGGGGGGGCGGGTAAGGGCAGAGGGTGAGGTGGGAGCCGGGTGGAGGGGAGCTATGGGGGGAAAGAAGAGGAACAACTGTAATAATCTGAACAATAAAGATTTAATTAAAAAAAAAAAGATTCCTTTTTAAATTTCTCTCTGCTGATATGCTGGTCATTTGTGGATCCTAATCAACTTTTCTTCCCTTCTCTTTACTGCTGTGTATTTTAGGAGCATCATTTCCCAGGCTTTCTGTTGGGAGAGACTGGGAGGCAGGTGGGGAAAGAGGAGCCATTCCCTCCCTGTTCTGACTTCTGCTGCATGGTCTCCGCATTGCCCTGGGCTCTGGCTTGGTAGTTCTGGCATTGGCAGGTGGCCCCAATGCTCCGCTGGACACCCCAGCAGCAGAGTGGAGAGGGTGCATCTGGTAACCCTTCCTCACCTTTTATCCCCCAGCCCTAGGGGTGTTAGACAGCATTTTCTCAAAGTACTAATACTTGCCTTAGCTCATCATCCCCTTTTTGTTCTTTCAGCCCTTTCAACACTTTAGCAACTAGTGGCCTTTATTCAATTCTCTCCATTTGAAATATCTAAGCAAGGTACTCATCAGAAAACCACTCTGAAGAAAAACTATATTGGCATTCTATTTAAATATAGATATCTATATATGTGTGTATGTTGTGTGTATATATGTATATATAGTACACTAGAGGCCAGTGCACGAATTTGTGCATGGGTGGGGTTCCTCAGCCTGGCCAGTGATCGGGGCCCATCAGGTCCACCTCACCCAGTCCTGTTTGGGGCCAATGGGAGCCGACCAGCTGGAGGAGAGGGACCATGGGAGGTTGGCTGTGGGAGCGCACTGACCACCAGGAGGCAGCTCCTGCATTGAGTGACTGTCCTCTGGTGGTGAGTGCATGTCATAGCTACTGGCCGGTCATCCAGTTGTAATGGTCACTTAGGCTTTTATATATATAGATTATTTTGTATACATACATGTAATTTTAAATCCAATGAAGACTGCCCTTGAAAATCTATTTTAATGTCTACTGACAAGATCTCATTCAAAATTTGTGCAAACATGCACTTGATCATAAACTAATGAATAAACAACATAAAGGTAATTAATAGTGAGTAAATGGGAGTGAAATCTGTTTTTTATAAAACGTATAGTAACAGGTACCGGCTTTTCAAATGTATTACTAGTATTTAATGTATTTTCCTATGGTTTCACTTCTGAATGGGTTGAATAAGAGTTTTCCAAAGTGTGCTCCATAAAACAGTTGGCCTTTACATAGACAAAAAGGAGTTGATGTAAGTCTGACATTTAGAGCATATCCTACTACTCCTCTCCAAGATTTACAAAGTATGCTAGTGTCTTAAATTGTTTTGGCTTCTAGAACAAATTCCATAGGCCCAGGTAGCTTATAAACAACAGAACTTTCTCACAGTTTTGGAGGCTGAAGTCCAAGATCAAGTTACCAGCATGGTCAGGTTCTGACTAAAGCCCCCCCTGGATGTGTCCTCACTGGATGGAAGGGCCAGGGAGATGTTTTATAAGAACACTGATCTCAATCATAAGGACTGCACCCTTATGACCCAGTCACCTCCCAAAGGCTCCACCTCTTAATGCTATCACATTGTTCATTAACATTCTACCTAAGCGAACTTGGGGAGGACACAGACATCCAGACCAGTTATCAGCATATAATTGGCTCCAAGACATCTTCCAGTAAAGATACCTGCTTAATTTTGTTTAAATTTTTTTTCCCAAAATTTACTTGACCATGGGATTTTTTAATGTATTTATCCATACTGTAGAACTTTAATTATGCCAAGCATTTGGCAAGAATTACTCTCTTTAATCCACTGTTTCCCTCTCTCTCTCTTTCTCTCTCTCTCTCACACACACACACACACACACACACACACACACACACACACTTTCTTTTTTTTAAATTAAGATATAATTGACCATATAACATTGTAGAAGTTTAAGGTACAACCATGGTGAGTTTAGTTAACACCTTGAATAATTATCTTTTTTTTCTTTTTGTGGTGAGAACATTTAAGCTTTACTGTCTTAGCACCTTTCAAGTATATAATACAGTAGTTTTAACTATGGAGACCATGCTGTATATTACATAGAGAAGTTATTCATCTTATAACTGGAAGTTTGTACCCTGCCACCAACATCTCCCCACATAAAAGTGAGACCATACAGTATTTGTCTTTCTCTGAGTTATTTCACTTAGCACTTCCTCAGACCTGTCCATATTGTTACAAGAGGCAGGATTTCCTTCTGTCTCATGGTTAAATAATAATATTCCTGTGTGTGTGTGTGCGTACATATATAATGGAATATGATATATACATGATATGTATCTCACATTTTCTTATCTATTCATCCAGTTGATGACCACTTAGATTGCTTCTATGTCTTGCCTACTATGAATAATGTTGCAATGAACATGACAGTACAGATATCTCTTCAGAATAGTGATTTCATGTCCTTTGGATGTACACCCAGAAGTGGGGTTGCTGGATCATATGGTAGCTCTATTTTTAATTTTTTATGGAACTTCCAATACCATTTTTCATAGTGGCTGTACCAATTTACATTCCCACCAATGGTGTACAAGTTCCCTTTTCTCCACAGCCTCACCAAAGCTTGTTATTTCTTGTCTTTTAAATCATAGCTATCTTAACAAGTACAAGGTGCTATTTTATTAGTTGTCTGGGGTTTTGATTTGCATTTTCCTAATGATTAGCAGTGTTGGGCATCTTTTTTATGCAGCTGTTGCTTTTGAATGTCTTCTTTGAAAAAATGTCTACTCGGGTCTTCTGCCCATTTTAAAATCAGATTGTTTGGTTTTTGCTATTGCATTTTATGAGTTCCTTATACATCAGATATCTCATTTCATAGGTTGCCTTTTCATTTTGCTGATTGCTTCTTTCGTTGTGCAGAAGCGTTTTAGTTGGATGTAGTCCCACTTATTTTCCTTGTTGCTTATGCTTTTGTTTTCACAGTAAATAAATGTTGCCAAGACCCACATTAAGGATATTTTCCACTATGTTTTCTTCTGGGATTTTTAGTTTCAGGTCTTACAGTTAAGTCTTTAATCCATTTTGAGTTCATTTTTGGGAGTGGTGGAAGATAAGGATCCAATTTCATTCTTTTGCAGGTGATTATCCAGTTTTCCCAGCACCATTTTTTGAAAAGATTGTCCTTTTCCCACTGAGTAGTCTTGGCTCCCTGGTCAAATATTAGTTGTCTATATGTGTGCACACACACCCAATTTCACCGCTATCCCTAAATAGCCATTGCTGGTTCTTTGGAGGAAAGGAAATGTTAGGTAAAAAGATAAATGCTTCATCAGATGTTATGCTCATCTCCTTATATATTTCACTCTGTATCATGTTTGACTTCTTGCTATTTTAATGATCAACATTTCCTTGTGCAGCCTAAACTGCATTAACAGTGAGTTTATGATTTCCTTTAGCCAATGCTGGCAACACAATACCATTGACAGCATCCACCCCAGAAACAGCTTTTCTTTACAAAATGTCCTGGGATTAAATCACAAAAAGATGCAGGAGTAGAGACTCCTTGGGTGCTTTCTACATTTGTATTTAAATGCACCATCCTCATCTTAACGTGATGAATAGCAGTAACCACGGTCCTCCCAGGAATCAAAGCACAGCCCGGTGCATCTGTGCGGTGAGCTGCAGGGCAGCCGTTGGAGCAGCAGTGTCCTGTGTGCCCATGGCCTCCCGAGTGGGAAGCAAACCTGAGCCAGACCCTACTCAGACCTCAGGAAGCCTGACGTGTTTTTACTGCAAGGTCTCGATAGAATCACAGCACTGACACTGGAAAGACTGCTTTCTTCTTTTTTTAAAATGTTACGTTAAATCGGCTGTTGGAAAGGGGGTGGTTTAAAAACATGTGTTCACGTGAGAGCAAGTTTTAGTACTCCCTGCAGCTCCAGAGACTTGAAATGCGAATCTGGATAATTCCTAATAGGATCCGTGATCTAGATTTGGCTGAAAAGCCTCCATTTGATTTTCCAGGACAGGCTGATGACGGCCGCTGGCCCGCGCTCAGGCTGGCCTGGCAGAGCCAGCTCCCATTTCCTCCATCCCCTCTCTCTGCTTGGGCCTTTGAAATGCCCAGGAGCTAACAGCTGCTGGAGGCGGGGCAGAAAGGCCTGGCAGGAGCTGGGGCTGCACCTGTGTCTCAGCCGTGCCAGATCCCACAACTGGTCACCCGGCCGGGAGGCGGGGAGAGGGGCAGTGGGGCAGAAAGACAGAAATGGGGCTGGGAGAAAGGGGAGCCACAGTGTCAGGGGCGGGAGTTAGAGGCAGGGGAGAGGAGTGAGGGTGGGGCAAAGCCTGTTCAGCTGCCTTGGGGTGAGGGGTTTGCCAATCACTTAGCACCAGTGTGTCAGGAGGGCTCCCAAAGAAGTTTAAGTGAACAATCATTCTTTTTAAAATGTGGCCGCCTGGTGGTTTTCTTTCTTTCAAGTGTTTTTATTGATTTCAGAGAGAGGAAGGGAGAGATAGCAACATTGATTGGCTGCCTCCTACATGCCTCCTACTGGGGACCACGCCCCAGGCATGTGCCCTGACCGGGAATCGAACCGGCATCCTCCTGGTACATGGGATGACACTCAACCAACTGAGCCGCACGGGTCTGGCTGGGTAGTTTCCATAAATCCTCTGATCCTGCAATCCCAAGCAGGGTCTGAAACCTGATACCTGATAGTGACGCCACCAGAGGTAAATAGGCCACACAAGCTCCCCAGGCTTAGAGCTCCCACAGTGCCCCTCTCAGGCAGCTGAGGGTGAACAACCCAGAGAGCTCTGCTTTCAGACAGCCATGCCAAAGCCTCGAGCAGAAGCCAGAGAGCAGGGCAGCATCACAACTGAGGGAGGGGCTGAGCAGACATGGGCCCTCCAGGGTCCTGGCTGGTTGAGTTGCCCCAGCATCAGCACCTGCCCAGTCACCTAGAATTCTCACCCCCTTCGTTAGGGTAAGGCCCTGACGGGCAGGGTGGGACACCTCAAGTGCTCCACGTGGTCACTTTTACTGGCCCCTTGATGTGGCTGCGGGCTGAGGAGACGCAGGGAAGCCGCTGCCTGGACCCTCTGTCTGGCCGCCCCGCCCAGCCTCGTGGGCCATGCAGTCAGAGAAGACCTTCAAGCAGCGCTGCACCTCCGAACAGAGTGGAATACATCCAACTTATCTGAGCGCAACGTCCGATCAAAATCCCGGGCGCCTATACTCTGTCCAAACTTGATTCTGGATTCTGGGTGAACACAATGCGGTTATGTTATTCCTGTTCCAACGTGAGCAGAAGCTAGGAGCGGTGAAAAGGTCCGAGCAGATGGCTGTTGTCCACCTCCGATGCCAAGCACCAAGGAGTTTCGTCCTTCCAATCAGGGAGGTCGGGAGCCTCTGATGCCATGAGTCATTCCAACCTGACAACCAGCCTGAAAGATTCTAACACGTGCAACTGCTCTGTGTGCACATCCCCTGGAGCTCAGGGTCAATGAGCTCTCCTGCCACGGACCCGACCACCTCTGACCAGCCTTCAAAACTACCCTCAAGTGTCAGCATCACTCTTCATCCCTCCCAGGGGGTTGCAGGGTTCTCTCCATTCTGAACTTAAAATAGGTTGGTCTCTCTCCTTTCCCATTCCCATTTCAAAGCATAGTCTGGTGGGAGAGAGAGGCGACCAGGACATTTAGGGAAAGCAGAAATGCTCAGACCTTACAAGAATGAGATAAGTGTGTAAACAAGATACCAGGTACATTGACTTGTCAGATTCAAAAGTTACTTTTAAAACACTCAATTTGGCAAAGCTCAATGGTTACAGACACAATGTTCAGGATTCCTTACCTGGGGACAACCTTCCTCTACTTTCAGGAATTTTTTAGTCCAAAAGACATTGTGAAAACCTAAAATCCTAGAAAACGGTACATATGCTCACACACTTCACATGGTGTCTACAATTTCAGGGTGCCTATGGATTGCCTCTCAATTACACTTCAAAAACCCTAGTCTACATATCAAAATTTTTAGCCTGTGTATGACTGTTGACCCAGAAATTTTATTATCACTTGTGTATCCTATAAATAAAATGTCACAAGCACAAAACGGAAAAAAATGTAGGTCTTATTTTGTTTTCCACAAGACAACTGATAAATTTCTCATGAAACTTCAGAGAGAGGTTCATCTGATAGAACCATCCAACCAAACAGTGTTAGCATATGGGCCAATCTAATTTTGGAGGAAGGCTTCTAGTGACAACCATAGGGCCCTTTCACATTATGAAAACAACTAGAGGCCCAGTGCACGGATTTGTGCACATTGAAAGTAAATTAATTCGAAGGCGGCCAGCAGAACGGGACTGGGAGAGATGGGTCGGACATGTCCTGGAGCCAACCTCCCTTAGTCCCTCCCCGGCCGTCACACCTTGGGAGGCACTGGGGCTCAAAGGGTGTCTGTAGAGTGAGCGGGGTCCTCTAGCAGGTAGGGTCCCTCAGCCTGGTCTGGGGGAATGGGGCAGAAACCAGAATTCCGACATCCCCCAAGGGGTCCTGGAGTGCAAGAGGGCACTCTGCAAAGTTGCTGTTGCTTGGCAGCTCCTGCACTGAGCCATCTGCCTGGTGATCAGTGAGCATCATAGCTACTGGTCGGAGTGTCTGCCCCTGATGGTCATTGTGTGTCATAGCTACCAGTTGGACAGTTGAATGGTCAGACGGTTGCTTAGGCATATATATATATATATATATATATATATATATATATATATATATATATATAGTTTGTCAATGCCCTCCCATTAGATGCTCCACTCTTTTGGAATAGGGACAATGTCTTTGAAGCACCAGAAACAAATGACCAACACAAAAAGGTGGTATTTAAAATAAAGTTTTATTAAACAAATGGGAGAATGAACAAATAGGTGTGGGGGGGTGGGGGGAGGGGAAAATATATCAACAAACTAAAATGGGCTAACAACATCTAAATTAAACTTAGGAGAACCAAATGAAGTGTAATATTTATGTTATTAAAAGAAACAACAACACATGCATGGCCTGCTTGGCTCAGTGGTTGCATGTCAACCTATGAACCAGGAGATCACAGATAAATTCTGGTCACGGGACATGCCTAGGTTGTAGGCTCAATCTCCAGTAGGGGGCGTGCAGGAGGCAGCCAATCAATGATTCTCTCTCATCATTGATGTTTCTCTCTCTCTCTCCCCCGCGCCCTTCCTCTCTGAAATCAATAAAAATATATTCAAAACAACAATAACAACACATGTACAAATGTATAAGATATGGGATTCCTGGCTTAGCAACAATGTAAACATAGGGAGAAACCAAGATGGCGGCATAAGTAAATACTGGAAATAGCTGCCTCGTACAACTATTTCAAAAATACAACTAAAAGACAAAACGGACATCATCCAGAACCACAGGAAGGCTGGTTGAGTGGAAATTCTGCAACTAGAAGGAAAGAGAAAAGCACACTGAGACTCAGAGGAGGTGCAGAAGTAAAATGCAGAGGTACGGAGGCGCACGCGGAAAGGGCTGACAACTGAGGACTCAGTTGTCTTTTTCAATCAGGAGGGAGACACATGCTCCCGACTACTCTGAACTCCAGTTCCAGGCGAGTCTCTGGGGACTCAGACTCATACGAGGAGAAACTGAACTGTCTGGCACCAGGTGGAACACAAAGGGGGCTTTCTCTCAGAGGTGCTTGCAGGGATTACTGCAGGACACTGAGACCCGGGGCCTCTTGGGGCAGGGCTGAGGATGAGCCATAGCTGTTTGCTCTGCCCTGTTGATTTCCTGAGACCCCACCCCACCCAAGCTGTGGCAGAGGCTTTTGCATATGAATGGCCTGGCCCTTTGCAATTTAAAATTACCTAACAAACTGCAGCTGGGTCAGAGAGACCCAGAACTTCCAAAAGAAGGCTCAAAGCCCCACAGCAGCTTGCACTGCTTCACAGCTGGGCCTCATTTGAGCACCTCCAAACTCCAAACAAAGAAAAGGAATCTGCAGATATCTCTGTAGCTCCTGCTGGGTAGCCTCAGGCAGAGACTAAATTAGCACCTCTTTAGAGATCCAAGTGCCAGTGTACCAGTGGTCAGAGTGGGACCATCCAGATTACAGCTCCTCAGATCCTTAAGGGACACACTCAGGGGCAGACTCAGTGAGCAACAAAGCACCACTGAAGCAAGTCTTGCCCCAGAAGGGTGTCTCCAGCACAGAAGTTCTCCCACTGCAGACACAGCTGATTCTCACAGCCAATTGGCCTGGAGGTCAATTCCTCCCAGTGATACCTACAACAATCAAGGCTTAACTACAACAAGACTGTGCACAAAGCCCACAAAGGGGTGCACCAAGGGTGTCCACCTCAGGTAATTGGGGAGGCTGAGCCACTGGGCCCTATAGGACACCTAGCACAGAAAGCCACTCTATCAACACAGGGAAGCAGCCAAAATGCAGAGAGAAAGAAACAGGTCACAAATGACAGAAATGGAGGAAAGCAAACTACTGGATATAGAGTTCAAAACCACACTTTTAAGGTTTTTCAAGAATTCTCTAGAAACTGCCAATAAACTTAGTGAGACCCTCAAGAAATCTAGTGAGACCCTCGAGGTTATGAAAAAGGACCAACTAGAAATTAAGAATACACTAACTGAAATAAAGAATATATTTTTTTAAAATATATTTTATTGATTTTTTACAGAGAGGAAGGGAGAGAGATAGAGAGTTAGAAACATCGATGAGAGAGAAACATCGATCAACTGCCTCCTGCACATCTCCCACTGGGGATGTGCCCACAACCCAGGTACATGCCCTTGACCAGAATTGAACCCAGGACCCTTGAGTCTGCAGGCCAACGCTCTATCCACTGAGCCAAACCAGTTTCGGCTGAAATAAAGAATATTATACAGAGATCGAACTGCAGACTAGAGGATTGCAAGAATCAAGTCAAAGATTTTAAATACGAAGAAGCAAAAAAGACCCAACCGGAAAAACAAAACGAAAAAAAAATCCAAAAATATGAAGAGAGTGTAAGGAGCCTCTGGGACAACTTCAAACGTACCAACATCCGAATTATGGGGGTGCCAGAAGAAGAGAGCAAGCAAGATATTGAAAACCCATTTGAAGAAATAATGACAGAAAACTTCCCCTACCTGGTGAAAGAAATAGACTTACAAGTCCAGGAAGTACAGAGAACCCCAAACAAAAGGAATCCAAAGAGGACCACATCAAGACACATCATAATTAAAATGCCAAGAGCAAAAGACAAAGAGAGAATCTTAAAAGCAGCAAGAGAAAAAAGTCAGTTACCTACAAGAGAGTACCCATACAACTGTCAGCTAATTACTCAACAGAAACTATGCAGGCCAGAAGGGAGTGGCAAGAAATATTCAAAGTGATGAATAGCAAGAACCTACAACCAAGATTACTTTACCCAGCAAAGCTATTGTTCAGAATTGAAGGTCAGATAAATAGCTTCACAGATAAGAAAAAGCTAAAGGAGTTCATCACCACCAAACCAGTATTATATGAAATGCTGAAAGGTATTCTTTAAGAAGAGGAGGAAGAAGAAAAGGGTAAAGATAAAAATTATGAACAACAAATACATATCTATCAACAAGTGAATCTAAAAATCAAGTGAATAAATAATCTGATGAACAGAATAAACTGGTGAATATAATAGAATCAGGGGCATAGAAAGGGAGTGGACTGACTATTCTCGGGGGGGGAGGAGTGTGGGGGGTGCAGGAAGAGACTGGACAAAAATCATACACCTATGGATGAGGACAGAGGGGAGGGGTGGTAAGGGCAGAGGGTGGGGTGGGAGCCGGGTGGAGGTGAGCTATGGGGGGAAAAAGGAACAACTGTAATAATCTGAACAATAAAGATTTAATTTAAAAAAAACAATGTAAACATAGCTGAGAGATTTCATCGCCTCAGGATATTATTGCCCCCAAACCAAAAACCCTGGTAAATTGTTAAACTTCTTCAAAATAAATATCTTTATTTGCAAAATATCCAGATAGTTGCCCTGCCCATTGCTCTGATCAGCTGACACTTTTGTGTATTCAGTTCCAAGTCACACAGTGAAAGCAGAACATGGAGACAAAGGAAGGGCGGAGGAGGGTGACCATGAGCCTGAGCGGTCAGACAACCACATCGAGGTACCAGGGGGTGGAAGGCACCAGGGAAGCCTCTCTTGGAAAAGCTTTACTTTCTTACAGAGTTGAACAGAAAGGGAATGAATTCCTTCGAGTTGGGGAGCTCCAAACATGGTGAGGTCCATGGCACTTGTCAAATACTGGCTGTGACCATCTTTCAGGAATGTTCGAAAGGAATGCCCTGCTTTGAGTTATTCCCAAGGTATTCGAAGGAGCTATCCAACTGAAAGATTCCACATGCTATCCTTTGGGTTAGTGTTGCCATTGAAGAACATTGTTGTTCTTTAATAATTAAATTCCTCTAATATTGAAGGAATATTTCTACATATTGATAGAACTGATTTCTTTGTAAGGCACCATAGGGCTCTAAGTGATTTGTCAAATTTTGATCACAAAATACTAAGCCTTGAGATGCTTCATATAAAAATGGCTTCCTGGCTCTGGCTTGTGAGGCTTGGTTGGTTGGAGCATCCTCCCAGGCACGAAGGGTTGCAGGTTCAATTCCCAGTCAGGGCACATAGAACCAGGTTGCAGGTTCTATCCCCTGGTCCAGGTGGGAGGCAGTCGATTGATATTTCTCCCTCTCCCTCTCCCTTCCTCCCTCTCTCTCTTAAAAAAAAATCAATAAAAAAATATTCTCAGGTGAGGATTTAAAAAATAAAAATGGCTCCCTAAAAAGTCAATTTTTAAAATACTGCCTAATATACCATCCTGAGAGATTCACAATCTGGATGTATCAGAGGGTCTGAGAAAAAAGTTGTTTTAACTCAGCATTTCCTAAACTTAGTTTCCCGATGAATACTTACCTTTCTTATGTTTCTTAACACAACAAATCTTCTTCCAACGTTCCTTGGTAATACTGCCTGCCTTCATAGTTATTCTGTCGCCTTCCTCTGAGTTCATCATTTAATGTTATTTCTGCGACTGCAGCTTCCAACACAATTTCCCAAATTGACCACAAGGGGGCTCTGCTTGTCTTACAAAAAAGGCGGTTGCTCGTGCTTCCAGACCGCTGCCACCTGGAGTGTACACAAGTTAATTTAGAAATATTGTCACCTGACTCGGGTGAACTTTTCAGAAGAATGTTGTATGAACTGGGTTTTTCTTGTTGTCTCACGTTTCCGTTTTAAGGATAAATTTCAGTGGAGTTCAGGACAGGGAAGAGGGAAGCATCTGAAATCTGGGAGGAGACTTTTTCTGCAGAGCCACTGATTCCAACTAAACATTATTTATTTTCTTTTAGATCTTTGAAAACAAAAAGAGGTTACCTGGCCAGGGTGGCTCAATGGCTGACCATCGACCTATGAACCAGGTGGTCACAATTCGATTCCTGGTCAGGGCTCCTTCCCCATTGTGAGGTGTACAGGAGGCAGCCAATGAGTCCCCTCATCACTGATGTTTCTAATCTCCCTCTCCCTTCCTCTCTGAAATCGATTTTATATATATATATATAAACAAAAAGATGTTGAAACAAGAAGCCAGAGCTGTTGGCACTGAGCACTTTTGCATATTAACCTCTGGCTAAACCTTCAGTGTGATGAAGTCACTTTTATTAGCAGCAGCAGGAGCAACTCAGTGGTACTCTGAACCTGATTGCACCATTTTGGAAGAATGGATTCTTACAGGTGCATGCATTTTTAGTAAATGGGAAAAATTATTATTGTCCTCAAAGCCTTAGGGATGTTTCTCACTAAGTTGAAAAGCTCATAGGCCCTATGACATAGGTGGTGTGCTGTGGGTGGGCAGAAAGGGCTAATGATTTACAAGGGCTCTCAATACCCTTGTGCTTGCCGATTCTGAGAATGTCTGAGTCCATAGATGATACCTTCAGATATCTTCAAGAAAATCTTTAAAAAAAAAAAAATTTTATTGATTTTTTTACAGAGAGGAAGGGAGAGGGATAGAGAGTTAGAAACATGAGGGAGAAACATCGATCAGCTGCCTCCTGCACACTCCCCACCGGGTATGTGCCCGCAACCAAGGTACATGCCCTTGACCGGAATCAAACCTGGGCCCCTTCAGTCCGCAGGCCGAAGCTCTATCCACTGAGACAAACTGGTTAAGGCAGGAAAATCTCTTTACTAATATATCAGACTTTTCTGTGCTACCCATTCTGTTCTTTTTTTAAGTCCTCTCTCAACTTCATTCATTCATTCAAAATACTTAACACCTATTCTTTGTAAAGCACATATGCTAGGTGCTATAGGGGATTTGAAGATGAATTCCCTTGACATGGGCATTGACGAGGAGTGAGAGAGACAAAATATATTTTTAAAAAAGTAACAAGTTATGTTTAACAGAACAGGAAATGTATGCTGAATATGGAACTCTGAGCCTGTAGATTCTAAAGTAGAATTCTGATCTGAGAGAGCGCTTTAAAATACGTTCCCAGAGGATTTTCCAGAGGGTTATCTGTGCTCAGTCACCATCTGTCCTTTTCAATTGTCTACAAGCTCTGAACCAAGTAGAGAGGGAGTGGAGGTCAGTGGCTGTTTCACCGTTTATCCCCAGGGTTCCAAGAAGGATGTGACTGGCCTGAAGAGGATTTAGGAAATGTGACAGAGTGTGGGCTGCTATGTTGGTTGGCCAAAGATATTTTCCTGCTATTTCTGCCAAGCAGGATATATTTGATATAAAAATATTTTGTCTTTTTCCAAATGACATTTTTTATTCCAGTCTTTGTTAGTAACAATTTGTATTCATGTAAGAATAGTACAAGGAATTCATTTTGTCAACACTAGTTATTTTACAGATTTGGAATGTCCTGCATGTTGTATTCATCCGGGGGACTTGCTCCACTATCCTCCTGTATTTACTAAAAACTGCAAAGTTAGATCTAGAATTGTACCTGCACACAGTCTCTCTGGCTTCAATGTTTCAGAGAGTACATCTCTAGTCCTTTAGTCTTCTGCCTGGTTAGTGGAAGGAATCTGGCATTTTGTCTATACGTTAAAGTTAAAGATTTTTTTTTTAAATTATTGATTTCAGAGAAGAAGAGGGAAGAGATAGAAACAGCAATGATGAGAATCATTGATTGTCTACCTCAGGGGTCCTCAAACTACGGCCCGCGGGCCACATGCAAATACAAATATTGTATTTGTTCCCATTTTGTTTTTTTACTTCAAAATAAGATATGTGCAGTGTTCATAGGAATTTGTTCATAGTTTTTTTTAAACTATAGTCCGGCCCTCCAACAGTCTGAGAGACAGTGAACTGGCCCCCTGTTTAAGAAGTTTGAGGACCCCTGGTCTACCTCCTACACACCCCACACTCGAATGTGGATCAAGCCCACATTCCCGGCATGTGCCCCAACTGGACATCAAATCCTGACCTCTTGGTTCATAGGTTAACACTCAACCACTGAGCCATGTCAACCAGGCTATACCTTAAAGACTTTTAACCAGTAATGGAAAGACAGACGTGTTGGCAAGGATGTGGAGAAATGGAGACCCTTATACACAGCTGGTGGGGGTGCAAAAAAGTGCAGCCACTTTGGAAAACAGTTTGACTGTTTCTTAAATAGTTGAACAAATTTACCATATAACCCAGAAATTCCAGTCCTAAATATCTACCGAAGAGTAATAAAAACATGCTCACACAAAGACTTGCAATATCAGTGTTCATAGCTGCATCACTCATACTGGCCAAAAAGTAGAAGTAACCCAAATGTTAATCAACTGACGAATGGATAAAAAAATTTGGTATATTCAGACAATGATCTACCAAATTTTTTATTCAGCAATAAAAAATTGATGAATAAGTGCAGTTCTTCAAAAAAATTAAAAAATAGAGCTACCATATATGATCTAGTGATCCTACTTCTAGGTATACACTCAAAAGAATTGAAATAAAGTCTCAAAGAGATATTTGTATACTTATGTTCATAGCAACATTATTCACAACTAGAGGCCCGGTGCATGAAATTCACAAATCGGGGGGGTGGTCCCTCAGCCTGGCCTGCACCCTCTCCAATCGAGGACCCCCAACAGGGATCAGGCTTAAACCAGCAGTCTGACATCCCTCTCACAATCCGGGACCACTAACTCCTAACTGCTCACCTGCCTTCTTGCCTGATTGCCCCTAACCGCCTCTGCCTCGACCCTTGCCACCATGGCTTTGTCCAGAAGAACGACTGGATGGGTGTCTTGAAGATGTCCGATCTAATTAGCATATTACCCTTTTATTAGTATAGACCAGTGGTTGGCAAACTCATTAGTCAACAGAGCCAAATATCAACAGTACAACAATTGAAATTTCTTTTGAGAGCCAAATTTTTTAAACTTAAACTATATAGGTAGGTACATTATTATTAACTTTATTAGGGTACTCCTAAGCTGGCCTTTGCTAAAAACATCCTCAATCTGATTGAGGTACATTCGCTGAGGTCAACCCCTTCCAACTCTCCCATCCACACTCGTCTTGTAGACTTGTTTCAGATAGACGAGTGTGGATGGGAGAGTTGGAAGGGGTCAACCTCAGTGAACTTACCTCAAAACAATGTACCTCCCCCGCGCTGCTTTTCCAGTTGCCCGACCGACCGACACCCCCCACTTCTTCTAAAGACACTTCTTCAAAATAGACTCGCCCAGGCAGAAAACCGACTTCTGCGCATGGGTCACGAAGTTTCAATAGCACTGTACACGCGCACCCGCAAGTGGTATTTTGTGGAAGAGCCACACTCAAGGGGCCAAAGAGCCGCATGTGTCTCGCGAGCCGCAGTTTGCCTACCACTGGTATAGACTATACAACATAAGCTTGAAGGCAGCGGTTCTCAACCTGTGGGTCGCAGCCCCTTTGGTGGTCGAAGGACCCTTTCACAGGGGTTGCCTAAGACCATCCTGCATTTCAGATATTTACATTACAATTCATAACAGTAGCAACATTACAGTTATGAAGTAGCAATGAAAATAGTTTTATGGTTGGGTCACAACATGAGGAATTGTATTTAAAGGGCCAGAAGGTTGAGAACCACTGCTTTAAGGTAAAATTGCATTAGTAGAAATGAAGAGACATTTCATTAAAAAATTAATGCTTCTGGGGCAGGAGACAGTGAAGGTCAGTGGCTGGGAGGCAGGGAAGACGGAATGCCCAGTGCCTGGAAGCACCGGAGGATCTGGGATATGCAAATCTGCTGGGGGTGGTCAGGCCCTGTGCTCTGAGAGGTCAGGTCCAGACAGAGGGCAGCGGTGTGGTTTCCAGGGATCCCCTTCTTGCAAGGCTTCTCCTCGTCCCCTTAACCTGCTAACTTGTCCATTTAGATGAAGGGGGTGGGAAGTAGGTACACAATGCCTGGGCAGGACGCCCCTGGTCCCGGATCCCTCCAGGACAGAGGAGGGGTGTTTGTATTGGTTCATTTGATTTTTCTTACATGTTGAAGGGGGTGGCAGGGGAGTCATCTGCCAGACAAGCGGTTTCCTTCCCATTGCTGCCAGAGCTGCCCTGCATGATGCCTTTTCCCTTCCTTCCCTGCTGCCCTGAGCTAACCGCGCATGAGATCGCCCAGGATGACACTGGGCCCCATTGTACTGTGTGGAGATTGTGCTCCACAGGAACCTGCCTGATCCAGGGAGGTTTGGGGTCATTCCCTGCAGGAAAGGCTCAATTTAAACAAAGCTGCCACTTAGATAGGTGCTGGCTGAGCCGTTTGCAGAGGGTTTATCATCCTTCTGGCTGTTTCCTTGGAAACCACAAACTCAAGATAGCAGTGGAATGCTGTGTCCCCTTATCTGAAACCCTGATTCTCTAGGCCAGTGACTTAAGATGCCCCAGGCAAGTGTGGGATGTCCCTTTCTTACTGATATGATGGCACACAGCCACATTTTAAGTAGGCTAGGATTTGGGTTCCTACCCTGGGCGGCCCAGGGGGCAGGGACACAGCCTGCTGATCCGGTCGTTATGTGACAGCGTTCCTGACCAATTTGCATATTACCCTTTTATTAGATAGGATAGCTAAAAGGTGGAAGCAACCCAAGCGTTCCATAGAGGAATAAAATGTGATGTACACATACACAACTGGTTGAAAAATGATTTCACCACTTGGTAAAAATCAAATTTTATAATTAAATTAAATGGGTGAATTTTATGTGAAGTGTACTTAAGAGAAAAAAAAGATTTTTAATCAATCTGTCTTCCTCCACCTCAAAAAACACCAATCTGTATCCCTGTGCTCAGAGACCCAGTGCCTCCAAATTTGAGGGGTCTGTGACCAAAATTGTCTTGTCTGTTAAGGGTCTTCTTCACCTTAATTTTCAGCTTTCTCAGGTCTGCTAAATCAGCACTTATCCATTTTCTAATACTAAAACATTGCTGACATTTCTTCAGCTATCATTTCCATGGCAGCTTTGGATTGATGCCCTTTTTACTGAGTTCTGGCCATGATGCTGCTGGTCACATCTGGGCATTTCCAGAGCCCACCCCACATCCACATTATTGATTGTGGCCTCTGAAATTGTTGGGGTCCCACAATACGTTCTGAGATCAGTTCAGCTCACAACAGCATAGGAAGCTTTATTGGCTGCATGGTTCGCTATATTGTTAGCAAGACCTGCTCTTTGTTGTGTTCTTTCAGACCCAAGAGTGGTACCTTCCCAGGGGTACTGCACCATACCTTGCCAATTTCCTTAAATTCTACAATCACCTTTGCAAATAGTTTTTTTTTTTTATTAAACTCTACTCAAATTGCCTGGTGTGAGTGTGCAATCTGTTTTCCTGCCTGGGTCCTGCGTGCTTCATTGGTTTACTCCCATATATTGGTGGAACTTCACATGAGTAGCTTCTTGAGAAAAAAAGGTATATACGAAGTAAACTTTTTAAGACTTTCTGGATATTGTGGTTGACTATACAAGGTTCATTCTACTCCAGAGAATTAGTCAAAACCAATCTGTCTCTCTCCCCACAACTCACTAATTCCACTCTTGTGCCAGTGACTGGTTCAAAATTGAACATGGAATACAACCCAGGTAAATAAGATTTAAGAAGTCTTCAGGGAGAATTCTGGTGAAAGTTTTCTTGTTCCTAACAGAGAATCATACAAAGAGGCATGAAGTCAACTTCCTCTGGATACCATTGTGTCTGGATATGGCATCTGGAACATTTGTGTTTATCTTGCTATTGGCCAGGAGATAGAATCAATAACAAAAATATGAGTGAAGAGATGGGGAGAACATACATCCTTGATGTCATTGTTGAGCCAATGAATTAATGAATCTTGGAGCCAACCTTACTTCTCAACTCTCTTTATGCAGAATAATATTTTTGTTTAGTCTTTTTTGAAGCAGTGTTTCCATAAGTTTCAGCCAAAAGATTCATTGTATTTTAAACTTGTCTTTATCCTCAGACTTTAATAATAGTTTAGTTAGAAACTGAATCCTAGACTGAAAATTCTGTCAGTATTGTAGTTTTTTAGACTCTGAAGCAAGATTTTCAAGGTTCAAATCCTGGTGCAGTCACTATCTGTGTCTCTGGACAAGTAACCTGTGTGCCAAGGGTTGCCAGACTTCATTAAAAATACAAAATGCCTAGTTACATGTAAATTATTTCTAATTGCCTATACAATGTACACTGAGATACAAGAAAAATATTTCATGGAACATATTTAAACTAAAAATTATTTATCCAAAATATCAGAAGTATCTAAATTACATGCTTTTTTGATATTTCTATAATTATTTGTCTCTCCTTAATGGAGTATTTGCTTATAAAATTCCTTATAGTAACAGTCTAGGTTCCACTGCATTGTAACAGAGCTTCTACAAGGGTCACATCCAACTCACTTCACTCGTTTGCCTATTGTTCATTAGTGAACAAGAACACTCAAAATTAGTGTTATGAGCCAAATTACTGAGCATGTGCTGACATATAAAGTTAACAGCTCTGAAGACTGCTCTCCAAATTGTTAAAACATAATATCTTCTGTGGTATAAATTGCTTTCCACTCTTCAGGATTACATTGAATCTCCTGATCAATGACTTTGTAAAATGTCCACTGATTTAAAAAAAAAAAAAAAAAAAAAAAAAAGCATTGTCATCAACTTTCATTTTCTTCTTCAACACTACACCTGAAAATTCCACTTGCTCTGTGTTGGAGGAGTATTTATTAACTCCATGCAGAAGAACAGAATTCTTCAAAGGATGAAAGCATTTCAATAGATGGTCAGGGCAAGTGGCATAATAATTGTCTATTTCAAGTAGGAATTTCTTTACCTGTTTATAAGGAATGATTTTCATTTTAAGAATACGTTTACACTTAAAGGGATAAGTGTGGAGAGCAGCTACAGCATTTGGACAGGTTCAAGCCTTGGACTGACGAGAGGGCATGGTTCTCTTGTGGCAAAGCCATATAAGCTTGAAGGGCAAAGCCCTCCCAGCGCAATTATAGCCAAAGGCTATGGTTGTAAGCTTGACCTTATAGTCCGACCCTGTAGACCTAGGTAGCTGAGGGATGTGGGCTGCAGGAGGTGCAGCAAGTGCTGCCAAAACAAAGCTTGATAGAGTTCAGAGAATTGCAATAACAGGCAAGAAGTAGATTTGAAACTCGCAAGAACATTGTAAACATCTTGGCCACTCCCTTGTTTTGCTTTGTGTGATCTGACTATAAAAGATTTGGCTTACAGGCTGTGTCACTCTTTCCTCATCCAGGCTCAGTGATCTATCTGGCCCCAACAATATTCTCTTGTCTGTTTAATCCTTCACCGCCCCTCCTCAAGTTCACCACTGGCGGTGCTGGACCTGGTTCAGATAAGTATTTTGCCGATATTTTTGTTAATGCATGCCACAAATTCCTTTATTCAATGGAGTTCTTTAATAAAGCTGTTTGTCCTTTCAACATGCATAATCCTATTGCTAAAAGATATTGAAAATTATGAACTAGTGGTGGCATCAAGCCAGGGAACTTCCTGGTTCCCAGACTGGCTTAGCAGGGATCCTCTTGGAAGGAAAACAATGGGGCGGAGGGCACTGCAGTAGCAGCCACAGCAAGCAGGTGGGGAGTTAGACGTGGCTAGGCAGTTAGGGAGGGCACTGCAGAAGATAAATGTAAAGGAGAGATGCAGCTTGTGGACAAAAGGGGCCACACGCTAACCTGACAAGCTCAGGGAAGGCCTGCATGGCAGTCTTGCAAACTCAAAGACCTAAAGAAACCACAAAGGATGGTCTTAAATTAAACTTTAACTGAAAGCAGTTACAGTGGATAGTCACCTCCTAGGTTGGTATCTTCCCTGACAAGGTCAATCTTTACCTTAACTGAACTTACCGTCTTTTTGCATCTACAATAACACATCATTGAAATGTCAGGGTAAATTGTAACTTCCCTTTTCTCTGGGCCCCTCAGGGCACAACCAAATGACCTGGGTGCCAGGAGAGTTGTCACAAATTCCTTCATTGTTATTGTTATCATGTTAATTGTTGACTGTTAATTATCCTATACCCACCTAAGTAAAAGAAGTATGTGTCTATCATTTTACTTGTTATCCAATCCCAGAGATTCCTCCTGCCCTTTGCTTTCTCCCACCTCTCTATCACCAATGGATTTCATGTAACCCACCTACGTCTCCTCCTTTGATTGTGATGTATAAATATAGGTTAGAAAAACCCACTGTTCTCTGGAGCATTATCTCAATCCATTGAGATTCTGCTTCCTGGCAATTGTCAACAGTTTGCCTCAAATAAATTCACTAAAATTCTTTACAGGTTTGAGTGTTTTTACATTAACAAGCTGAAACCTGAAGGAATGAACAGAAACAAATTCATCAGCCACATCCTGCCCCATGTGAAATTGCAAGAACAAAGGGCCCTGATCCTTGGCTGAACACACAGGGCAGGGAAAATGAGCGGGAACCCTCAAGTTTAAAATGTATGGATGTTGCTGGGCCAAAGTTTTACAACCAACCAATGGGAAGTTAGCAGGGCACATGTTAACCCCTAGACAAATAACTGCCCCGGCAACCCAGTTGGGTCCCCTCCCTGAAGCAGGGAGTTTTCTGTAATAAAACTCTGCTTTTGCTCATCTCTGTGAATTCATTCTTTGATTTCTCCAGAAAATGAACTCAGACACAAACAGAAATTTTGGTATCACTGGTGTGATGAATTGAATGTCAGTAAAAAATTTTAACAAGGATGGGGACAAGGATAGGTAACCAGGCATAACTCCAAGTTTCCCACTCCCAGACATCGGCGTGTCAAGGTTCTGATTGGACCCTTGCAACTGTAAATCAAGGATGTTTGTGGTTTCTGGGAATAAAAGCTCGCCAAACACAAAGCTCGGGGCTGTTACAGGAGAAAGCCTGTGGCAGTCACTGGCCAGTTCAATAAATCCTCGCTTGCTGTTTAAGACCTAATTGGAGTCGGTGGTCTTATTCTCGCAAATGTTGGTCCACAACATTTGGAAGCCCCAGCGAGATACCCAGCGGGGGTGAGAGGGACCCCTTATCTAGGGCAGGAGGCTCTCACCCGGCGGCAGGGGTGAGAGGGACCCCCTATCTAGAGCAAGAGGCTCTCCCCCATCCATCACCAGGCAAGCGGCGAGGACTTATTGAAAAATTCTGCAGGAAGTAAGGACAGAAGGCGCCTGGGGTGAGATCTCACAGGGGAGTCAAGGGGAGGGCTGGGCGCAGTACTACCTCCCGACTTTAGCCAGTGGCCACGACGGTGGCCACGGCATCTGGCAAGTGTGACTTTTGGTTGCACAGGACTTGTCTGTCTGGTATTTGTTGTCTGGTGTTTGTTGTCAAAATGGGACAGTCGTCTGCTTCTGTGTGCTCCCCACTGCAATGTTTTCTTAAGAATTTTCAGGACTTCAAGAAGAGAGCCGGAGACTACGGATATGATGTTAATGCTTTTGATTTACAGCGATTCTGTGAACGGGAGTGGCCCATTTTCCAGGTGGGGTGGCCGGATGCAGGGTCTTTTGATCTGACCACTGCCTACTGGGTCCATCATGTCATATATGGCCACCCAGGGCATCCTGATCAAATTCCTTATATTCAGGTTTGGGTTGATGTATTGTCTGAGAAACCCCAGTGGATGAGGGCATGCCTCCCAAGGGGAAAATCGGGACAGAGACAGACAATTCTTTTGGCCGGGCCCCAGAAGGGAAAGGCTCCCCCGGTCCTTCAGGGAGAGCAGGAAGAACCCATTAGCCGGCCGCCCCCTTATGCTCCCCCGGTGCCAGATCCGGGTGAGCCCGGCCTCAGGCCCAGGCCACACCACCAACTCTTGACCCAGAGCCCCTGCCTCCCCCTACACCAATTGTCTTTCCTCCGGACCCACTGATGGGAGGGGCTTTGTCGTCCTCCAACCCCTTCAGTCCGTCCCATACTAGACAGGGAACAGAATATGGAGCTTCTGGGGGTGTTGAGCTGGTGGCCCCAGCGCCTCTCCTGCCCTTGAGGCAGGCTGGGCCACCGGACCTGGGCCCGGACCGCAAGCCTTTCATGATTTATGTTCCTTTCTCAACTAGTGATTTATATAATTGAAAATCAAAATCCCTTTTTTTCTCGGAACCCTCAGGGTCTGATCTCTCTGCTGGAGTCAGTCTTTTCTTTACCCATGTGGGATGACTGCCAGCAGTTACTGCAGACCCTCTTCACCTCAGAGGAGAGAGAGAGCGTGAAGGCGGAGGGAAGGAAATTGGTCCTCGGGCCAGATGGGCAGCCCTCTGGGGATGCAAGGCAGATAGAGGTGCTATTCCCCAGCTCCAGACCAGATTGGGGAGTGAATGATCAGAGAGGGTGAAAGCGGAGGGAGGGAGGATTAATACAGCAGTGGTCTGCTTTTCTCTGAAACTCTCACTTGTTTAAAGGGAGACAAACAACTGGACTGGGAGACAGGGGGATTGGTCAGAAAGATCAAAAGTAAGAGGAAAAATCTGTGGGGGAAAGCAACGGGCCTTGGGCTGAAATATAGAGGCGGGGTGTCGGCAGTTATTTCACTGGCTACAGACCACTATGCACGCATAAGTGTTTCATCTGTAGCTTACCAGCAGATACCTTATCAACTGACTTCAAGGTCACAAGTTTTCTATAAACACAATTAATCTTTCTCTGCCCTAGTTTATTACATTAAAAACAACTAAACTCCCAGGAGCAAATGGAGGAGAAACGGAGCTGAAGTCTGCAGCCGCCCTGGTGACTTAGAACTGGTTGCTAGGCAGACTCAGCCCCCAAGAGCCAGGACAAAGAAGGGGGGCTGGATGCCCAAGCTGCCTGCAGTGTCCCTGAAAAAAGAAACAGCAGCAGTAGTGAGAAAGTGGGGGACAGCAGAAATTTACCTGACACTAGAGCTGCCCTGCTGCTGCCCAGTGAGTAATGAGTATTTTACAACAAGCAATACAAGAGTTGGGCCTTTGGCTTGCAGGCTACAGCAGTTAAGCCAGAAGCCAGTGACTGGTACTAGCCTTCCTACAGCCCCAGGAATAGAGCAGCAAGCCTGGGATCTATGAAAGCTGCAGATAGAGCTAGTGGAAGCTCCCTGTTTGCAAATGTACTGAAAGGGTTCAGTACCAGTTGCTGCTGGAAGAGAAGGGGCTGATTCCAGTGCACTCCCTTGGAAGAGGCCTGGTCGCTGCTCTGCCATAAAGGGGACTGGTGAGAAGACAAGGAAAGCAGGGCTCTGTAACTAATAAACAGGGTTAACAAAAGGGCAAAGAAAAGGGCACTCTCCCTGGACCTGGGAGCCATCAGGGCTTTGAAATTCTCCAAGAGAGGAGGAGTCTGACTCAGAGACTGGCTGAAACCTCGTTGGGTTAAGAGGACCAGAGGTTGCATATTGAACTTGTAAACTGCAGTTTGCTAGGCAGAGGTCCAAGCCCAGTTGTATAGGGGTTAAGCTATCTGTGCACAACAAAACAACTTTCTCCTGTGCCAGAATAAATTTTAAGGAAATTGGACAGACTGTGTTTGTGGCTAGAAAGAAGAACTGGCCGCAATGCACAGACCTGACAGTAGCCCGCAAAAAACTGTATAATAGACTTAGATAATTCCTGCATCTTCATGGACATGGCTCTAGAGAGACAAGGACAATTTTGCCTTATATAGGAAGGTCAAGAGTAGACTTTAGTCACCTCCCTAAGATGTTTGTATAGCCCTACCATATGTCATGTTTAGTAGCAGAAGATTTAGCTGCCTGAGGCAGTCATGGTGCCATTATTATGTTTCATTGTATTAATATGTTGTATTAACCTTTGATTCTCTTACAGGTTTGAATGTAGCTGTAGCTGCCAGCAGTTGCTGTAGACCGGTGATGGTCTACAGTCCTTGGTAGTCTTTGGGAGTAACTGGCAAGTGTCCAGTCTCCCACACTGAGGGCCATTGTTATGGCTATGTGATAGCTGTCCTAAAAAGAGGCTATGTGGGGTGAACCCTAAAAGTAGAGGGTGCCTAAGCTGCCAAGAGGGCAGTCGCCCAACTGGGCAAAGAAGAATACCCATTAGGTTTGAGTCTCTATTCAGAGACAGTTTAGCAACCTGTATACTGTCTTGCAGGCCTGTGTGACCATGCCCTTGTCAGAGGTGGCACAAAACCTCAACTGTAGGAAACTGGGGAAGGCCTGTTTGGAACAGAAGGAAGTAGTGAGGTGGTGATTACTAGCCCTCTGTTACAGGAATTACAGACCCTGTGAGGTCCTGTGAACATGTAAGACCCTGCAAAAAAATAAAACTCCTTTAGTCCGTTCTGAGAGAACAAGTCAAGTAAGGGGAACCCTACTACAGGGAGAGCTGTGACTGTCTATTTGAATATAGACACATTGTAAATTTCTTCTTGCCATTTAAAGACAGTTATATTACTCTGAAAAGTCCATAAAAAGGGACTGGCAAGGAAAATCAGAAAATCTTGGAGCAGGTCAATATGCTTTTCTCCTTATATAATTCCTCTGAAATTTGGCAATGCTTAATAAATTATGGCATACATTTCTTTGCATATATTCAATAAGACTGGCTCCTAATAGTGGTTTTATTAACCGAAAACTTTGACTGGAGTATCATATTTTAAAGAGACCTGTCTAGACTCTAAAGACTTGAAGCCAATAAGAGTGCCACGGGAAAAGCCTGGTATCCTGCTTGGGAGCCCTGAAGATGGCTGGTGCTGGAATGTCAGGCCCATGCCCTACCATCACTGGCGGTTGGTTAGAGTAGAAGGGGAGCAATAAGGATGCCTCTGCGTCCCTGTGGAGCCCCCACGCACCCTGGGCTGCAATGAGTAGGATGGCTACTAAGATGGGCCTTAAAGCCTAGGGCATGGGCCCAGGTGGAGTTGCTACAGGTGAGGGATTCACCTAACTCAGCAGATACTGCAGGCAGGTCTGATGGCAACTGGATGGCTTGGCTTCCTGGCCCTACGGGGCACATTAAGATTCAATCATGAAATTCCAGCAAAGGTAATCAGTTACCATTCTTGTGTTTATGCAAACATCAGGCCAAATTGAATACAATAGATAAATTAGTCTTAATTTGGTTTTTGATAAAAACAAAGGTAATTTTAAGAAAAAAAATTCTATTTCAAAGAGGTTGTTAAAACTGAAATGTTTTCTTTCCCTTTTACTGGACCATTTGTTATAGTTTGTCTCCATCAGGTCACAAGCCCACCTCCTTCTGTGCCCAGGCCTCATCGTCCCTCTGACAGACAGCAAGGATCTCTTGGCTCTGAAAGAAAACTTCATCCCTCCTTAGCACGAAGCAGCTACAGAAGAAATTCAACGCCCATTTTCCCTGAAAGAATTCAGAGCCAGGATCCTTGAGATAATATATTAGGCATTAGACAGACATGAGCAGAGCAAGGACAATGGGCCAACGAGTGTTACCAGGTGTAACTAAGTATTTCCACCTCTAGGTATGTGAGATAAGGGGCATAGCCAAAGAGGTACTCACCTAAAGTTTCAGCCCTTAACCCTGCGCTACACTGCTCCCTGTCGAAGGGGGTGAGCCTCCACTTCATGATTGTGAAGAGGTCTTGACCACCTTGACCTCTCTTAGAGCGTACCTGAGGGGCACCCCCTTGCCCAACCCAGAGGTGACCCTCTACACAGATGGCAGCAGTTATGTAGAAGATGAACTTCGGTATGATGGGGTGGCAGTGGTGCCCGAGAAGGAGGTAGTCTGTGCGCAGGCCCTGGGCCATGGAACTTCGGCTCAGAAGGCTGAGCTCATTGCCCTAACCCAGGCTCTCCGGTGGGGGAAGGGCAAGAGACTGAACGTCGATACTGACAGCCAGTATGCTTTCGCTACTGTCCATGTACATGGGGCACTAAACCAAGAGAGAGGCCTTTTGACCTCAGTGGGAAAGGACATTAAGAACACCCCCGAGATCCTTACACTGCTGGCGGCCACCTGGGGCTCGAAGGAGATAGCCGTTATACACTGCCGGGGGCACCAGAAGGATGACACCCCCATAGCCCGAGGCAATAGACTAGCTGATCAAGCAGCAAAGGAAGCCGCCAAAAGTCCGGTAGGGCCCCTACAGGTCTTAGTGGCCCTCCCAGACCGCCAGCTGACCGACACCCCAACCTACACCAAGAAGGAAGAAGAACAAGCAAAAGGCCTAGAGGCCCAGGTAACCAGGGGAGGATGGCTGAAACTCCCGGACCACCATCTGTTTCTCCCAGAAAGCCTGGGCAGAATCATCGTAGAGCAGACCCATAGGGGCACCCATCTCGGAGGCACCAAGCTGGCTGAGCTTCTTCACAAGGATTACTACGTTCCGGAACTACAAAGGATGGCCAAGGATGTGGCTCGAAGATGCCAGGCATGAGTGAACCCTGAGCCCCCCTATTATATAGGGATCGGAGCTTCGGCTCCATTTGGGGCAAGTGCGGTCCACGTCCGCAACGTGTCCACGGATGCAGAAAGCCCGGGACAATGTGCATGGGGAAATGGGAGGAGGGGATTAACTTTAGGAGATATTACTAGAGCTGGGCTGTATATCGCATCTGCCAATTACTCCCTCCCTGATTCCCCCATTCAGAAAATTGTAACCAGACACTCTGACTTCTGGAGAGACCAGGGTCCAGGACCCCCTGGTACCTGGTGGCCCCAAATGGTACCTGGTAGGCATGCACCACCAGAATCACCCCCTGCATACTCTCCCTAAACCTCCAGACTGGGCCTGAGCCAAGGCTCTGCGTCCTAACTCATGGTCCCGCACACCCAGTACTCTCAGCTAGTGGATACTAGCGATGAATCCAGGGTCTGAATTCGTCTCTTAAGACCAGTAGGGAGTGTGATGAATTGAATGTCAGTAAAAAATTTTAACAAGGATGGGGTCAAGGATAGGTAACCAGGCATAACTCCAAGTTTCCCACTCCCAGACATCAGTGTGTCAAGGTCCTGATTAGACCCTTGTAACTGTAAATCAAGGACATTTGTGGTTTCTGGGAATAAAAGCTCGCCGAACACAAAGCTCGGGGCTGTTACAGGAGAAAGCCTGTGGCAGTCACTGGCCAGTTCAATAAATCCTCACTTGCTATTTAAGACCTAATTGGAGTCGGTGGTCTTATTCTCGTGAATGTTGGTCCACAACAACTGGGGCCTGCTCGGCCACCAGGACCCCCTGCTCTGCCCCCTTTGCTGCCTCCACTGGGACCATCTGGAGGCAGTTGTCAGACAACTTCAACAAGAACTGACTGATACCCTAAATAAACTATGATAGAGGCGTCACTGGAGGTTGAATCTCATTATCTTATGAATTTACAAGACAAGAAACAAGAGGTAAAGAAGGAATTAGATCAAAGCAGAAGTCAATCTCAACATGAAAAGCAACAAAGAAATATATTGAGTTACACCTACCTCTGCAATATAGCTTGCATCAAGAAATGAAGAAAAATGGTGTATTAGAAAAAAAGATGACCAGATTTAAGGACCTCTTAAAAATTACAAAAAGAAAGTTAAATGAATGTGCAAATGAACAGCTTAGTTTCCCTGTAGATTTAAAACCAAGTCTACTTAAAATGGAAATTCAGACTAATATGTTAAAACAGAAGACACAAGCATTTTCTCAAGAAAATCTAGAGCAGAGTATCGCAATGCTTCAACAAAAAGGCAGTGTGAACTCAGAAATGAAGAGCTGGAACCTAAACTCTCCAACATGGAAACTTCTCAAGACTGCATATGGAAAACATATAAGCACCCCACCTAGAAACAGATTGTAGAATATCATTGGCAAATAAACTACATGAGACTAACAAGAGGCTAGCAGAGGTCAGAACCAATCTTCTCCTGCAGAAGCACCAGAACAGATCTTTTTGCTCCTAATACGAGGCCAGTCCTAGAGACACCTTTTGTTGGAAATGTTAATCATAGTTTTGTACCCAATAGAAATTCTACTCCAAGAGAAACTTAGTGATTCCTGACTCAAGAAGCTATTTTATGAATTAAATAAACTTGTAGAAAAGGGGAAATTATGAACAAGAAATAAGTAGGCTTCACTCAGTGGGTTATTGGAGCTTTTTCTTCAGCATCCAGTGCTTCAAATAAACCTACATTCTCACAATTGCATTTGTGAAGAGAGCCAATGGGATTTTGAATATTGGAGGACTAAAGAGCACTGAGTGGCAACTGTGTCATGGGCATGCAAGACCCCCCCCACACACACACACACTCAGGAATGGGTCAGCTTGACTGGAGTGGTGAAGTTGGTTAAGCATCATCCTGGGCACTGGTTCCATTCCTGCTCAGGATACATACCAGGCTCCAAGATGAAATTATTAAATCTAGCTATGTTCTGCATATACAGGATATCTGGCAAGAGCCCAGGACCTTCCTCTGGCTCAGGTGAGGCTTGCTCTAATCCCAAAGATGGAGACAGCCTGGGATGCAGGGCCTGGGCACTTGGCGGATCCCACCAACCCCTGGGCCTCCACTTAGGGAAGCCTTCCTCTTCTTTTCTGAACTTCCTGGCCCTGGCTCAAACCTTGCTGGTGCCCATGGCCTTTTGATATTTTCTGTTCTTGGCTATATCACAACATTTTACCTCAAATATGCATCCTCCCCCTCACCATAGAGCAAACCTTTCCAGTGAGAGGAACCAGGACCTGGGTGAGTGGAGGTGACCCATCGCATTTTGGGTTTAGAAGAGCCCAGCCCAGTGCTTCAGGGAAAGAAAGAGGTGACAAAAATATCTTCACAGCTGAAGGAGACTGGCTCCCTGGCAGGCCTAAGGTCTGCCAGACAACTTCAACAAGAACTGACTGATACCCCAAACAAACTATGACAGAGGCTTGTGAAGCCTGGATCCATGGCAAGCAGGGGCCACCTGCTCTTTCCATCTGGGTCTTATAAAAAAAATCCTTGAAGAGCAATATCAGGAAGAGACTTATAAACCAACATATGAAGCCGCAACCAGCACGGGTAGGGTTTGGAATCTGGAGATGGGGCCGCACACAAATGAGACACTAGACAAGAAATAATAATTTAGAAATCATGGTGCAGGGGGCAGGCGGAAAACCCTTCTCTAGTGGAAGGCTTTACTGGGGCCCAGGCCCTGTTAGCTTTTATTCAATTTTAGAATACACATCTTGCCCTTAGGCAGGCAATCTGGTAGCAGACAGACAATCTTAAAGGTCAGTAAATATTAGTAAAGATTTACTTTGAGACTATTAACTCAGGAAATTGCTTGAGCCACCATTGTCTCCACAGAACAATCAGTGCATAGCTTTTAGCCCTCACTAAAGGTCAAGGTCCATAAGTCTTCCGAGTTCCCTGTTGCACTTTCATGATAGCGTAGACCAGCTGTGGGCAAACTATGGCCCGCAGGCTGGATCCGGCCCGTTTGAAATGAATAAAACTAAAAAAAAAAAAAAAAAAAAAAAAAAAAAAAAAAAAAAAGACCGTACCCTTTTATGTAATGATATTTACTTTGAATTTATATTAGTTCACACAAACACCCCATCCATGCTTTTGTTCTGGCCCTCCGGTCCAGTTTAAGAACCCATTGTGGCCCTCGAGTCAAAAAGTTTGCCCACCCCTGGTGTAGACAATGGATAACTTCTAGCAAACAACCCAAAGGAATATTAAGCTGTATCTACCCCCTTGGACTGTCTTTAAGACCCTGGGGCAGTTACCAGAACAGACTGGTTATGAGTTCTCCTAATCACAAGGGGAGATTCTACAAAGGCAAGTGGCGCTGCGCTCTCCTCGTAATTGCACTTTCCCAACAGTTATCCCAAGCAGTGGTGCCTGACATGCAATCATTAAGATGATTACTTAGGTTCTAAGAATTGTCACTGTCTCAAAAGGGGAAAAAAAAAAGATCTTTTCTGTTCTGTTTTGAGTGATCTGATCTTTTCCCCAAAAGACAAATGAATGATGATGGGCTTAATAGTGAGGAGGAGTCAGAACACCTGCCAAAATCTTAAGAGGGAGGGTAGGAGAACAAGAAGACACATTTTAATTATTTTATAAGGGAAAAGGATTCTAAAGCAGGGCAGTGGGACAACAGGAAGTTAGTCCATATATAAATCAAAGATTTCAAAAGTGGTACGAGAGGCCCCAAGCAAGGACAAAGTTTCCAAGTCCCTTAAAAACTTCAGGTCCCACCAGTTATAATCATTGGATTCATCATTTGTACAACAGCTCGAGTAAACAAAATGGGGTGCTGCATGCCCTTTCCACCTTAAGACAACTGAGAGCTAGTTTTAGCAGAAAGAAGCGTGCAGACCCGGATACTGTAGAGCACTTGTTAGGAGAATGAAAAACATGGCAGGAAGTACTTTAGGGGGAAGGAGATCAAAAAATGAACTCCCTTATTTCATAAAGAGATCAGGTGCAGTCCCTGAACAGTTCTATGCAAACCTAGAGATTCCCCTTCCTGGGGCAGAGAAGAGGAGCTCCCAGAGAGTCTGCCCATAGTCAGGGATTTCAGAAGTGGCACCAGGTATCCCTATCCTGAGGGCAGGAAGCGCCAGACCCCTGTGTACTTCAGGCCACATTCCTGGTGATCACACTCCCACTTCGGCATCAGCTTGAAGGGGTTTTTCCTCACTCACTTTAGTGATCTCTGAGAATGGATGACAGTGGGAGACACCTGAAAGCGGGTAGTAGAGAATGAGGCAACATCAGAATGGGCGGTGGAGAAGCTGAGAACAGTCAAACCTCTCACGAGGCAGGCTGCAGGAAAGCGCCAGGCAGATCCTAGAGGGGCCCTGACGTACAGAGAGAACGTGGCATAGCTTTTAGCTAGCAGGACAAGAGTCCATAATCCATCTATAAATCAGATTATTTCAGAAATGACACCCCTAAACCCTCCCCCATCCCACCACCACCCCAAACGGGAGAAAAGTACAGATCTCCAAGAGCCTCAGGCTCCATTCCTGATAATCCATTAATCTCTCCCTTGGGAAACAGGTCAATAAATTACAGGTGGCCCAGGAGGAAGCTGTGCTCTTCACCTTAGTGAATTCTCTGACTCTTAGACAAATGACAACTTGGAGTTGGTGTTGCCCAGGTGAGGGATACATAATGGCGTGAGAATGGAAACCTAGGAGGGACAGCTAAGAAAGTAGAATTCTAATAGTGCGCCGGCAGTCGAGGGAAAGCAAGAATTTTCTGTATTTCATAACAAAGTCTATAGCCAGTCATGGGACAAAAAGATTCCAGACACCCCAGAAATATCTCCCCTAGGAGAGGAAAGCATGGCCACACAATACATCACCATGAGGATACGAACCATTTGTTCTGAAGTCAGGGGCTTCTAAAGAGACATGGCCTCCCTTGCCTCTGGCAAAGAGAACAGCAGATGTGTGCTAGCTATTGTGAATCTGAACCTCTGCTTCTTACCCATTGCCTGGACAGGCACAGAGAGGGCTGTGTGACATTGAGCTGGTTTCTGACCATCTAGTGCTGTAGAAGACCAAAGAAACCCAAGCAACACTTAGAGAAATGGAGTTATGCAGCTTTATTATGTTGTGGACCAACGTTCACGAGAGTAAGACCCACCGACTCCAACTGGGTCTTAAGCAGCAAGCTAGAATTTATTGAAAACTGGCCAGTGACTTCCATAGGCGTTTTCTCCTACATCAGTGCCGACCCTGGTTTTTGCCAGCCTTTTATACACAGAAACCACACAACAGTTGGCTAAACACACACAAAGTTACCTGGGATACAGACACAAAGTTACCAGGGCTGCATTAATCAATACTGCCCCGTTGCCAAGGTATTATTAATCAACGTTACCAAGGTATTATTAATCAACTTTGCCCCGTTGCTCCAGCTACTAATAAACTTGCCCCGTACCCTAGACTACCCTCGACCACAGTTGGTTCCATTTCCCCAGTAACTGCCAGCATACCTGAGAGGGACATTCAGAGGTTAAGAGGAAGCGTTGTGCTAGCCTTGGGAACTGGAGCGTGACCTTCTTCTTCATTCTACGTTAGCCAGTTGCCTTTATTTTATTTTACAAGGGGGGCTTAACTGTAACAATTACGCCGGCGGTCTCAGAGGCGTTGCCTTCAAAGTCTGAGCCAACCGATATGATGGAAGCTCTTCTTTTATCCCCTTTGGTTTCTTTGCCCCCCAAATATGTATGGGACTTCCGGACCTTTTGTGGGCTTTGCAAAAAACCCCATGTGGGGGCCTTGAGACCATACCTAAGGGCCTGGCCTGGCATCAGCGCTGATAACCCCCTCCAGGGGTTGTGTATTGTTCATGGATTTTGGCCTCTGTAAAATGTGAGCATTTAGGTAACAGGTCTTGCAAGACCAGATTGGCAAGAAAGGGGCAATGACTGCTAGGTTATCAAGAATGTATATTAGGTTACCGGCACAGATTCAGATCGCTAGACCCCCCCCCCCCCCCCCCCCCCCGCCCAAACATCAGGGTTACATTGGAATCAGCCTTTTAGCCTTCTCACTAGAGCTGGACTAGTGGAACAGATGCCAAAACGTGTTCCCTGGTATAAGCTGCATCAAGGAGGGTGGTCAAACAGGTAGCAAAGGTTAAAGTTGAGTGATTCCTTTTGGAGGCTTTTTCTGTATTCTGACAGCTCATCCTTATTATTATTATTTTTTTTTGTGGCAAAATGTGTTTTATAAAATGACCTAAAATATAAAGCTGCTTTGTTTTGTGGATTTTTGTGAAAATATTCTTATTAGGCTAAATAAAAGGTTGTCACGCCTCTATTAGTCTTTTTTTAAATTTAGTTTTCTCTTGTCTATGATCTCTAAATCTGAGACAAACTGGACCAGATCACAGTATCCTCAGCTGACTTTGAATGCCACATCAAAAAAAAGAGGGAGGGCTGGGATAGGAGCAGGGAGCATGTGACAACTCCCGTGGCAGCACACGCCTTCCCTGTGTTCCTTGCCCTTTTGTGGCAAATGGGTTTTCTGGGCACAGGATTGGTTCGGAAGCATCTGCTGCTGCTTCAGAGCGATAGGGTGCCAGTCAAGTGTAGGCTCTCATGCCTTCCCCTCCCCTTGCTGCAATAAACTGTACCTCATTTCTAAATGATTCCCCCAAACCTTCTTTATATCACTCAGTTTATACGTTGAAATGGACAGATGCTACTTAACTCTTTTTTCTCTTTTCACAGGGACAGTGGGATGATCTGGAGAGTGAGATAAGAAGAAACAAGAACCAAGGGAACAAGGAGCACTGACTGTCCACGAGGACTGGTTCCCTGATTTACAAGGAAGCCCATCCTGTTCTCCCTGAACTTGCTTCAAAGGTTTGAAGGCCCATCCAGAGGGGGATCCTCTCCCAGCGGTGCGGGGCTCGGCCAGGCTAATGGCACTAAGGCTAAGGACACTAAAGCGCCTTCAAGCACTGTCAACAAGAACTGGTAACACCAAGAGATTGCTATGGAAAAAGTTACATCTGACTGCCCAACTATGCAACTTTGTTCCCCAGAGTGCCTCCTTTAGGCACCCCGGGTCCGCTACCATGGCCTGTATCTATACTCCAAACCCAGATATAACACAAAATTATAACACTCTCTTGGAAGACTGACTCATCTGAACATCCTCTTCTCTCAGTCCCAACCCACTTCATGAAATCGCACGGATTCTCCAAGGAAAACACACAATAGTACCAAGATTCTTTCCATGAGGGATAAAATGAGGATAACTGTCCACCCACCACACGTTGCAGCCTAATAGAGTATTCCAAACACAAAGCAAGAACCTTGAGAGCAAGGGTCCATAAATATCCTTAGGAGTTTTAAGGACCTGGAAATATTTCTCTTTTCACAGATGATATTGAGAGTGAGATAAGAAGATACACACACACACATTTTCTTTTTCTCTTTAAGATACTTTCTATTACTTTGCCTTAAAACTGATTTTTTATTTTCTTCTTTTCTGTATTCACCAGGTTCCAAAAAATTTCCCTTCCCACTTCTCCTTCATTCAGGAAAAACCAAACTGTAAAATGGCCCCGAAAGAGAAGGTGCCAGGGGAGGGGTTGGGCTTTGTGGACCACCCAGCAGAGGGGGACAGAGTCAGGAAAGGGAAGGTGGTAGCTTCATGCCCTCTCCTGGTCTGTCTTTAAATATGCAAATGAGATCAGGAGACATTCACCCCCCCCTCCCCCCAAGGCTTACACAACAGCCCTCAAGGTCACCCTGCTCCCTGCCCCCAAGGGCAAGTCAGCACCTTTAGAGGTCTGTCCAGCCCAGACACTTGTATCACCGAGAGAGCGGGCCTCCTTCTGCGTGTCCTTCCTCCACCTCTGACACACACAGGAAGGCCATCTTGAGAAAGCTCCACCCTTCACAATATACTCGTTCTTAATGTAGCTCAAAGCCATCTATACAAACTAGAGATTTCAGAAATGATACATTGTCCCTTCTCCTGAGACCGGGTGAAAAAATTCAGCCACAATCTTGGTTTTAAAAAAATAAGCTATACTTTCACCTTTGTGAGAGGTATAGGACTATATCCCAAAGGATAACAGGGTTGGTTTGAACAAGGAAGAAGAAGAAAGAATCCAAAGGCTCTGGGCATCTAAGAGGAGGTCTCAGAGAGACCAACTGCAGGGGAGGTGGTGAAGCCAGAAGACAAACACTCAAACTTCATAGTAGTCCAGGGCAGCCAGCCGGGAATGCTGCAAACACAGGCTGTCAGAGCTGCCACCTGCCACAGAGGGCAAACGCCAGAGCAGAGCATTTGGAAAACACAGTCCACTCATAAGTGAGTGGCTCCAGGTCCTCCTCTCTAGCAACAGGGAAAACATGCAGATGTCTACGGTTGCCTGTGACTCAGGCTGTGAAAGAATTCACAAAGAAGAAGAAATGCGGGAGGACATTTATTTTACTTTCCAAGGGAGGAAAGGGCCAAGCACTGATAGGACAATACAGGCCCCTGAGAAAGAGGGGGGTGTGCTTTTAAAGCGCACGCAGTTGCTGTTGCTAAGTGATAAGGAAGGGATGGGGTTGTGTTAAGTTGGTGGTCCAGTTGTAACCAGATGCCCGGGAGTTATCTTGAAAAGTTACAGCCTATTTGCTTTCCGGGAAGTGGACATGCCATCGCAGCACTTTTCCATGCCTGTAAAACAAGCTTAGGACAAAAGTTATGAAAAGTTCAAAGAGGCCTGTTTGAAGGAGAGAGGGAAGGGAGGAGGGAGGGAGAGGGCAGCCTTATCTCCTCCAGTTGTTGGAACAGAGAAACCAACAATCTCATAATTTAACCACCAGGTGCTTCTCATAAATTGTGGAAACGCTACAACAAAGAAAAGGAGAGCCTGTTTTCGGTTCTTCGATTCCCATAAACCTCGGGCAACATTCCTAATCCCCAGGGAACCCTCCCCTGGGAAACAGGTTCCAAGCAAAAATAGAAATCTGTGACTCTCATTGACTGTGGTGCTACTTATCGGACCTCTTATCCCAAGAGTTTAAAGTAGATTTTGACAGGTTGGAGCTGAGTGTCTTAAAACCAAGTCACTGGGCAGGAGGTGGAAGAGAGAGATCAGAGGGGAGGGGCGAGGGCAAGAAAATAACCTTGCATGTCTCTTAACTGGCGGGAAAGTCCTGGAGACAAATTCCAGCCCTGCTCAGGGATACAGTGTGGCATATACCAAGTCCGACAGGGTAGCATCCCACACTCTGTTTGTATTTCCGACCTTTTAGAAATGCATCTGTCCTCTCCATGGCCAAGGGGGATGGGCCGATTCCTGTAAACCCAGGCAATGTTCCTGCTGGCCATTGCACTCTCCCTTGGGCAGTAGGCTGGAGGGCAGAATGAGGAACTGTGGGTCTTTCTCACGTTGTGTGATATACCTGGCCCCTTGCCAAAGGATACCTGCCTTTTGGGTTTAATAAGGGAGGAGAAGACAAAACATGAAGGCCCGTGCAGACTAAAGAGAAGCCTTTAAAATGCCTCAGCATTGAAAAGGGACATGGGGACCAACCATTCAGCACCCACAACAACCTGGAGAAATCAACACCATGTCTCATCCCACAACAAGACCCAAGTCTTCCAAAAGAACAAGAAAGATAAAAACATCACCAGGAACTGGGCAACCAACTCCGAGAAGCGCAGGCAGCACAACTACACCAAGATGTTTTGTCTGAAACTGAAACTGTGGCGGTAGCTGATATGGTAGCCCTTGAGGAACCTGGCCCTGCAAACCAAGCAGCAATGGGTAGAACCATGAGCAGGATCCAAGGGATGACACTCTCTCCAGAGGAGCAACCAGAAATCCCTAATCCTACTTCAGAAGACAAACTACAAGAGTTGATTGAGGCGTTGAAGACACCTCCCAAAGCACTAATGCAGAGGGCAATTGAGTTGATTCAAAACAATGAAAAGGAGCTTAAAGAGTTGCGGAAAGATGCCGACGACATCAAGAGGAGAGTCAGTGGGCTCAGTCTCTCATCGTATGTATCAACGCATCCACCCAAGGGACACCTTACTCTGTGTTTGGAACTGCAGGCAATTGCCCCTGCTCTACCACCTCTGCAACCACAACCTGCTGAACAGCCTCAATCTAACAACACAGAATCACAAACAGAGGCATTTCTTAAATCTTACTAGTAATAGTTATTTAGAAAAGGAAAAAAAAGAAAAGAAAAGGGACATGGGAGAACCAGGAAATAAACAACCAGCTCACGAGAAAAAGACCCCTCTCTATGAAAGCCCATGATGCCAAGAGCAGGAGAGAGCAGCATGTACCACAAGCCAGAGATTCAGAAGTGACATCAGCTACCCCCTCCCAAGACAGGGGAAGGCACATCGGTGTAGACCTAGGCCTCCGTCCCTATCCTGGAGTCCTCCTTGGAGCAGCAGCTTGGTGAGGCAGCACTTACAGTGAGTTATGTGGCTGCTTGCCAAGAATGGCTGAGAGCTTATACGGGCGAGGGGCTTATGTGAACATCAAGGAACTGGGCAGCACAGAGGAGTCTGCTATGGAGAATGCCGACAGTGTCAAAAGGGGCAAGGGAGAAGATGACATACAACATCCAAACTTCATAGACTCCAGGGCACATCTCAGGAAAAGCTCCAGTGTAGGCCCTAGTGGTGCCATTCACAGCAGAGAGAACCACTTCTAAAGGAAATGGGATGTGGGCCTATAATTTGGTGTTGAAATGTTTTCTATCACATTACATTGATAGTACACAGTTGTGTGTGTGTGTGTATGTGTGTGTGTGTGTGTGTGTGTGTGTGTGTGTGTGTGTGTTTCAATCCTCTTAATAGATACTGATTCAGGAACAGTGGATGAAATCTCAATTTCTCCCACAATATATGTGAGGCTACAGCAACCACCAGCCCAATAGTCCTAAAATACCAAATGAGCACTTTCAGGGGAGCCAGAAACTTTAAGGATCTGAATCTTTAGCCACTACTCACATCACTGACTCCCTGACCCAGCAGTTTCAATCATGAAGACAGCTGTGGACCCAAATTTTGGATGATTGAAATCAATATCTCCCCAGTATACACACAGGACACCCTGCTCCCAACCCAGCTTTGCACCCAACCACAGGCCAACCACAAGTACATCAGCGTTACCCCTGCCCTTTTGCAGGGTATCTCAAAATTCACTAGCAAGGAATTTAAGGGTAAGGAGTTGAATTCATCTTATTTCCCTGTTTCTAGCCTAGTACGTGGCTTAGTCGGGCTCTCAATTTTTATTTTTTAAAATAAGGAGAAAGGGAGAGGGGGCAATTGGAGAATAGGCAGAGAAAACATGCTCATGTCTAAACAATGAGAGGGGGGATACTGCTAAGTACTCTTTCTCCTCTTGAAAGATTCTTTTTTAAAATATATATATATATTTTTATTGATTTCAGAGAGGAAGGGAGATGGAGAGAGAAATATCAATGATGAGAGAGAATCATTGATTGGCTGCCTCTTGCATGCCCCCTGCTGGAAATCGAGCCTGCAATCTGGCACGTGCCCTTGACTGGAATCAAACCTGGGACCTTCAGTCTGCAGGCTGATGCTCTATCCACTGAGCCAAACCGGTTGGGGCTTGAAGAATTCTTTCTGAACCCAAGCCTTATTTTCTTTCCCTCCTTCTTGTCCTTTTCCTTTTTCCAGTGACCAATTCTCTCTTTACTTTTAGTATTGTAACTGATCAATTGATGGGTCTGGGCTGTCATTACTTGAGCCAATTCAGCAGAGATAGGGTTGAATCATATACGAGCATTTATTCCAATAAGGCTGGTAGTATGGGAGAGCAGCAGGTCATCCACAAAAATCTGCTCTGCCCCCCTACCATAAACTAGCTGCTTATATGGGGTGCAAGATTGGGATGAAGATTACATGGAGAAGTAGGCAAAAGGGTATGCCCAATGGGTAGTTATAGGTAATGCGGGTTGGGGATTTGCAAAAGCCTGCAGTTATGCAAAGGCTGGGGGGTCTCCAAAGGGCTGAAAGCTCTGGTTTCTGCAACAAGATTGTTAATCTTTCCATGATAATGGGCAGCTCTGGGATGGGGAGGATGGGCCACATTTCCAGGTGAGCTCCCAAGTCCCATGTGCAACTCCCAGCCAGGTTAGAATGTGCCTTTTTTTTAAAAAAAATATATTTTATTGATTTTTTACAGAGAGGAAGGGAGAGGAATAGAGAGAAACATTGATCCGCTGCCTCCTGCACACCCCCTACTGGGGATGTGCCCACAACCAAGGTACATGCCCTTGACCGGAATCGAACCTGGGACCTTTCAGTCTGCAGGCCGACACTCTATCCACTGAGCCAAACCAGTTACGGCAAATGTGCCTTCTTTAACCAGAACAAAACAACCACAGTTAACAGAGCATGATTAATATTTCTTACAATTATAGCTGGTCCCCAATATTCTATTTCTGTCCCTATCAGTATCACTAAATCTCTTCCTGTTTTTGCCTTATTTCTACCCCTTTGTTTTCTAGACATTTCTACCTGTCTCTTTTTCATTCTCTGCATATCTTACCTGTTTCTCTACTTGTTTTCTACTTTATTTCTTATTCTATCATCTGATAATCTCTTTAAAATAGGGATGACAGGACCTCAGGAGAGTGAGGGGGCAAAAGAGGTGCTAAGAAAAAGGGCATCACCTAATAATTTCTCATTGGAGCAGGGCCCATTCATCCTTCATCTCTTGCCTTGTCCAAATGAATCGGAAATGACCATCCAAGGGTTGTCCTACCCCCATCTCCCTCTGGGCTCTTTTTGTTGCCCTTCAGATCTACCAGTTATCATCAGCAGGGGAGCCAACTCCTTTCAGGCACCACCCAGATTTCTGTCCTCTGCTGTAAAATCTCAGAGGCAGCCCCGGACCCTATTTCTGAGCAGCAATGGAGATGCATATTCTACCAAAGCCAAGAGAACTCCCTGTTTTTCCCACAGTCTGCTTCCCCAGAAGCTGACCTCTGAGAGCTCCATATGCCCAAGACTGCTAGCCTTGGTTTGGAAGTTTCTAGGCAACTCTGTTACACATGCACAGAGGCTGGGCCTATATAAGGGGTGAATCCTAGGTTCAGCTTCCACATCCAGTTCACCCTAAGATCTGCACACTAACTCCAAAGAACCTTTATCTTTGAATCCAAGCATGATCAGGAGGGCCTCGCCATAGAAGCTTCTTTCTGTTTCCCTAAAGTAATTAAAACTTTAAGTTAATTTTCTAAGGCCTAATAATGCACATGAAAGTTTAAGGAAAGGGCAGTTGCTATACAGAGTGAGGTGAGAAGGCCAAGATTGTGGCTCCCAGATGGTTGCTCTGACCATCTTTCTTGGTGCCATCACTTTCTTCGCCCTCTCTTACGCTTCTCATCATGGCTTACATTCCCTTCCTTCTCCGTTTCCTTTGCTCATTTCTCAGTCTTTCTCTTGGTCTCTCACCTAGAAGAACAAAGATCACTAAAAGGAAAAACATAATTTTTTCTGACTTAGGGACAGCCTCTTTGAGCCAGATTGATTCTGTAGTGGATGCTTCATTTCCTTTTGATCTCCCAGCAGGTTGCTCAAGGCCCTTCCTCCCCGCCTCAGGCCCCCAAATCCCATCACCATGGAAGCTCTACTGTCTTCAGAAATTGTAATATTCATCTCTTCCCTTTAAAGAGGAATGTTCAGTTTCATCCTAGAAGGCTATCACAAGACCTAGCCACTTACAGCGTTGTTCCTCACACACCCCTTCTCCTTCTCAGATTGATGTCATCTGCCCCAATTCTTATTTCAGGAGCCTCCTCCCAGCCCCTGCTCAGCAGATGAGTATCTCTGTTGATTCCCACACCCTGCCCAAGGCAAAAGGATTGTATTGAATGGTATGAAATATTTCAAGATCAACCTGAAAGCCACATCAGTTTTTAGACCTAAAACAGTTGATCCTTGGAGTTTTATGCAGTTCTCATACCAAGTGAACCCTAATGTCAAAATCCCTTACCCTATTTGAAAGCAAAGTTACTTGCTCCTCTGGACAGGAAATTCTTTAAGGCCAAAAGCCACCCATTGTTTCATTCCTATTGGAGCCCAGCACATGGTATGTTCTTCATAATTGAAATTATTTCTCCACATACCAAAGAAAAAGTCAGAGCTCACCTTCTATATTTGGTAAGAACAGAGGAAAAGGCCTATGGTGGTGTTGCATGATCCAAAGCATGAAATGAGTCATATTTGGTTAGCTGGTGAGAGGAGAGAAGGGAAAAGGGTGAATCCCAGACAGAACATACCATGTTTGCAGCAGACTATGAGTGTGCGCAATGCGCATTAACTGCATCTGAGGATGGAGAAATCTGTGACCTGGAGCTCCCTAAAGGACTAAGAAGTATATTTTCTCCAACAACTATAGTCAAGAGAGGTGCTTATTAGAGGAGGAAAATTACCTCCATATTGAATTAAATAAACCATCTGCCCTCCCTGTGGTCTATATTCAGCATCTACTAAATTCAATCATATATTTTCTCCAAATTGAATTTCTTTCACATAATTCTTTGTTCTGTAATCAAGTTTGAGTTCAGGGGTTTAATTTAAGGCCACCACACACCTTTCAATCCTATTAATAGGCTTCATAGACTCATGCAGCTCATGTTCATTGACACTCTGAGGTCAGAATCTCTGTCAGGCCACATCCTACACAGGAAAGTATGGACCCAGTTATAGCTCAAGTTTTCAGCTTCCACAGGGTTTTGGATTTCCAACTTGATGTTTTCTAGGGGGATTCTCCTTCACAGTAGGGCTCCTTTAAAAAGTCAATTATCTTTTTTTTTCTAATAGTCTATTGATTTTTTAGAGAGGGAGAGAGAAACATTGATACGAGAACAGTTGACTCCTGCACACTCCCTACCAGGGATCAAACCCGAAACCGAGGCATGTGCCATGACAGGGAATCGAACCAGCAACCCTTCAGTGCACAGGATGATTCCCAACCAACCGAGCCACATTGGCCGTGTCAGAAAGTCAATTCTCTTTACCATCCCCTTGAAACCAAATGTAACTGAAGTAAAAGAAAGACATTTTTAAAATATGCCGCTTTTACATGGCTTCCAGACAAGTTTCCTGGCAGGGACTATAAAATATTCTAGTGATATTGCCAAGTTTTCCTATTAGGGTCTCAGGGCTTCTTGGTAGGAGTTCTGGGTGTGATGGTTCATTCAGCAATGACAAACCCAGCCCCTCTAACATTTTACTCTTTTATTCATAAAACTTGTTATGTATGGGAATATCTACAGCATGCCCCTCACTGAGCTTGCCAGGTGGGCATATAAGAGGTCAAAGTGAAGCAGCTAATAGGCGTTACTGGTAAGCAGCCACAGGGCTCTCTCCTGTCCTGTTCCTTCTTCAGTTCACAATGTCAGTAATGTTTCTTGACTCTTCAAATAATCCTAAGTTCCTACCTCAACTAACTTCGTTGTCCTGCCCTGTGTTCCTATATCTTTTTTTAAAAATTGTGGTAAAATATACAAAGAAGTTACTATCTGTGACATTAACTACACTCACAGTTTTGTGCAAGTATTACCACCACCTAGTCCCAGACTATTTTCATCACCCCAAAAAGTAAGTCTCATTAAACATTTATTCCACATCTTCCCTCACTTTCCCCCATTTCCAGCCTCACCTCCACCCCTGCAACCACTAATCTAATTTTTGTCTCTATGGATTTGCTTATTCTAGATATATTAAAAATTGAATCATACAGTATGACTTTTTGTCATATTTTCACTTACTTAGTATAACATTTTCTTTTTTTTAATAAATCTTTATTGTTCAGATTATTACAGTTGTTCCCCTTTTTCCCCCCATAGCTCCCCTCCACCCAGTTCCCACCCCACCCTCTGCCCTTACCCCTGCACTGTCCTCATCCATAGGTGTACGATTTTTGTTGCCGGGTCAAAAGTCATACACATGGAAAATGTAGCTATTTCCATCTGAGACGTGTCCCTGTGCTCGGAAAGGTCTCTCGCGACTTGTTCATGCTCTACTCAGAAAAGGTACGGAGACATGTAACGGCTTTTTGAAATAATGTGTCCTCTTATGTTTAAAATGAGGATTTCATTACCAAGAGTGAGGAGAAAGCAACACTACAGCTGCTCTCGCCCCTCTCGCCCTTCAGGTGATAGTTGTGCTTGAGGCTGCGCGCTGGTTCGCGGGCCGTTGACGAAGCCGTGTGGGTGGCTCGCGCGGTTCCACCTGCTTCTCAGGGGCTGTCACAGCCTTGCAGGGACCGTTTCAACCTCATAGGGGCCGTCTCAGCCTCACAGGGGCCATCTCAGCCTCACAGGGACTGTCTCAGCCTCACAGGGGCAGTTTCAGCCTCACTGGGACCATTTCAGCCTCACAGGGACCAACCATCTCAGCCTCACTGGGACCATCTCAGCCTCACAGGAGCCCTCTCAGCCTCACAGGGGCCCTCTCAGCCTCACTGGGACCATTTCAGCCTCACTGGGACCATTTCAGCCTCACTGGGACCGACTCAGCCTCACAGGGGCCGTTTCAGACTCACTGGGACAGTCTCACCTCACAGGGGCTTCGTATAACATTTTCAAGGTTCATCTACATTGTAGCATTTGTCAGTACTTCATTTTTATGGCTGAATAGTATTCTATTATGTGTATACACAACATTTGGTATAATCTTTCATCAACTGATGGACCTTCGGGTTGTTTCTATAAACATTTGTGTACAAAGCTTTGTTTGAACACCTATTTTTAATTCTTCTAGGTAAAAGTCTAGGAGTCTAGGAGCAGGATTGCTGAGCTATATGCTAATTCTACCTTTAATATATTGAGAGACTTCTAAGCTGTTTTCCACCACTGCTGCACCATTTACAATTCCACCAGCAATATATGAGGGTCCCAACTTATCAAAACTTGCGATAGCTTTCATTTCTTTAATTATAGCCATCCTGATGAGTAAGAACTTGCACCCTTATTGCTGTTTCTATTTGCCTTTTCCTAATTCCTAATGATGTGGAGCATCTTTCCCATAGTTTTTTGCCATTTGTGTATTTCCTTTGGAGCAATGTCTAGCCAAGCAAATCCTTTGCCCGTGTAAATGTTCGGGGGTTTTTGGTAAGAGCTCTTTACATATTTTGGGTAATAGACCCTTTACCAGACATGTAAACTGAAAATCTCTTATCTAATGTTACATGCTGTATTTTAACTTTTATTGACAGTGGCCATTAATGAACAAAGTCTTACTTTTGATGAAGTCCAATTTATCTTCTTATTTTACTGTTTGTGCTTCTGGTGCCATGCTTATGGAGCCATTGCTAAATCTGAGGTCGTGAAGACTCACTCCTGTGTTTTCTTCTAAAATGGTTTTGTTCTAATATTTATTATTTTTAAATCATCACCCAAAGATATATTTTATGGATTTTAGAGACAGGGGAAGAGGGAGAGGGAGAAGGAGAGGAGACAGAGAGACAGGGAGAGAAACACCAATGTATGAGACAAACATCTATCAGTTGCCTCCTGTAAAGGCCCCACAGGAGATGGAACCCATAACCTGGGTATGTACCCCGACCAGGAATCGGACCCTCAACCTTTCAGCGCACGGGACCACACCCCAAATGAGCCACACCATCCAAGGCACTCATGTGTATTTGGATCATTGACCCATTTTGAGTCAGTTTTTGTTTCTAGTGTGAGTTAAGAGTCAAACACCACTCTTTCATGTTGCTATCCAGTTGTCCCAGCACCATTTGTGGAAAAGAATATTCTTTCCCTATTGAATAGTCTTAGCTAAGAAAGAATTTAGAGCCAAGACTCAAATCCAAGCAAAAGTTTAGTCACAGAGATTAGAAGAAGTGAACTGTGGAAGAAGTGAGACAGCTGGGCTGCATGGGTTCAGGAAACAAGTTGCATAGACAAAAAAAGGGCCCTTGGAAATATAGCAAGGATATATGTGCTTGGGGGAAGGACAGGGGGAAAGGCTCTGGTGCCCTCCAGAGAAAGAACATGCTGGAGAAAGAAGAGGGTGGGGGAAGGGGGGCAGGCAGCAAGGCATGCTGGAGAAAGAGAGAGAGAGAGAGAGAGAGAGAGAGAGAGAGAGAGAGAGAGCTCAAGTGAGCTAGTGAGCTGCGCTAGGCCTTGTGTCCTGAGGGTTTTTATCCCCTCTCTAAAGGTGATCTTAGAGAAGGTTCAGGGGAGGGTCTCAATGGAATATTCATCAGCTTTCCAGGTGTGTCCTTTCAGGGTAGTGGTCTCTACTGATTGGTGGGCCCAGGGCAGGAGGTCATTAGTCATCCTGGTAGAGCAGTGGTTCTCAACCTTCCTAATGCCAAGACCCTTTAATACAGTTCCTCATGTTGTGGTGACCCCCAACCATAAAATTTTTTTCTTTGCTACTTCATAACTGTAATTTTCCTACTGTTATGAATCGTAATGTAAATATCTGATATGCAGGATGTATTTTCATTTTTACAAATTGAACATAATTAAAGCATAGTGATTAATTACAAAAACAATATGTAATTATATATGTGTTTTCCGATGATCTTAGGCAACCCACAGGTTGAGAACCACTGTGGTAGAGGAAGGGCAGAATATAAGAATAGAACCTCAGTTGTTTAAAGATTATTCACCTTACTAACTATAGATAAGAGGTTTTCTTACAGACCCTGGGAAACTGGAGGATATGTTGCAAAATTAAATACATTTTAAAAGCAGACCATGGAGGGAGGGAGCAGGCTGGGAGAAGTCAATGGGGGGGAAAAGGAGACATATGTAATACTTCAACAATAAAGAATTAAAAAGAAAAAAAAAAGCAGGACGTGCTTTGACTTGGTTGCTTGCCGGGGTTCTTGTCCCAGCATCAAGAAGGGTTCAGGACTCTGGAGAAGGAGCTGTACATAGATTTAATAGGAATCCAGGACTAATAAAGAGTCTGGAGACAAGATATAATTTTGAAAGGCATTGGGGGTCAGAGGAGCTTAGCTAAAGGAGCTAAGATCCAAGATCTTAAATCTAAGGCCTTAGGTTCTCCCCATTCCCCAGGACCCCATGCTTTTTATTAAACACAATTTGTCCTGAGGCAAGGCAGAGATATACACCTCAAAGGGTCAGGGTTTGGTGCAGAGTCCATTGTCAGAATGGGGGCATTAGCCTACGGCTGTTCAGGTGTTTGGCCAGTAGGAGGCAATAACATGTAGATTAAGATGCCTTTTAGCTGTTTGGCAGCCACAATCCGTTTCCTATTCAGGTTTGGGGCAATGCCTTTGGCCATTCCCAACAGGTGATTACACGTATGACTCAACCCTGTTGAGTCCCCAAGTCTCAGCAACCTTTTGATGAAGCTTTTGAAATTATAACATGCTGGAATTGGTCTCTGGCAGTTGCTGTGCCTGGACCTTGACCCCCTCCTGGACTTTGCCTCAGAATGCTGACCATTCTCTGATCCCAGGAATGAACTAAATTGTTTATAACATCACAGAAGATTAGCCACCTTGTTATCGGACTTTGAGCTCCTGAAGGCTGAAAGGGCGAGGGCTATGCCCTCCATCTTACCCCGGATCCTCCATTTTTGGGCAGCAGCCATTAGCCATGTGCTCAGCAAGGAGCTTCTTCCCGGAAGCCCAAGCCTCTGCTCTTTAAACTAACCAATGACAATCAAGGGAAGTGCGCGCCATAGGCACAACCACATCCTGTGTAACAAGACCCCGACTTGCACCTGGCCAATCTGCAGGGCCCACAGTCCTCTCTCCTCCCTTTACTCCAACCCCCCTATAAAACCCCTCTTCCCACAGAGCCAGCTCTCTCTGCCCCCTGCCGCTGCATCGGCGAGTGTGGTCAGGGAGCTGAGCTAGCTCGAATAAAGACTTTTGCATCGGACTCGGCTGGCTCCCTGGTGGTCTATTGGGAATCCTGAAATCTGGGCTTAACAAAGGCCACACTGAAGACCCTACTTTACCCTTTTCCTTATTACACTTGAAGCTCACAGCTGCATATAACTTTCTTCCTCTGCCAGCTGGCTGGTGTGTGTGTGTGTGTGCAGGGGGGGGGGGGGGAGGGGGGGGTGTGCAGAGAAGAACTTTCAGGATGGCCTACTGCTCTCCCCATACTGCTGTCATTATTGGAATAAATGCTCATATATGATTCAATCTTATCTTTGATTAATTTGGCTCAAGTAGTGACAGAAGGCCTTGGACCCATTTCGTGTCCGGTATTAATCACAGCTGATCCTGATGTCAGCCATGGCATCGCCTCATCTGACCTTGCTGCTTTTCTGGACTTGGAGCTGAAACACAACTGAGGCCTAGATGTTATCACTAATTTGACCAAAGCTCTTCTCCATGGTCAACAGACCAGAGACTTTGTTCATAAGATTATTTGATGCAAGTCAGAACTTCATTGTCTTGATGACTTAATGCTTAAGGGAGCAGTCAGGCAAGGGCTTGTATGGAAGTCACATGAGGCTATTCTCTGGCCCCCTTGTTCTTCCTCTAAGGGGGTGTCCCACATGGCTAGCAACATGGTACAGGGGAAAAAGGTCACCCTGGGGGTGAGGTCCTTGTTTTCCCAGTTTTGCCTGTTGCTAGGTACACAGGGCTTTCCACCCTGGTGACATTCCATAGCTAGCCTATGGTTCCTACTCTGCTCATGCCTGTCTAACTGCTTACTACAATACCACTGGGGCTTTATTTCCTTAGGTGAGGAGCCTGGACCCTCTTTGAAATTAAACAGTGTGACAGGTAAAATATCAGATTTTTTATGAGGTTACATGAGCAAGTTCTGAGAAGAAGGGGAGAGAGAACAGGAAGGTAAGGGGTATATGGGAAGAGATTCTAAGGAAAGGGAGGGTAGGGCACCCAACAGTAGGCTGGGAAATCTGTTTCTTCCTCTAAGAAACTTCTCCATTGCACAAATGGGCTCAGAAGGAATTCTGAGAAAAGGATCCAGAAGATAGGAGTTGCCATCTACAATCAGCAGGTGAATCCCCTCAGGTGAATCCCTAGACTCACCCAGCACAAGTCATGAGTGTCTCAGAAGTGACACTAGAAAACTCTCTCTTCAGAATGAGTAATAATTCAGTTTCCAGATCCAGGAAAAATGACACTAAGGCAGTGGTCGGCAAACTCATTAGTCAACAGAGCCAAATATCAACAGTGCAACGATTGAAATTTCTTTTGAGAGCCAAATTTTTTAAACTTAAACTATATAGGTAGGTACATTGTTATTAACTTAATTAGGGTACTCCTAAGGCTTAGGAAGAGCCACATTCAAGGGGTCAAAGAGCCGCATATGGCTCGCGAGCCGCAGTTTGCCGACCATGGCACTAAGGCTTTCCCAGTTTTCATCAGCAGGGGAGGGAGGATAAAGTACTATCAAGAGTCTAAATTCTCCGCTAATATGGCACCACCAGTTCTAAGCCTTTCAACATAAACCCATCAGGAAGTCAACTTATGGCTCTAATCCTAGATCCCACTTCACATCTATTCGGATGTTACTACTATAAGGAATCCCTGTCCCTTCCCCCCACCCTAAAACCTAATCTTGATCTCATAAAAAAATCTCAAATTCTCATATTATTGTTTTGTGGAAATATTAACCCCTAAACCAAATACATTAACTGTAAAAAATATTAGAAAGATCATTTCAATCAAATTTTCTTATTTGAAATTGCCTTTAGCTCCTAATTTGCAGCCATTCTTTGCCTGATTTTACGTGACTGACATTTTTTCTTCTGACAAGTGAATGACTTCAATGATAAATGCCATGAAGGCTCCATTTTTGCCCAGCCCCTTTCAGCCAGGGGAATTAACATTCATCCCTGAAGGGAGAAAGACTGGGAAACCAAAAGCGATCCCACTGCCATGTTGGTCTTCAGGTAGGAATCTGGAGTGGTTGAACCCCTATGTTCAGGAGATGAGCCATTTCCAGAGCTCATCATTTGGGAATTTCTCTCTAAAGTAGCGTGTTGTGGCAGAATGCATGGGAGAACAATCAGCCAGCACTCTGAGGGAGGAAAGCTTAACCTTTATTTTGCAGATCTGCTAGTCCAGGGGATTCTGGATCCAAAGCCTGAACTGAACTTGTGGGGAGGCTCTGGCCTCTATATCTCCTCCGGTGGCGGGCCCCTGAGGGTCTCCAAAACTCCACCCAAGTCAGCTGTGGTGGGGCCCTGGGGTTAGGCTCTGCAGCTCTGCCCAAGTCAGTCAGAGTGGGGAAGCAAGACTACAGTTTTAACCAGATACTGAACTAGGTTGCAAGCACCCCCCCCCCCCCATCCCGCCCCATTTTCCTTTTTGGCATATGCGTAAATTTAAATTCAGTGTTTAAAAAAAACCCAACTATCACGTAGCCTTCAAGCTTGTCTACCTCAAGATCCCTTTAGAGGGCTGAGAATGAGATATAGAGGAAAGGGGTAGCCATGGTTCCTAAGTGGGAAGAGAGTGCCAAAGGAGCCAGAGCAGGAGGGCCCTGAAGGAGTAAGTCCCTTATTTCTCTGGTCCACATGCTGACACCAAGAGGAGGCCCCCAGGCATGCGTGGCAGGCACTGCTAAGACCAGAGGAAGCCCTTCCTCAGGCAGCCAAGTCCAAGGCCTATTTCAATCAGGTCATGGATGTAGGGTGGGGGTGTCTGGTTTCAAACATGACAGCAGGACTTTGATCCATTTTAAGTCCAATTAAGAACATTCATGACAATCACCAAGCCTCATTTTCCCCCATAGCAGAGCCTCTTAGCAGCACCTATCCTGTTGCAGGTCATTCAAAATGGCGCCCAAGGTGAGGGCTAGATTTCAACTTTTTAGTTTGACTAGAGAGGAAGGCATGTGGGGAGTACATCCACTAGCATTCACCCCAAAAAACTGGTGCAGGAAAAGTGTTAGCACAGCAGGCCTGAGACTGCTATCCTACAAAGGCCTGCATGCCCTTGGAGGGCAAGGCCTAGTTGGATTCAGGGCTCCCTCCACCCTAACCGGTAAGTGCCTAAACTGCACATATCCTGTGATTCGTGCTGAACATCGGCTTTCCTTCTCTGAGCCTGGGATTCTGGCCCACAACCGGCAGAAGATGACCAGCTCCCAATAAAAACCCTGGGCACCAAGTCCCTGACAAGCTTCTCAGGTAGACAGTATTTCACATGCAGCGTCATAACTCATTGTGGGAGGACTTAAACATGTCCTGTGTGACTCCACCGGGAGAGGACTCTGGACTTTGTGCTCCATGCATCTTCTCCTTTGCCTATTTTCTTTTGTATTCTTTTGCTATAATAAAGTACAGCCATGAACCTGGGTTTAAATTCTAACACGGTCACTGTGTGCTTTGAGTCTGTTGTTTAACATCTCTGTTCTGTTTCTACTGTAAAATGGAGATAATAGAATATATCTCATAAGAAAAAAAAATATATAAAGTACAGCCATGAGTATGATTATATGCTGAGTCCTGGGAGTCCCAGTAATTCATCAAACCTGGGATTGGTCTTGGGGACCCCAATATACAACCCAGTTCTTTTCATTCTACTAGATCTTATACTTTGGAGGGGTGGTACTAGAGGAAAAAGAAAAATTTCTATCCTTCTATCTTAAGATGGACCCCTCCTTGTCCTGTCTCCATTTCTGCTCCATTCAGACACACGTCTTCAACTAGTTAACTTTTCTCATATCTTCTTCTCTCAGAAATACAGAAATTCTCTCTAAAGAAGCCCACCAACGATGACGGAGATGCCTGGGGTTTGTTGTTTGCCTAGAACTACTTTCCAGTCAACAGCAGCGCCCTTCCTGCTTGTTGGTTTCTGATACTGTGAGCCTTGACTTCTCCGTCTCAACTGCCTCCTTTTACTTTCATATCCCTCCTTTAAATTTGTTTTTCCCTTTCCCTCTGCTATAGTAACTATCTACATTGTTTGCTTTGTTTTGTTCTGGAGCTGTTCCCACAATCTCAATTTCTGTCACAATCTCAGTACTTTGTGTGTCTTCCTCTCTCACAGCTAATTACATTTTTAAAAATATATATATTTTATTGATTTTTTTACAGCGAGGAAGGGAGAGGGATAGAGAGTTAGAAACATCGATGAGAGAGAAACATAGATCAGCTGCCTTCTGCACACCCCCTACTAGGGATGTGCCCGCAGCCAAGTTACATGCCCTTGACCGGAATCGAACCTGGGACCTTTGAGTCCGCAGGCCGATGCTCTATCCACTGAGACAAACCGGTTAGGGCGCTAATTACATTTTTTTTTTTAAATGTTTTTCCAGGGAAGCCTAGAGAAAGAAACCATTTGAGCACAAGTAGAGAATTCATCTCTTTGTGAACAAAGACTGCCTTGTTTTTTTCTCTTTTGGGTCCCAGGGGTCGGAAATGAGTATCTAGATAATCTCTAAAGAAACACACCTTGAGAAGGATTAAGCCCCACCCATCTTTAAGAGCCTTCCTCACCCAGGACCCTCTTCCATACAGCCAAGACTCCCAGCTGTATGGAAGTACCCACTCCTATCAAAATCTGTGCTCCAGCCTGGCTGCCTGCAAGCTTCCCCACTTTCAACAATGAAGCAAACATCAATAGGGGATCTATATCTTGACCCAACACACTCATGTACACAGGTCAAGATCTCCATCCTTGAACCAAAAGCATCAAGAAGTGGTTTCAAGCCCTATACCCGACCATTGATAAAGGTCAACTGTCCCAAAGGCCCACTATCTTGATCAAACACATGGAAACTCCATGCCCTGTCCTTTTCTGCTGGCCCCTCTGGGTCGAGGTGACTGAGATACAACCACTGATATCCAATAGGAATTGTTGCTACAAAAGCAAAGACAATACAGTAATACACAGGCTGCTGCCTCAACCCCAAAAGGCTGTCACTCCTGGCAGTGCTTCCAGAGCTTTCAGACAGGGCTCCATGGCTTCCTGGTTGGCTTTCCAAGGATTTCAGACAGGGCTTCCAGGCTTCCTTTTAGAGGTTTTGGGGTGTAATGTTAAAGTTTTAATGTTAAAATGTTAATGCTTCCACTCAAGGGCTACAGGGCTCCTTGGCAGAGGCCACAGCTTTATTCTGTGGGCTATTCAGGAGTTGCAGGCAGCAGCTCATAGTGTCATCAAGGACTCAGAAAGTAATTAGTAGTAGTCGGGAGGCTTCTAGAGGGTCCTATCAGCATATGTTTTCCTCAGCCACCTCCTTTCATTCATTCATTCAGCAAACATTTAGAGAGCATGTCCCACGTGCAAGGCACTGAGCTGGGTCAAACGTAGGACACAGTATCGACCTCAAAGAGCTCACAGACATAGCTGCTGCTCACACTCTCCCGCTGGTGGAGGCCACATCTGTTCCTTCACTCAGTCCCACAAGGCCCCTAGTTTATAAAGCCATGTTTCCCTTCCCAGCTGAAGAGCTCAGGGTTAATCTTTTGGTTCCAAAGCTGGGGAGCAGCTAACTTATGCTGTCCCTGGCAGCAGTTTTGTTCTAAGCTCTTTAAAAAATGTTACATCTCCTGTGGAGGGGGACTGGAAGAGCAGCTATCTCCCCACCAAAACAATCCTCAAGCCCTCGGGCACTTCTTTGGCCGTACTCTGAGGGCTCTTCAAAGAGCAAGAATCCAAAAGGGCCACTGAGTTCAAACACCAGACCTACCCAGCCACTTTTCATTGGCCTAGTAGTCATCACATTTTAAAATGTATTCCCGTGAATAGATTCCACAAGCCACAACTAAAGAGGAATATATTCTCTAAAGAAACACACCTGGAGAAGGATTAAGCCCCACCCATCTCTACGAGCCTTCCTCGGCCAGGACCTTCTTCCACACAGCCGAGATTCCCAGCTTCATGGCTCTCTTCAGGGCACTGACCCCTACCCTAAAGAGAAAATCCCCAGGATATTTCTAGCTCCCATCAGACTTTTTCAACCTGTGAGCAGTAAGCTCTCTTCGGCAAAGGTGGGTGAGAGCAGGTTTTAATGTTGGGAAGGAGGAAAATGCACTGGGCACCTGAAAGAGGGAGCTTGAAAGGATGTGAAAAGACCCCAAATTGACTTCCCTATGGCATAGCTGACTCTCAGGCCAACTCTGCAAAGAAAGTCCAAGCAAGTACTAGAGGTGATACCTACAACCGGGGGGCACGCTGAGAGAGGGAAGGCCAGAGCCCAACTGGCACCCAGGCTTCCAAAGTGGTAGAAGGTAGCCTCTGCCTTGTAAATGTCCAGTACAAGTACCCCCTAGACCCATAGAGAAACCCTTCTTTTCTTCTTGTTTATCTCTACACCTCTTTCAGTTGGACAGAAGAACCCGGATGGGGTCTTTGAAAGTATATGACATTACAAAGGGTACCAGCATATTGCAGGGAGAGACCATGCCCAGATAGAGGAATAATGATAATAACAGCTAGCACAAATAGATATGTAACAGCTCACTGCACTAAGCATTCTATATATATATATATATATATATATATAATTCATTTTACATGCCCCACATAGGTAGGTACCATTATTTCTTTCCCATTTTACAGTTGAGGATACTGAGAAACAGAATTTAAGTAACTTGCCCAATGTCACACAGCTGGTGCGATAGCAAGGCTTGAACTCTGGCAGTCTAGCTATAGACTCTGAGCTCTAATGCCTGCAACTCTCCATGGCAACCGGGAATTTCTCTGACAAGACTTGATACCCATCCGTTTTTCTCTTCCTTTCATTTTTTCTTCCATGGCATGAGTTTAGCTGCTGAAGGCCACGCTTGGTCCTCTCAATCCTGGGACAAAATTTTCTCTCACTTTTCCATCCCTGGTTTATTCAGTCAACCCCTTTTTACTTGGCCTGTACTCTGCTTTCTCCCCAAACGTGAAGCCTTTCTCCCCCCTGCCCCACCCCTTCCCTAGGAGAGTTGAGAAAATATCTGGTGTGACAAGACAGCCCACCCACAAGGTCAGAGAGCCCCTGTGTGGTCAGCAGGGTCTGAGCTTTACTGCCTGAATTTGCTCGTGCCGCTGGCTTCTTGGAGGGTAGGGAGGGCTCTCTGATACTCTCCCCCCTCACCTCCCACTCTTGGATCACACTGCCTCTCATTGCTCTTTGTATTTCTCCTGTTAAAGCAATGAGCACGTGTACTGCATGTGCCTGTTATACGTCTCCCTGATTAGACTTAGCTCCCTGAAGGCAAAGATTTGCTTTCAGACGTCCTCCCTTTCCAACAGGACACAGTAAAAAAGTCTGCTTTTGGCACCCTTCCCTACCAGCTATTCTCTGCCCACATCATGCTGTGAAATGTTGCCTACTTTCTGCTCAACTTGGTGATGCCACCGTCACAAGCCCTGTCTGCTTCCTCTTTCAAATCTCAGGAAACTTTGGTCCCTTGGAGATGTTTCTTCTGGGGCTTCTCATGACAAATTCTGTTTGTAGTAATCCTGGGGGAAAGTGAGGTGGGAGACGTTTTGTGGAGTCTTTCTGATAGCCATCTTGGTAGGAAACTTAGATGAAACCAATCACGTCAGTAAGTGACCCTTACCCACTGTCAAAACAGCGTGCCTTCCTCCGAGGGAGGCACTGTTCCTCATTCTTGTCCTTCCTCTCCCAGTGCCCTGAAAACAGACTTGTTGAAATGTTTCATTCATATGTATGTGTATATGTTTGTATGTGTGTGTATATGCATATATGCACATTATCTCACTGTATCTACAGATACTTCTTATACATACACGCGTTTCATTTGTATGTATATATGTATAGGAAATACAGGGTAGGTCTGGGGCTACGAGTCCTGGACTACAGACAGTCCTCTGGCTTTTCTGGCTGCAGCTGAGAAATGGTGAGTTTGGGCCATGGGCTCAGTTCTGAGAGGACCCAAATCAGTTGTAAACTTTGTTACATCTGAGCTGTGAAGTTTGGATATCCTCTAAAAGGAACCTGTCTGCTCTAGCAGCTGTGGCCAAAGAAACACTACATTTCCTGGCAGAAGTGTTACCCCAATACCCTGTCTGTAGTTTGTTTTTTAAAATTAATATTTGAGTACCGTTGGTCAGTTCCTATTTATTTCTTTGCCACCATGTACTTCGACGTTTCTGCTGCCGGCTTCACCACTAACCAGAGCCTCGGCAGGGCCACTCTGCCTGGTCTCCCAGCCGGCAGAGGCGGCGTCCTGCAGCTGGCCCTGCAGCACCTGTCCAGCCGCTGAGGGCTCAGGTCCCCCCTCTCCATCCTGGCACGGCCGCACCCTGGCTGCGTGTCTCAGGGACCTCCCTGGGCTGCAGGCCTTTTATTTTCAGAAGCGCTCTTGAACAGCTACACGCCACATCTCACGAAGTCAGGCCTCTCATTAAAGTCTTCCTTTATATGGTTCTCTTCGCTATTCTGCACCTTTCCTCTCCCACATGGACACCAAGGCCATCTTATCTAATTTTGAAACAAACAAAAGGATTCATGGGGAGTAGGCATTTTCAACTCTCCCACCATATTTGTATTTTTAGATCAAGTTCTCCTTGCATGGCGAATAGTTTTTTGGCTAAATACATTTAGCTGCTATATTGCTAGCTGTACATACAGTTTTTTTATTTTTTATAATGTATTCAATCTAGCTCATAGTAACACTGCTATTTCTGCTTCCTGGCATTATATGTGCAGTTTTTTATTTTCAAGCTTTTGGGAAGCATTTTAAGAGTATTTCTGGTTCAACACCATATAAATAGATTTAAAAGCACATACGCCAATCACAGTCTTCCTTCAATAGGGAAATTCAGCCCTTTCACACTTTATAGTAACTGGGGGGAGGCGGGTGAGCACAGTGGGCTCAGGTCTGAGTGGGACTCCAGGGGCCCCATTAGGTCCATGGACAGACTGGATCTGACAGCTCCCGGTTACCGATATCCGAAACCCCACTTATAAAGATGAAGATGCCTCTTTTAAATGAGTTTCATAAACTAGCACAAAAGACAAAACAGATAGTGGTGAGCACTGCTTCCCATGAGCACTACGGACCTGAAGGAACCGCGTCGTAAAGGATGCGTGGTAAGTGTCTGAGACCCGGGAGAGGCAGATGCAAGGATGGCCTAGAAAATGCCAGAGAGACCTCGGAGGGGCGGGGCACCTGGAATTGAAATCAGAACAAATGCCTCAAGATGCTTCAAACACGGGACCACACGGGGAGGGGGGCAGGACGGCCACCTTTGCTCTGCCAGAGCCTCCTAGTGCCCAGGTGAGGGCGAGTGGGCTGGCTGGGGGCAGGGGCAGGAACACGCATGGAGGGCCTCCGAATGGAAGAGGGGAAGGGAGAGACACTTTCATTTCCTGGGAGGACTCAGAGGTGCGAAATGGGCGCATGCCCCGACCCCCTTGATCCGGCAAGTCTGAGGCTGTCTAACCAATTTTAGATTAAGAAAGCGAGGCTGGAGGGCTGGTGCGGGTAGGAGAAGGATGTGCAAGTCTGCCTCCCCGTGTTCAAGTTGGAGCTAATCTGGCACCCAGTGGGCCCACGCAGGGCCGTGGGGCTGCCTAGGGCGATGCGGAGGAAGCAGCGTGGGAAGACAGCAGCGGGACAGGGTCCTTGGCTGCCACCAGTCAGCGTCACGGACACACCAACGTCTGCACCGCGAGGTACCCGAATCCAACTGCAAAGGCGCGCGGGCGGGGGGGGGGGGGGGGGGGGAGGGAGGGGGCTGCAAGCCATTGGCCCGGCCCCGCCCCAAAGCCCCGCCCCCTCGCCATCCCGGGACGCGCCTGCCCAGTTGCCTGGGAAACCGGGCGCAGAAGGTCTGGGTGCGGTTGGAAAGCGTTGGCCACTCCCGCCCTGGCTCCTCCGGTTGGGCAGCTTGTCACCCAGTGCGGGGGCCAGAGTCAAGGTCCAGGTGCCTCACACTGCACCAGGCCTGCTGGGAGGCTCTGGAGGGGTGGAGACCCCAAAACCTAAACTGTTGTCGGGGGCTTGAACTGTAGCAGAGCCATATATTCTTGTGGTGACAGTGGCCTTAGGAGAAAAACTTCTGTCTCTAGGAGGATTAGATCAGAGCTACACAAACCCCAAGTAATGTGACTGGCCTATGCGGTGGCCTTTGAGGGCCCCCCTAGAAAATGTCAAACTTTAACCTGGGAAGGGGGCGAGGTTACACAGTGGAAATTAAACTGGATGAGGCTTGGAGTTACGCCCATAGATGCTGAGCTTGGGCTGCCAACGGAACAGATCACTTTACCTCAAGGCTGAGGAGTTTTAGCCAGACTTTCTGACGGGAGGAAAGGAGCAGGCATGCTCTCTGCCCTCGGAGGGTCTCCTTGGGAGCCAGCATCAATTCACTGAAGCTTAATACGGCTCACAGATTCCTGTCAGCCTCCGACAAGCCCAAAGGTTCTACCATCCAGGACATAACTGTTTTCCTTCTGTTCCTTTTCCCTATCAAAATCCTCTCACCTCATCTCTTAGGACACAACATTGTTCCTCCCACCCTTCTTACTAGATAGGAGGAGAGTGAGTTCCCAAAATGACTTTGAAGTTACTTTGATGTCGTTGGAGAAGTCACTTAACCGTGTGGAGTGCTGTTAGGATCAAGGGTTTAAACAAAACCAAAAAACTTGCCTTCAGTAAGTTCTCTTTCTAGTGGAAGAGTTCACTTTGCACTCTAATTAGGGCAGGCGTCTGGCCCAGTGTGAGGTGCATAAGGCCCTAAGGTTTGTGAATGAGACAGATGTTTGTGGTGATCCTAAGCTGAAGCCCTGAAATATTAGACTGAATCTGGGTGTGTGCTCACCAGCGTTGCTGGGCATCATGGGGGTGGGGGCCTGTTACTGCAGATGTCGCAATTTCCAGAAGACCAACTGGGGTGGGGCACTCTTAAAACCTCTTTTAAAATAGGTTAAGTTTATATGTGAAGGTTGCATCCATGGTAGTAGTAGTAATTAGAGAAGACTTACCACAGTCATTAGGGACCCAAAGGAAAAGAAGGTGGGACATCACTGGATGGCGTTTCTGACCTAAGGGACATGAATGAAATTGGGAAGTCCCTTCGCCCTTTCTCCCGAATGAGTGCCCTGCCTCTGTAAGTGGGCCTGGAAGAGAAACCATGCTGCAGAGATAACTAAGCAGCTGGCGTGTAATGTTAAGGGCTGTTAAGAATTTGGGATCCAACCCTGCGATTAATTTCCCTCCTTCTCTACTCAGTCTGGAGAGAGATGTCCGCGCAGAGGAGTCTTAGGCAGGTAGTCGCTGTAAACGGCATCTCCAAGTTCTGTTTAAATCCTCTTCCCAACAGGGAAGATTCTGGATGGGTAATGTCAGTTACACATCTGTGTTCTAAAATGCAAACACCATTTTTGGTGATTGGCTTCTTCTTATATCTTAGCTCTCCCTCCCTTTTAGCATCACCAAAGTGCATGAAGCCAGCATGAGCGTTTTGTTCCTAAACTGAAAACCTGCCCCCTGGTTACAAAACTAGGTGTAAAGAGCGCTGGATTCCAGTGGGAACCTGGGGTTGAGTGTGTAAGGATGCCAGTTTTGTCCTTTAGAAACACCAATTGTGAGATAATCTGAGGAGGCCCCAAACCTTTGGAATCCAGATTAGAGCTGGGAAGAGGGAGTTTGCAGAGGTGCCAGGAGATTTTGATTAGATAAAGGGGGGGAGGGAGGGGGAGAAGGGATGTGAGGAATGTGTGGTTAGATCAGGGGGGAGGGACATGAGGAGTATGTGGTAATGCTGTGCAGCAGGGACACTTTCCTCAGCCTTGGGGTGCTCTGTGGGGCCTTTGCTGTCACTCAAAACAGGACCGGAGCTGCCTTTGTGGAGCAGTGTGCTGAAAGACAAAGCACCCATTGTCCCCAGGGTTGGGTAAGGACACACACACACCCTTGAAAGTGTCAGTTCCTATGTTGATGGTAATTGGAAGAACTTTTGGAGTGACCTTGGAGAAGCCAGAGAATGGGTTAGAAAACACATGAATGGAAATTTCTCATCCACTGGGATAAGACAAGGGGAAACGGGAGTTAATTCTATTTACTGGGCCCATGTGCCCTGCCTCTATGGGTGGTCAGATGATACTCTTCTTAGCTATTGCTTCACCTTTAACTTAACCTTAGGTCTACTGAGCCTCGCACTAAAGGAATATTAGATAGATCTCTGAAATTCAGGAAGCCCCAGAACCTGAAAACAAATGCCCTTCTTGTAGAAGAGACTGTCAGTGTTTAATGGTGCGTTAAGGGTCTTTGTCGAGGCTGAGCCTGGGACAGAACAAAAAGCTTCCAGTTTTTCAGCTTTTGATGAGAGAGCCTCTTTGGGGGAGGCGCTTTTGTGCAAGCCCCGTGTGAGCTGCATAAGGCTCTAAGGCAGTGGTTCTCAACCTTCTGGCCCTTTAAATACAGTTCCTCATGTTGTGACCCAACCATAAAATTATTTTCATTGCTACTTCATAACTGTAATGTTGCTACTGTTATGAATCGTAATGTAAATATCTGATATGCAGGATATTCCTAGGCGACTCCTATGAAAGAGGTCGTTCGACTGCCAAAGGGGTCGCGACCCACAGGTTGAGAACCGCTGCTCTAAGGTTTGTGAACAAGACAAATTGTGGTGATTCTAAGTTGGAATCCATAATATTAGACTGAATCTGGGTGTGTGTAAAAACATCCCTAGGTACTGAGTACAGAAAGTTCCCAGATGTGGGCCATCTAAGGGACTTAAGTTTTGTTATATATCTAGGTTTGGGCATTGTAAAGCAGAAATGGAAGAAATAGCTGTTTTCTCTAGAGTTTGTGGGGAACAAGGTTGATAGTTTAGGACTGGGTCTGGGAACTTCTCTTTCATAGTTGCTTTCAAAGTCAACTGTTGAAGCTAATTAATGGGAAGCGGGGGGTAGAGAGCTGCGGGGGGGGGGGGGTGGTGTTAAAGTTGCCTGGCCAGAGCCCAAAATAATCTGGAACTCAGTCACTGGCTAGATAGACACTCTAACCCACAGAGACAAAGACAGGTGAAGGACATCTGCTCTATTTCTGTTATTTTACCAAACATTTTGAAGAGTGTTTGGTTTGCCAAAGTCCTGTAATGTTGAACAGTGCTTTAAGTTGGATAGATATCTTTACTAAAACAATAGTACCACCACCCTGGCCGGTTTTTCTCAGTGGGTAGAGCATCAGCCTATGGACTGAAGGGTCCCAGGTTCGATTTCAGTCTAGGGCACATGCCTGGGTTGCAGGCTCGATCCCCAGTGAGGGGCGTGCAGGAGGCAGCCAACCCATGATTCTCTCTCATCACTGATGTTTCTATCTCTCCCTCTTTCTTCCTCTCTGAAATAAGCAAAATGTGTGTGTGTGTGTATATATATATATATATATATATATATTTTAAAAAAACACAATAGTACCACCACTGAAACTTTGACAAAATTGCCACAGTCCTTGGGTAGCATTTAATTTCTACTGATCTAGCCCAGTTCTACCACCTCTGCAACAATGGCATGAGGTCACAGCGCTTGCCCATCTTTGTCCTTTAATCAGATGGCCAAGGGGGAGTTCAGAGACATCAAGGATATGGTCAGAAACTTTGTGGAGGTTCTGAAATCGCCGGCTGATCAATTGATTAGGGGTCCTCACCCTGCTTTCCCCTACTGGAGGTGTTTCTCTATGACCATTTAACAAACTTCCCAGCATCTTAATCTTTTATCAAGTTTGGAAGTTTGCTTTTCTCCCTCACATTTCCCTATAGGTAAATGCTCTGCCTTTTCCTATTTTTGGCTCTGCTCCCAACTAACGTGCAGCTTTTTTTTTTTTTGATAAGGCCGATTCACAAGTATGCTGAAAATAAACATCAACATTTTAAAAACTTTAGAAGCCTGCAATTCTAATGACATGCTTTCTGGTGTCCTTGCCTAGAAGTAATGCTTGGAGAATGGAACTGTAAATAGCATGATGGACTCCAATCTCTCATCTCTCCTAGTCCCCTCACTTGGCTGTCCAACTTTAAAAAGAACTACTTGTTGAAAGGGCTTGCCATTGAATTTCCCTCGGGTAGCCTGCAAAGACCCTGCTTCCAAAACTGGAGACATCCCATGTGAAGATGTTTTGAAAAAGGGACAAAGAACCTGTGTTCTAATTCTGGTACTGCCATTATTAGCCGTGTAAACTTCGGCAAGTCTCCAGATTTCTTTGGGTTGTGGGTAGAATGGTGATATATACCTACCTCCCAGGGTTGTTGTGAGGATTAAATATGCTCTGTAATCTGTCATGCTATATAAATATTTGCAAGTTTTTATGATTTAAGAGCTATTTTTAAATATTCCCTGTCCACACAGCAGATAATGCTGACATTTCTACCATCTGATCAAGGGGTTTTCATTGTCATATACTACATAGTTAAATTGCTGGAGCAAAATTTTCTGCTTTTATGTATATACTTTTGTGGGGAGAGAGTCCCCATAGCTTTCATCAATTTCCTAAAAAGAGGTTCATTATCTTAAAAAGTTAAAAGTGCTTCAGAATTCAAAAGTTGGGTTCAGTAACAGGAATAAATATATTGCTTCCAGAAGGTCCTTCTTAACATGTCTGTAGTAGTACTTTCAATGTTTTTAGACACTGAAATTGTTAATGTGGCCTGATGACTGTGGAGAACATTTGAGATTGGGACTGAGAAATTTGGACATATGGTCACAGTAGCCATTAGATTATCCAATTGCCTGCAGTGTGAATTTAGGTGCAAAATGATTAACTATATGGCCCTGTGAAAGTCACCTTACCTCATGGAGTCTCTTTCCTCATTTGTAAAGTGAAGGATTTGACCTTGAAGATTTCCAAAGCTACTAGTTGGAATTCTCTAGGAAAGTGAGATTAAAGCTGGATGGAAATTTATTGTGACAAGAATGAATCGGGCTTTTCTGTGTAGGAGGAAAAAGAGGGAATGTCAAGAGTGAGGAGGAGGGACAGAGATCCAAGGAGCTCCATCCTTGGTAAAGATGGGAAACTCCGGAAAGACTGCTGAGATGAAGAGCCAGGTCAATCAGGGCAGAAAGAGAGCTGGTGGGCTCCTTACGGCCCAGACACACAACCTCCTCCGTTCACCATGGGACTGACTCGCCAGAACACAAGCGGACTCGCTCAGTGAGCAAACACCTCTTCTTCCCCGCACTCACAGGACTTCCAGTTCAACTTGCAGTTGTCACGGGCGATTCCCACAGCCTACCCACTTCCCAGAGAAGGTGGTTGGCTCCTTCAGGAAAATGGCAGCCCTACAAATGCCTCGAGACACCGGTAAGTTGTAGGGATGGTGAGGATTTTTGGAGATCTTAAGAGAACCTCCTAACTCTATTTTAGGGTGAATTGGAATCCCCACCCTCACATGAGAAATTTTTTATTTTTTAAATAGAAAACTACTATTGATAAATTATTAACTGAAGTCCATAGTTTACATTAATGGTGTGTGTGTGTGTGTGTGTGTGTGTGTGTGTGTGTGTGTCTGTCTGTCTGTCTGTCTAAACTGGGTTGAGGCTATTTGTCAAATGTTAAATGCTTTTCTGCATTGTCTAAGATGGTTATATGTGTAATCATTGTTGTTTTGAAAAAAAACAAAACAAAACCAACAACACTAGCTCTGTGGACTAGAAAATGGGAATAGAGGGTTACATTTTAAAAATATATTTTTTATTGATTTCAGAGAGAGGGACGGAAAAGTAGAGAGAGAAACATCAATGAGGAGAATCATTGCTTGACTGCCTCCTGCACATCCCTATTAGGGATTGAGTCCAAAACCTGGGCATGTGCCCTGACCGGGAGTCAAACCCAGACCTCCTGGTTCATGGGTCAACACACTCAACTACTGGGCAACACCGGATGGGCCAGAGGGTTACGTTTTTCAGAATAATAATAGCTTTATTTTGTGATTCTCTAGAATAGGGTCAGTAAATATTTTTGTGGTAAATATTTTAGTCTTTGCAGGACACAGAGTGTCACTCCTTTTTTTTTTTTACATTTAATGAATAAACTATCCTTGGCTTGCATTACAAAATTTTGGTCTAGCCACCTGAGCTGAAATGATTAATTACTTTATTACGAAGTTGGCTATACAGCTTTAAAAAGAAGTAGCAGCAACAGTGACAAACACATAAGTGTCCAGAAAGCTCAAATTATGTACTACTGGCCCTTTACATCAAACAAAACAAAGCAAAAAACAAACAAAAAAAACACAACAAAGAAAAAAACTTTGCCAACCCCTATTCTAGAATATTGTTATGAAAATACTTTAAAGGGAACATTATATTTTCATATACTGTATATAGCCCAGATTAAATTAAGCCAAAAATGGCAGCTTCTCCTCATCTCTAGTACCACTCCCTCAACAGGGAATTTTCTTTTTTAAAGGGTACAATTATTAAAACAGGTAGCATGAAGAAGTAGCTGAGGATTTCAATTTTGTTATTTGTCTGGAAATTAATTGATGGCAACTATTCTTGATTTCTCAGAGATTGGAAGACTTGGCTCCTTGGTTTGGAAGCAGCACTGGCTGAGACTTGGTTCTTCTGGAATAAACAAGGTATAGCCTTGCTTGGCCAGGTGTTGTTAAGTCCCCTTTTTAAGTGCATTCAACTGCCACTTAGATAGCAGTAGTTACAGTCCGAGCATTGTTCTAAAGGTCTTATCCTCTGGGGATGATATTGACACTAATAGTACCTTCTTCATAAGCTCGATGAAGGGATTACGTGTGGTTAATTAACCTACTGAAGATGTTCGTGGAGTGGTAGAGCCAGAATCTGGCTCTTAACTCTGTACCATGCTATTTCTCTCGTACATTGAGTTCTTTCTCAGTTTTCTCTCTTTCCCATCTGGTGGTCTTCTCTAGGTCTTCTAGATTGCCACAATGACTGCTGGCGATGAGATGTGAATGGGAAGTCCCATTTCACGTCCCCTTCAGTGAACGAGGAGATTTAAAGCTGTGTTCCATTTTTTTCTTTTTAATCCTCACCTGAGGATACTCTTCTCCATTGTTTTCCAGAAGAGTGGAAGGGGAGAGGGAGGGAAGGAAGGGGAGAGGGAGGGAAGGAAGGAGGAAGGGAGGGAAGGACGGAGAAAGGGAGGGAGGAAGGGGGCAGGGAGGGAGGGAGGGAGAGAGAAGAGAGACACACAGACTGGCTGCCTCCCCCTGCTGCTTGTGCCATGACTGATGGCTGGGAGTGAATCTGCAACCCAGGTACCTGCCCTTGACCAGGAATCAAATCCAAGACCCTTTGGTGCTTGGGCCGACACTCTAACCACTGAAAAACACTGGCCAGGGCAGCTGTGTTCCATTCTCTATTTGTGGTTCAAAACAATGTTTTATTAATCTTCGTTTAAATCTTCATTTAATATCTCTTCAAGAGAAGGGCCAGAATGTTTTGGAGAGTCAGAGAAAGACAAGAAGCATAAAACTACAGAAACTAAGAATTAGGAAAGCTTCCACCCTTTTCTTCTGACCTGAAAACATTTGAAATTTAGAGGTAGTCAAAGAACTTTCCCTAGTTTAGCTTCATTTGAATCAATGTTAACCAATTTTATTTGTTTTGTTTTCAAATGAACCTCTCTGAAGTAATCATTTACAACATATTATGACACTGAGGATTTTTAAAGGTCAAGAAACAACCAAAATCAAAATGGCATGTCACTCATTGTACAATACCTCCCAAATGTGTTTCTCCTAATGTGCACATCACCAGGGGCCTGGGAATGGGCATGGATGCATCTGTCCACGGCTCAGTTCCACACAGTCCACACTACTGAGCCCCTCCTGTGGCTGGTTCTTGTGCAGTGACCTGGGCCAGGCCTGACTAGGCTCTCCCATCGGTTCATGGTTCTTGGTTTTCCCCTTTCTACTTAAATGCATGACTTTATCAAACACCTAGTTGTATGGCTTTACATAGACACCAGGTGGTGTTGGCTTCTTTTTGCCCGGCAAGGGCCCCAGTGTTTGACATACAAGGTCACCAGGGAAAACTAACTGTTACCAGGCTACAGGCTTTTCACTTTTTCTTGAGTTTTTTGGGAATGCGTGTGCCCTGTGGGGTATCTGAAGCCTTTTTCTTTTACCCCGATATATCCTTTCCCAAGTACCCTGGCTCTGAAATGGCAACTTTTAATACATTAACTTCATTTAAAACCGCCATCCTTGTGTCTTCAGCTACTGATGACTCAAATTCATTGTCCATTTAAAGTAGCTTTACTTCTAACGCTCACCAGAAGTATCTATTGCTTGAGGGGGAGGTATTCTACTATAGAAATAACACATCTTCATTTTGGTAAATCTGGAAAATACAAATAAGGATTAGAACCATCTATAATCCACCATCTAGACTCGGGTGGGCAAACTTTTTGACTCAAGGGCCACAATGGGTTCTTAAACTGGACCGGAGGGCTGGAACAAAAGCATGGATGGAGTGTTTGTGTGAACTAATATAAATTCAAAGTAAACATCATTACATAAAAGGGTACGGTCTTTTTTTGTTTTAGTTTTATTCATTTCAAACGGGCCGGATCCGGCCCGCGGGCCGTAGTTTACCCACAGCTGATCTAGAGTCAACTTGCTGCTAACATTTTAGTTGATAGCCTCACAGTGTTTGCCATAAATGCATTTTTCTCCCCAGAAATGGGATCACTTAATACAATCCTGTCTTTATAGCCTTTAAATTTTTTCTAAGTTTATAGTCTTTTATAACATCAATCTTAATGATCTATCACATAGGTATGCTTTAATTTATTTAATCTGCTTTTGTCCACAGATCCCATTCCAGGAGGATTTTGATGTAGAAGACGCATGAACACCAACTAGACCCACTGGGATCAAGGGCCCCGTGATACGATGTTTGGCTGACTCTTGACGTGGAGGACAAACATGCTTTTGTGGTCAAGTATGGAGTAGATGGGTTCTGTCATATGGAGATTTCTTTGAAAATGTTCATTTCCAATCATGGAACAAATGGTGCCATTATTTGCCCAGCACCAAGGTATACAAATGTTGCATTAAAAGCTTCTTGAGGTATCTGCTGTCTCAAAATGTATATACTTCAAAGTGATATTAGGGCATTATAATAAAATGTGCTTTTGATATCATATGAACTGAGAAGGCATTTATTTGCCTGAAACATCTTTCAAAGACAATACAAATTAAATAATATTGAGTTCTATTTGTAACAGATAATGATTTACTCATGCTACCTGGCCGGGGGTTGGGGGAAATACAAAAATGTCATATTATTTGGAGACCTCACTTATAAAGAGCAGCAAGAAGTGTTCTATATTAATCACTAGAGGGTCTTCCACTGACTGTACCAGGGCTCTGAGTAAGGGATCAGGGTAACTTTGTTATTTACTCCACTGGTTTGCTTTGAAGATGGACCTGAGCCCCTGTTCAGGGCCTAAAATTTTAAATTTGGGCAAATCTTCTGTGGCTCCACTTACCCTGCTGCTCTCAATAATGTGCACAGTTGTGCCTGGTACACAGACTCCCATGGGGACCATGTGTTTTCTCTTTTCCAAGATAATCCTGAGTAGAGTGATATTAGCCACTCTCTGAAATGGCTACCTCAGTAAATCCAGAATCCATCTTTTATTCAACTTGGACAGCTCAGCCTTACATCCTTGTTGGGTCTCTGTCATCCAATCAAACACACTGACAAAGAAGGGGGTTCTTCAAGCTGGTTTGTCCCCACCTGGCTTGAAACATACAAATGGTATCAACTTTCAACTGAGCAGGAAAATATGACTCATATGTCCAACTACACTCTGTAAAGAAAGGGGACATTTAAGGTGAAGTATCCAGCTCAGCTCAGGGGGATTAGACTTTGGGGACATGTCCATGAATTTGTTTGAGCCTCAAGTAATTTCTGAAAAGCAATGTTAACATCACCAGCTTTAGGCTTTTGCATCAGGATTTAGATCCTAACTCTGTAGTTTGACCGGCCATGTAACATTAGGAGGAGTTAAACTCTCTGAGCCAAAAATTATCTTTAAAAATTAGGTAGGTGAAACTATGCAGGATTGGTAAAGTATTAGATACAGGATCTTTTGTAAAGGGCTTGGTTTAGAATAGGTGTCCACTAAAGTTGTCTGTCTTCCATTTTTTTCTTTCTCACCTATGTCTAAACATTTTAACCTGAGATATTAACAATGAATGTGGTTACAAAATACTACTGTTACTTTACTACTACTAGCAAAATAGAAATAAGATTTACTAAGTAAATGCCAGACACTATCTCATAATGACTTTACATGAATTACTAATCAGCATTCCTTAGGACAGTGATGGTGAACCTTTTGAGCTCGGCGTGTCAGCATTTTGAGAAACCCTAACTTAACTCTGGTGCCGTGTCACACATAGAAATTTTTTGATATTTGCAACCATAGTAAAACAAAGATTTATATTTTTGATATTTATTTTATATATTTAAATGCCATTTAACAAAGAAAAATCAACCAAAAAAAATGAGTTCGCGTGTCACCTCTGACACGCGTGTCATAGGTTTGCCATCACTGCCCTAGGATGTAGTTCTATTATCTTCACAGAATAGATGAAAAAAAAACTGAGGCTTACATAAGTTAAGAAATTGTCCCAGGCTCATGCAGCTGGCTAGTGATGGAGCTGGAATGAGAGAGAGAACCCAGGCAGTCTGTGTTTTCTGTGACTAATAATGAAGAATCAAAATGAGTAACATTTAGTCCCCAGTGTCAACTATGAAATTAGAGTGCAGTTATGTTACAAGCCTGATAACTATAGGTTGTTTACATCTAATTCTTCAGTTACCAACAGGTGACAAAGTTTGTCAATGTACAACATTTGCTGACTTGCCCATAACCTTAAATAGAGTTGACTGTGGCTTTCAAATAAGGATCAGTAAGTCAAGTGTAGCCAAGAAAGGGCAACCACTGAAATATTTAAAATGTTGGGTTATTTTCTAGCGACACTGCGTTGTACTTAGGTGGCCAAACAGATAATAAGGCTTAAACGTCCATATGATCCTCGAATCCTCTTTATAGCATCCCTGCCTCGTGATTGTCCAGACTTCTTGAATGCCTCCAAAGACAGGGAGCACACTTCTCAAGGAAGCCCTTTTCGCCTTTGGAGAACACTGACGGAAAATGCTGCTCACCGATGTATTAATGACCTAAATGTGAATAAGCAAAACTTTTAGTTTAAAACATCAGAAGAAAATAGAGAAAAATATCTTTATAGCCTCGAGGCAGGGAATCATCTCTTAAGCAAAATCACAAAGGAAAAACTGGTACATCTGTTTACATTTAAATTTTAAAACTATTTTTTAAAGACTTCATAAAATATGAAAAACAAGTCACAGGGAGATGATATTTATAGCACTTAAAAATTACCAAGAAGTAGTGTCTAAGGAGTGTGTATATGTATAAGAGTATAAACAACACACAAAAAGAAACAATTAGAAGAATCTAGACACTCCCCAGGAAGAAAAATGAGTGTTTTGATTAAGTTTGATTTTCATTTGTTAGCTTGATAAACATTTAATTGTAATAATATTAGTCTGAAACTCTTTGAATCTCTTTCAGTGTGAACAAGGAACAAGTTTGGTGGTGTGTTTTTTAAGTTGTTTCATGTTTTTCATAAACTGTTGTCAAAAGCTATCCCTTCAAATGTAAGTATAGATTTAATGTGATTTAGCAAACTAAGCAATTTTGAAAGTATAACATGGGAAACTGAAGTCAAGGAAATTATTTTAGTAATAATAAAATTTACTGAGTCCTATTATGTATCTTGTGCTTTCTATGTCCAATCTGTAATAATCACAAAATGGAAGTAATAGATACTGTTACTCTCACTTAATAGGTAACCTTGGAGTTCAAAGGGTTTTACTAACTGGGCAAGGTCACACACATAGAAAGTGGCAGAGCAGGATTGTGAACCCAAATTTGAGACTCCAAAATCCACTGTCTTACCTTCACTCTGAAGCAAGATACAGAAAAAGGCCACATAGCCAAGCCTGGGAAGCCATAGAGGACTTCCAGGAGGAAGGTGTTTGAATGTAGTCCAAGAAGGATGAATAGGAGTCATGAAGGCAGGGGTGTGTGTGTGTGTGTGTGTGTGTGTGTGTGTGTGTGTGTGTGGTGTGTATGACAGGGAAGTGGGGACCTGGGAGGATCATATGAAAGGGATAGAAGTGAGGGAATATATTGCTTTCCAGGAACAGCAAGTAAAGGATCAATGGCACTTTATTAGTATGACTTACAAAGTACTTGCATGAGAAAGTTCCCATTCTCTCTTCAGAAAGGAATTCTCATCTTTCCCAATTTATAGATGAACTAGAGGCCCAGTGCACAAAATTCATGCACTCAGGTGGGGGGGTCCCTCAGCCTGGCCTGCACCCTCTCACAGTCTGGGAGCCCTTGGGGAATGTCTGGCTGATGGCGTAGACCCATTCCCTGCAGACATCCTTAGCGCTGCTGCGGAGGTGGGAAAGGCTCCCACCACCACCACTCCACTCACCAGCTGTGAGCCTGGCTTCTGGCTGAGCAGCGCTCCCGCTGTGGGAGTGCACTGGCAGTTCCTGCATTGAGCTTCTGCCCCCTGGTGGTCAGTGCACATCATAGCAACCAGTCATTCTGCCATTTGGTCAATTTGCATATTGGCCTTGTATTATATAGGATACAAGGCATATTGGAGATGCAATAACTCGTGAAAGAATGCAGAAAAAATAAATCACTGATTGTCAGCTTTTCTGATGCTGGGACTTGGGCTTCTTCCATAGTGCTGTGGCAGTTACAAATCTTCACTGTATGTTTTCAATTCTAACCTCATTTCTGGTTTTATCACATCTGCTGTTGTTTTCCTTCTGTTGCAATTATTTCACCTACTTTTTTATTTTATCTGATCATTCTGCATATATTTTTGTAAGCTTGCTCAAACTAACTTTCAATGACCCAGGACATAAGTTGATAAAAACTTCAATACCCACAAAATAGAAATTATTGCAACATTTTATATTCTTTTCCATTCTTCTTTTTTTAAAAAATCCTCACCGGAGGTTATTTTTCCCATTGATTTCAAGAGAGAGTGGAAAGGAGGAAGGAGGAGGAGAGAGAGAGAGAAAAAAAAATCAATGTTAGAGACACATCAATTGGTTGCCTCCCACATGTGCTGGTACCAGGACTGGGGAACCTGCAATTGAGGTATGTGCCCTTGACCAGGAATTGAACCTGAGACCCTATGGTCTGTGGGCCAATGCTCTAACCACTGATGGAAACTGGTCGGGGCTTCTCTTCCATTTGTGACCTTAGGAAACCACATCATTACCAATTGTGATATTAAGGAATATATCATTTTGTACATTGCTAGTTTCATTGCATGCTCCATCAGACACATGTTTCTGTGTTGTATGGTCATCTTAATCATGATTTCCCATGACTTTTTCTGTAAAGGGGATGTGGCCATTCCCACACCACTGGACACTTAGACAGGCTCTTCACTGGTTTTCCACAGTTAATGGAACCTGAGGCTCCTGTAGGACTTTTCACTATTCCAAGTCTTCCCACTAGAGCCTCTTGAATGACCTTCATACTGTGTTCCTTCACATTCTAGGGGCATAGGCATTGATATGTATCAATATTTTTATTGAGGTAACATTGGTTTATAACATATGTTTCAGGTATACAATATTATAACTTGATATCTGTATACACTGTATTATGCTCACCACCAAGTTTACTTCACTCAGGGTTCTTCACTCACCTAATTACAAGTCTCTTTCATTTTCACCATGTCAGGATCTAGCCTTTGGTACATCCCCTGAGTCTTTGTTATGTACTTCCGTACCTCCTCTGAGTCTCAGTGTGCTTTTCTCTTTCCTTCTAGTTGTAGAATTTCCACTCAGCCAGCCTTCCTGTGGTTCTGGGTGATGTCCGTTTTGTCTTTTAGTTGTATTTTTGAAGTGGTTGTGCGAGGCAGCTATTTCCGGTGTTTACCTGTGCCGCCATCTTGGTTTCTCCCTGAGTCTTTGTTATGTAAATCACTTTTTGGAACAATCCTATTTTGGAACATGGGATAAAGAGAATGGAGTGTACTTCCGGGGAGGACAAGGATTCTGTTTACAAATAATACTGAGATAGGCCTCTCTTAGATGCATAGGAATATCTTTTAGTTACTTCTTGAGCCTCTTCAACATTAGGTTTCCTTTCCGGTACTCCTGGAATCAATGCCTCTGTACCTATGCCAATCAATGCCAGCCCAGAGCAGGAACCTGGAGAACAAAGAGATCCACTGTGCTCCTGCTCCAGGAACAACCCCACCCCACCCCTCACTTCTGGCAGATGCCAGTAGCAGTCTGGGGAGCCATACTCTGTAACTGTGTGCTCCCTTGGTGCATCAGGCTCCCTCCCCCCCTCTTTTCTTCTCACCCTGTATTTAGTAAACCTCTCCTCTCCTGAATCTGCTTTGCCTCTTCTCTTGATTTCTATCCTGGGGGTGGGGGGTTGCAGGGGGAAGGACAAGGACCCCTCCTCAGGTGACAGCACTGCACTAACATCAATAACTAGTGACTTCCTGCTTATGATAATCACATGCTTTAATCAGTTAGGTACGTGTGTAAACAATAAGGTGTATAGTTTCAACTCAAGGCCTTGGGAAAAGCTTCCCTTTCTTATCTAGCTGCTTGGAGAGGAAATGGTTCAGGATAAACAAATTTGAAGGAGGCTCTATCAGAAAGTGGTTATAAGCACAGAAGATGAGGAGACACATGGCTCTGGGTTTGAGCCCCAGTTTTGTTCTTAACTGGACTTGAGACTTTGGACTAATTGTTTATTTTCTACTAGAGGCCCAGTGCACGAAATTCGTGCACTGGGGGTTGGATTCCCTCAGCCCAGCCTGCCCCTCTCACAGTCCGGGAGCCCTCAGTGGATGTCCTATTGACAGCCACAGTCTGGCAGCAGAGGCTCGGAGCAGGCATCCCGTGTGTGTGTGTGTGTGTGTGTGTGTGTGTGTGTGTGTGTCTGCTGGGGGCCTTCCCCCTGCCACACCATGGAGGCTTGGAGCAGGAGCCACTCTGTGTTGATCTCTCAGGCTCCTGGCCTCCACTGCATGTTGTACTCTCCCTTGAGCTATGGCCAGAATGGGGGTGCTGCTTGCAAGCTGGGCTTTCCTGCTCCAGGATCACCATGGCAATGGGGGAGCAGGTCCAGCTGGGGACTGCCCACAGGCCGGGCTTTCCGCTTCCAGGTCTCCATGGCAAACGGGAGCAGGCCCAGCTTGGAGCTGCCTGCAGGCTGGGCTTGCTCTCCTGCTCCCAGATCCCCATGGCGACCGGGGAGCAGGCCCAGCTGGGGGCTGGCCGCAGGCTGGGCTTTCCTGCTCCTGGATCAGGCGCAGCTGGGGGCTGCCCACAAGCCGGGCTTTCCCGCTCCCTGATCATGTGCAGCTGGGGGCTGCCTACAGGCCGCACTTTTCTACTTACTGACGGCCGGATCACCACAGTAACCCAGGGCCCAGTGGCACTTTCCTGCTCTCCAATAGTCATAGGGTCCCGGCTGGGGGCGGGGCTTAGCAGTGCGGGGCTTAGGTGGCACAGAGGTCCCAGCTGCGGGCTCAGGTGGCACACAGGGGTCCCGGCTGGGGGTGGGGCTTATGCCCTGCTGCCCAGGGCTGCACATGGGGCCCGAATGGCAGCTCTCGCTGTCCCACCCTGCCTGTAGTATAGGATAGAGGCCTGGTGCACGGGTGGTGGCCGGCTGGTTTGCCCTGAAGGGTGTCCCAGATCAGGGTGGGGGTCCCGCTTGGGTGCCTGGCCAGCCTGGATGACGAGCTGATGGCTGTTTTAAGGCTGCCTGCACCCCCTTTAGGGTGGGGGTCCCCACTGGGGTGCCTAGCCAGTCTGGATGAGGGGCTGAGGGCCATTTTCAGGCTGGCGGGTGACTGAAGCTCCCAGCCTCTCCTTTTTTTCTTTTCTTTTTTTTTATTTTGGGATTTATTTGCTTTCTATGGCTGTCATTGGAGCTGAGAGCCAGCTTTAGCTCTGAGGCTGGCTCCAGCTTGAGGCCTTGGCTGCTGAAAGCAGATATCTGGGCTTTGTTTAGCTTCTATAATTGAAACTCTGTTGCCATCACTGCCGCTCTAAGCTCTGAGCCCACTGCCGGCTGAAATCAGCTATCTGGAGCTTGTTTAGCTTCTATAATTGCAACTTTGTGGCATCTGGAGCTCAGAGCTGGGCTGCCACAGGCCGGGAACCTTGGCTTCCTCTGTCACTGGAGCAAGCAAGCCTCCTATTCGCTTCAGCTGCCTGGCTGCTGGCCGCCATCTTGGTTGGCAGTTAATTTGCATATCCTGCTGATTAGCCAATGGGAAGCATTTGGGGGTATGGTCAATTTGCATGTTTCTCTTTTATTAGATAGGACTAGAGGCCCGGTGAACAAAAATTTGTGCACTCGGGGGGGAGGGGGGTCCCTCAGCCCGGCCTGTGCCCTCTCGCAGTCTGGGACCCCTGGGGAGATAACGCCCTGCTGGCTTAGGCCTGCTCCCAGGTGGCAGAGGGCAGGCCCAATCCCTAGGTGCAGCCCCTGGTTGGGCTCAGAGAAGGGCCGATTGGGGAATTGGGGCACCGCCCCCTGTCATGCACAGAGCAGGGCGGATCGGGAGGTTGCGATGACACCCTCAGTCATGCTCAGGGTAGGGCTGATTGGGGCACCGCCCCTTGTCACACTCAAGGCAGGGTCAATGTGGAGGTTGTGGTGCCACCCCCTGTCAGGCACAGAGCAGGGCCAATCAGGGGGTTGGGGTGCTGCCCCCTGTCACTCACAGAGCAGAGCCCATCAGGGGGGTTGGGGCTCCGTACCCTGTCACGCACAGAGCAGGGCCCATCAGGGGGTTGGGGCACTGCCCTCTATCACCCACAGAGCAGGGCCGATCAGGGGGTTGGGGTGCCGCCACTGTCACACTCAGGGCAGGGCCGATGGGGAGGTTGTGGTGCCACCCCCTGTCAGGCACAGAGCAGGGCCAATCAGGGGGTTGGGGCGCTGCCCCCTGTCATGCACAGAGCAGGGCCCATCAGGCGGGTTGGGGCTCTGTACCCTGTCACACACAGAGCAGGGTCCATCAGGGGGTTGGGGAGCTCCCCCCTATCAGGCACAGAGCAGGGCTGATCAGGGGGTTGGGGCGCATTCCCCTGTCACGAACAGAGCAGGGCGGATAGGGAGGTTGTGGCCCCGCCCCCGGTCACACACAGAGCCACAGGGCAATCAGGGGGTTTGGGCACTGCGGCCTGTCACACTGATCCTGATGCCGGTGCCAGGAGGCCTCTCAGCTCCGCTGATCCTGGTGCTGGGAGGCATATTACCCTTTTACTATATAGGATAGAGGCCTGGTGCACGAGTGGGGGCCGGCTGGTTTGCCCTGAAAGGTGTCCTGGATCAGGGTGGGGGTCCCCACTGGGGTGCCTGGTCAGTCTGGGTGAGGGGCTGAGGGCTGTTTTCAGGCTGGCGGATGACTGAAGCTCCCAACTGCTCCTTTTTTTTTTTCTTTTTTTTTAATTCTGGGCCAGCTTTAGCTCTGGATCCAGCTCTGAGGCCTCTGCTGCTGAAAGCAGGTATCTGGTTTGTTTCGGTTCCATAATCGAAACACTGTATCAACTCCAGCTCTGAGATCCCAGCGGGCTGAAAGCAGGTTTCTGGGGTTTTGTTTAGCTTCTATATTTGTAACAATGTTTGAAACTGCAAGCTCAGAGGCCGGCAAGGCGGGCGGGGAATGTTGGTTTTCTCCATCACTGAAGCAAGCAAGCCTCATGTTAGCTTCAAGCTGCCTGGCTGCCGGCCGCCATCTTGGCTGGCAGTTAATTTGCATATCGCCCTGATTAGCCAATGGGAAGGGTAGTGGATGTACGGCTAATTACCATGTTTCTCTTTTATTAGATAGGATGAGCCATAGTTTTTACATCCTGACCTTCTTTAGAGGGTTGTTTAGCAATTAATTTAGACCCAGTATATAATGAGTGTCCAGGAAAAATTATTATTGGGATAGGTTTTTGAAATAACAATTTCAAAGCTTTGAATATAAGACGTTGGTGGACCTCATGTGGTCATAAGACACAAAACAAGGAAACAACTCAAGTGGTCAGAGTTTTTCCAGGACCGGGTTGTTTTTCACTTCTCCCAATGTGATTTCAGAATCAGGAAGGATACCAGGCCTCTAACTATGGATACAGCCTGCAACTATGAGTTTGAATGAATGAATGACTGCAGCATAGCCCTGGGTAAGTAATTTTTCTGTATTTTACTTTCTCTTCTGTGGAATATTGATTCACGGAAAACTAATGGTTTTGGAAAACCCTCTAGATCGAGACTGTTTGTAGCCATGCTTATGTTGTCCTAGGATCATGGAAGTGCTCGTAGCACAATAATTCATATCCCACGTGCTGCATTCAGTGGTATTTACCCACTGACAAAATGTTTATTTGTTCACGACACAAAGACCTTTAGGAGCGTGAAAGCCATTTTCATTGAGATCTAATTTGAAGTGAGCTGGCACATTCAGGACTATGCAGGTGGGCTCTGCTTTAGAGAAGACCATTCTGCCCACTAATTTGCAGATTGGTCTGAAGAATCAAGGAGAAATGATTCGGGCAGAGCCCCAGGGACTTCTCTGCTTCCAAGTGAGGCTCAGCAGGAATGGTTGCTGCTCCTCAGCTGCATATTGATTCAGGCTTGTCTCATGACAAAAGCATATACTAAAGTAAAAGCATTGGTTACTAACCCAGGGAACACATTCATTCTCCTTAAGAATTTGGAAATAATAATACTTATTCCAAAGCAAGGACAATGGGAAATATTTAATAGCAGACTAAGTTGCTTTAAGAATTAAAATTCTGGTGTAAAGTGCAACACTAGTCACACACGCAATGCTTGGCACAATAGACAGAAAGAAAAGGGCCAGCTTTGCAATAGACAGTGAATTACAATGAACTGAGTGAATGGAGGAAGGAAGGAAGGAAGGAAGGAAGGAAGGAAGGAAGGAAGGAAGGAAGGGAGGAAAGAAGGAAGGAAGGAAGGAAGGAAGGAAGGAAGGAAGGAAGGAAGGAAGGAAGGAAGGGAGAGAGGAAGGAAGGAAGGAAGGAAGGAAGGAAGGAAGGAAGGAAGGAAGGAAGGGAGAGGGGGAGGGAGGGAGGGAGGGAGGGAGGGAGGGAGGGAGGAATAAGCAGAAAACTAGGACTTAATATAGTGGGCTATGATTCATAATTTGAATGACCCTAAACAAGTCTCTTAACCGAGCCTGTTTCTCATGTGATCAACAGAAGCAATGTCCACCTTACTGGCTTGTAAGAAAAAATGGAATAACACAAAGAGATATTTAGTTACAAGCACCTGACAGTCATAAGACCTGGATTGTAGATCAGGCTCAATACAATATAATCCATCAAATGTTTACTGAGCACTTATTCTTTGCCTGGCATTGTATCCCCAGGTGCTGAAATTGGATAAGAGATAAATAAGACAACCTCGCTTGTCCTTAGGTAAGGAAACTGGGTTGGAGGCAACTCCAGGTTCTGGGTCATAACATTTATATATTTTACATATATTCATAATAGATCCCCCAAACTCCACTCTGGTTGAATTGCCCGTCCTTGCCCTCAAGAAACTTGTCTATTAGGACAGACAAGCTTGTAAACCAAAAAATTCTAAAGCAACATGCTAAATGCAGCAGGTGAAACATAGACTGTGTGTGTACAGAGGGAATAAGGAGGGGCTGATGAACTGTGGTGGGCCAGCTGAGTAAAGGGTCCCAAAGGAATGATGTCCGGCTGAATTATGGAAAATAAACAAATTCCTACGGAAAGAAAAAGCAGAGAAAGGGCATTTCAGGTAACAGGAAGCATCACACACAAAGCCAAACAGGAAATTGCTAGTTCCAGGTTTTGCCATTAACTAGCTTTATTTAACTTTTATGGAATTTCCTCAAGTCCCTCTGGACTTCCAGTTTTCTCAGCTTAGAAAATAAAGGTTGCGGGTGGAAAGAGGCAATCCAGGTTTTCTGTAAGATGCTTTCTAACTGGATACCTCCAAGCTGGAGCAGAGAGAAAACAGCTAGCTTTGCGCGCACACACGCACACACACACACACACACACATCAAGTGTTATGTTTAGGGCATGAGCGAGAAGCACCCTCTTTTGTGATAGTCAAGACGACAGGCAGAGCCTGTAGTCATTGAGAAAATTTTGCATACACTAATTCACCCACTTCGCCAGTATTTATGCATTGTCTGAGCCAGGCTCTTAAGGAAGCGATCGCCCAGCAGAGGGAGACACATAAATAACTAATCAGGAATCCCATGGAAACCATATTGGTCTATACATGGCAGGTGCAGGGGGGGTTGGGGGGAGCACTAAAATAGAAATCCCTGGGGCATGTAAGTCACGTTCACGGTGACAGAATTGAGCTCTTAGCAAAAGGAATTTCCTGTTTCCGCATCCTGTTTCACCTTCTCCATGAGGCCACCTTCGTTTTCAGCTGCCAATTGTCCCTTGGCAAGACTGTGCGGCGCCCTCTTTTCACCTACGGGCCTGAGTGAGGGGCTCGGGGAACGCAAAGCGGATGCAGTTCCCAGGGCTGACCAGAGGGTGCCAGTTCCCGCCACAGCTTCGCTCACATCCCGGCACCCGCTGCAGGGCCGCTCTGCGTCTCCGGGAAGGGGTGGCCTAGAAGGCGGGCTGTCCAGGGCCGCCAGGAGTTGGGCTCCCAGCCAGGGGGCGGGACTCAGGCTACCGGTATAAGAGAGCAGCGCCACTGCCCTGACCACAGTGCTGAAGCTGGCGGCTCAGCCAGGACGTGGAGGCAGCGGACACTGAACTTGCAGCTCTTGCCCCAGAGTGACTGAGGAATACGAAAAGGTCTGATTTCTATGTGGTCGTTTATTTAGTTAGTACCAGTGAATGGAGGGCGGGGCTAGTTTGTGGTGCGCGAGAGCTCCGCTCAGACTGGCCATGGTGGTAGGCGCGTTGGTTGGTACCCTCCGAGGGTCCGGGGGAGGGGGTCCAGCCATGTCTCCAGGGACCCCAGGTGCCCAAACTCAGCGTCTTCTCTCTCCTGCAGGAGCGCTTCTTCCCGCCACTCGCAGCCACAGACTCGGAGAATGCGGCTCCTCGGGAAACTCCGCGCCTCGGCCGCGGGCAGCGCAGCTTCAGAGCCAGCCTTCTCCAACGTGCTCACCCCGGGCCGGATCCCCGAGTTCTGCATCCCGCCGCGGCTGTCCGCGCCCTGCGCGCCCGACTCCCCGCCGCCGGCCGCCGCTGTGCCCCGGCGGTGCGCGGCCGAGCCCGACCTGTGGCCCCGAGGAGCCGACGACGGCGCGGGGCGCACGGACTGGGACCCGCGCTCGCAGGCCGCGCTCTCGCTGCCTCACCTGCCCCGCGCGCGCACCGCCTACGGCTTCTGCGCGCTGCTCGAGAGCCCGCACACCCGCCGCAAGGAGTCGCTCTTCCTCGGGGGCCCCGGGGCCGCCGCGCTCCTGCAGCCGCCCGTGCTCCGCCCGCGGGCCCACACCTACGGCGGCGGCGGAGACGTGCCCCTCGGATTCCCTAGCGGAGCCCCCGGCCCCGCGGCCCCCGGAGACACCCTCCCGCCCCGGAACACGTTCGCCCTGCGGCCCCGCGGCCACCGCCTCCTGCGCGCCCCCGAAGGGCTGCTGAGCCGCGCGCTGCAGGCCCGGAGGAGTCGCGGCCTGGCCCGCGCCCGCTCGGTGTCCAGCGAGGACGAGGAACGCCGCGCCAGCTCGGGGTCCCCGGCCCGGACCTGCTCCGCGTCCCCTCCGTCCGACGCCGGCCCGCGGCCCGAGCTGCTGGAGGCCGAGGGCACCGTGGCTCTGGGTCGCGCCGGCGGCGCCCTGCGCCTGGCCGCCGAGTACAGTCCGGCTAGCGGGCGCCTCCGCCTCCGGCTGCTCCGCCCCGAGGGCCCGGCCGGAGCAGCCTCCGATCCCTGCGCCGTGGGCTGCCGCGTCAGCCTGGTCCTGCCGCCGCCCGGCAAGACGCGCCAGCAGCGCAGCGCCGTGGTCCGGCGGAGCCGCAAGGCCGTCTTCGACCAGGACTTCTGCTTCGACGGGCTGTCGGAGGACGAGGTGCGCCGCCTGGCCGTGCGCGTCAAGGCGGAGGACAAGGGCCGCGGCCTGAAGCGGGGCCGCCTGCTGGGCCAGGGCGAGCTGCTGCTGGGCTCCCTGCTGCTGCTCTGAGGGCGCCCGGGCCTCAGGCCCTGCCCGCGGGCGCTTGCTGCCCGCTGGGGACTCTAGGACACTTCACAGCCGTTTTGTACAAAATAAATATTATTTATTGGTTTTTCTATTTATGATCTTGCTTTTTTGTTTCTTAGATGTTTGCTTTTGTCATTGTTTATTGGTAGGGAAGTAAAAAATGACACCCTCCTCTGTTCACAACATCCAACCCCCTTTTCCAGGCTGGAAGAGAGAGAAACGAATTACACCACACCTGCATTGCTTTTTTCCCCCCTGCTTTATATCAGTGCCAAATGGTCTGTGTGTTTAAAAATAAAAGGTACTCCTTCAGAATCATGCCCAACGCTAAGATTCACTTGTAGTTTTGCATATTTGTTGTGACATAGGTTCATACCTTCACTCATGGACACACACGCACTAGAGCGACAGACCTGTGATAATTTTACCTTATTGGGAAAAGAAGTCCTTTCCAATTAAAATCAAGATTCTTTTTTAAAAAATATATTTTATTGATATTTTACAGAGAGGAAGGGAGAGGGATAGAGAGTTAGAAACATCGATGAGAGAGAAACATCGATCAGCTGCCTCCTGCACACTCCCCACTGGGCATGTGCCCGCAACCAAGATACATGCCCCAGACCGGAATGGAACCTGGGACCCTTGAGTCCCCAGGCTGACGCTCTATCCACTGAGCCAAACCAGTTAGGGCAAAATCAAGATTCTTTTGAAAGCGAATCTTCAAAAGTTGCGGAGGAAAAGGGAAACGAAGTGAAGGATCTTAGGATGGATGGCCATGTAGGGAATACATATTCCTGGCATCCCCTCTTCCTTCTCCAGAAGGAGCCCTGGGAAATCCTGCTATTTCAGAACAGAAATCTTTCTTGCTCCATAAGCAAGTTGATATTTTTGTGGCATTATTTCCACCTACCTATGTATCTCAATTACATAGTCATTAATGGCTTTGCTATAGCATTTCCCAGATTAGTTGAAATGTAAACTCTGGGTTCTAAAAGAGTGTTTTTTCATCCAACTGATTTTCATTTGTTGATTCAACAGAGAGACCCGAGTCCACTAGAAATCAGTTACACTCCAGATGGTTTGCCCTTGACTATAGGCATCTATGAATGGCGTGGTGGAAGCCCAATGGGCCTATGGGTGTAGGTGGGGAAATATGGACTCCAATCTTTTTTCTGCCACTTGCCATTGTTTGAACTAGGGAAAATCAATCAGTCTCCCTAAGCCTCATTTCCTACATCAGTGAAATGGGAGTATTAATACCTACCTCCCAGGGTTTTGTGAAAATATGCCTTAATAGTCAAATAACCCTAAATACATATGAAATATAACAGTATACCTCAAAAGGCTTGAACTATACTGGTGAATGGGTGCTCAATCATGTTCCAGAAAAATGAACTCCTTCATTTCTTCATTTCCAATTGTTTCTTCCTGTTCCTACAGTGGATCCTGGCATACTGGATGGTTTTAGAGACTGAGGATTTAGGGGGACAGGAGTGGGAATATAGAACTCTGTAGGATATCTGTGGTAAATGTCCTCCTAAAAGATAATTTGTATTCATTCTGCAGCAGAAAGGCCTTCAACAGTGTTATTACTGGAATGAGATTCTGGGTACAAATTTGTTCAGGACAAATTAAAATCCTGAATTCTAAACATATAAAATGGACAAATTAACTCTTAGAAATCATGTAATCAAACGGCTTCTGAAATTGAGAAAATACCACTCAGGTGACTTGCCCGAAGCCATATAGCTGGTGGCTGGCTGAGCTCAGGCAAGAACCAGCTGTTCTGACTTCTCCAGAGGAATAGCCTACCCTTTGTCTCTCAGTCAGCAATTATTTGTTGAGCCCTTACCCTGTGCCAGGCACAATACTAAGCCCAGGGGATGCAGCTATGAATAAGACAGACAGTCCCTGCTTTCCCAGGATATCTTTTTAGTGGGAATAGCTAAACAATAGCCAAGCTTTGTTATTACAGAATGTGGTGACCAGCATGAAGACAATAAACTAAGGAAGGTGACAGTGACTCTCTGGGCAGAGGAAGTAGCAGGTGGGATGCTCTCAGAGATCAGAAAAGGTCTGCCTAAGACCTGAGGAAGGAATATTCACAAAAGAAACTTAATCTATCCAAGCAACCACTTTAATGTGCCCAGGTGACCCCTTAATCCAAACCAGACTTCTTGATTTTCCCTTCCAAATCTCCTCCTCCTTTAGTCTTTCTTATTTCCATAAATGGCACCATCATTCTTCCTTTCATGTAAACCAAAAATCTGGAATTATCCTTAACTTTTCTCTCACACGTACCTCTTTTCTCAGATGTAAATGTCTCCTTCTTAGAGAATCTTTCCCTGGCCATCCTATCCAAAAACAGTATCATTCTCACTGTAACTGCTTTATTCTTCTTCATAGCACTTATCACTACCTGACATGATATTATTCACTTATTTTGTTGTTTTTTCTTTGTTTATTTTCTCTTCCACTAGAATGTATGCTTCATAAAAATAGGAACTTTATTTCTAGTACCTAGAACAGAGTCTGACATATAGTAGACACTCAAATATTGATAGAGTGTTGAATGAATATAAGAAGAGATGAAATAAATAGAGAAGAATAGAGGACCTAGGACCAAGCCTTGAGACAAACCAACATTTAGAAATTCAAGACCAAAGGGAAAGTCAGTGTAGGAGACAGGGAAGCAGCGGAAAGGCCAGGGGAGTGTGGAGTCATGGCAGCCAAGATAGAAAAGTATCTAAGAAAGAGAGGATATTCTACCCATTTAAATCCTGCAAGGAAATCAAGAAAAATGAGAACAAAGAAATACCCATTGGCACTCGTAAGATGAACACTGGCAGTGGACTTGTATAAAGCAGTTCTATAAGAGTAGTAATAACAGGAGCCAGACTAGAATGAGTTAAAATGTGAATGGAAGGTGAGCAGGTATAGACAGAAAGTTTTGAAAAGGGGAACAGGGGAAGGGGTGTAGCTGGAAGAGAAGACTAAGTCAAAGAGATTTATTTTGTTTTAATGTAAAAGAATCCAACCCATGTTTGGAATAGCCAGTATAGAGGGAGATATTGACAATGAAGAGAAAGAAAACCAGCGATAACTGTAGGAGCAGAGTCTTTGGGAAAGCAAGAAAGTGTCCAGAACATGCTCTTGCAGGAACATGGGTAGAAGCAATGATCAAGAACCCATGTTCCTAATCCGTATCTTGTTCCATATCTCTACATATCATCCATAGCATCATTCCATCCTGAGGCGGGTCCCTCTTGTAGTCTACGATGTTGGCCAGCAACAGCTGTGACTACCCTATGATTTCTCCTTAGAGTCCAAGCTGGAGAAAAGGCTTTGTTTCTGCAAGCACTCCCATGAGATTGAGGAAGAATTTACCCTGAAGGCCCAGCAAATTTCTCTACATACAGTAACCCACCCTTATCTGTGGTTTTGCTTTCTGTGATTTTAGTTACCCATGGTCAACCATAGTCTGAAAGTATTAAATGGAAAATTCCAGAAATAAACAATTCATAAGTTTTAAATTACATGCCATTCTGAGCAGCAAGAGTGATGAAATCTCCCATTGTCCTGCTCCATCCTGCCCAGGATGTGAGTGAATCATCCCTTAGCCCAGCATTTGCATGATGTAGATGCTACCTGCCCATTAGACATTTGGTAGCTGTCTTGGTTATCAGAATCCACTGTCACAGTAATGAAGTGCTTTTGTGTTCAAGTAACCCTTATTTTACTCAGTCATGGCCCCAAAGCACCAGAGTAGTGAGGTTGGCAAAGACAAGCCTTAAAGTACTTCTTTGAAGTGTAAAGGTATGCCCGTATAGGGAAAAAACATTGTATATAGTTTGGCACTATCCACAGTTTTAGGCTTTCACTAGGGGGTCTTGGAACATATCTCTTTGCAGGTAAGGGGACTACTATATTTTATTGGCTCAAATTGGGTTGCAGTCCCAAACATGAACCATTCCCTGCAAGGGGAACAGTGCTATTCTTACAGTTATGGGGCCTATCTGTAACTGAGTGCAAGATCAGTGTCTACTGAGGCAGATACTTCTCAGGAAGTAAGAAAAGGGAAATGAGATGGAGTTTTAGAAAGAGCAGGAAATCTGAAATAAACAGGACCTAGTTTCAAATCTAGACTCTGCTACCAGGTATGAGCTTAGGGCAAAGGCTTAACTTCTTTGAACCTCAGTTTTGCCTTTTCTGAAACACTAGGTGTGACGATGGCAAGAATTAAATAAGATAATTGCATTTAATCAAAGCAAGATCCATAGTAACAGGAGTAGGCACCCTTTTGTTTTCAAATATAAATTGAACATCCCCTCTTCCGCTCATGCAGATGAGTATAATTTTGCTGAATGGCTTTTATGTACATCTGTGGTTCTTGTCTTAAGCCTGTACAAAGGGCACTCTACTGGGAACATGTTTGGGTGACTGCACTAAATGACGCAAACACAAAGAATTGCATCTTTCCATTCCACTGGCTGGACAACTTCAGACTCCATCTGCCATGTTCCAGAGAGAGGGGAACAAGAGCTCAGCTGATGTGTGCTTCTAAAACCCAACCATTGCTATGAGAAGTTGTTCATCCTTTCTGAACATCAAGGCCTTGATAAGATATCTTTATGTGATCAGACACTAATATTTATTCTCACAGGGAAAATCCATATTTTATTTGGCAAAAAGAATAGGGTTTCTTTTCTTTGTGTGTGTGTATGTGGGGGGGGGGGGGGGGTGGTTGGTATGTGTTTGTTTTCCAGATTGGTAACAGTTCATGATTTTAAAAAGAACCAGTGTCTCCTGTCTCAGTCTATTTGTCAGGAGGCGGTGCTTCATTTGTCTGAACTGTCGGAGCGTGGCCAGATCTTTGTCTCTTCCTCCTCCTGGTCACCTGGACCAGAGCACCATATCTTCCTCCTTTATTCAGTCTGCTCTGCACTTCCCTCTTCAACATGATCAAGGTTTTTTTACTTCTAAATAACCTGAGATTCACAGAACAGTTTCCAAATCAGTACAAATACCCTTCGCCCAGATTCTATAAATGTTAATATTTTTCCATAGTTGTTTATATTATAAAGTTCCTTTATTTAGAAATAAAAGGGGCACTTCAATGTGTTTTTCCTAAAAATAAAGATATTCTCTTCCATAATCCTATATAATAAAAGCCTAACATGCAAATTGACCAAACAGTGGAATGACCGGTCACTATTACATGCACTAACCACCAACCAGGGGGCAGATGCGCAATGTAGGAGCTGCCCCCTGGTGGTCAGTGCACTACCACAGAGGGCGTGCTGCTCAGCTAGAAGCCGGGCTCACAGCACAGGGGCAATGGCAGGGCTTCTCCCATCTCCCCTACAGGTGGCCGGTAAGGAGTGAGGTGTCCTTAACTGCGAGAGCCCTGGGCTGCAAGAGGTGGGGATCAGGCCTAAGCCAGCAGGTGGACATCCCCCAAGGGGTTCCAGACTGCGAGAGGGCACAGGCCTGGCTGAGGGATCCCCTGAGTGCATGAATCTCGTGTACTGGGCCTCTAGTTCACTAATAAAAATTGGGGAATTAATATTGACTTAATACTATTAGATAATCTACAGATTCTATTCAAATTTGTTTAATTGGGCCAATAACATTTTGGCCTATTTTTTTAGGAAAAGAAAATACTTGATCACAAGTTGCAGTTAATTGATTTATGTCTCTTTAATCTTCTTTAATCTCAAGCTTTTGTGATCTTGACTTTACGTGCATAAATTTCGTTCATCCCCACAACAATCCTAGCCTTATGAGGTGGGCATGGAGAGAAAAATAAGGTTCAGAAATCAAAGACTAGATTTTCAAGTGAGGCAATTGCAGAGCTAGACCTATAACCCAGGTTGTTCAAAGTCATGGTTAAGAGTATGGATTTTGCAATCCAACTGTCTTTCTTTTGTTTATGAGCCAGATGACCTTCAGAGATTTACTTTTTTCTCTGTGCCTCTACTTCCTCATTTGAAAATAGAGATGAAATATCATCTACTTTTTTATATATATATTTTATTGATTTTTTACAGAGAGGAAGGGAGAGGGATAGAGAGTTAGAAACATCGATGAGAGAGAAACATCGATCAGCTGCCTTCTGCACACTCCCAACTGGGGATGTGCCCGCAACCAAGGTACATGCCCTTGACCGGAATCGAACCTGGGACCTTTCAGTCACAGGCTGATGCTCTATCCACTGAGCCAAACCGGCTAGGGCGAAATATCATCTACTTTTGAGAATAGTTAATTCTTGTGAAGTTTAAGTCAATTAATGTGTAAAGTACTAGCCTATTCCAAGCCTTTTTATAGATATCAAGCACCTGGCCATACTATTCCCATTACAACAGGATTGAGATGGAAGGACCTTTGAGGAACCCAGAACCAGAGTAGGAACTCACTTTTAGCTGGAAGTCTAGATGCCCGGCTCTTCTGGATGACCTGGCCCAAGATGGACTTCTGTTCTGGTTCCTGACCTTGTCCCAGTGTTGACCCCCACCCCCTGACTGAGGTAACTCCGGATCTGCTCTGCCTGATCCTGCTTGCTGTGGAGATGTTGAGGCTAATTCTGTGCACCTGGCCCTGCAGTGATCACGTGTGACACCGACTGCAGGTCTTAATTACATGAGTGAGTTATGAGGAAAAGCCGCTATGTGCTCCCGAAGCTGTTTGCATCATCAGTACCTCAGGTGACAGGGGTTGGGGAGCCATGCTGGGAGAAGAGAGGGGGTTGCTGGAGAAAACCCCTGAGCTGGGTGAGGGACAGATTTTCATCTATGGAGGGTATGACTTAGAGATAAGAGACCATTTTACTCCTTCTCAGAGCAAATGGAGAAGAACCAGTGATGGGGGAACTCATGTACTGGCATGAGTTGGTTTCTCCCCAGCATCTCAGCAAGGAAGGCTTGGATTCTGTCCCACGTGGTAAAAAGGCCAAAGCTTTGCTTCTGGAAGCGAGGTCCTCTGAGAAAGAGAGCAGGGGCAGTGCAGGGTTTCAGATTCCCAGAGCAGAACCAGCCCTGGCTTCAGAGGATCAGGCTTAGAGTGTCTCTCACTCCCCGGTGCCAGGTAGGAAGCCTGTACGGAGGTCTCATCAAATCCCCCTGGGGCTGAATATTGACAAGGTGGTAGGCATCTTTCCGGATGGGCTGTAGGCTTCCTGGTGAGCTGGGTGCGGGGGTTTGGGAGGGGGTGGTGGTGGCCAAGCTGCAGCTGGTACATGTAACCTATACGCAGAGCTGTTTGGGATCAAAGAAAGGCAAGGGAGCAAGGGAGCCAAGGGCACTGACAAAGGAGTGGGGGGTGCAAGTGGACAGGGGAGTGAAAAGAGGAGGGTGACAGGCAGAGTGAAGGAGCCCAAGAGCAGCTTTGTCTGCCTGTGACTGTGAAACGAGGTAATTGGAGTAAGGGATGAGAACAAGAAGGAAAGGGAAGTGTGATCAGGGATAAGACCAAAACTCTGTTGAAATGGACAGTTACTGACACTGCTTTTGGAGGTATGATCTGGGTGGGGTGCTGCAATTTTAAAAAGTATCATTATTATCTATCATTTCACTCTGAGTACAAGGCATTGTTATAAATGCTCTGAATTTATTAAGATAGTTCTTCCTCATGGCAACCTATCCCTACTTTTCAAATGAGCAAATTGAATGACAGTGAAATCTAGTAACTTGCCCAAGGTCACATGACTAGGAAAGGGCAGAGCTTAGATTTGAAACCAGGCATGCTGGCATGAGAGATCAAGCTCTTAACACCAGCTCGTCTCTGTAGAAGACCAGATGGGAGGGCTGGGGTCTGCAGCTGGTTGGAACAGGTGTGTTGGGAAGTTGAGAGACAATGAGATGATAAAAGAGAGAGAATTAAAAAACAAACTTCATGCATCTCACAACATGTTTCCAAGCACAAGCCTGAAAAAGTGAATCCTGCACAAATCAGGCCTTAGAGAGACTGTCCTAATGCAGTTTACTCTGCACCAAGAACCAAACAGAATTTTTTCTGAAGATGGATATCTTAAGGGCACTTTAACATCAAATAAGAAGTAGCTACATTCTTTGAAAGGGCACAAAAAACACACTAGTGAGCAGAAGAGTATAAAAAACTTGAAGAGCCCTGAATGGAACATCTGATGTGAGGTTGTTTCCCTGTTGATTACGTGACAGGAAACTCCAAACAGCTTAATCAGTTCTCTTCTTTGTGTTTCCACTCACCATAATGTGGTCATGGTCATAATGTCAGTTTTGTTCCAATGAAAAGATATACAGAAAGGGAAAGGTGAGGAAAATAGGAGAGGGTGGAGGGAGGGGAGGAGGGGTGGTTTTCTGATATTCTCAGTCTACCACAAAATGTGCTATAGCCTGTACTGCAACAGGCCACTGCTGGATTCCTACTCTCCAATAGAGGAGAAAATGGGGTTCCTCTATTTAAAAAGGAGGGAATGTTCATGGAGCATTAGAGAAGGTTTGTGGGGTATTTACTTTGTGCTGCCTTCAAGGAACTTAGAATCTTATAGGAGAAAAGGCATATCTACAAGGCAAGATGAAACAGAAGCTGTCCAACGAGGCAGATGTGAAGATGAAGAAGGCTGCTTAGCTCTGATTTTTAAGGGCCCCCTCAAGGGCTGGGCTCTTCTGCTTTCTCCCTCTTGGCTCCCTGAGTGGGAACACAGCACCTGGGACTCGCCCTGATGGGTTTTAGCTCAGTTCACAGGGTGCTTCCCTTCTATACACATTCAGGGCATCATGAGGGAAAGTGATGCAGGTAGAGAATTTGATTTTCATAGAGGTTCACTGGGTCTGCTCAGGGCATGGGGAGGCCTGGACTGACAGAATGGCCTGTGGTAACCTGTATGTGCCTGCGAGGCTGGGCCCAGGCCAAGACTGAGGATGCAAAGAAAGGGGTCTCCATCTTGTTGGAAGGCTGGCTTACTGGGGCTGGAGAGGGCAGGGTCCGTCTCAGGGTGTGAGGAACAGGGAGGAGAGCCTGTGAGCAGGAGGGTGGGGGTAATGCCTCGAGTAGGATCTATGCCCACAGAACAGTTGTACCAGGTCTGCTTCCCCATCTCCTCCAGCCCCAACTCCTCAAGGTCTGTTCCCAGAAGCTTCTATGGGAACTGAATATTTGTGAAATAGATTCTATTTTTACGCCTTCCTGTATTATGTTTCCTGAGATGTTTTTATCATTTCTGCTTGGTCCTCAATTGTATTTCCACAAACTTTAGCTTTAACAAACCTTCTCTATTTATTTAGTTTTAACAAACTTTCTCTATTTCTCTCTAAGTTTGCTTTGCTTTTCTTCTTATGGATTTTCCTACTATTTATTTTTTGGGAGGTAGAGTGATGTCAGCCCATCTGAGTCTCATTAAGGCTCATCCACATGTAATTTACTCAGATTATATCAACCTCAGTCTTCTCATTTGCAAAGTGGGCCTAATCATAATAACAATGATACCTACCTAATTTGGGATTGCACGGAGAGTTAGAAGTAATACATGCAAACGCCCTGGCACAATGCCTGCCACAAATTAAGCACTTAGGAATGGATAACTGCTTACGTTGTCTTTAATAAGGTCCTTTCTGTACTTTTTAACACCCTAGTAAACAAACCACAGGAAATACTAGGAATTTGTAATTCTCACACCGTGAGAATTGCTCAGAACTTACAAAGCTTTCAGGAATGTCCTGTTTTGGGGGGTGGAGGGCAGAGTTTAATATTTCATGGGTTGTTTAGATGTGAGAATCAAAGTAAGGTCAGTTTTCATTGTGAAATGAGATCCTGTTTATTGTCTGTCTTCGCACAGTAGAATCAAATTTCCACAAGATCAGGATTCATGCCTTGTCTTGCTGATTACTGTATCTCCCCCCCTCCACACCCCCCTAGAATGACACTTGGTACATAGTAGGCATTCAATAAATATTCCCTAATTGGTAAATGTATAATCAGATTATTTCTAGTAAACTGTTTAAGGACGCAAAGAAACATGTCTATATCTATAGATCCATTCTTTTCAGACCTCTGACAATATTGGTAACCACACTGAAGGTAAATAAACGAATCCCTCATCTTGGGGCCTGCATGGGAGGACACTCAGGCTGAGGGAGGAGTGCTGTGAACTAGGGGAAAGCCCACTAGGTGTGACATGGCCTGGGAGGCACAAGAAAGAATTATAGAATTCTCTTGGCAGCCAAAGAAGGGCTCAGAAGTAGCAGAGAGCCAGCTGGTTCACCCAGAAAGGCCTGGTATCAGAACCAGGAAGAAGCAGAGTGAGGGGACCCAGGGGCCAGAAGCCTGGTGAGGCATGACCATCCACAGTGAGGCTAGTTCGTGAAAACGATGACTAAGTGAGGACCACGGAGCCACTGCTCAGCAGAGCCAACTGCTCCTGACAGTGGCTTTTGGCACAGACACCTCCCCATTGGAAAGAGAGATGAAAGGTAAAGAAAGGTGGAAAATCATGAACTGGCTGAGTTTAAACTCTGAATTCACCATGTTTAAATACGGAATTACTGAGTTACCTTAAACGCAACACACACTTTATGTAGGAAACAGCCAGACAAAACAACTTTTATGATATCTAAAGTCAAGTGTTTAAAATCATGTGATTTAAAAAATAACATGGGTAAGAAAACAAAATCTTAAAACATGTGCTCTCTAAAATCTTGTGAATTGGCCTGTCCTGGCAGGTGCCAAGGTCATAGTTCATTTGATAACTAATTATTTATCAGAAATGCAGCTGCTTGTTGGAATTATAACCAGATTGAACTTTGGTCTGAGTTGGCAGTTTCTAGAGAAGCAGGTGGCCTCAGGAAAAGCCTGGGGTTGGGTTACATAAGCCGGTGTCTGGCTTTGTTTCAATGGGGTGTTATGTCTTTGAGGGCAATGACATGCAGCCTCGGCAGGTGTCACTTAAGCAGGTTCCTGATGGGTAACATGAGACGCTGGGATCTCAATGGCTGCTGTGTCTTATCATTTTCTTGCTCTTGTTTTCCCACAAGGGCACCACCAACTGTGTTGTTCAGCTGCATGCAGAGCATGTCGATGGGGAATCAGGGCTTAGGGGAACTCTGGAGGTCTGGAGGAAAATTTGGTACCATTAATAGGAGGCTGAGTCAAATGGGAAAGATACAGGAGATAAGACCTGAGCAAGAATTGGGGTGTTCCAAATACCAGCAGCAACCCAGGTATCAGACCTGGGGCAAAACTAGCTGCTAAGACGACTTGATGCTGAACTCCACAAGGTGGGGCTGGTCTGGTTAAGTGTTTTCACATTGGGTCAAAATAGGGCCTTGGACCTTGGAGCAAGGATGACTCTGCTAAGGCAGGTCCTGCAGCTTTGGCCTGGGAACAGGTGTGTCTGAGAGTCTGGACCAGCATCTGCTGCCTTGAATTACAATGTAACAAGGTGATGAGTCCCATATGCCCGTGTGTCCTATCGCTCCAAGACTGGTGGTCAGAGACCATGTTGCATACTTCTTTCCATCGAGCACATCACTCATCTTTTTGTTGGTACTCAGGAAATGTATGTTGCAAATGGATGGGTCTCGGTTCCTTCAAGTTAAAAAAAAAGATTGAAAAGATTGCCTTCTAGGTAGTTTGCTAAAATCATATGATTTTAAAAACTTGACTTTAGATATCGTAAAAAAAGAAGTTATTTCCCTGGTTTCCTGCATGTCAAGTGACAAGAAAATAATCATGGAGCTGGAAGCTGTGTCTAGCAGGTCTCACTGGGAAAGGGAAGTATATGAGACAGGGTGGCTCTTAGTCAAGTCAGGGAGCATTAGGGACACTTTGGAGATGCTCTTACTCTTCCCTCCACAGATTCCCACGGACCTGGATTCCTCTGGAAGCTGGATCTAAAGGCAGTGCTGGACTCCGGGCTCTGCACCACTTCTCAGGTCTTTGGCATTTACAATTATGGCACATGTGCCTTTCATTGTAGGTTTTGCTCACCAAATACCCCATGTCCTCTGTCTCCCAGAAAACCCATGCTCAAGGACCTCTCTCTCCACTAGCACTTCTGAACCCACCAGCTTGAGTGCATAGGACAGGCCCAGGAGTCCTTCTTAGCTCCCCATGATTGTCATTGTAAGGGAGGTCTAGACTTCCTTGTCATGATTCAGAGACAACGGGACAGATGTAGAGATTCTTCACTTGGGCCCAGGAAGGCCAAAGTGTGTAGTGTGGCCTCCCCTCTGAAGCTCCTGTAGGGACCACAGCCAGAAATTCCAGAGTAGAGTTGGGGAGGTTCACAGGAGCTGAAGGGCACCAGAGTGCTGGAGGCAGAGGGAGTCGGAGAATGAATGTGGGTCTCAGGGAGAGCCTGAGGTCTGACTAAAATCAGACTGAGGGTTGGAAAGGAGGGTGGGGTAAATCAGATGAGTTGGCTCAATTCAAAGGCAAAAGGTCGAGGGAGACACCAAAGCTCTGTCTGACAAGATCATGGTTCACTTTTGAAACAGTTCTGTCCTTAGAAGGTGGAAAGAACCTATATGGAGTCCCAGTGCAGAATATGAAAAAATAGTTTAGGTTTACACCTGCATTGATTATTTTACTGTCTGTAGCCTCCATGTTATTGCCATGGTAATATCTACCTACACTCAGTGTGCAACATGGAGAGCCCTAACCAGGATTCAGGGGCCTGGTCTCTTCATTGTAAAGCCACTGATCTCTCTGCTCTACTTGTCTATAAAATAGGATAATAACAGCACTCTCAGTGTACTGTGAGGATTGGATGAAATAAAGTGAGCAAAGATATTTCTTAAGCCCAAGAGCCAAAACCATTGTAAGAGAAAGAGTTACAATTATTTCTTTATCCAGCTATGGAAAGATGTGGATCTGGAGGGGTTGTTATGCACAGAAATCATTTGCAAAATTATTTCACTTGTCGTTTGTTTTTTTTCTTTTGTGTGAGATAATAGTAGGGCCTCAGAGGTCAAGTTTTAAAAGGGAAAAAGGACAATGAAATGTGGGAGCAGAACCCAGTCTTCTGATAAGATATTTACATTTCCACTGGATATTAATGGACACGTGTTTTAAAGGAAAAAAGGCTTTCAGGTCTTGGTAAACAAGTTACCTGAACCACATTTCTTAACCAACTATGGTTCTGCTTGTCCAGAGAAACAAGGGCTCTGTTGCTATTGGTTACTCTTTTTTTCTTCTTCTAATTACTAGTATCTTGATAATCTCATTACAATTCCACTACTCTTTAGTATTTTATAAACAGTATCTTTATGGGATACTTTTAATTCCAAAGTTTTCAAAGAATTCTGATGATGTAGTTGTGCAGTGTTAACAGTGTGGACCTGTATCAAAGTGGAGATTTGTGATGGAATAGGGGCTTCAGAGGCTTAACCACAAATTGTCAAAATGATAAAGAGAGTGAAATATGTCTACTAATGAAAATAAAAATAGTTCTTAAAGAGATAGGTTAACCTGAATAAGGAAAGTTTTTAAGTGTGACACCAGGGGGAGGTCTGATAAAATCACCAGGAATCCTAGTAAAATTTTTAAGAATAAAGATAGCAACAGTGCGAATAATGACCAGTAGAAAAGCTAAAGAAATAGGATCATAAGTTTTGGGGTCCCCAATTATAAAGAATACTAGAGGCCCAGTGCACAAAAATTTGTGCACTCGGGGCGGGGGGGATCCCTCAGCCCGGCCTGTGCCCTCTCTCAGCCTGGGACCCCTCAGAGGATGACCACCTGCTGGCTGAGGCCTGCTCCCCGGGGGATTGGGCCTAAGATGACAATCAGACATCCCTCTGGCAGCCTGGCAGCCCTCGGGGGATGTCCACTTGCCAGCGGGAACAGACCTAAGCTTCAGTCGGACATCCTTAGCGCTGCTGAGGAGGCTGGAGAGGCTCCCCCCACCACCGCTAGACTGGCAGCCATCAGCCTGGCTTGGGGCTGAGCAGAGCTCCCCCATGTGGAAGCACACTGACTATCAGAGGGCAGCTCCTGCATTGAGCATCTGCCCCCTGGTGGTCAGTGTGTGTCATAGTGACCAGTCATTCCCAGTCTTCCTGCTGTTATGGTCAGTTTGCATATTACCCTTTTACTATATAGGATAGAGGCCTGGTGCATGGGTGGGGGCCAGCTGGTTTGCCCTGAACGGTGTCCCAGATCAGGATGGGGATCCTGCTTGGGTGCCTGGCCAGCCTGGGTGAGGGGCTGATGGCTGTTTTCAGGCTGCCCTCACCCCCTTCAGGGTGGGGGTCCCCACTGTGGTGCCTGGCCAGCCTGGATGAGGGGCTTAGGGCTGTTTTCAGGCTGCCTGCACCCCTTTCAGGGTGGGGGTCCCCACTGGGGTGCCTGGCCAGCCTGGATGAGGTGCTGATGGCTGTTTTCAGGCTGCCTAAACCCCCTTTAGGGTGGGGGTCCCCACTGGGGTGCCTGGCCAGCCTGGATGAGGGGCTGATGGCTGTTTTCAGGCTACCCACACCCCCTTTAGGGTGGGGGTCCCCACTGGGTTCCTGGCAAGTCTGGATGAGGGGCTGAGGGCCGTTTTCAGGTTTCCTGCACCCCCTTCAGGGTGGGGGTCCCCACTGGGGTGCCTGGCCAGCCTGGATGAGGGGCTTAGGGCTGTTTTCAGGCAGGCCAAGCCTGCAACTGAAACTCCCAGTCTCTCCTTTTTTTCTTTTCTTTTTTATTCTGGGATTTATTTACCTTCTGTAATTGAAACTTTGTTGCGGCTCCAGCTCCGAGGCCAGCTGGCTGAAAGCAGGTTTCTGGGTTTGTTTAGCTTCTATAATTGCAACATTGTTGCTTAGAGTGGAGCTTAGAGCCCGGCTGCGGCAGGTGGGGAATCTTGGCTTCCTCCATCACTGGAGCAAGCAAGCCTCCTGTTTGCTTCAGCTGCCTGGCTGCCGGCCGCCATCTTGGTTGGCAGTTAATTTGCATATTGCCCTGATTCGCCAATGGGAAGCATAGCAGAGGTATGGTTAATTACCATGTTTGTCTATTATTAGGTAGGATGCCTTTATCGTACTGTCTTATAAAAAAATAACTTACTGAAGTTCTTTCAATTTGAAGGCTATGCTAACATTTCAGAAAATTTAAAATTAGAGGTGCTATCTGTACCATTTCTACCTACCACCTTACCACAACAGTTAGAATCTGTTTATATTCCCTTCCATCTTTGTCTCTTTGCTTACTTTTCAAAATTACAGTTGTATACTTCCTACAATGTCATACATTTTCACATTTAAAACTTCATAATTATAGTTTTAAAGAATGTATCTTACTTTTTGCTTTCGTCACTGGTTTCTTCCCCTTGTCCCACAAATGTACTCAGATTTCTTCATTGTAAAAAAAAACAACAAAACTCTTCTTAAGCTCTTTATCCTATCTAATAATAGACAAACATGGTAATTGACCATACCTTTGCTACGCCTCTCATTGGCTAATAAGCATGATATGCAAATTAACCACCAACAAAGATGATGGTTAATTTGCATACAGAGGCTCCAAGCGGTGGAGCGAAGCCTGATAACCCGGGGCTGGCAGAGCAGCAAGGCCTGACGTTTCCTGGGCTGGTGGAGCAGCTAGGCCTGACGTTTCCAGGGCCGGCAGAGCAGCAAGGCCTCACGGCTCTGGGGCCAGTGGAGCAGCGAAACCTGACGTTTCCGGGGCCGGCTCCAGCCAGAACTCGGCCAGAGCGAAGGTCTGGGCCCCGGCTGCCAGAGGCAAACCGGTGCCAGCCACCAGGGGAAGGGAAGGCCTAGTGCACGAATCTCTTCGTGCAACAGGCCTCTAGTTTTAAATAAAAAGATTTAGTATCTATTGCCAAGTGAAACAGAGCAAAGCTAAGGGGGACAAAACAAACATGGGAGGCTGCTTGCTCTTTAGTAAAATTAGACATCCTCTTTGGTTGTAGCGAGTATTGATTTTTGAGATTTCTCTACTTCGGAAGTGTTATAATTCTATCAACAGCAAAGCTTTTGTGCTCTTTTTAGAAATTCTTTGGCAGCTTTCTCTTCCCCCTAGGAACTCTTGTCTTCCCCAAATTGCTTCTTTATCTAATGAAAAGTTATTTCCATGTTATGCCCAAGGAGTCAAATTTATTAAGTCATAACCTCAACTTTCTAATTTAATATCTGCTAGGTGCCCATTGTTAGAAGATAAACTGAGGCATATTAAAAATGTTCAAAGTTGCAGTGGGAAGAGAAAGAAAAGACAAAAGGCAGGAGGATCTTACTTGACCAGCATTTATCCGATTTTAGTTTGCTCTGACTTGGCAAGTGTTTAAGGACCATGTTCTCTTTTGTGGATTTCTTGCTGGGGGTGGATATGTGTCTTCTGGCTGGTCACTTGGTAGCTCCTCCCTCCACCCCTCTGTCTTTCAGTACAACTTCAGCCCTCGTTCTTCTGGGCTACTCCCTGGGGTGAGCCTCCAGGTCGCAGGTAAGCCCTTCCTGCCAGGGCCCCCATCTGGACCCGGGCAAACACCAACACATCCTTAGACCTCCAGGAGGTTCAGCCCACTCTGCTGCCCCAGACTGTTCCTGCCAGCCTCTCCTCTTCAGCTGTCTCTCCCACAAATGGAGGCCCTTTGAGCAAGCCTTTCTTGCCCCTGATGAGGGGTGGCGGGAAAGAACCCCGCCTTCCCTCCCATCCCCCCACATCCCTTCCTCTTTGGAGTGGGGGCTGGGGTTCAGCACTGGCAGTTCTTTAAAGAGACGCTCAGGTCTCCAAGTTCCCTCCAGCTCTCCAACTGCCACTCTTAGGTTTGCAAGTGCTCACAGGGTTTCAGCCACCTCCTTTGAAAACAAAATCGACACTTTGCCCTGCTGCTGTTTAAGTAACAGGCACACGATTTTTTTCCAATGGGGGTTGGGGGTTCCCAACCAGGATGCACTGGGAGATAAGACAAAAATAATCAGCTCACTAAGTCTGGTTCTAGTCGCCTCCATAAACAAAGCCTTGAACTTCTCCAGTAAAGATAGGTTTCCAGCCTCTGTAATCCCTTCCTCACCCGACAGGGTGGCGGCTGTCATTTGACTTTAATGGGACTCTAGCAAGAACTTTACCTTGACTTTTGCAAGGCTGACATTTGACCTCTTGTTATGACTTTGAGGCTATGATAATCATGTGGGGAAAGTCGCTGCTTTCTACCATGACAGGCTAACATAATCAAGGTAACCTTGCTAACCCTGAGAGTGTTTTTCCCCGGTGCATATGTACCACAGATTTAGTTTTGTTTTTTTATTTTTGCCAGCCCGTACTTCTAACTCCCTTGAGCTCCTTTAAAAGTAAACTTCTTTCCTGTCCTAAATGCTTTTGTCTCTGAATCTTCTTTTCTCAAATCCCACATAGGCTCTCTAGTATTTCACTTTGGAATGTGGGAGTAATGGTACCTATTGTCTTGGAGTTTCAGCCAACACTGAGATTGGCATCACTCCATTGTCATTCCTGGCCCACAAGTCTGTGCAGGACTGGGACTCAGAGACGGATCATTTGAAGCCAGTCCAGTTGCTGCCACACTTTGGTCTCCTGGCTATCGTGGAGGTAAAGTGCCCAAGTTTCTCTTCCCGCTCTGGTGTGTTTAGACTTTCATCTCTCCTGGAGCAATGGAAGGTGTTGTCATCAATGCCCCCATTTCCCTTAGATGACCTCAGGGAAGGAGGCTGCGGCAGGCTGTTGTCCCAAGGTCTCTAAAATTCCATCTTGGAAGAACATTGATTCTGAGAAGAAAAGTAAGTCAACACTAACCTCATTTTACAAAGGAGTTTTAGCTCGGTTTGAGATTATCCAATAGTGTCAATACCTGGGTTCCAGCTTCTATAATTTGTTCTCCTTCCATAATTGGTGATCATTTAATTCCTACACAGAGGATTCACCTCCCCCCCACCCCCCCTCCGCCAACCCCAATTACCTGGTCCGATCCAAATGGAGGCAGGTGATTTTCCACCAGCTTCAGTCCTGTGTTCTGGGCATTGAGAACCCCTTGATGAGAAAGTGCACTCCCCCTTCCCAAATACCCCATTCTTATCACTGAGCCTTGACCTTGGTCTCCATACCTAAACCCCTCATCTAGTAAACTGCCCATTACCCTGTTCTCTTCAAGGGACTTTGACTTGGAACTAGAGGAGAGGTCTCTTCTGCCTGTCTCAAATTTTAGCCTGGGTTGTCTCCGGGTTCCACTCACTGGTTGGCATGGCCTGACAGTGTCGTGTGAGCATCCTCATTCTCCTCCATTGCCCGCATTTGCCTCTGCTGTGCCAGATGAACAGCATACCTACTCACCAGGCGCAGCCTCCCTGGGAGCTCAGTTCTCCTGGTCTATGCTAATAAGAAGCCTTCGTCTCAAGTGCTTATTGCAAGTGCCTCCATGATGTCTCATTTTCTGAGCGACTAGCAGAGGCATTTTTTTCTTCATATGGAGATGAAAAAAATGTTAATGACTTTCCAGTTACCTGGCAAGGTGGGACTGATTGCTGCTCCACTTTGTTCCCAATTGACTATTTCTAAAAATTGTTTAGTTTCCCACTCATTTGTTGCTTCCATAACTTCAATAAGGGGTTAGGACAGGCCACTATACAAAGGGCAAATTGAAGGGATTACCAAGAATCATAGTGTCCTTTCCTTTCATCCAAGTCTCTATTCCCACCTAACAGATTTATCTCACACACATGTTTTCTTAGAGCCGTGAGCTGGCTGGAACAGAACACCTTCGAGATGATGTGCAGTAAGTGTGGACCAGAGAGAACACCTCCCAGTGGAAGGGCCCCCATTAGACCTACTGAATCAGGCAGACTGCCTAGCTCTTCCTTTTCCAGGCCAGGTGCTGTCCCCTCACTGCCTGCTTAGCATTGCCCATCAGCTCTGCCATTTTTCATTTTGGACCTCTCCCCTGCTCACTTCAAGATGCCTCTTGTCTCAATATTGCCCTTGCACCTGCACTTGGTACCTAGTGCCTAGATCTACCTGATGCACCTCAGTATGTCTCTGTATACCTACTCCATGCACCCCATCCTACTGAGCCTGACCTGAGGGGTTGTGAGCTCACTATTGTGCAGAATTAATCCTATAAAAGGCTAATATGCAAATTGACCAAATAGCAGAACTACCGGTCACTATGACGTGTACTGACCACCAGGAGGCAGACACTCATTGCAGGAGCTGCCCCCTGGTGGTCTGTGCGCTCCCACGGGGAGAGCACTGCTCAGCCAGAACCGCTCACGCTGGCGAGCGCAGCAGCAGTGGCGGGAGCTCCTCCCACCTCCATGGCAGCACTAAGGATGTCTGACTGATGTCAGTCAGACATCCCTTGAGGGCTCCCGGACTGCAAGAGGACGCAGTCTGGATTGAGGGACCCCCCTGAGTGCACAAATCTTTTGCACCAGGCCTCTAGTATTAGCATAATAGCCCTAGTAAGTTTATCTGTCCTCATGCCTCTCATCCTCATTTTTTAAAAAAGATGTCCTAAGCATCAACAGTATGCTAGACACTATGGAGAACTGAATAACTCACAGTCTGGTGAAGGGAGTGGACTTGGAACCAAATAATTGCCATTCAGTGTGATAAGCTGAAGTCAAGTTCATTCATGAAAATGGGCAGGGATTTTATGGTGGTCTCATTCCCAGGTGAAGCAGTGTATGATGTCAGGCACTGTGCTAAGTGTTTTGGTTCATTCAATATGAGTATAAAGTGGAATGGGCACCATGACAGTTGTGTGTGTATGTTACACGTGTGTGCACTTACAATCTCCTAGGGCTTATCAAAGCCAGTTTTCCTTTTTGTGATACCAAGTGTAGGGCCAAGCCCACAGGATTTAGTCAGAAGCTGTAAATTCCCTTCCAGGCTCTGCCAGGAGATCTGGGAAAGGCCATTTAAATTCTCTGAGTTTCGATTTCCTCATCTTTGAAACAAAAATCAGATCCTGCCTCATGGGTTGTTGTGAGGATAAAGAGGTAATAGATATGAAAATAGCTTTGTAAACCCCCAAGCGTGGAACACACGTGATTTGCAATCAAAATGCTTATTAGAGCCGGCTCGCTCCCCAGCCAGCCTTGTAAATGCCTCTGGCTCTTGGAGAACTTAGAGGAACCTGCCACGGAGTCTCCTCCCACACTCCGTGTCCTGCACACCCCTGGGCGGAACCTGCCTGCCCTGCTGGGCAGTTGCAGGGGATGTTGGCTGCTGCTGGGAAACTGAGAGGAGGCAGTGAAGAAAAATAGGAAGGCCAGGAAAAATAGGAAGTTGGTGCATTTGGACAATGATGGGGATTTTTTTTGGCTGCGAGATAAGAGTGTTTTTGTTAGCTTAAGGGGGGCAGGGGGTTCATGGCAGTTATCTGAACGGACCTTGTTTGTGGATGGCTCTAGACTTTGAGACCTGGCAAATGCTGGCACTAAGCGAAACTGAAGTGTTTTTAACACAGAGGAAAATGCCCAGTCTCCTGACTATGGCTATAGTGCTAAGGTCTGCAGAGGGAACAAGCTCCCAGGCCAGGGTGTACCCACTTGAGGAGGTCACAGGGGTGCTGCACAGGCCCTGTCACTTCTGTGGGGCTTTTGCTGAGATAAAATCTGGGGGGAGCCCTGAGAGTGTCAAGGTAGAGGCCTGTTCCTCTTTCTGGTCTGCAGCGAACCACCCCCAAAAAACTAATCAGGGGACAAAGGTAAGGGCTTGTCATGGCCTCAGGCTTCAAGGTGAATTTTCAGGCGCCGACTCTGCACCCCTCTTCTTGATCACCTCCCCAATCCAGGGGCAATGTCCTTTGTGAGCTAGCCCAGTCCAACCCTCTCTCAGTCTCCTGTCCACCACGTGCCCTTCACCCCACCATTGCCTGATCTTGCAGCTGCCCTTTTCTGTCTCCATCCCTTTACCCCTGCTTGGCATACCTTTCCCATCTCCTAAGCCTATTGACTTTCTCATGTGTGACCCACGCGTGCTCTGAAGCCTTCTCCATGCTCCCAGGAGGGTTTACTGGCTTAATACTCAGATACCGAGACTCCTTTTAGAGGGCCACCTGAGTAAATTAGAAGGATCTTAGGCTTAAAAATATAAACAATTTTATGTTTGCGTGGTACATGAGGATTCGAGAGTGAACTCCTGAGTATGATTGATTGCCTGGGATGAAGCGGAGAAGGGAGCTTGCTGCACACTTTTGGTAGTTATCACTATTATGCCCAGATAAGCCCTTGACAAAGGAAGTGCTTACCTTAGCAATGACCAGCTCTCCAGCTGTGCTAAGTGCTCAGTGGAGTGCTGCCAATGCTGGGAACTCCGGATGCAAATGTTTTATGTCCCCTAGCGGGAATAAGCTGCTCCTTCCCTCTGGGGCGCCTGCTGGTTGGGTATAAGTGTCAGGTGTCTTCTGGCTTCCTTAGTCCTACTCCCAGCACTCCGGCGCAAAGACAGTGAAAGGCAGCAATAAAGTACCCTTGGGTTTTTATTGAAACTCTTGTCATAAGTGCATGCTGTTTGTCATTAGGTCTAACCCAACATAAATGAAAGCAAAATGCATCATAGTGAAACTGCAGAAGTGAAAGGATACAGAGAAAACCTTCAAAGGGGTGAATGAGACGAGAGGCGAGAAAGAGACAGGTGATAACTAGAGGAGGACTAGTTGTTTTGGTTTTGTTTGTGGGTTTTGTTTCTGAAGATCAGAGTGATTTGAGGCTAGTAATACGAAGATTTTAAACATTTTAAAAGGTTTAAGATAGAGAAGAAAACTTCTCCAGAATCTCACCAATGATCACAACTTCAATAACCACTTAAGCTATTATTTCCAGGCCTCTCCTTCAAAATCCGTATTTTTAACTACCTACTTAACTTTAGCCTTATTTATAATATCTTAGTTTCTTAAACAGAGAATTCATTAGCATGGTGAATGAGTATTTGGAAATTAATTTAAAACCATGATCATCAGTATATGAGGAAAGCAAGTTCTTTTTTTATTTTAATATATTTATTTTAAAATATGTTTTTATTGATTTTAGGGAGCAAGGAAGGGAGAGGGAGAGATAGAGACATCAACAAGAAACATCAATAGGCTGCCTCCCGCACGCCCCCTACTGGGGATGGAACCTGCAAACTATGTGCCTTGACTGAGAATCAGGACTGTGACCTCTTCATGCTTAGAACAGTATTCAACCAGTTGAGTCACACTGCCTGGGCAAAAGCAAATTTTTTAAAAGAATAAAGTCCAGAGCATAGATGACATAAGGATTAATCTTGCGTTGAGAAGAGTGAGCAGGGTAATCATGAGTAAGGACAGAAGAAAATTAATATACAGAAGATAGCATCTTCCTCTGTGAAGCAGCTTGCACATCATGTCACCTGCTGGGCACCTCGAGAATGCCTTTTCCAACCTTTGCAGATTGGGGGTAAAGGTGGGAGGGGGAATATTCTCAGCCTTCATTGAAAGCAAGTGCGACCAGGGCCCATGCTCCACCTATTGGCCAGTTGAACTTGAAGAACTGGTGCTATGTAGCCAAATCTGCTAACTTCTCATGATGAATTCCACAAAAGCAAGCCTCTTCTGATCTGAGCCTCGCAAAACTTCTAGCAGCGAGGCTTGCTTTTGTGGACTGGCCAAGGTGTAATGCCTGAGTGAGTCTACTTGGCCTAAAGGACTAGGAACAGCGTGGACACATGAGAGAGAAGATAATCTGCCAAGTGTCAGGGAGTGTGGGACAGAGAAGGGCTGAGGATGGCGTGTCATGGGAGAACTTGCTGACCAATGAACTTAGAATAATTGCCTATTCCACTGAGGCCCCAACTGAAGTTCTTAACCATTCTTTCCACATGTAAATGGGAGGTAAGGAACAATTTTCAGTTTCATTTTACCTAAAATATCGCAACTTCTTTAACTCATAGTGCTACTGAAAAATGGCTATATACATCTGAATTTTCCGGGGGACACATGCATTTCAAACAGCTTGCCTATGACATTAGTGACTCGGGAACAGTCAATATTTGTACTGTGGTACTTAAGGTTGCAAATCATTGTCAGTAAAATACTGAAAACAAAGCAGTTTCCTAACCCCTGAATATGCTCCTTTTTCTGCTATCGAAGCCTTTATCTTTGTCTTTTTGTTGAGAAAGTAGCCAACATGCAGCAACTACCTCATCATAGTGACTAAGAACACAGTTTCTGGGGGAAACTCTCAGAGTGTGAGTCCTGATTTCACTATTACAGCCATGAAAGCCATTCGGATTCTTTGGGTCTCCGTTTCTTCATCCTGTCTAGTGTGAATAATAGTAGCATAGGTCCCACAGCAATGTTGTGAGGATGAAATGAGACAACCTATGCAAAATATTTGGCAAGGTGCCAGATACTAGGAAATACTGAATGCATCCTGGTCATATATAATATGCATATTATACATGTTAAAAGATTCTGGGCAGCCCAGCCAGTGTGGCTCAGTGGTTGAGCATCGACCCATGAGGTCACTGGTTCAATTCCCAGTCAGGGCACATGCCCAGGTTCCATCCCCAGTAGGGGGCATGCAGGAGTCAGCCCATCAAATATATTTCTTTCATCATTGATGTTTCTCTCTCATCAATGTTTCTATCTATCCCTCTCCCTCCTCTCTCTCTAAAAATCAAAACAATTTAAAAAAAAATGCATGGTAGCCCTAGCTGGTTTGGTTCAGTGGATAGAGTGTCAGCCTGCGGACCAAAGGGTCCCAGGTTCAGTTCCAGTCAAGGGCACATACCTCACTTGCAGGCTTCTACTCGGCCCTGGGCCCAGTTCAGGGTGTGTGCAGGAAGTAACCAATTGATGTGTTTCTCTCACATCGATATTTTTCTCTATCTTTTCCTCTCTCTTCCACTCTCTCTAAAAATCAATGGAAAAATATCCTCGGGTTATAAAAATATCCTTGGGATAAAAAATAAAAATAAATAAAAAGATGCGTGGTTGTCTGTGAACTACTAAAAATAAATCAGGTCAGAACTTGAAAGGAATGCTTGAGATTTATAACAGGATGGCAAACATGTAGCATACTTACCATCATTATTTTTCACCAGCATCCATGACAGACATCACTAATCAATTCCAGAATTCTTTCCTAATGCTACACTGTTGATTAGTGTCAGAGCCTGAACAAAAATACAGTCTCTGGTTGCATTGATGATTATACCCATTGCTGAATAATTTATAGCTTTATATAACATAAACTTTTAAAAGGATCTAAAAAATAAATGCTCTTTGAAGGAAAAGATTATTTAGAAGATAAATGTATGGGCTGAAGAAAATGGGAAAATATTGTTGTCCATATTTGAACTCTTTCCTTTTTTAAATATATTTTTATTGATTACAAGGGAGAGAGGGAAAGGGAGAGAGATAGAAACATCAATGATGAGAGAGAATCATTGATCGGCTGCCTTCTTCACGGCCCCTACTGGGAACTGAGACTGCAACTTGGGCATGTGCCCTGACCTGGAATCCAACCTTGACCTCCTGGTTCATAGGTCGATGCTCAACCACTGAGCCACGCCAGCCGGGCTACATTTTAACTCTTTTCAATCCTGATTATTGGTCATGGTTTGGTTAATGAAAGAAATTAAGCTGACTGCAGCCCTAGCTGGTTTGGCTCAGTGGACAGAGCATCGGCCTAGTCAAGGGCATGTACCTTGGTTGCAGGGCTCATGTGGGAGGCAACCAACTAATGTGTCTCTCTCACATCGATGTTTCTCTCTCTCAGTCTTTCTGCCTCCCTTCCACTCTCTAAAAACAAAAAATCAATGGGAAAATATCTTTGGGTGAGGATTAACAAAAAAATTAAGCTGACTACAGAAACCATATATTCTGCACCTTTCCAAGGGACTTTGCTTACTGATTCAGCAAACATATTTGGTGCCAGCTTTATTTAGTATAAATAAAGCATTGAGAAGATAAAATGGTCATAATATGACCTTCACTTTCAATAAGCTCAAGAAACAGTAGGGGAGACAGACATGGACAAAACTGGATGCATCCCTGTGGCGTACACTTCAGTAAAGGCAGGTCCACAGGACTGCAGGAAATGAAGTGCTCAATTCCAGGGGTGGGAATCAGGAAGTCTGCCTGACCTGAATCTTCAAGGAAAGAGTAACCTGAGAGATTTTGGAAAATGTTAGTAACCATTACTAGCAAACCAGAAGTGGCGTTTTTGGATGATGGACTATGTGTGGATTTGAATTCACTTTGTTAAAAATTGCTTTTAATAGCCCATATGGGTTTGTTAAGGGAAGGCCAGAGTAAATGTTGTTTCCTGCAATAAGACGAAGGTCACAAAACAATGTTTGCCACAATCACATTTTCAGGAGCAGATTATTTTATATATTTGCCTGAGGGGCAAATATACTTCCTAGTCTAACAGACTCTTCCTTGTGTGTCTATAGGGCGGATATCAGGGAGTTCAGAGTCTGACACTGGCTGAACCAGTATGGCTAAAACCTGCATGGAACCACATGCAAGCCCAAACTAACCCTGGTTGACGTCATGGCCTTAAAATCAAATTTGCTTACCTTCATTCTTTTATTGTTAAGCACACTCTGGTTATTGTTCTACTGTTTAGGTAAGAGGGAAAGATAAAGAGCCTCTATCCTGAAAATGCTGGGTTATAAACTAACTCATGGTAGCTACAGACCAACCATCCAAATGCCCTTTGGCAACTGCTGACCAATGAAACCCAGTGCCAAGCAGGTTGTCCAACTTGTTAAGGCTAATGTTGGTAGACCTACTTCTTAAATTGTTTTTCCACACTCTTTGGCAGGGATGAAAGGGAATGCGTTCATTTAGAAAGGTCAAGAAAATCAAGCTCACCTGGATCTACCCCAAGGTATTTCATGGCAAATTATCATTGACCTAGATTCTGTGTTGAATCAAGATGATTAAGAGTTGCTGACCCAGTTTCCACGTTGCCTTTACTTTCTCTTTTTACATTTGAATGGCCTAGGTTACTGCAGATACTAAGAAACAGAGGTCCCGTTGGGTAAAAGATTTGGTGTGAAATTGCCCAAATGCTCCATGAAGAACCCTTGAAATGAAATTTGTGGCTGAGCCTGGGATATTCTTGTGTATTATCAGACACAGATTGGACTTTTTTTCTATTTTAAGGAAATTTGGCTAAAACAAATGTCATTGTACCCGGTGGTAGCTCTGAGTGCCTGAAACCGTTATGGGGTTGGGGGCACAACTGGAAGGTAAGATGGATTAGGAATGGCTCATTGTAAGCTATGGTATGAGGGAAGGGGCAAGAGTGGACTGAGGTGAATGGCAACTTGGGCAGGCTAACAGTTTAGGCCCCTTCAACAAGTTACGGAACATTCATTTAAAGATGCAGCCTGTGAAACTAATACAAAATAATATGAATGTAAACTATTATTGAAAAAAAATTTAATTAAAAAAATATATAATAAAGCAGCCTGCCTGGGAGAAGAGAAATGAAGCAGGTCTATCACCACCAAGAGCCTCTGCTCACTGGCCTGGGCTGGTCAGCTCTGGATCCAAACTCATAGACCTCACTAGCAAGCAAAAATTCGAAACAGCTGAGGTTCTTATTACCTGTTGTTACCAGAGCACACCCCTTGGTGTATGTAGCATCTTATCACTACATACAGCACTGAGAGGCGTTGCAGTAACTACGATGTTCTCTGTGTCACTGCATTTCTGGTGGGGCTTCAGCACCCCTTATGGAGGCTGCCCTGGGGAACAACCAGCTGGCCCATCCCTGCTGTGCTGAGGGGAGAACCAGTAATGCCAGGGAAGACAAGCCGGATGTCTGCCCTGAGACCACATGTGGGCTCAGCAGCCAGGGAGACGGAGCCTCTGAGGGCACATAAGTCCAGTGGAGTGTGGCTAGGCAGGGCTGAAAGCGAAGTCCTGAGGCTGAAGCGGCCAGCTCTGGCTCTGTGGCTGGCTCACCAAACAATGGTCCCGTTGTGCTCAGTGCCGTGAAGTACAACATTTTAAAACATAATAAAAATATTAATTTTAAAGACATGTGAGCCTTGATATTTGGAGCTTCTCACATTAGTGACAAACTTTTGTGTGATGTATTTTGGGCTTTGACTCCATGCCACTTTCCTACTTTCCTGACACTTTCTCCCTCATTTATTCACCACATGTTTATTCACACTATGTTCTACTGAAGAAACAGACAAAAACAAAGATGTAACAATATACTATATATTGTATATTATGTTATAATATATTGCATATCCTATATAATAAAGAGCTAATATGCTAATTAGACTGGTCAGCAGGACGACCTTCCAGAACGACCTTCTGGAATGACCTTCCAGAACAACTAGTGGGTAGGGGGCAGGGCCATAGGGCCGCAAGGCAGCTGGGGCTGCAAGGGCCAAGGCAACTGGGTCTGAGAAGGCCTATTCTTGCACGAATTTCATGCATCGGGCCTCTAATCTATATATATAAAAGCCTAAGTGACCGAACAACCTAACGGCCAAATGACTGGTCAACCAGTTGCTATGACATGCACTGACCACCAGTGGGCAGATGCTCAATGCAGGAGCTGTCCCCTGGTGGTCAGTGCGCTCCCACAGCTAATCTCCCGTGGCTGGCCAACCTCCTGTGGTCCCTCCCCTCAGCCAGCCAGGGCCCCCCCACCCCCACCCCCTTGGCCCAGATCACCGGCCAGGCCAAGAGACCCCACCCGTGCATGAATTCGTGCGCCGGGCCTCTAGTTACAATATAATATACAATATATTGCATTATGTTTACATATTTTTAAGGTGGTGCCGAGTCTTCCCAGGGGATGAAGGAATAATGAACCAGAGAGAGGTGTCCCTTTCATACTGCACCCCCTCAGGGGAATCAGTGTTCCCTTCAACAGGAGCAATGCAGGAAGTGTGGTGAGATCAGACGGGGACACTTGTGCCCTAGCTGAGGTCACTGCAGTGTTCCTAATCCCTTAAGCTGACCTTATATATACTGAAGGCCCATTTCTTTTTCTTTTTTTTTTAATTGATTGAGTTCTGTTTGGTTTTTTTTTAGAGAAAAAGGAATGGAGAGAGAAAGAGAACCATCAATTTCTGTTGTTCTACCTACTTATGCATTCGTTGGTTGATTCTTGTATGTGCCCTGACTGGGAATTGAATCCACAACCTGGATGTATGGGGATGATGCTCTAACCAACTGCACTGCCTGGCCAGAGCCAATCCCGCAGGCCCATTTTTTGAGCCTGGCTGGGCTGCAGAGAACTGTGCCAGCAGTGAGAGGCAGCTCGCCCTCAGGGCTTCCTGGCCCTCTCTGAGAGCTTACATTCCGGTGAACTCTGGATATCAGTTGTAGCAGCATGGTGGGACTTCTCCATCAGAGATGACATTGTGCTGGATGGCAGAGCCACCCTTATTGTTAGTGAAAGGACAATAACTCTGGTCTTGTTCAGCCAGAGGGACTCATCTCTGGTAACCTGGCTGGTCACCTGGGGATGTAGAGGGAGGGAAGATAGGGTGAGAAGGAGCAGACATATCTAGATGGGGGTGACACACAGCAAAGGGGCGTAGGGAGAGACTGCTAAGAGGATAGTTACTTTGGGGATTGATGAAAATGTTCTGGAATTAGAAAGTGGTAATGATTGTCCAACTTTGTGAATACATAAAAATCATTGAATTGCACCACTTTCAAGGGAGAATTTTGTGGTAATTACATCTCAATAACAAAAACAACTCCAAATTCGGCAGAAAGTAGTCATCTGACTTCAGCTGTGACATTCTTCCCATCACGCCACAGACACCTCTTAATGATGTTATGTTTGTTACCTTAACTTCCATCAAAGGAAAACACCATAAATTCAAAGCCATTTGACCAATTCTGCCTAAGGGTTTCCAGGGACTTTGGGTTCCACTTTTGCTATTGGCTCCATCATTTAATCCCAGTTCAGGTAAAAATAAAAGCAGTGCATAACAGGAAGTCAGGGCCAGCGCCTGTACACAATAACACAAGTGTGAATTACTACAAGAACAACAGGTTTCTGAATCATTGTTGTGATGACTAAGTGGAAAGAAGGCAAGTCAGGTCACAGTACTGATGAAGGTGAGAGCTGAAATATTTTTCCCAAACTGCTGAATTCTGGAGTGGCCTGGGACGGACCGAGATTAAGGTCAGTAACCCCATATCCTAAACACATCACAGCAGAACTAGCTTGGTAGGAGAGAGAAGGGAAGGAAGCACATTGTGCAGAAGGTGAAACTTTTGCTGGGAGGATGAAAAGGTCTTCTCACTGCTCCCTACAACCATGCCCACATGGTCCCCAGACAGAGATACATCAGCGAGTCCTTAAGCCCACCGACTAGGAGTGGGCTTCAGGGTGGGAGAATTCTGCAGTTAAATAGTTTAAAGCTTCGTAAAACAGAATTGCAGACACTGAGGTCACATATCAACAAAACAACCTTATTTTTCGTTTTGCACTTCACTAAAATAATAGTAACTATAATATTACTAAACCATCAGTAATATTTTTGCAAACATTAAGCACTAATTCCTTAGAAATGTTTTAGAATCTGCCTCCATTGCAGTTTCAATGATAGGCTTATGTGTACATTTACTTTATAGACGTAACTAGAAGTTTTCCTTGTCTGATTTTATGACTTGAAGCTGGTGACTCTTGTCATCAGTACCCATCTTGGCCCAGAAGCCCACTTAAATGCATGCCTTAACTCGCTTCCTTCTCACGAATGGGGAAATGCAGATAAATGACTTGGCTTACTTTTCCTTGTCATTCTTTATCTCTCCCCAGGATGCTTTGCAAACACTTTTACTCCTGCTCCGCCATGTGAGCTATCATCCTTTTCTCTCCAGCAACCCTTTTGTTTTTCCTAATTATATCCAAAGCAGTGATGTGATTCTCTGTTTGCCGAGAAGATATGTAGAAGGAACTATGCAAATCCCAAAATTTGGCAAAAGGAAAATGCATCACTAGGATGTTATTACTTTAATTATCTTAATTGGGGATGAGATGGGGAAATGCTGATTGAATTACGAGCAAGTTAAATACAAGAATCTATCTCCCTGCTTTTTGAGAATAGGGCTGTAATTTATCCAGCTTTGTATTTCCAGTGCAGAGCCTGGTTCATTGTAGACTTTCTAGTAAAAGTTTGTCCCATAGATGAATCAACAAATACATTTGTAAAACAAAGTCGGGATGACTCAAGTGCAGGATGAACTTAGGCTTGAGGAACTCTAATAATGACTGTTGTTTTTATTTGATGCAGAGCAGGAAGAACTGCAAAAGCACAAGTCTATTGTCTAGGGTGGATGATGTAATGTTTACAGGTGACAAAGAGGAAACACAACTGTTTTTTAACCTTGCCGTTCTATCAAGGTTATCTTAATAGAATCTGCAGACTGAAAAACATGGAGACCAGGAAATGGAAGCCCAAGATTAGGGAAAGGAATGGTAGGGAAACACCTGACTGTTTTGAATAAGTTCATATCCTGGTTCAGGCAAATCACATTCAAATGGACTCAAATGCCTGTCAATCGTCTTTGAGGAATTATGGGAAAGAGAAAAGTCCTAAAAGATTGGAGACAGGAAGACACTACCCTAATTGTCAAAAAAGGAGAGAAGGTGGAGTCCAGAAACTGTGCAACTAAGTGTTAAATGAATGCTTTGTGAACTCAGTCCAGCAAGTAGAAATTCATCAAAAGCCAGCAGTGGTTCACTGTAAGTCATGCCCAATGAACTTTATTTCCTTTTTAAATAGGACTGTGAGAATGCTTAGCTTCTAAAGGAGAAGACTATGGGGAAAATGAGAGACATATTCATGAATCTGAATACGAAGGTCATGACTATAGGGGAGTGAGAGGCAGCAGCAGGGTCAGGGCAGGGAGGACTTGGTTGAGATACTGGGGATCTCACAGAGCAGGGAGATAGCCAGGCCATCGTGACACCACCAGGTTCCATGGTAACAGGGACTGGAGGACCAGAGGCATGGACCAAACTGAAGTCTGGAGTAGAACTAGGTCTGAACTCAGGGAGGTCAGTATAACACCAAGTCGGGTGGGGATGAGGACAAGGGGTCATGGTACAGGCCATAGAGCTTCTCACACTGCTGGGAGTCCAGTGGAGATGGGACCAGAGCAAAAATGAGTGGGAGCAGAAGAGGGTATTGGGTACAGTCTGGGCCGCCTTATGGGCTGAATGGGTGGGATGCATGGATGGTGTGCTAGACTAAAGGACCAACAGTGAGTCAGACATCCGTAGGGAGAGAATGACTGCTGACCAAGAGATACATAGCAGGGCCTTCTCTGTGTTAATGTGTGTGGGTGATGGCAATTGAAAGGATAAGAGATGAGGGAGTTGCAAGTTAATTACTACTTGACAGTCAAACAAGAGAAATGAGGTAACCCCTGGGAATGGAGATGGTGACTAGTGCTCCCAAGCTTTGAAGCCAGAGTGACTCAGGTTTGTATCCTGGCACTGCCACCAGTCAACTGTCCTCAGGCAGGTTTATTTAACTCATTGAGCTTCCCTTTCCTCTCTAGTGTGAAGTGGACAATGATACGGACTCTCACGTCAGGAGGATGAGTGGATACTTGGGTGCTTTGCTTCATATTCTCCTTTCCTCTCTTTCATTTATTTTCTCCACTGCAATAGGCTGGTTGCAGCTGGATGCAGGTTCAGGGGCAAACACTCCTACAGGAAAAGACAAGGAGGATGGAGCCAGGGTTGACAGCTCCAAGGCTGGCAGGCAGGTCATGGCCAACAGCTGTCCTTCCAGGGCCATTATTTCAATAGATTATCCCCTTGTCCTGGGGATGGAATATAGTCTCCAGCAACATGGTGGTTGAACTTAACAACCCCCTTCCCCTCAAGGAAACGACCTAGAGCTCCTGGGAGTTCAAATAAGATTTGTCTATTTCCTACAGGTCAAGGTATCTCTAGATGCTAGCCATCTTCTTCTTAGCAACCATGGAGGCCAACGTTCTTGCCTTTCCCACAACCCCTTTCTTCTCAGACTTGGTATTTATACAGATCTCCCTGAATTCAGACCTAGTTCTTCTCCAGTCTTCAGGCATCTATTCTGCTCTCCTCCATTCATGAATAGTCTTGGTTCAGATTTTGGGTAATGCCTTGGAAAAACATACACGCCTTTTCAAAATAAATAAACATACTTTTGAAATGATGGAGAAACTAAACCATAAATCCAGATGCACATGTAGAGGTCACCCCTACCAGCATGAGAACACACCACAGCAGTACCTGTAAGCATCGCATTAATGATGCAAAGCTTCCTTCTCATCCTATACAAGTTTTTGATCTTCCATTTTGGAGGCAATATAGAGCTAAGACACCTTGTACGTGAAGTCATAAAATCACCCTCAACAATGATTAGGCAAGCTTTTAAGAAATAATTTAGAAAAGCAAATAATTTAGAGAAGCTAATTGGATTTTAAGCAGTTTGGACATTCCCAGATCTAAGAGTGCAGCCACAGTCACCTGGGGACCTCAGCACATCAATAAGCCTGACCCAGGGTGTATGATGGTGAACTTGGGTCTGGCTGGGGGCAGGACCTGAAGCACTGGTGGGTGGATGTGTGCCACTATTTGACCACCTTCTCTACAAGTCACAGACCTGACCATTGGCGTGTCAGTTATGGGTTATTGTTAGACAGAGCCATCCCTATATCACACTTCCTCTAACCTTCCAACACAAGCCATATGATGCTCCTGCCAATGTGTCTCCTTCAATTGTTGAGAACGTACTTGTTCCCCCAGGTATGTCCTGTCTCCGCCCGAGCTCAGCTTCCTAAGAAATATCCCAGTTCCCTCCCAGTATAGTTCCCTTGTTTTTGGTGAGCTGGTTGGAGAGAGTTTCTGTGCTTTGCTCCCACATTACACAAGGATAAAATGACAGCATTTGCCGGGAGGAGGGGAGTCTGACCAGAGAGGAAGGTGCAGAGTTGCCTCCTGAGCCCAGGGCAGTGCGAAAGGCAATTGGTTTCACTGAGGCAGCACAAGAAAAGCATTTTATTAGTAAATAGTTGAGGTTTTAATGAAAGTGGAAGCTGTTATTACTATTTTTAATTATACCTTTTTTTAAATCCTCACCAGAGGATATTTTTTCCACTGATTTTTTTTTTTTTTCAGAGAGTAGGGGAGAGGGTAAAGTGGGAGGGGTGGGGAGAGAGAGAGAGACAGAGAGAGAGAGAGAGAGAGAGAGAGAGAGAGAGAGAGAAACATCAATGTGAGAGAAACACACATTGGTGGTTGCCTCCAGAACATGCCCTGACCAGGAATGGGGATGAAGCCCGCAACCGAAGTATGTGCCGTTGGTTGGCAATTGAACCCACGACCCTTCTGACCGCGGGCCAATGCTCTAACCACTGAGAAAACATGGCTAGGGCTGGAATTTATTTGTTAATTCAAAGTTTGATAATTGTCCCTTGGTTCCATGATTAGAAAATGTGGGCTTACCCTTTGAAAACAGCTTCAAAGCTACTACTGGAAATGCTTTGTGTTTTATTCTCATGTTTACCACGTCTCAGCTCAGCAGGGAGAAAATAGAGCTCATCGGTGACTTTAATATTAACATGTACAGAGAGAAACATGAATAGTGTTTGGCTCGAGCAGAGAACACACAATCATGAGAGAAATGTGAATAAATTACTCTGACAGTGACTCAGTAATTCCGATGGCCCAAATGAATCATTTGTAGAGGCCAAACAAATATTAATACACAGGACATTGTCCAGAACAGAGGGACAAATCTGACCTTCTGTAATAGCGCTCTTCGTTATTTATGGTAAAAAACACATGAGCTTTGGAACATGTAATTTTATTGCTGAAATCAATAAAAGCTGGCCTCGGGCCAGCGCTTAGAATAGCTGTGGCAACTCTCTGGCAGATGGAGAGATTATCGCCGCAAGCCTCCTGGGCTCGCCCCTCTTTTCTTGGCCCAGACTCAAACCTGGCCCCCAACACACCACCTCCCACCCAGTCCATGGGGCAGCGTCCTTTTCCTTCCCCACCTTTACTGAGGGGCTTCCCCAGGGCAGACCCAGCATCTGCACCCCTTGGTGGGATGTATCTTGGCTTCTGTCTTTCTCAAACACCAAACCAAACTAAAAAACAAACAACAGAAACCATTATTTCTCCATGCTCCACCGCACAAGCTGAGTCATAAAGGCCTCCAGTCACTTCGGGACTGTTCTCTCCCGTGTGGGAAAGGATTTCGAGCTTGGCTGCTTGCTGGTGTCTGCCGCTGCCTTCACTGTGGGGTGCGGGAGTCTCCTGGCACCGTGGGGTAGTAGTAAGAGCACTGACAGAGGAGGCTGAAGGTTTGGGTTCTCTCTGTGGCTCTGCCACGAGTGGGCTATGTGAGCTGGGCAGGACCCCGTGCTTCTCTGGGCCTTGTTTCTCCGTCTGTATCTGGCTGGGATGGGTAGGGGGTCAGGAGCTTTCCAACCACTCTGCAGAGATGCTTCAGGGGATCTGCAAGCTCACTGAAATGTTCAAGTGTCTTTAAACAGTAAGAAGACGGCAAGAATAACCAAAGAGATTGTATTCTCATTTTAACAATAGGAGAGATGAGCCCATTAATGTGTAGTAGAGCCATGTGAGCTTGCTCTGTAGCCTTGGAAAATATCTTGTCTGGACATCTCCCATGCATACATTTCAATATCTTGTAGATGTGCCCTGACCTGGAAGGCTGCCAGTGCTCACCGGTCTTGTCTTAAAATCAGGGCTGTGCCTAAGCAGAGCTCCCGTGTACCTCCCTGGATCCAAGGCCTTGCCAAGCTCAGATGCATCTTCCTGGAACACACTCCCAGTGCCGAGTAATTCTCACTTGTGCAACGATCAGTGAATGCCAAACATGTTGCGATGTGCAAATATTATGTTACAGATCATTTAAGCAATGATTGTGAATTCTGGGTGCTTATTGCCACATATATAACCTTTAAGCTTTAAGGACAGATTTATCAAGGCATCTCCTAAGATTGACAGAAGATTATTAAAAGACTGGAAACGTTAACAGGTATCTGTATGGCTGGGTTTTCTTGAAACTGAGGAACCAAAACAAGTTATTGTAGGTGCTAGAAAATGTAACTTTCACCTGATGTCCCAACTCCACGACAGTCTCGTTTATACATTTTTCAGATTATAATAAGTAGAAATTATAAGTTTGATAAGATAAATACATATTAATAAAAGATATGTCTATGTTTTATAAATATCAGGATCCAAGGTAAGATTTAGTTTGAAAGATGAGAGATCTTTCCTACTAAACATGCTTGCAGTCCCCTCAGACTTCTGCCATTTCAGCTGAGGCCACCCCTGTAAGAGGGAGACACCTATTTGGTGTGATTTGGGGCCACCAGAAGGGTCATTGCTGTTGATGTGACTTTCTTTACCAAGAGGCAAAGCCTTTCTTTTCTACAATGAGACTGAATAGTTATCATGCCATGCGTTTGGAAGAAATGTCCAGAGAAGTAGAAATTCACATGAGGTGGGAAAGATTGACATTAGCACCTTCCCAGAGAGTTGGTTTTGGCTGCTGGGGAGGCTCTGGGTGCAAACATAGGACAGAACAGGTATTTCAGGGACAATGTAAACTGGAATTTTCTGATAGTCCTCTATCAGTGGTTCTCAACCTTCTGGCCCTTTAAATACGGTTCCTCATGTTGTGACCCAACCATAAAATTATTTTCGTTGCTACTTCATAACTGCAATGTTGCTACTGTTATGAATCGTCATGTAAATATCTGATATTCAGGATGGTCTTAGGTGACCCCTGTGAAAGGGTCGTTCGACCACCAAAGGGGTCGCGACCCACAGGTTGAGAACCGCTGCTCTATGGTTTCGACAACAGAATTTTTGTTCTAATTCTAGAGAAGATAATTTTTTGGCAATTGGGGTGGGGTGGGGGGCTCAAGTATTCACAGAATCCCAACTATGAACTCACTGTGCTGGGGGACATTGTCACATGTGTGATCTCTTAATCCTGGGAACAACTTTGCAAGGTGGATACTATTATTTCCAAATTACAGTGAGGAAGTTGAGAGGCTGAGAAGTTAAATAATTTGCTCTAAGTGCTCTGCCTGGTAAAAGGCAAATGGGGATGGAAAGCCTGGTCCGTGCTTCCCATTGCACAGTAGGCACAGGAGAAAGCCCGCAGCCTCTCATCCTTTTGCTCCAACTAGAAGGAGACTGTGCTTACCAGGACACCGGAGGTCTGTGCTCCCGGCCAAGAGGGACAGACACCGGGTGAAACTGGAGGCAGCTGGCTATGCACTGTAGGGCTGAACTCATGAGTGCTCGGGTTTGGCCTTCGCAGGGAGTCACACTGCACCCTGAGCTGATTCCCATCTTCTGGTTGCTCCCTGGAGAAAAGTAGACTAAGCTCCAGGGAAGGAAAACTTGAGGGAGAAAGCCAGCTGAGTCTGAGCCTCTGAGCCTGTCCTGGTGGAACTTCATGGTTGTTACTGATTGATAACACTCACAACAACTCCTCCTTGCATCCCGCTCCTTCTAGTTACTGATTTAACTGGGGTGTGGTAACGTGATGTGGCTGCTCTTCCATCCACCAGGCTTTGCAGATGTCACATCCTGGTGGGCAGAGGCTGCCCCATTCAGCACCCTACCCACTCCCAGCACCTGACACCCCAGTGCTCAAGCACAGTTACCTCCTGCAGAGATGGGGCCCAGAAAATGCACTAAAAACCAAAATTTCCACTGGTAATTTGGTTGTAATATAATCAGAGTTGAGACTCACTGACTTAGTACCTAATAGGCGGTTAATGTACTTTTCTTGAGCAGCCCACAGGAAGCGTGGTCTTGTGCAAACATGGTGGTGAATATAAAGAGGCTGCAGCTGGGGGCACCAGCTAATTATCCTCCTGCCAGCGGGAGATCTGAGGCACATTTCCATGGTCACTGCACGTTCAATCTTTATTATTTAACTTGTGGTTGAGTTTTTGGGGCCCCCTCCAATTTCACACGTGAGGCGAGTCCCAACTCAGGGATCCCTGTTGCTTTCTGTCCAGTACTGATTCCACTCTTCCTTGGCAAAGTTGCCTTTGAAAACAATCCCTCTGTCTCTATTCTTAACTATGTGATTTGAGTGGAACTACCCTATCTCCAGCTCCAGGAATGGGCCGTGATTGGCTTAAACCAGACACACATCCCTTCCCCACAGGATGGTTGGCTCAAGGGGTGAGCAATTAAGCTGGTCCAAGAAGAGTGCACCTAGGGCTAAGCTGGGATGTGGGAATGCACACACTTTCTTCTCCTTGGGTTTGTGGTGTGAGGATGTGTGGCCAGGAACTGCTGGGACTACTAGGCTTGAGCTTGGCACTCTAGGCCGCCCTCTGGATCCCGCCATGAAAGGAATGCAGGGATGGATGCAGGTTCTGTGAGGTCTGGAGCTCCCACAATTTCAGCACTTTCTTTAAGAAAGTGAACACATAATTACAAATACATACGTAAGCATAAGTGTGAATTAACTCAAATGAGAAAAGAAGTCATAACAGGTTGAACAGACCTGACAAATGCCCCAAACATCACAAAATCCAAGTAAACGGCAAACCATTTTATTAATATCTGACATGCCTCTAAAGTATTTTTTCCATGTTTTGGCTGCATACTATTTGATCATATCTTTATATTGCAAAGATTTAGCAATATCATTTTTATAGAAAGGACAAAATGATAGCCTTTCCTTTAGTATGAGAGATTGAAATATTTTATTATCCATAGTGTAGCAGAGTTTGTTTCAGTGTCATTGTTTAAATCAAAGTATTTAAAAATGTTAGCTTTTAAGACTTTGATTTCATTAGTAAAAAAAATAAACTTCATATTCCATGGTAGTCTGACTTGTCATTTGTATTAATCTTGCTTCTCAAACCTCCCATGACACGGGGAATCCCCATCTATATATAGAGATCAAGGAAACTCAAAACAGAATTAGCCATGCAGCCTTATGATCTCCCATGGTACTTTCCAATCCAGTCCTTTGCTCAATCTATGTTAGTATGTTTACGGGTCTACCTTCCCCACTAGACCTGAAGCTCCTTAAAGGAATCTTGCTTATAGTGTGTGTTCCCCAACAATGCCTGGCACATAATGGGCACTCAGAATGAGTGAGACAGACTTGGGTTTAGAGACTCAAAGTTCTTTCACTGGACGAAGGGATATCCTTGGACAAATTTTATTTTAAGCTTGTTTCACTGTTATTTTCTTTTAGTGAACTATATTAAGCTTTTAATTTGGGGAAAAGATCTCTGCAACTCATTAGTCACTGAATCAGGTCCCCAAACTGCTAGCCCTCTCTAACCAGGACTCCTTATACTTTACTAAAGTGGTGTGGCCTATTAGAGAGAATCTTTCTCATTTTCCAACTGCTTCATTTAAAAACATTTAAATATACCTCCTCTCCTTAGTCTCAAAAATGTGTCTCTCCTCCTTTCAAAGGTTATTCTCTCTAGCCCATGGTCTTAATCTAATTTCCTCATGGGCAAATGATTTTAACCTGTATGAAAGCTCCCAGCACACACTTGAAGTCGAATGGGATCCACCTCTGAATATGCATTCTTCCCTCTGAATGAATGAAAGTAAGGAAAACATTGATAATTTCCCAATAAACTAGTAAGGATAAGTGTGACAAGAATTCATGACTTTGTACTATTAGTCCAAGAGTCATATGCCAATTTTTCTTAATCAAGAGGAAGCCATTAATGGAATTTGTCTGCCAAATCCAGCTTTCTCATCGTTGACAGGGGAGCTGTAACCCATAGCAACTCCTAGCCATGGCGGATAGAACTCCATACAGAAGGCACCCAGGCACAGCTGATTAAATATTTGAGCAACTCATTTTATAATGTGACTTCACTAAGTGCCTACCTATTGCACCAAAGCTGTTGGCAATTAGAGGGCTCAGAAATTGCCTCAGAATGCAAAGGCACATCCTTCACTGCTTAAAATAGAAAAATCACTAATGCTCTCCCAAAGGACGCAAATAGAGATGTTGGGACATATGCCATTTTCAAATGACTCAGCCAGAGACAAGTCCATGTCAATGGGACTTATCCGAGGTTGCCCAAATGTTACATGACAAGCACTTGTAAAGCATAATTTAGAACTTGTGCTCTGGTAGTAAAACCCAATGAGTGTAGGTAAGGTTGGGGTTTTCATTCATGTTAAGCTCTTGGAGAGCTTTTGAGTTGTCCACAGCTGCCTGACTTCCTCTGACGTCAATGAATTAGGCAGGCTTCCTTTTAAACACATCTTAAAAAAGAATCTAATGAGTGAGAATTTTCCACTCAGGCGGAGCGAGCATGTTGGATCATGACCAGGATTTTATTTTTTTAGGAAATGGATTGGGATGGCATAGAATAAAAAATATCAGCATCCATCACATGTAGTAAGAGTAAGGGATGTTCCATACAACATTTTTTTTCATTTAATACATGAAATGTATTATGATATAAATGTGTTACTTATTGTGAGTCATGATTAAAAAAATAGAAAGCCACTGAGTTTGAGGACTCTTCTGTTTTTAAGGTGGTTTAACCAAATATTTATCTTCATCTGTTGCCACAAATATTTCAGTGAAAATTAAATACTGTCACAATTCAAATACCTACTGTTTGTTGGATACTTATTACATCCTGACAGTGTGGAAGAGGCTAGATATCTCTATTTTAGCATTGAGGAGTCTAAAGTTTGAAATAGTTCATTAAAAACCCTGTTAATTTATCTGTCCAAAATCACACCACTTGCAAATACCCCTCTTTAGGCTCCATCTCCTTTCCTTTATGCATAGCATTTATTTTTTATTTTATTGTTTAAGGTATTACAAATAGTAGTACATATGTCTCTCCCCCCCCCCCCACTGACCTCCCCCTCTCTCCCCTACCCCCCGGCACCTGCCCTCATCCCCTCGCCCCCAGTGTCTTGCGTCTGTTGGTTGTGCTTATACGCGTGCATACAAGTCCTTCAGTTGATCTCTTACCGCCCCCCCCCCGCCCCCCGAACCCTCCCCTACCTTCCCGCTGTAGTTTGACAGTCTGTTCGATGCAATTGAGGAACTCTTAAAATCTGTTGATTTGGGTTTGGAAGAGATGTGGACCCTTTGGACTTGGTTGTTGGAAATTTGCCCTGCACTCACAAAGATCTGGACTTCTTGGGAGAATGCTGGGAAACATAGGGGCAAAAGAACAGATGTACAACTGCCTAAAGACTGACTCAAATGATCCAAGGGAGATAAAAATCAGAAACATTTTGCATCAACTCTGAAACCAGAGAAAAGTCCCCCCTACATGTATGCTTAGAGGAATTTCTGTCACATTAAATCACACAGGCCAACTCATAGCTTTATTTACTGAGAAAGTAGCACTACATCAGGGAAACTCCTGGCCTATCTCCCTTACTAGCTCCTACATTCCTTAATTTAGAGCAGCAAATTTCAACCAGTGTGCCTCAAGAATTTTAAGACGCGCAGTAAGTATCCAACTACTTGGTCAGGGGCACTCACCTCTTTCCCCTTCCCAGTGGTTCTCAACCTTCCTCATGCCGCGGCCCTTTAATACAGTTCCTCATGTGGTGGTGACCCCCAATTTCATTGTTACAAATGGAACATAATTAAAGCATAGTAATTAATCACAAAAACAATATGTAATTATATATGTGTTTTCCGATGGTCTTAGGCGACCCCTGTGAAGGGTCGTTCGACCCCCAAAGGAGTCGCGACCCACAGGTTGAGAACCGCTGCCTTAGACTATTAAAAAAAAAAAAGACAACAGCCAACACATTAATAGCCATCTGGTATGAATGAATCAAAACCATACTTTTTTTTGTCAGATCGGCAAAAAATATATTTTTTATTGTGCCACAGAATTTTAGTAATTAGTTTTCCTGTGCCATAAGATGAAAAAAGTTGAAAATCGCTGATTTCGAGGGTTGATAAGCTACCATCTCTAGCTCTAATCTTTCTACCTCCTTACCAACACATGCCAAGAAACACCAGGGGTTGGCCTATCCTGGGCTTGCTTGCTCTTAGGATGTTTCCTTCTTCTCTTTCCCTTCTTAGCTCTGTGTCATTGGGGAGGAGGGTCATAGCGAGCAGAGGAGGGGGCCCAGCAAAGGTAGCTGAGCTACCGCGTATTTGTTCTCAAGTTCCCACATCAGCTGGCTGCTACCAAAGGGAGGTCCTCGTGGGAGAGATTGGTGGGTAGAAGGGAGAAGCTGGAGTATTTCTTGGCCTCCCTCTAACTCAGAGGGCATCTCTGGCAGCAGCGCTATTTCCTCTGTGGCTCCAGCTCCTATTGGACAGGCCCACCATAGGTTCAGATTCTCCTGTTTGTCCTTCGTCTAGAGCAGTGGTTCTCAGCCTTGGCTGCACATTAGAATCACCTGGGAATCTTTTTTAAATCCTGATTTCTGGGCCTCATCCTCCGGAAATTCTGTTTCTTTGTTATGGGGTGGGGCCACAACATTAGTAACAAAGAAACAGAATTTCCGGAGGATGAGGCCCAGAAATCAGGATTTAAAAAAGATTCCCAGGTGATTGTAATGTGCAGCCAAGGCTGAGAACCACTGGTCTAGAGATCAGAGTGCTTGCTTGCTGTAGCTAATCTTGGAGTTGCCTCATCACACTTTATTGGTTCTTTGCTTTTATAACACTTGTGTAATTTGTTCCCTGCGTTAAAGCCCCATGGTTTCTATTTTTCTGGTTGGTCCCTGACTGATACAGTGGGGTGGGTGGGGCACAGGCCCAGAGCCATGAATCCTAATTAGGTTCAGCTGGATCAGCTTGCTACATGTTTACCTGATATAAATAACTGCAGCCAAGTGAGTGGGTGAACAATCAACGTGTCTGAGAAACTACTGACATGCGGGCTCCATGGAGAACACGGGCTCTCGATCTTGGATGACCTAATTCTGCAAAGCAGCATCGTAACTGCTCTCCAGCTCCAGTTCTGTGCAGTGGATTGACGTCACTGCCTGGAGCACAGGGCTAGTGGGGCCTTGCTAACAAAGGGGAAGGAAGGGAGGAAGCATTCCGTCACCAGCTCCACCGTTCCATGCATACTTAATTGCTGTGCAGTGACTGTGGCCAAATACAGGTCTTGCCTAGTTGTAAGAAGAGATACCCAGGGGTTTTCCAGCCAAAGTGTATTCTTCGCCTGGCCTTGGCAGCTTGTTTCTTCAACTAGAGGCCTAGTGCACAAAATTAGTGCATGGGTAGGGTCCCTAGGCCTGGCCGGTGATCAGGGCCAATCAGGGCCTTCCAAGTGCTGTCCGGGGCCTTCCTTGGTTCTGCGCCTCCCCCCCCCACCCCCCCCCCCCCGTGGTCAGTGCATGTCATAGTGAGCGATCCAACGCCCAGTCTCCCAGTCGAACTCCTGAGGGGACACTTTGCATATTAGCCTTTTATATATATAGACTAGAGGCCCGGTGCATGAAATTCATGATGAAGGGGGGTCCCTCAGCCCGGCCTGCACCCTCTCCAATCCAGGACCCCTTGGGGGATGTCCAACTGCCGGTTTAGGCCCACAGGGATCGGGCCTAAACCGGCAGTTGGATATCCCTCTCACAATCTGATACCACTGGCTCCTAACCACTCACCTACCTGCCAGCCTGATCCCCCTAACTGCTTTCCCCTGCCAGACTGATCCCCCTAACTGCCCTCCCCTGCTGGCCTGATCACCCCTAACTGCCTCTGCCTTGGCCCGCCACCATGGCTTTGTCCGGAAGGACATCTGGAAGGCCGTCTGGAAGATGTCCAGTCTAATTAGCATATTACCCTTTTATAGATGACATATGTGCTGAAATAAAATTCATAGCTAGTAAACCTACCTATGCTTATAACTTAAAAAAAGGAATGTAACACCACAGCTATAATATAATGGAGAAACAAAATAAATGCAATAATGATACAATTTATTTTAACATGTAAATGTCAGATAGAATTTCACCAGAAGACATCAAAAATTGGTCAGATGGTTGCACCTGTGCATAATAAATGAGATGGGCTGTAAGAGAAGGAGCCAGATAAGACCCCACTCAATATTCAAGATGTAAAGGAGAGTGAAAGAGCAGTAAAGGACACTGAAATAGGAACCAGTGTTAGGCTACATAATAAGAGCAGACCAGAATTATTTTTCTGTGATAAAAGAAAGCGGGAAATAACCTTAATTGACGTAGAGATAACATGCCAAGATAAAGTACATACTGACATAGTGTAGGAAATGAGGAAGCCTCACTAGAGAGCTGGGACTTATTTATAGCTGTAGTATCAGTTATTGCCCTGGTTATGAGGTAGACTGAGAAGTGACACAGCTTTGTGGAAAACACACTTCCTATCTTGAAATCCTGTCACATGTGTGGTTTATTTTTATTCCATCTCTAATCTATATATATAAAAAGCCAGGAACACCATAATGACTGGAACGACCAGTCACTATCGCACCCACTGCAGCCAGCAAACTGGCCCGATTGGGGGGGTAGGGCTGGCTGGCCAACCCCCTGCAGCACCTCCCCCTGATTGGCCCCACCCCTGGTCACCCCCCTTACTCCAATAGGGGGCGGAGGCAGCAGCCAATCTCCTGAAGCCCCTCCCTTGGCCAGGCCCACCCCCAATGGGCTCCCACCACCCCGATCAGCCTGCAGCCTCTCCCCCCAGCCAGCCCCACCCCAGATCGCCCCCCCCCCCCAATCAGGGCTAGGAATGGCTGGTCAACTGCCTGTGGCCCCTCCCCCTGACCGGCCCCACACCCAGTGGGCCCCCACCACCCCGATTAGCCCACGGCCCCTCCCTCCAGCCAGCTTCACCCCCGATTGCCCCCCCACTCTGATCAGGGGCAGGGCTGGCTGGCCAACCACCCATGGCCCCTCCCCTGGCTGCTGGCCCCCGATCAGCCCCCCCACCCCATTCAGGGGCAGGGCCAGCTGACCCACTGCCCATAGCCCCTCCCCACGGCCGGCCCCACCCCCAATCAGCTCCCACCATCCCGATCAGCCCACAGCCCCTCCCCCCAGCCAGCTCTGCCCTCGATTGCCACCCCCCCACAAACATCAATCAGTGATGGGGCTGGCTGTCCAACCTCCCATGGCCCTTCCCCTGTTGACCCCCAATCAGCCCCCCCTACCCCAATTGGGGTTGGGGCTAGCCGGCTAACCTCCCGCCGTCTCCTCCTCCCAACAGGCCGGGCCCTGATCCACCCCCCCGTGGGCCAGCCGGACTCCACCCATGCACAAATTGGTGCACTGGGCCTCTAGTACACAATAAAGGCTTTGGGGACCATAAACTTCAATAAGTGATAGAGAATAAAAGGTGGGCTGGTAAGAAGAGCAGTGACTTAGGAGCGGACATTGAAGGTCATCACTAGGGTAAGATGGGAAAAAAAAGCAACCCTAAAATAAAGGTGTAACTTCAATACTAGATTTATTATCGTCATTCTAAATAATCCTATCTAATAATAGAGAAACATGGTAATTAACCGTAACTTCGCTACACTTCCCATTGGCTAATCAGCAAGATATGCAAATTAACTGTCAACCAAGATGGTGGCCGGCAGCCAGGCAGCTGAAGCGAACAGGAGGCTTGCTTGCTCCAGTGATAGAGGAAGCCAAGGTTCCCTGCCTGCCGCTGCCGGCCTCTGAGCTTGCACTCTAAGCAACTATGTTGCAATTATAGAAGTTAAACAATCCCCAGAAACCTGCTTTCAGCCGTCAGAGCTGGAGTGAGCAGGACCGCAACAGTGTTACAATTATAGAACCCAAACAAACCCAGATCCCTGCTTTCAGCAGCCGAGGTCTCAGAGCTGGAGCCAAGCCTCAGAGCTAAAGCCAGCTCTCAGCTCCAGTGACAGCCATAGAAGGTAAATAAATCCCAGAATAAAAAATAAAAATAAAAAAAGGAGAGGTTGGGAGCTTCAGTCACCCACCAGCCTGAAAATGGCCCTCAGCTCCTCACCCAGACTGGCCAGGCACCCTAGTGGGGACCCCCACCCTGAAGTGGGTGTGACCAGCTGCAAACAACCATCATCCCCTCATCCAGGCTGGCCAGGCACCCAAGCAGGACCCCTACCCTGATCCGGGACACCCTTCAGGGCAAACCAGCCGGACCCCACCTGTGCACCAGGCCTCTATCATATATAGTAAAAGGGTAATATGAAAACTGACCCTAACAGCAGAAAGACTGGGGATGACTGGTCACTATGACACACACTGACCATCAGGGGGCAGACTCCCAATGCAGGAGCTGGCCTCTGGTGGTCAGGTTGCTCTCACATGGGAGGAGCTCTGCTCAGCCACAAGCCAGGCTGATGGCTGCCAGTACAGCGGTGGTGGTGGGAGCCTCTCCTGCATCCTCAGCAGCGCTAAGGACGTCCGACTGCAGTTTAGGCCTGCTTCCCGCTGGCAAGTGGACATCCCCTGAGGGCTGCCAGGCTGCCAGAGGGATGTCTGATTGCCATCTTAGGCCCAATCCCCTGGGGAGCAGGCCTAAGCCAGCAGGTGGTCATCCCCTGAGGGGTCCCAGACTGCGAGAGGGCACAGGCCGGGCTGAGGGACCCCCCGCCCACCTGAGCGCACAAATTTTTGTGCACCGGGCCTCTAGTTATAAATAATGATGGTAAAATTGTAAATAATAAAAACTGTTATTAATGATTTTCCATGAGATTCTTGCATTTTATGTATATCCATATTTTAATAATATTTGGATTTAAATCAGCTAAAGAATCTGCTAAATCTGCTAAAGGAAGTCTCAGATCTCTTTTGTTTCATTTCTCCATGGGACAGCTGTAAGTGCAGACTAACACAGGTGTGTACAGCACACAGCAAGCATGTGGCGTGATTCTCCACAATGATGAGCACCCTCTTGGTATATTTCCAAATAAAACAAAGCACAAATGTCCTCTGATTTGCATAATAGTTGTATTCTTGGAAAGATCAGTGTTTATACAGTGGTTCTCAACCTTCTGGCCCTTTAAATACAGTTCCTCATGTTGTGACCCAACCATAAAATTATTTTCGTTGCTACTTCGTAACTGTATTGTTGCTACTGTTATGAATCATAATGTAAATATCTGATATGCAGGATGGTCTTAGGCGACCCCTGTGAAAGGGTCGTTCGACCGCCAAAGGGGTCGCGACTCACAGGTTGAGAACCACTGGTTTATATGAAAACATGGCAAAAACAGTTTCATGTTATATGTAAAACAAAGCTAGGTTCTAGGCTCATATAATTATGAAAAGGGTTTTCCACTATGTAAATACCAGCTGTAACATTAAAAAATGAAGCCAGATTTGAGAAAATTCTCTGTTGTATGGGACTGCCCTGCTGATTGCAGGCCACTGAGTCTACCCACCAAATGTGGACAGTGTTCCTCTGATCATTGTGCTAACCGAAAACTCCTCCTCAAATTATCAAAATGCTCTCTGGGATATACCACCCCATTGAGAACCACTGCTTTAAGCCATGAAGTGCTCTAATCTGCCTGTTCTGCAGTTGTTTCATATGCAGCCTATCTCTCCTCTACGCTCTCATGCTGTGGGCAACTCCAAGGACTGAGACGACAGCTGTTCCCCGCTGCCTGGCCCGTGTGGCTTTCCTGGGATGATGTCCAGCTGCTGTGGTCCTGCATGCCATTAAAGGCCCACTCTCTCACCTACTAGTACACCCTCCCTTTCGGAACAGTGGCCCAGAGCCCTCTGACTGGGATGTGAATAGAGAGAATGAGGAGCAGAGGTTCCATCACGTGCCACACTGAGATGAAGCAATATATTGTCCCCTAAACTTTTTACCACAAATGTAATAACTGCTTATTCAGCAATTCTTCTTGCTGCTCCCCTGCCTCTTCCAGTGACTTAAGTGACTCTGAATTAAATTAATAAGCACCTATTACTCACCTACTATGTGTAAGGCTCTGTGCTCAGCACTAAGAGGGAAATAAATATAAGAGATCAAGACATGGCCCCTTGAGAAGCTCCTAATTGAAGTTTGTGAAAAGAAAGTATATTGCCCTGGTTGCTGCTTTTGGTCAGCAACATGATGTTAGATAATGTACTTAATCTCCCTGGAGATGGTTTTCCAATAGAGACTCAACTGGACTCCTACTAATGTCGTAAAATGTATGAGATATGAGGATTTGGGGAAAGATAAAGCAACTTAGACATTTAAAAAGGGGGGGCATACATGATTTCCTTCTACATAAACATAACTCCTTTAGAATCTGAGAATGCTGGGAAAGTACAACCTCTTGCCTTTTAAGAGACTTAATTTTATCCTGGGGCAGGTTGAAAGATAAATCACTTTTTTAGAGTGTCTACTGAGCATTTTCTTCTAGTAATTTCCTGGTGATTTTCTTTAATTTTTCAGCTAAGAATGTATATAGGCTGTGCCCTTCTCAGGAAAAACTACAGGTTTGTAATAAGAAAAAAAAATTGATGGTTTTAATTATCCCTTGACATAAACGCAAGAATCGTATCTTCCTTTATGAGCCCCTCAGCACTGCTCTCATGATTCAAGTGCACTAATAAAGTTCCCATCCTAGGAAGATGAGCCAACCATGCAGAGTCCTTAGGAAGATGGGCATGGATCCTTCTCTGTACTAGTCAGGGTTCTCGGTTGTAAGCAATTGAAACAGACTCCAGTCATTTAAGCAGAAAATAAATTTATTGGCAAAATATTCGTTTGTTATGGGATTGCTAGGGAGACTAGAGAATCAGCTTACAATATGAGGCGACCAAAAGGAATCTGTGTAGTCAGAACAAGAGCCCAGGGCACATCTGCCACTCAGGGAGTCCCAATCAATAAAGATGCTGACGCAGCACCATAAGCCCTAATGCTGGCACTGCCGCCCCTGCCTGGGAGAGCCTGTGCTGCTGTCACCTGACCCTGATTCTCAGAGTCCATATCTGGAGACACCAAGTGGCCATGCCAAGGTCATGAACTGGCCATGCCAAGGTCACGGGCTCCTACTCTAGTTACAAAAGAGGCTGGAAAAACGAGTCTGGCCTTTTCAGCTTCCGTGGTGACAGCAAGGGTCTGCATTCTCCCAACCCTCTCACCGAGGGAATTGTGAGACAAAGGAAGACAGTGCAGATGCAAGGTCGTTCAAGACAGGCAGACGTTCATTCCTCTCGCGGCATGACCAAGGAGAGTCATGAGGACATGGGTGTGTTTTATCTTACTTTAACCTTCATCACTTTTTACAACTCCATCCTTTTCTAAAAATAAATGTAAAAGTCCAAGTAGCATTTGGCTGTATTTCCCCAAGAGCATGTGTTTGTAAATAAGTGTCTTTTTGTGTTATTTAATTTTTAAATTTAATTTATTAGGATATTACTGGCTAATAGCAGTGTCTGAATTTCAGGTGTACAGCTTTATCATCGTTGTATCCTTGAGAAATCAGTGTTACGCTGTATACTCCATTGTGTGCTCACCACCTGAAATCATCTCCTTCTGTCACCTTGTATTTGACTCCCTTTATCCTCTTAATTCTCCCTCCACCCCCTGTCCCCTCTGGCAACCACCATTCTGTTGTCTGTACCTATAAATTTGGCTTTTTGTTTATTTTATTTGTTCATTTGGTTTTATATCCCACATATGAGTAAAATAATAAGATTCATTGCATTTCTATATACTAACAATGAAATATCAGAAAGAGAAGTGAAGAAAACATTTGCATGTGCAACTGCAACAAAAAGGATAAAATAACTAGGAATAAACTTAGAAGGAAGTGAAGGACGTGTATACAAGACTGTTGAAAGAAATTGAAGATGGCATAAAGAAATGGAAAGATATTCTGTGTTCATGGATTAGAAGAATTAACATTGTTAAAATGGCCATATTACCTAAATATCTTTTTCCTTGCTTAAGAACCCAAGACCTGGGAATATAAATTGGTTCAACCACTATGGAAAACAGTGTGGAGATTCCACAAAAATTTAAAAATAGAACTATCATATGATCCAGTGATCCCACTTCTGGGGATATACCTGCAAGGAAAAGAAATACTATCTTGGAAAGATATCTGCACCCCCATGTTTGTTGCAGTGTTATTTATAATAGCTAAGACATGGAAACAACCTAAGTGTTCATCAATGGATATATGGATTAGGAAAATATTACACACACACACACACACACACACAGAGGGATATTATCTATAATAATAAAAGTGTAATATGCTAATTAGACCAGACAGCCAAACGACCTTCCAGACATCATTCCAGACTAAGCCCTGGTGGCGGGGACCAAGGCAGAGGTGGTTAAGGGCAATCAGGCAGGCAGGCAAGCAGTTAGGGGCATCCAGGCAGGCAGGCAGAGTGGTTAGGGGCGATGAGGCAGGCAGGCAGAAGTGGTTAGGGGCGATGAGGCAGGCAGGCAGAGGCAGTTAGGAGCGATCAGGCAGGCAGGCAGAGGGGTTAGGAGTAATCAGGCAGAGGAGTTAGGGGTGATCAGGCAGGCATGCAGAGTGGTTAGGGGCAATCAGGCAGGCAGGCGAGTGGTTAGGGGCAGTGACGCAGGCAGACAGGTGAGCAGTTAGGAGCCAGCGGTCCTGGATTTCGAGAGGGATGTCCGACTGTCGGTTTAGGCCCGATCCCACAGGGCCTAAACCAGCAGTTGGACATCCTCTGAGGGGTCCTAGATTACAAGAGGGTGCAGGCCAGGCTGAGGGACCCCCTCCCCCATGCACGAATTTCATGCACCAGGCCTCTAGTCCTATATAATAAAGAGCTAATATGCTAATCAGACCGAACAGCAGAATGACCATCCAGATGACCTTCCGGACAAAGCTGGGGCTGCAAGGGCCGGCCAAGGCTTTGAGGGGCTGAGAGGGCTGAGCCCCTTACACAAATTTCATGCATCAGGCCTCTAGTTCAACTATAAAAAGAGAGAGGTCTCACCATGGCTAGTGTGGCTCAGTTGGTTGGCGTCATCCCATGCACCAAGGGGTTGCTGGTTCAATTCCCAGTCAAGGCATATGCCTGGGTTTCAGGCTCCATCCCCAGTAGGGGGTGTGCAGGGGTTGTGCAGCCAATCAATGTTTCTCTCTCTCACTGATGTTTCTCTCTCTAAAAATCAATAAAAAAATATATTAAAAAACACCTAGGCAACTGAAAAAAAGAAAGTTATAAATTTAACAATGATCTGAATAATGTTTTAAAATTTGTTTTATATTGACAGAATATCCTCTTTACTTTGTTGTTGCTTTTGATTTTAACCTTTCAAGTTAATATACATAGTACTGTTTTTTTCTTCACAGAGAATGTTATTTGATTATTAAAGTTATGTTTCCAGGTGTGGCAAAGTAAGCTTGTTTTTATGTACTAAGGGTAGGTGTTGGAGGACTAACATCTGTTGTTTTTGTCTCCCATTCATGCCCTCTCTCTTCTGGGACAGCACCCCTTTCCTGAGATGAACTGCCCCTCCACTTCTCCATGTGGTTCTTGGTACCACTGCCCACTGCTGAGCCCATGGCCACAGTGGTTAGTTTAGGGAGGCCACAGTCAAAGGCTTCCCTGGGAATTGTGTTGCTCTTCTTTCTTCTAGGGTCACTAGGCTAGTTTGAAATATGCTGGAAATGTTGACAGCCATAGCCTTCACCTCCTTTCTCCACCACTCTATAGAAGAAGCCTGAAGGAGAGGAGGAGATGGAGAGGGGTGGGGGGGTGGACATAGACTGCGGTTGCTGTGGTCAGCATCTTTTAAAGATCCACATGTCTGCCATGCTTGACAATACCCTTGTGTACCTCCTTGCCATTGTAAGGTGACAGTTATCCATATCCTATAACCAGTAATAAACAATAATAGTAAGAACAACAACAGTGAGTACTCACAGAGCTTCTCTGATGTGTTAAGCTATACTGAGCCCTTTACCTCCAGTGTCATATTTTGTTCTCACAGCCACTACAGAATTTTTATAGATTCAATCACTACTTCTAGTTTATAGTTGAGGAAATAGACACAGAGAGGTTAAGAAATGGGTCCAAGGTGACAAAGCTAGTAAGAGGTGGAGCTGGGATTCAAGTTGCAGAAGTCAGACCCCAGAGCATCAGTCAGGTTTCTAAGCTTCCAGTGGGAGAGATGCAGACACAGAAATTCATGCCACCTCCTTGAAGCCCTCCAGCATTACACAGGCCACAGTGAATTTCTGTGTCACAGCTTTATTTGTACTTATGACCACTTTACCGAGTAGTTAACAGGAGAGGCAGTACAAACTTGTATTTAAGAGTCTGGATTCAAATTCTAGCTTGGCTTCCTATTAGCAGAGTGACCCTAACCTCAGTTTACTCATTTGTAAAATGAGAATAAATATAGTGCCTAATTCCTGATTAAACATGTTAATTAAGTATTAAATATGTTAATATACATAAGGTATTTAGAGCAGGATCTGTCATATGAAAAGTAGCTATGTAAGTGTTAGCTCGATGGTCTCCAAATGTTTCTACTCTTCCCAGGTAGAGTTTAAGTTCGATGAATCCTGGGTCTCTTGTTGCCCTGGCATGCTCTAAAGATGCTGGTATACAGTACATACTTGTGGATTAAATATTTGTGGGGGAAGCCTGCCATGTTTTAACTCAGTGCCTCCTCTCATAATTATTATTAAAGATGCATAAGGCAAAAAAGCTCATTTGGAATTTTGCTTTTTACTCTCTAAATTTATAATATCTATGTCAGTGGAAACCTACAGTTAAATGTGTTTGTTCTCTAAAGATAAAAAATGCAGACCTGAATATCAGGCATACTTTCTGGGGAACTTCCCACTCCTGGCTCAGCATTTGGAAACCTGCCATTCTTCCCAGCAACTGCTCCAACAGGAGGTGACTTGGGGAGGAGTGGGAAAGGGAGGGAGCCAGGGAGGAAATGTGAGTTCCGAGAAAACAGTCATCTTTTTCAAAATATCATGGCAGGATGAGGCGCGTCACGTCCAGCTGACATTTACACTTTATTGAAGAGATGCAAACAAACGATCGGGTAAGGGCTTCGGCCTTTATTGAATCGGTGTTAATTGCCCTCCGGGCTTAGTGAGATCACAAAGATCACCAGGCTTAAGCTTCTCAGTCATCTTTGGGATGAACAACTTTATCATTTGTCAGCTGGTGACAGCCAGTAGTAGATCATTTCCTTCTGCAAGCGGCTGTGCATGAGCTCATAGGGCCAATTCCTAATGTTTTAAAAAAGGAAAGAGCAGTGTCAGAGGAGGACAGAACTGGGTTCAGAACCTTTATCTGCCCCCCATAGCTGTGAGACATTCCAGAGTCTCCCGTGTAGAATGGACAAGTCACACCACGTTTCTAGATTGCGGTTAGAATTTGAGATAATATATGGAAAGCACCTACACTGTGCCTTGCAAATACTGAGTGCTCAAAAGTAACTTTCATAAAAGAAATGATGCCAAAAGGCAATAGACAAAACAGTGAGGGTAAATGTTACTGGGTTTTATTCAACAATTATTCCTAACTAAGCAGATTTGGGCCAGGCTATGTTCTATGGGCTTCATTACTGGTAACGTTTTCTGTTCATGTCTGTATTTTCACTGGTGCCTTCTGAATATAATTGAAGAGAAAGGTTCAAAATAGAGGTAAAATGTGTAACAATATCTTCTAACCCTGTGCCCATGGCAGACTTTACTAATCAACTGCAGTTTTCTTTTTCTCTTGTAGTTGTTGAACCTGGATGTGGCTTCTCTATCCTAACCTTCTCAATGCATTGCTCCAGGCAGCCTTAGTATTGATCACATCTGATATTTGAGATAAATACTATTTGACATCTCAGATTAAATTTGGATAATTCCAGAAAAATAGAAGCCTATGGGGTAGATAACTTAGGCATCTGGGACCTCTGGGCCTCTCAGATCATATCAAAAGCAGCTGCCCATAAGATCTGAATAAAGTGACAAAAACTAACATCCATCTATCTTGAACCTCTTGGCAATTTTGCTGCTTATAATAAGTACTAGAGGCCCGGTGCATGGAGTCGTGCACTGGTGGGGTCCCTCGGCCTGACCTGCACCCTCTCTCAATCCGGGATCCCTCGGGGGATGTTGGACTATCGCTTTGGCCCGATCCCCACAGGCCAGGCTGAGGGACCCCACCGGTGCACAAATCTGTGCACCTGGCCTCTAGTATGTATATAAGATCTTTAGTTAATCTCTTCCTGCCCTCCCCCTCCCTCCTTTCCTCTGAGATTCATCAGTCTGTTCCATGTTTCCATGCCTGTGTGTTGAGCACTGCCCCCTAGTGGTCAGTGTGCATCATTGCTACCAGTCTACGTTTAGAACAGTCGAAGGGTCACTTAGGCTTTTATAGAGAGAGATTGTGGAATTACTGGCACAGATTTGAATCACAACAACCTATCTCCCTTGAGAACCCACTACATGTAATAGAGTTATCACAAATAGGACAGTGCAGAAAGCATAGAGACAGCCTGTGGAGGGTCTTGAGGTGACAAGTGGATGCTGTACCCTCTATATCATCCAGATGAGGAGCAGGGATGAAACATGCACACCAGAGACCGCTTGCCTGCAGGGAGGCCTATGAGGCTATTCTCAAAGCCAGAACTGCTGGGGTGGAGGTGGGTTTGGGGTAGACTTTGGTGATAACTTATAAGCCCAAACATATTTCATTATCCAAAATTTAAATGTTTAGGCTGGAAAAAAGTTAGGTCCATCAGATGATAGGCAACTCCTTGAACATTATTGTTCTAGCTCCCCTGGAGATGGGGACCAGAGCCGGTAGGACACCCACAGATTTGCAAACTGTACTCCTAGAAGTCAGGGAGGGTTCCAGTAAGTACCCCGGAAGCAGCTGTGGGACTGAGCAGGAGGCAGAGGGGTGGGACCGGGACATAGTTTCTACCATTTGTACTGCTACTGCCCTGGTCTGAGCCACCTCGTTTCTGGCCCGAATTAGGCAATAGCCTCCCAAGTGTTGCTTTCATCCCGATGGCCATCTGGTTTATTCTCAATGCAGCAGCAAGAGCGAACCTGCTAAAATAGTACATCAGGCCACCGCTTCTTGCCTCAGAACTCTTCAATGGCTCCCCATTTTACTCTGCATAAAAGCTAAATTCCTGGCCGGATTCATCAACGCCTTACACAGTCTAGCCCCCACCATTACCTCTCCAGTCTCCTCTCCCACTGCACTCCTCCTCACTCTCTGCACTCCTGCCACCTCCTCTTCGCTATCCCTGCAACGTGCAGGTGTGATTCCATGCAGGACCTCTGCTCAGGCTGTTCTTCTCCCAGATATTTGCTTCGTGGTTTCCTCATTGCCTTTTCAACTCTTTGCCCAAACCTCACATTCTCATGAGCCCCCCTCCCCCACTCACTTCCTCCTCTGTTTCCCCCATGCCAACTGAGCACTCTGAATTCCCCTTCCTCTGGTTTACTTTTTTTTTCTGTTATATATCTCACCTTCTGCCACACCACATAATTTGTTGATTTACTAGGTTTCTTGTTTGTCTGCCCGCACCTTGCTAAAAAGTAAGTTCCATATGGGCAGGGATATTTGTCTGATTTGTTCAGTGATGTTTCCCCAGCATTGGCACACTACCTGGCACGTAATAGGATTTCAAAAAATGCTTGCTGAATCAGTGAATGAATGAATGAATGAATGAATGAATGAATGAATGGGTTTCTGGGTCTATCACCTCTTCATCAACCAGAGCAACTTCATCTTTTAAATTAGCTTTGATATTAGGCTTCTGCAAAGGATTCCACTTGAAGAAAAGACAGCAGCTAAAAGCCCATTCAGAAACCACTGGTCCAATCCTCCCTTTACCTAGATGGGGGAACCTGGGCCAGGGGAGTCACACATCCAGTTAGAGCAGAACTGGAAGATGATGACCCATCTCTCCTGATACACAATCTCAGCCTTCCTCAGCCTGTTTCACACTCATCATTCCCACTTAAATGCCTTCCCTGCTCCTACCTTAAATCTTTACAACTGCTTTTAGAAACAACAGCCTTTCTCAATTAGTCTAATCAGGAGTTTCACTGTTAGGAAATAGTAACAGGAGCTGCACTCTGAAAAGTCTCTCTCCCTTTTTTGAAGCTTTGATTTCCACGAGTGACAGGTTTATAAGTATGTGATAAGCTGAGTTTTCTATTTCCAGCTCAACCAGCCCAGGTGTGGTTAGGTTTATTGATGCTGTTATTACCAATGATTAGCTGCTTTTTTCTTCTTCTTTCTGGCAACCCCACGTTCCTAGAAATTTTGCAAGCATTGCTCACGTATGCAAAGGTGAATGAAGTGGTAAACATCACCATCTGTTCTGTATTTTCCTCCTCCAACGTTCACCCCCCACCCCCCACACACACCTTCTTTTCTCCTTTATGGCATTTTATGGGGAAGCAGTTGGTCAATCATCTAGCCACAAAGTGGACATTGTTCTGTTTCCAACTTTAAATTAAAAAAGAAGAAGAAAAATAAATTCCACAGAGGAGTAGCTAATGTTTAGTTCAGAGATATTTTGTTGTTTAGGAAGCAGTTTGACACAGAGGAACTACATCATAATGCTACTCACAGGATTATAATGGAGATCCTCCTTCTAGGTATCCCTGTCTATAGGCTCAGATCTTACAGAAGAGAGGCCCCTTGGTTGTTTTATCTAGAGATCCAAGAAATTATATTGGTTTCTAGTGTGTTTGCTCAGTAAGGCTATTGGAATATTTATCTCCATATTAAGTATTTTTCAAATTGGCAACTTACCTTTTTATTTTTTCCTTATTAAATCCCTCAATTCACACTTAAGCCTATTTACCAAAAGAGAGGGCAAATTTCCCTTTTATTTCGGTACTAGAGGCCCAGTGCACGAAATTTGTGCACAGGTGCAGTCCCAAGGCCTGACCGGTGATCCAAGTGTGAGCATCTGGCATGGAAGGGCAGGTCCCAGATGACCTCTGGGCCCTGGTCCCTGGGGCCCCTGCGCACCTTCCTCCACCTGAGTCATGGCACTCGAGTCCCCATTCAGAGATCCGGTGAGCATGGCTGTATGCCACGGGCTGGGGTGCAACACGGGCCTCTGAGCCACCCAGTGGCACCGCACAGAAGCCAGGTGGGAAGCATGCTCTCTCCCCACCTGCCTCACAGACCGGCTCCTGCAGGAACCCACGGGGAGCCCAACTGGCCCCTGTGGTCCTGGTGGCTGTGGCCCAGCTCACCCGGAAGAGGCTGCATGGGTGCAGGGTGGGGTCCTCGAAGGCCCCTGGCACCTGAGTGCGGGGGCTTCCCTGGCATGTGAGCCCTGGCATCCCAGGGGAAGGTAGCAGGGGGAGTGACAGTGAGCTTGGCAGATACCCCGCATTCTCACCGCACCTACACCCCATCACCCCCGCCCCCAGGTAGCCAGCGAGAGGTCGCAGCCCCACCTGGGCACCGCAGGAGGTTGGTTGCCACCGCCCACCCTTGGCTTGGCACCACCTGCTCACCTGCTCCACCATCTCGCCACAGTCCCGCTTTTGTCAGGGCCCATTGGAGCCAGCAGCACCTCCACTGCTGCCCTCTACCAGCACCATGTCGCTGACACCTGCCATGTTCCGCAATGCCCCCTGGTGGTCAGCGCAAATCATAGCAAGCAGTCAAACTCCTGGTTGAGGGGACAATTTGCATATTAGGCTTTTATTATATAGGACTAGAGGCCCGGTGCACAAAAATTTGTGCTCTCGGAGGGAAGCCGGGGTCCCTCAGCCTGGCCTGTGCCCTCTCGCAGTCTGGGACCCCTCGGGAGATAACGCCCTGCTGGCTTAAGCCTGCTCCCAGGGGGCAGAGGGCAGGCCCAATCCCTAGGTGCAGCCCCTGGTCGGGCTCAGAGCAGGGCCGATTGGGGAGTTGGGGCACCACCCCCTGTCATGCACAGAGCAGGGCGGATCAGGAGGTTGCGATGCCACCCTCAGTCACGTTCAGGGTAGGGCCGATTGGGGGGTTTGGGCATCACCCCTGTCACACTCAAGGCAGGGTTGATGGGGAGGTTGCGGCGCCACCCCATGTCATGCACAGAGCAGGGCCAATCTGGGGGTTGGGGTGCTGCCCCCTGTCACGCACAGAGCAGGGCCCATCAGGGGGGTTGGGCTCCTTACCCTGTCATGCACAGAGCAGGGCCCATCAGGGGGTTGGGGAGCTTCCCCCTGTCACGCACAGAGCAGGGCCCATCAGGGGGTTGAGGAGCTGCCCCCTGTCACTCACAGAGTAGGGCCAATAGGGGAGTTGGGGCACCGCCCCCTGTCACACACAGAGCAGGGCAGATGAGGGGGTTGGGGTGCCGCCCTCTATCACCCACAGAGCAGGGCCCGTGTGGGGGGGGGGGTTGGGGCACTGCTCTCTATCACCCACAGAGCAGGGCCGATTAGGGGGTTGGGGCGCCGCCACTCTCACACTCAGGGCAGGGCCATTGGGGAGGTTATGGCTCTACCCTGTCACACACAGAGCAGGGCCCATGGCGGGTGCGGGGGGTGGGTTAGGGCACCACACCCTGTCACACACAGAGCCGCAGGACGATCAGGGGGTTGGGGAGCTCCCCCATATCAGGCACAGAGCAGGGCTGATCAGGGGGTTGGGGTGCCTTCCCCTGTCACGAACAGAGCAGGGTGGATAGGGAGGTTGTGGCCCCGCCCCCTGTCACACACAGAGCCGCAGGGCGATCAGGGGGTTTGGGCGCTGCCCCCTGTCACGCTGATCCCGGTGCCGGGAGGACTCGCGGCTCCGCTGATCCTGGTGCTGGGAGGCATATTACCCTTTTACTATATAGGGTAGAGGCCTGGTGCATGGGTGGGGCTGGCTGGTTTGCCCTGAAGGGTGTCCTGGATCAGGGTGGGGGCCCCCACTGGGGTGCCTGGCCAGCCTGGGTGAGGGGCTGAGGGCTGAAGCTCCCAACTGCTCCTTTTTTTCTTTTCTTTTTATTCTGGGCCAGCTTTAGCTCTGTCTCCAGCTCTGAGGCCTCTGATGCTGAAAGCAGGTATCTGATTTGTTTGGGTTCTATAATCGAAACAATGTGTAACTCCAGCTCTGAGATCCCAGCGGGCTGAAAGCAGGTTTCTGGGGTTTTGTTTAGCTTCTATATTTGTTACAATGTTTCGAACTGTAGACTCAGAGGCTGTAAGGCAGGCAGGGAACGTTGGAGTCCTCCATCACTAAAGCAAGCAAGCCTCATGTTCGCTTTAAGCTGCCTGGCTGCTGGCCGCCATCTTGGCTGGCAGTTAATTTGCATATTGCCCTGATTTGCCAATGGGAAGGGTAGCGGTCATATGCTAATTACCATGTTTCTCTTTTATTAGATAGGATTAGGTTCATCCAGAATACTGTTTGAAATTATTTGAACTCTATTTTTTAATCTTTAGTTTACCAATTTTTAAAAAATTTTATTTTATTTTTAATTTGGGTTACAAACACATAACATTACATTGTTACTTTACAAATTTGAATCTAATTTAATCTAAAAAAGACTTCTGAAACTATCTTATCTACACTAATAAAAGAGAAAGATGCAAATTGACTGTCCCTTTATGACACCCACCAGCCAATCAGGCGTGAGTATGCAAATTAACCCAACAAAGATGGTGGGTTGATTTGCATATGCAGGCTCCGAGTGGCCCGGGATGGGGCGGGATGCTTGCGTCATTGCCATGGTGACAACATAGGTGTTCCGCTCAGCCCCAGCCGCTCCGGGCCTGTGGGCAGCATGGGAAGGTGGAAAGGTGGCTCCAGGCAGGAGCTAAGGCAGTGCCAGCAGCCAGGGGAAGGAAGGCCCAATCTTCATGCATCAGGCCTCTAGTATAGTATATTTTCTATTTATTAAATTTTATGCAGGTGGGATATTTATATCTTTTCTTTTTTTACCTTGATATTTTATTTTTGTTTTTAAATATATTTTATTGATTTTTTTACAGAGAGGAAGAGAGAGGGATAGAGAGTTAGAAACATCGATGAGAGAGAAATATCAATCAGCTGCCTCTTGCACACCTCCTACTGGGGATGTGCCCACAACCAAGGTACATGCCCTTGGCTGGAATCGAACCTGGGACCTTTCAGTCCGCAGGCTGACACTCTATCCACTGAGCCAAATCAGTCAGGGCTACCTTGATATTTTAAAATATAATTTTCCACCTGAGGGACTAAAAATAATTGAACTATTTAGGATAGATCTATAGTTCAGGACAGTAAGTATCTAACAATGTTTGAATTCTGTAGCAATATTTTGCCTGTGCTTTGAAGTTTAGGAAACTTCTTAATTATAGCCCTTGATTTAGTTCTAGACCAGGGTTTTAATTTGCCTTTTATAAATCTCTTTCTGGCCTAGTCATTTTATGGTGGGATTGTTTTTTTCCTGAGAAAACCTTGAAGAAAGGGTAGCTTATTAAGGAGGTCAGGTAAAGTTGAGTAGAAAGAGAGAGAAATGCAAGTGTAGGTTTCAGAAGGTTACAAAGGCTTTGAAAGAGATTATCTTCCATTTAGGCTTTTGTTTTGAGGCCTGGGATATCAATTACAGAAGGAAATATTGATTATGTGTTTTTCTGTCAAAAGTTCTCTACAACAACCATTGTTACTCTAAGTCAAAATGTTTTACTTTTACCAAGGAAAATGTAAGAATCTTAAGAATATGGCTTTATACAGGAAGCAAAAGCTCTTTCAGGAGGAGGCTGAGACTTTGATATAGAAAAACTCAGCATGAAAAGAGAGAGGCTGCTGTGATCAGTCAATAGTATCTCTGTACCCCAACCCCACCAAGGCAAGGAAGGGATAGTATGATCAACAGCGCAGCAGGGACCTGAGGTAAGGAACAAGCAAAGTGAATGTCTGAATAAAGGTTTTGCAGGGGATCTGAAGCAAAGTTTGACCAATAGCTTTTTCACAAATTGGACCATGATTTAGAGCAAGCATGTCAAATTCGCAGCCTGTGGGCCGCATGCCTTGTTTATTTGGCCCGTGTTAGCCTTTGAGTTTGAAATGCTTGATTTAGAGGACTTCTGATTGTTAGTCCTCAGAGCTATCTTGGATTGGAGACTTAGCAGGCCTATGCCTATATCTCTTCTTTATAAACTTCATTCTTATACATTTAACAGAAAAAGACAAAACAAAACAAAAGCACATGGAACAAGACTTTGTACATGTAAAGTTATCAAATATTTATATATTCTTTTCAGTATTTATATTATTATTATTATCATGTCCTGTTCCTCAAGACCCAACTCCAATGTTCTTTCCTCCAAGAAAATATTTTTGATTGTCCAAGTCTTTATTGATTTTCCTATTCTCTAGATTTTGACATTTATCATCTGTACCATTCAAATTAGCCCTTATAATTAATCCATCTTGATTTATTCATTGTAATTTCTTATTTTCCCAAACTAATTTAAAGTTACTTAGAGCAAGAATCTTCTCTTCATCAACATCAAGGAATTGCCCTAACCGGTTTGGCTCAATGGATAGAGAGTCGGCCTGTGGACTGAAGGGTCCCGGGTTCGATTCCGGTCAAGGGCATGTACCTTGGTTGTGGGTACAGCGCCAGTGGGGGGTGTGCAGGAGGCAGCTGGTCAATGTTTCTCTCTCATCGATGTTTCTAACTTTCTATCCCTCTCCCTTCCTCTCTGTAAAAAATCAATAAAATATATATTTTTTAAAAAAGGAATATCAGAGCCTAGAACTCAAGAGCCCAGAGTCAGTAAGTAGTAATAGTAGTAGTATCCACACTCCCTTGTGAATTGATACAGGATACAGACATAGCCAATCAATCACAGAGCTCTTTCCCCCTTCTATCTGGTGGCCCAGACCTTACTATTCTTTGCCATAGCATTCCTGCAACCACTACACCTACAGGGTAGCTTACACCTCAGATAAAACCTACTTGCTATGCTGGAACTACTCCAACTCTATCATTTTCCAATGAGGAAGTAAAGGCCAAAGAGGAAGTGACTTGCTCATGGAGTATAGAACCAGTCTTTTATTCTTATTCTTTCTTCAATATCACTAAACACGCTGCATTGTTAATATGCCCAGCGGTGCCTGACACAGTTGCTGAGCTCATACTTGGTGCTCCACAAACACCTATGACCTTCCCTTTTAGGACTGGGATTACTCGGGTGTTTGGAAAGCAGAGCATTCCTACAACACTGTTGACCTTGTAATTTAATATCATTGGGTTGGCCTGGGGTGACAGCTTAATTAATGATTGCGAAATATCTGACATTTCAGTTCAGTTTGTAAGTTTCAAACTCTTGTCTTTCTATAGTGAGGTCCATAAAGGATATCCCAAATCTGTTAAAGTACACATTTCCCCTCACTACCTGCCAAAATCTGCACCTTTCATACAAATGAAAAGAGGCAGTAAGTGCACAAAACCTCCCTGGTTAAATACAGCAATGGGAAAATATACCAGTCACATGCACAATGAAAATTGGATTTAAAAAGCATAAGTCTAAAATCACATTTGCAATGGAATTAGTTTATTCTCCTCAGATTATTTAAAACTGAGTTTGATGCATCTGAGCTAATTTTGTTCTCCCTGGTTCTCGCTCCAGGCACTTAAGTGGGCACTTAACAAAACAATAATTAAAGGAAGGTTTTTTAAAAAAATCCCAACACAAATAGCATTTTTGCTCTTTAGAGGCTGGTGTGTAAACCAGACTTTGATGTGAGAGAGAAGGGAGGTCCTTGATTGGAAACAACACAAGCCAGGGAATCCTTTCAAAAAGAGTCCCTAAACCAACCAGCCATGGGCAAACTACGGCCCGCTCCCCCCACCCCCCCACCCCCCGTTTGAAATGAATAAAACTAAAAAAAAAAAAAAAAAGACCGTACCCTTTTATGTAATGATGTTTACTTTGAATTTATATTAGTTCACACAAACACTCCATCCATGCTTTTGTTCCGGCCCTCCGGTCCAGTTTAAGAACCCATTGTGGCTCTCCAGTCAAAAAGTTTGCCCACCCCTGCCCTAAACCCATTAATGTATAACAGTAATAGTCTTATTTACCATAGCAACCAAACCTTCCGCATTCCTTTTCACTTGCCATGCTATCTCTGGGCATTCCCTGCCCTCTACAGACAGGTTCAGTTCTTTAATCACAAGCCATTAAGTTTAGGAATTTTCTCCGCCTTCCACCCAGTCCTTCCTTTCCCCATTTTACTTCATAAAAGAAAAAAGGCGACTTATCAATGTGTATTAGGAGCTATAGCAATGATCATAGCCTTTGATCCTGAAATCCCATCACTTAGAATTTATTCGGAGGAAAAAAGTCAAAAGAAGAAAAGAAGTAAATAAATTGGGGACAGTGAAAAAAAAACTCAAAATAAGGAAATATTTACATTAATTATTATATACATAGTTCAAAGGCTATGGTACCAAAGACAAATAGAAATATGAGCAACTCTTAATTATAATCATAAATTAAAAATATAAAAAGCTAGTATGTATATATACTATTCTTGGAACCATATAAATATAGGTATACTTATAAACAAGGATGGGAAAGTAAGTAGTGGACAAAGACAAAAAATAATTTAGAACAGAGTGACAGAAGAATGGTTGTGTCTTTGTGGTGATCATTTTTCAAAATGTTCTTTAATAATACAAAAACCTAATTGTTCACCAGTGTACTTAATATTATGGCATATGAAGGCTCTAGTTTGGGAGTCAGGAAATCCACTAACTGGCAATATCATGCTGGAGAAACCTTTCACTCTCTGATCTTACTTTTTTCATCTATAAAATGAGGGTACTGAGCAACTTTTTTCTAAGTTGACTTAGTAGTTTTAAGTTCTATTATTCTTCATGAACTTTCTTCTTCAAGTTGATGTCGGAAGTGTTTTAAAATGTTTAAGGATGGTAAATATTTGTCAAAGTTCAGCACTTTGGCCTAGTAAAGAAAGTCTCAAGCTTAGAGAGATGGCTTACATAAAATAAAAAGTAATATATCTATCTTGGTTCAAAACTAGTCATTTTTTCTTGACCATAAGGCTTTGATATATCAACTTTTCAGAAAAGCTCAAACTTCCAGCCTTCTATTTACATAGTTAATCATGCAGTAAAATGTACTTACAAGATGGAGAAATAGCCCAGCTGGCATAGCTCAGTGGTTGAGCATCTACCTATGGACCAGGAGGTCCTGGTTCAATTCCTGGTCAGGGCACATGCCTGGGTTGCGGGTTCAATCCCCAGTGCGGAGGCAGTCCATCAGTGATTCTTTCTCATCATTGATGTTTCTATTTCTCTCTCCCTCTCCCTTCCTCACTGAAATCAATAAAAAAATAAATAAATAAAAAGATGAAGAAATAGTGTTGTCCATGGGTAATATGATATTATGAGTGAATAAATCATACCTGTTGACATAGGATGAGCTGCTGTCTTCTAATTGTTGCAAGGCACAATGATATCTGTATTTTAGTTTTACGTCCTAAGAAGTCAGCAAGTCAAAGTTCTCAGCACATGGCAATATGATCACCAAAGGTGCTCCCAGGAGCTGTTGGGGACCCAAAAAGCAGTGTTTCAAGAACACATTTTATGTATCTTGGATCCAAAACTTAGTTCTTTTTCTAAGGCTACCATTCTCTCTTTTCTCTTTAAAACCAAATCCAGCCCACCTCTTGGGTGATACCCAAGGTCTAGCAGAGGCTTTGTGGTCATACTCATACGGTTCCAAATCATTGTCTTCCCCTTTACCAGCTGTGTGAACATGCACCTTCTCTGAGCAGCAGGAGTTAAAGTCCTTCCTCACACGGCTGTGGAACAAAGGGATCTAATAATTAATGTGTCTCTAGTGTAGTGTTGGGAATATGGTGGGTATGAAATAAATGTCTGAACCTTTTTCATTTCCTGATTATGTCTTTCTTAAAAAATTAGAGAGAGAGAGAGAGAGAGAGAGAGAGAGAGAGAGTAACATTGATTGGTTGCCTCTCTTTTGCACCCTGACTAAGGATTGAACCCACAACCTTGGTATGTGCCCTGATCAGGAATTGAACCCACAACCTTTTGGTTTATGGGAGATGCTCCAACTAACTGAGCCACCTAGTCAGAACCCAATTCTGTCTTTTTAAGAATCCTTGTCTATAGTACTGTTATTTGTAACACAGACTTTGGTACTTTGTAATGTACCAAATGATTTCTCAAATGATTCATACAAGTATAACTTATCTATTAAATATCTTAGTTATAGGATCCCAGCTACAGGATATGCACCTATTAGATATTCTAGAAGTTTGGGGGAAAGTACTGTAACATCATCCATTATGAAAAGTCCTAATATTTATTGAGTAGTTCTACACAACAGGGAATTAGTTTGAGGACTTTGAATACATTATTTCCTTTAACACTTACAAAAAATCCCAAGTGGTAGGTAATATTACTGCCTCTTTACTAATGAAGAAATGGCATTAGGAAAGGCTATTTAATATGACCCAGAGACACAGATAGAAATGACAGCTGAGATAGGGAATTCATATCTCTCCAAGTTTGAATATAAACTCTTCTTAAAAAATAAATTTACCATCAACAACCAACACATGTAGAGTTGCTACAGAGTACCCAGGGTCCATTATTCAATACTAGATTTGTGAATGAAGTGGCTTTTTGACTAATGACTGATAGAAACTGGATCTGTAGCCCTGTCTAGCTCTGATGTCACTAAAGAGCTCATATTTCTGCTCCACCAGCTGCAGGGTGACACAGAAAGGAAAGGAGGGATTGTTGACTCCTTAACAAAGGTTATCTCTATTAACCTACCTAGAAGAACACGTGTCTACCAGTCCTATCTCCATTCAGACTTTTCTCTAATGATATAATCGTTATTTCCTTTAATTGACTCTCACAAGATGTGATCCTACTCAAAGATGGATCATTTTTACTTGTATTGGTTTTAATGATAAAATTAATGGCTTTGGGAAAGAAAATCAGTGACTCACTGAACTTTAAAGCTATTGAGCCTGGCCAAGGTTGCTCAGTGGTTGACGTCAACCTATGAACCAGGAGGTCACAGTTCAATTCCTGGTCAGGGCACATGCCAGTGTTTCGGGCTCAATCACTGGGGGCATGCAGGAGGCAGCCAATCAATGATTCTCTCTCATCATTGATGTTTCTCTCTCTCTCTCTCTCTCTCCCTCTCTCTCTCTCTCTCTCTCTCTCTCCCTCTCTGACATCAATAAAACAACTTTTTTCCCCAAAAAGCTATTGAATAGACATTGGGATTGTGGGTAGGTGTGGGTGGCATACTTTTACCTCCAGGAACTCCACCAGGTTCTCACGGTGAAGAGGTAAGCAAAAACGTTAGCAGCAACCATTTTGAAAAACTCCCAGTGCATTACCTATTACAAAGCCTAGTCTACAGTAGAAAAGATTTTACCAAAACCTTATTGACTTGGGGAGAAGAGCAATTACTCAACTCCAACCCATCTATCCTTCCCATCTCACCTAGAGAGGAAAAAGTAAAAAAATAACAACTACTAAAATTGTTAAGGTCACAATCCAGGGACAAAGGCCCATGAAAAGACTGAGATTTAATCATTGGATAATGCCTCCCCTCCCCAGAATTTACCACCACATCAACAGGGCTCCAATATTAGTGGATAAAGGCTGGAAAAGCTGCAAGGCAGATCCTCTATCTGAGAAGGTATCCTTAGAGAAACCTCAAAGCACAGACCAGACAAAAACAAGGACACTTGTTATTTTGCGATGTGAATCTCCATTGTCATCTTGTGTTAGCACACATCTTCAAGGTCATTGGGTTCTGACATTAGATCCGTCTTTATATTCAGTTGAGATGGTCTAATAATACTGAGACAGACCCCCCTATGAAACACATGAAGGATCCAGTAGAGGGCAGCAAAGCATAAACCAAACTTAAAATTGTCCCCCAAAAGGCTGATGTTACCATAAAAAATTTGATGCAAATACGATTTCTGAAATGCAAAAAAATTCAGATCAGTTCAGTGATGTAAAATAAATTACGTGCAAATGTTTCTCCTTTTTTGGAACTAGTGATCCAAGGTTGAAGAGCAAAATATCTACAATTTGCCTCTCTGGTCCTTTTCTATTTTACATGGATTTGCACAAAATGATTCTTACTCTTCTTTCAACTTTAAAACTGCTGGTTTTGTGATTTCTGATTATATGTCAGTCATTTTAAAATTATTTTGATTAGATTTTCACATTATTTGACCAACCGTAACTTGACATTGGTGGAAATCTGGAAAAGCCCACTATTATTTCATGGAAATTTAAATTTCTGAAATGCATTGATTTACCTTCTTAATAAAATGACACTTCTCCCAAACTATTACTAATATATAATCTAGTGACAATAGTGATTGCAATGTTTTCTGGAGTAATATTTTACTATTTAAGCCATCAAAGTGCTCTGTTTTTATTTGGGGAAAAAAACACACCAAGAAAAATAAAACCCCACACTAATCTTGTATTAGCCAAATGGTTTTCACTCTCCATTAATTTTCCTTTTAAATACTATATATGTGAAGTCAGTACTAGGTACAAGTTCTAAAATCATGAAGGTTAATCATTTTAAAAAATAATTGTTGCCTTGAAGGCCTAAAAATGGTGACTTAGAGTAGATAGAAGAGCACATGATAGATCTGAACTACTGTTATGTCATCATTCATTTGGTAAACCACTTCTTGTTTCTGGATGTGGTTGATTTTGACAGTTAATGAATTCGCACTTATTCTTCACATTTATTTAATGATTGTCATTATAAATACCCATCACAATAATCCATTTTCATTTTATACTAGAGTTGTGACTGAAATGGAAACTTTTCTAAACAGCATTTTTCATGAGCATCAATGAATAAAACTGTCAACTGTTTAATGAAAGCAGAAACCATTTCTGAATCAAGACTGATAATGTAGTTATATTTAACACCACACCACATATTTAAATATTTTCAACCCTCACTGAAGGCACATTTTCCTCCTATATGCATAAGAAAGAAGAAATATGACTGATTGGCCGTGAATGTGACAGATGAAGAAAAATCATTCTTTAAACATAATAAACCTATCTATATATAGAAAAGCCTAAGTGTCCTTACAACTGAATGACCAGAACAACCAGAAAACTGGACCACAGGCAGGTAGCTATGACACACACTGACCCAGACCTTGCTGCTGGGGCCCTTTCAGCCCTGAATCTGGTTCACCCGCACCCCGGACCCAGACAGGAGGGAGGAGGGAGCCCGATTCCTCGTGGAATCGGCCGTTGGTAAGCTTGCTGCTGTGACCAACCTCATGTGGTCCCTCTCTCCCCCTCCCAAACTGATCAGCCCCAATCACTGGCCAGGCCGAGGGACCCCACTGGTGCATGAATTCGTGCACCAGGCCTCTAGTTATTATTATCAAAAGCCAGAGGTAGGACAATGTTATAGATACACTCTTGACTCCCTGCCTTGACACATTAGCATACATGGTGCCATTATGGCTGGCATCCCTTTCTCTTTGGAGGCCAGTTAGCTTTCTCTTTGCAGTGGTTCTCAACCTTCTGGCCCTTTAAATACAGTTCCTCATGTTGTGACCCAACCATAAAATTATTTTCGTTGCTACTTCATAACTGTAATGTTGCTACTGTTATGAATCATAATGTAAATATCTGATATGCAGGATGGTCTTAGGCGACCCCTGTGAAAGGGTCGTTCGACCGCCAAAGGGGTCGCGACCCACAGGTTGAGAACCGCTGCTAGAGCCTTGGACTCAGCTCATCTCAATGCCTTAAGTCATTAGCTTGAGATAAATTACTCATTTAACTGATTTGGTTTCCCACTAGAGCAGTGGTTCTCAACCTTCCTAATGCCGTGACCCTTTAATACAGTTCCTCATGTTGTGGTGACCCCCAACAATAAAATTATTTTTGTTGCTAATTCATAACTGTAATTTTGCTACTGTGATGAATCATAATGTAAATATCTGATATGCAGGATGTGTTTTCATTGTTACAAATTGAACATAATTAAAGCATAGTGATTAATCACAAAAACAATATGTAATTATATATGTGTTTTCCGATGGTCTTAGGCAACCCCTGTGAAAAGGTCATTCGACCCCCAAAGGGTCGCGACCCACAGGGTGAGAACCACTGCACTAGAGGGTGAGGAATGTGAGGAGACCCACCTCAGAGTCCACAATTTTAGATATAAGCCGCATTCTCACAACATTAGTGAGATAAGCCATTGAGACACTGTGGTATTACTTCGGAGAGTAATGAGTACAACATTTACTCAGGTGTAAATCCTGACTTGCTCTTTATTCTGTGCCTCAATATCCTCATCTGTGAAGTGAGATTACAATGTTGACTTCTTAAGGGTGGTTTTAAGAATTATGAGTCAATACTTCTATAACTATTAGAGTATTTAAGCTTAGAGTATGAAAATGGTTTTAATTCCTCCAGTGCTTTTCCAACAAGATGTTGCCAAGAGTATCATCTTGGAATGCCTAATAATTCTCTGTTGACTTTGGGCAAGCCACTTCACCTCTCTCGGCCTCATTTTCTTATCCAGGGTCTTAAGCAATGCTTCAAAAGTAATAAATCCTCTAAAATGGTTTCAGTGGATGTTGTGGAATGAACAAACTGTAAAATGAAGAGAATGGAGCAAATAGATCACCAAAACAGCCTCTAGTTTTAAAACTTCATGTAATTCATTACCTCCTAATATTACTGTGGGGGACAAATGAAATGCAATGCATCTGCGGTCTGCATTGGGAAACCCTACTGCAGAACACCATGCCACTTGCTAAAATGAATTTTGAAGGTATCCGCACAAAATATCACATCCTTTACTGTGATAATTAAGCCACTATCATCTCTGCCCATATTGGACTTAAACAAAGGCTTCAGTAGAAGAATAAATACACGTTTATTTTGTACAAAACGGCTGTGAAGTGTCCTAGAGTCCCCAGCGGGCAGCAAGCGCCCGCGGGCAGGGCCTGAGGCCCGGGCGCCCTCAGAGCAGCAGCAGGGAGCCCAGCAGCAGCTCGCCCTGGCCCAGCAGGCGGCCCCGCTTCAGGCCGCGGCCCTTGTCCTCCGCCTTGACGCGCACGGCCAGGCGGCGCACCTCGTCCTCCGACAGCCCGTCGAAGCAGAAGTCCTGGTCGAAGACGGCCTTGCGGCTCCGCCGGACCACGGCGCTGCGCTGCTGGCGCGTCTTGCCGGGCGGCGGCAGGACCAGGCTGACGCGGCAGCCCACGGCGCAGGGATCGGAGGCTGCTCCGGCCGGGCCCTCGGGGCGGAGCAGCCGGAGGCGGAGGCGCCCGCTGGCCGGACTGTACTCGGCGGCCAGGCGCAGGGCGCCGCCGGCGCGACCCAGAGCTACGGTGCCCTCGGCCTCCAGGAGCTCGGGCCGCGGGCCGGCGTCGGACGGAGGGGACGCGGAGCAGGTCCGGGCCGGGGACCCCGAGCTGGCGCAGCGTTCCTCGTCCAGGTCCCCGCTGGACACCGAGCGGGCGCGGGCCAGGCCGCGACTCCTCCGGGCCTGCAGCGCGCGGCTCAGCAGCCCTTCGGGGGCGCGCAGGAGGCGGTGGCCGCGGGGCCGCAGGGCGAACGTGTTCCGGGGCGGGCGGGAGCCGCCGGATGCCGCGGGTGGGGTGAAGCCGACACCACGGGACCAGAGGGGGGCGTCTCCGCCGCCGCCGTAGGTGTGGGCCCGCGGGCGGAGCACGGGCGGCTGCAGGAGCGCGGCGGCCCCGGGGCCCCCGAGGAAGAGCGACTCCTTGCGGCGGGTGTGCGGGCTCTCGAGCAGCGCGCAGAAGCCGTAGGCGGTGCGCGCGCGGGGCAGGTGGGGCAGCGAGAGCGCGGCCTGCGAGCGCGGGTCCCAGTCCGTGCGCCCCGCGGCGGCGTCAGTTCCTGCTTTTTTAACCCAGGAGTCCCGGTGTGCAGCCAGCACGGGGCAGGGCGCGAATCGTGGGGGGATGCAGAAATCTGGGATGCGGTCTGGGGTGAGCACGTTTGCACACTTGGCGGGCGCGTTGGCAGTGGTTCGTCTGGCCCGACCCTGGAGACGTCCGTTTCCGCCCCGTAGTAGGAGGCACTCGGGACCTAAGCCGAGCCGCTCCAGGCACCACATCAGGAGGCAGGTGCGGGATCTGGGCCACCCTCTGCTGGAGCTGGTCAGCCTGCAACGCACAAGCGCACATGGATTGTCAGAGTGAGCCCCGCAGGGCACAGCAATTCCTCTCTCCTTTCTTCTACTTTTGGGGTGCCTTCTCCTCCCTCCTTTGGGACTAGGCAAACTGTCCCCTCCCGCTCCCCGCTGCTATTGCAAATTATGTTTTGGTGACCGTGACAATAGTTCTTCATTTGTCCAGTCTCCGTTCAGTAGTCATGAACATTTCGGGGCTTATTGCTTTAATCCGATCCGCTTTAGCTGGCCTAAGGCAGAGACTATCAAATGTTGGTCTCACGCTGTCCTTGATGCTTGTGCAATCATTTCCTGAATCCTTGGATTACTGCTCTAGTTCTAATTATTGAAATAATTACCCCCCCCTCCAGGACACTCAGCTTGGTCTCCCTTTTTAGGGGCAAAGAGCTCCAGAAGAGTCCCGGGGAGTTAAAGCAAGGCTTTGGGTCCCACCGGATGTACCTGAGGTCCAATGCCAGATGGATCTCGCACCATTCTGACTGGGGCACTTACCAGGAGGGCCTCAGGAGCGCGCAGCCTGCGCGAAACTCAAAGGGCGCGTGGCGGGGTGATACAGTAGAGCAGTCCAGGGACAGCCGGCCGGCCTGAGCCTTTATAAGCCGGGCCTCATGCGCCCGCCAATGGGCGGGCCGGAGCGACGTTGCTCGGTAACTTGATTCCAGGCCTCCCTCCCTCCGCCCCACACCTGCGTTCCTTTTGCCACGTGGCTGGATTTGCTGCGCAAATTCAAGAGATCCAGTTCTCTTTCTCTCCTGCTTGGTGTGGGGATGTTATCCTCAGAAACAGTAAACAAGTTTCTTTTTCATCACGTGCAAAAGAGGGTTAAATCTTTACTATGTCGCGGAGTCATAGTGAACATCTAGGGACACAATGTGAATGCACAGCACCCTACACCCACCACTAAGAGAAGATAAAAGTCGGGTTTGTCTAATTCTTAACACCCTCTTCCAAATTCGGCCGTTCCCTGCCCAGCTTTCAAAGTTTCTTGGCTTGCTTTATGGCTTTCTGTTCTGATTTAAGTGTGTGTGTTTTTTCTTTGTTGATCACTCTGGTACCAGGAACCTTTTGGGGTGCTGAAAATATTCCACACTGGTCTGGGTGGAGTTACAGGGGTGTAGCCCTATGTAAAAAATCACCTAGCATAGCCCAGCCAGCTTCGCTCAGTGGTTGAGCTTCAACCTATGAATCAGGAGGTCAAGGTTGGATTCCCTGTCAGGGCACATGCTGGGGTTGCAGGCTCCCATTCCCTATGTGGTGCGTGCAGGAGGCAGCTCAATGATTCTCATTATTGATGTTTCTATCTCTCCCTCTCCCTTTCTCTCTGAAGTCAATAAAAATATAAAAAATAATCTAGCATACATTTAACGACTACATATAAGATTATATGTAGTGTATACCTCTATTTTTTTTTTTAATCTTACAACCCACTTTTTAAGCCATGTTCTGCTGGGTTGTTGTTTTCTTGTTTTTTGTTTTTTTGGTGTGTGCATATTTTGTTTTGCTTTATAGTCCTCACCTGAGGATATGTGTTTTCTTTTTAAATTGATTTAAGAGAGAGGAAGGGAGAGAAACATCGATGTGAGAAACATCTATTTTTTGCCTCCTGTAGGCGCCCCAATAGGAGATGGAATCTGCAATCTAGGTATGGGCCCTGACTAGAAATCAAACCTGCCACCTTTTGGTGTATGGGAGGACATTCCAACCAACTGAGCCACACCGGCCACGGCTATATGTGCTGAATTTTGATTGAAAAAAATATATTCCTGAATACAACAGGGCTGTTGAAATCATCCTTTGGAGGCACCTTGATCACATCCGGCTTTTCTAGGCTGTACCCACTAAGAGACCTTTTTCATTCCTTTTGAAACTTACATGTGTTAAATCTGTAAGAGAGCCACTTCCTTCTAGCTCAGGTTGAAAGAGATCTGAGGCATTTTGTTCAGTGTTTGGATATATGCTAGCTAGTTCTGCTTTGTAAATCAATTGCTTCTCCAAATAATGTTTCATAAATTAAATGATTTCAGGCATAGAAGCAGTGATAATTATTTTTAATAAAAATAGAAGGGA